>NC_141672.1:3130173-3871423 GCF_028749965.1 Puma concolor
ATAGAGAAGAAAAAGCCCTTCCCCGTGCGGCTTTCGTTCTAAGTATGGGTGGGGAGGGTAGATACAGAGACAAATACATTTGTCCATGATGCTGACTCTTAGCAAGACAGGAAGCAGCAGAGAGTGGGAGGGCAGAGCTGGGCAAGCAGTCCAGGAGGGAGGGTGTCATTTTATTTTTTATTTGTTTAAAAAAAAGAAGGCTCCATGCCCAACGTGAGGCTTGAACTCATGACCCGGGGATTAAGAGTCCCATGCTCTGACGACTCTGGGCCCCTAAGCCAATGAGATCTTAAATGTAATGGCAACGGTAGGCCTGTTGGAAGAGAGGTGACCAGCAATCCGAGGAGGGGAGGGTACCATCGGCCACCCCCGCCTTCCACCAGACTCTCCCACCAGACTCACGCTCTTCCTGTCCCCTGGGGACACAGGCCAAAACTTGGGGCGAAGAAGGTGGCAGTGCAGGCTGGTCAGCTTCCCAGACACCGCAAGCTCAGAGGCCAGCACTCTACACTTTAGAAACTGGGCGAATTTTCTTATCAAGTCTCTGCTGGGAGGGCAGAGAGCATGCTGTTCACGGACTTCGGTGTCTTGGCTAAGCTGGGCGGAAGGGCGCCCAAGAAAACCCTCGTCTCCCTCGCCTGTGCCAGGCACCCTGCACTTGTCACCTGGTAGACTCTGCCAAGAATGCAGAGTGAGGCACTATCACCACCATGCTGCCTTTATAGAGGAGGCGACCTGAGGTCATGAGCCTGGAAACCAGGCTGCGGTGATCAGGACGCACCCCTCCCCCACTAAACCACACTGCCTCCAGCGGTCTTCACCATCTAGGCCCTGCTGCAGAAACCAGTGTGTGGACCTCAGCATCCCACACAGCCAGCGGCTCCCCTCCTGGTGGAGTGCTATTCCTGTGATTCACACGGTCTTCCCTCCAATGTCCACCCTGCTGCCTTAGTGGGCTGGGTTCCTCCTTGAGTCTCAGACCCCCCCACCCCCGCCTCAATCTCCATGCGCCCGAACGTCTCCTTCCCCGGGGGAGGGGCCGGGCCCAGACGTCCCGCTCAAGCTTGGGACTCCTGAGGCACACGTGCCGCTTTGACGCTGATCGCGCCCAGTGGCCACCCTCGGGTGCCACACCGATGGCGAGCACTACCTCTGAGGGAGTGTCACCCCTGCCTAGGTTCTGTCTCTCAAAGTGGTAAACCAAAGACCCATTTGCAAAGCTGTTAAACTCTGTCCTCCCTGCTGACCGGAGAAGATGCCCAGGTTCTACTCTTGGGGACGGTCACATTTAGACTCCTGCGTGCAGTGTCGGGACACCTGCGAGGCACACCACCCTTCGCTCACCATTGCTCCCTTCGAAAGCCACCACGCTCCCCGATGCAAAGTGCTTGCTGAGCTCTCTGAAGGGTCTCGTGGCAAACTGGCAAAAACAACCCCAAACCCCAAGCCCCCCAAAGAACAAAAAACTCCCACAAAAAACAAAGTTTTGAGCAGACACACCTCCCTGCCCCAGGGCCTTGCCTGCTCCGTGGACACGGAGGTCACCGTGCACCACTCACAGAGCGGGAACTGCCAGGAAAGGGTATTCTAGGGACGGTCTCCACAGCGACAGGGACGTGTTCACAATGCACACACAGGGAGATCTTTCTTTTAAATATCATCCTTCTCTGGGCTTTTGGAGAAACACATGCTGTGAAAACGATCACGGTTGTGCTTCTCAAAGTTAGTCATGTTTCCTGCCAGCTTTCTTCACTCTCAGAGATGGACGGATGGCCCAAGAGCCAGGCATGTCATTAAGGAATGCTGTCTCGGTCCCTCGGATTTGCCTGATCTGGACGAGAGCTGGCGATACTGGAGTACTAGGGGAGGACAGCACTCTGGTCGTCAGGTAAATAGGAACAGCACCGCCCCCACAAGGTACCTTACCTCACCTCTGAAGGACTCCAGAGGAGCGGATGAGGAAAAAATGTGGCCTTGTCATTGCGTCTGAAGTGATTATGAAGTACTCTAGAATATTCCTTTTCAAAAGTCACTGTATGCAGAATAAAAACATCATATTGTAAAAAAAGTACTCTCTAAAGGAAGGGCATGGGCCCCTTAATAATCGACTTGAATTCATGTTCCAACTGCAGTAAAGGTAACACTACCTATGTTGCCATTAAAATCAAACCGACGTCAATCAGTGATAGTGGCTTTTCAATATGAACAGCTCAGGTGAATTCTGCGGGTGAACACCCGTCTCTCCTCGGACCAGTAACGTACTAATGCAGACACCACTTACGACAAATCAACAACTGAAAACAATATGAGCACCTACCTGTGTCTGCATATAGAATGGCCATTTCATCAGACGCGGGGGAAGCTACCTGCTCTCAAAGGAGCCCAACTTCCAGTATTCAATTTGTCCTTGAGAACAAAACTATGGAAAACTATTAGAACGTCTCCTAGGCGTAAAGGTCAGAAGGAACCACGCCGCAGCCACACCTTGGCTTGGCAGAGCTCTGCTTCACCTCTGCCAGCTTCCACGGGTAGCCGCGCAGAGGATACCTCGCACCCTGATGCAGAAGAGAGCTGGTTCCAGAGAAGGAACAAAAATGCCTCAGGTGAGAAGAGGAGGGAGAGGGGACTTGCTGGGTTGAATAAGGGAGGCTCGAAAGTTCTAGTAAGGTAAGTGTGAGCTCCACGGTCAGGTCAACCGCCACCCTGGCTGCCGGGGTCCCTCGCAACTCACTGCTTCCCTGCCGGCTCCGCCTCTTCTCCCAGGCCTCGCCCTTGTCTGGGAGCTTCTCTGCCAGCTCTGCCAGCTCAGAATAGGATCCACCCACCCACAGGCTGAGGGCTCCCGGGGCCTCTCCCGGGGTCTGTCCCGGGTGCCCATACGGTGTCTTGAAGGCACCTCGAACTCCGGGCATTCAAAACTGCTCTCCTGTTCTCCCTCCCGGCCACAGCAGTGGTGATGAACCACAGAATGGTTAATTCCAATGGACAGCAAACCCATCCTTCCTGTTCAGGCCAGAACTCATCCACATCCAATCAAGAGCAGATGGGTTGACTCTGTTTTCAGGACATAATCCAGAACTGACCACCGTCTCCCTAGGCCAGTTACCTCTTGCCTAATCATTGCCGACAGCCTCTGAACAGCTTTCCTGGCTTCTTCTTGCTCCCAGAGAGGCCAAGCCACACCCCCCAACCATCACCCCATGTAACGTGGCACCAACCAAACCTCAGGTCCCTAGCAATGCCTCAACCCGCCCTGCAATTTTTTTCCTGGCATTGACCACTTTGTTCCTACTTTACTTACTAATGCTTACTGACTGCCGTCCTAGTAGGACATATGCTTCAAGAGGCTCTAGGGATCTTTGTTTTCTTCCCTGATGTGTCACAAACACCTAAAACAGTGCTCTGCCTGTGGTAGTAAATATCTGTGACCGAGTGACTGTCTAGACTTTCATACTTTGACCAACAAGAAAAAAACCCAGAACCCAAAACAGCACACCAATCGATGTGGCAGTTTCCCCATGAGATTCAAGTGTCACACTAACTGATGAATTCATTACTCCCTCTGTATAACCATGCAGGGTGCTGGGAAAAAGCTGTAGGATTGATTCATGTACTGAATCAAAAAACAAGAGAGGAGAATTACATACGTCGTGGAGAACCAACCCAGAACCGTCAAGACCTGGCGTCTCTCCACATGGGCTCGCGAGGCTCCTGATTCCCTTCCTCCTCAGGTCACCAGGAGGGCCGACTTCTCCCTTTATTTCCTTTGGAGAAAAAAGATGCTAGTAATCACAAAATGCTGGGATCCACGCTAAGGACAAAGTGGCCCCAGGCCTTCATACACTTTCCATTTGCTTTTGTTCAAGTTGGTGGCGGAGGCAAAAACATTTAGTCACTGCCTTAATTTGAGTCAAATACAGCATTAGGAGACAATGGAAGACTTTACTGAGAAAAAGTGAATTTTTAATTATCTTGTGAATCTACTTAGAAAAACACAAGCAATGTTCACAACTATAAATTTAAACCTTTTGCACTAAAAAAAAAAAACACAAAACAACAAACACAAAACCACAGGCATGAACTGTAAACCTGTATTAATTATCAACTAGTCTTAAGGTTAAGGTTAATTCTTAGTAGTAATTCAGTATTTTCCTCCTTGGCAATTTTAATGTTTTAGCACCAAATGATCTCCCACAGAGGTACTCGTAACAACTCTGGCTGCCAGTGTAAGGAGATGCTTCCGTATGCACTACTTCACACGCACAGTCCACGCTCACACCACACAGACAGGAGGCCCGTGGCGATGATGTCACACGCTGACTTTCAAGGCAATGGAAATAAGACAGAGGGCACGCGTGTCACACATCTTTAATGTAGTGCATTCGTAGAAAAAAGGCCAGCTTCCGCTCCCAGGCGTGCTCTCGTCCTTATATTTTAATATCATGATTTAGAAGATGCAGACGTTATTACCTAAATATTACTCTATACATTTCCATCAGTGTTCAGGAAAACACTTTAAATTGCTACTTAATTTACACCGTAATTACTGGGTTACAGCTTTAGCTCGTTGGCAATTTTGGAAGCAATATTTTTGAAAGCTATGGATGTCCCTGATATCCGCTTAAACCGGACCCCGTTCAGAGACAGTCTTGGCAGCTTGCACACCTCCATCTCCCACTGCACGAGGTTCTCCGCGTGCCCATCACCGTGGACACAGAAGAGTAGGAAGCGTTCTCTCTGCTCATAGTCGCAGTTATTGGCATCCAGCACTTTGCGGATCTCCCGCATCATGTCACTGGGGTCCATGGAACTAGTGGTTTTCATGCTCCAGGTAAAGCGCAGGGAGCGAGGTTTTGCTTCTTTGTTTTCCTCCTTTTGCTCAGCAGATACGTTGCGACTGAAATGCACAGTAGCAGGTTTATTTTTAATTGCACAGAAAAACCAACCTTTTCTGTTACAGCTAGCTCATAATCAACATCTTCGATGTAGCATGACTGACCTCCACATTTTTCTTGCACAGGCTCACATCTGATTATCTGTTCCTTTACGGAGAAGTATTCATCTACCACCCACCCCCGGACTCCCTTCCAAATCATAACCCATACAGGCAAAATTCTACCTGGCTGGAAAATCTTCATCAGCCATCTATATTTAATAAAATTAAGAAGATAATTTGTGAAACAGAATCCTTGGAGATCAGCAAATTACATGGCGGAGCGCCTCTCCAAAAGCCCAGCTCTCCCCTCTAGGCTGACTGCAGGTGGCAAGGAGCCAAAAGGGCCCCCCAGAGGCCCAGCTCAGGGAGGACGGGTCGGCAGGCCAGTAGTACCACTTTTCTTTTAATTCAGCTCATCACGACCTTTCGCTGGAGATGGTCCTCAGGACAGCCAGTGACTCCACATGGTTCAAAATCACTTTCCTTGCAAATGGCACCCCCCCCCCCCATGCTGAGTACACAGCTGGGTGTGGGGTGGGCTGTTCTCAGTTCCCTCCGCCCACCTGGATATTTTTCCATTTTGTTAAAATTCTGATGTCACAGTTAAAAATAATTCTTAGATGACATTATCTTACTACTGAAACAGGAAAATGAAACGTTAAAGCTTATCTGCTGCTGAGCACTGAAACCACCGGTGTGAATGCAAGCTGTATCGATGCACAGAGTGTAAGCTGTGGTCCCAACATCTAAGAGGTGATGTCATAGCGGGGTCCCAGGCACAATTCTCTTGGGAACCCCAAGACCAGGTGTCTACTATCCTGCCGTTCCCCAGCATTTAATCATTGCCACAAACCCGTTATTTACACTCTCACGTGTACATCTGAATGTTTCAATTAGGAAGGTGAACACCTAACACTCTTGTGTATTAAAAACACCCTGCATGTGCATGATAAATACACTTAATCCAATGGCAAAATCGGCAAATTCATCAAAGCTGAGGGTTTGGGGTTATAGGTTTTACTTTAGATAGAGCTGCCAGGCTGCTGGTAAAATATTCAATTTGGTTCACACCCACTAAAGTTGATCAGGAGCTTCCTGTGTATAAAATGCTGTTTTAGGTACTAAATAGGTTACAAAAATGAGCAAAAGCTCTCAAGCTGCGTTGGGGTTGAGGGAGGGAAGACTGCAACTTAAGGAAATAGCACTAGCACAGGAAAGGTATGAGCACACCATGCGAGGGCGGGGGCAGAAAAGACAGGTAGGGCCCTCTAAAGGGAGGAGGGCGGGGGAAATGAGGAAATGGGTTCCAGGAGGGAGGGGCATCTGGGAAGAGCTACCAAGAGCCCACAGAATTCCAATACAATGGGGGTGGGGAAGGAGAGATCGGTGTGCTGAGCAGAGGGAGTATCATAAGCAAAGGCAAGGAGGTGTGGAAAGCACAGAATGTGTTTAGGGTATAATCAAGTGTGCAGATGGACTGGAACTGGGGGCACAGCATCACCCCCACAACAGCCGCTGAGTACTTGCGGGAAGCAAATAGGACAGCTGGAGCCTGCTTGAGGCTGGGATGGGCAGGCCTGGGGTGGGAGTGCTGCCAGGCCGTCATCCGGGCACTCTGCCTCAACCTCGGTGGGGAGGGTGGGGGACGCCAGGGCTGCTGAGGCCACCCAGGGTGGGTCAGGTAATGGGGCCCCTGCAACTTTTCATTCAGAAAAGTCACATGATCAGAGCTGGGCTTCAGAAAGAGCAGAAAGAGAGCAAATGGGTTAACGGGGACCCAAAACAGCATGGTGGCGACTGGTATGGAATGAGCCCGAGTAGAAAAGACCCAGAACCATGGCAGCCTACCTGGGCCTATCTGGCGAACTCCCCCACCCCCCGGACTTGTGTAATGAAATACAAAATGAGCTACAAAATGTGAAAGCACAACATCTGACTACACAATTGTTCTTCAAAAAAACCATCTAATTTAAAATATGAAAATTCAACTCCATATTCTGCTTTCATTCCTTGAGAGCAGGATGGTGCAGGAGTCATGGACACAGCAAGAGTGCTCCTACTGACTCCCAGAGCTCACTTCAGGCCATCAGCCCCCAGGCAGGAGGGCGGCATATTTTAGCACCCAAATGCCCAGTGGAAGCCCAGTGGAAAGCCTGGACCTGGAAGGCTTTCACCAGTGGGCAGCCATGGTGCTCTGGCGCCCTCAAGTGGCCACTAAGAGGTGGCAGCAGCGACAGGCTCCTGCTTCACAAACCACACAAGGGGACTCTGCCAAGCAATCCCTCCCTACATTGAGAGCAGGGATCTGATGCGGGATAGTCAGAAAAGAGCATGGTCTCTGCCACAGACACGAGGCAAATACCTATAAAATAGTTTAAGTAAAAATCATTCCCCTCACCTTGAGCCCTCATATCTCCCGTTCCTCTCATATTCAGTTGGAAGCCTCAACGAACAGAATGCAGAAGCACAGAGAAATGGGAAAGAGAAAAGAAATCTTACAGACCGATACACGACCACCCACATACAAACACAGACGTCATAATATGAACAAATCCAAAGCACTTGGGGTCACCAGCCAACTCTTGTTCAGCTCGTAGTCTCCCAGGGGTGACCGGCCCAGGCCGCTGTTCTCTGTGCGAGCTGGCAGGCAGGCTGGGAGGCCGACCGCGCACCGGGCATCTCTGCCTGGCTCTGGAATTGGAGGTCTGCTGACTTTTTAATACCTCCCCCAAAGTGTAATGGTTTTTAACTAAAAGGAAATGAATTCTATCAGTTAAATCCTACATTCAACTACAAAATTTTCTGCCCGAGGAAAAATTTGCTGGGAAGATTAAAATCATGGAGTGGAATTTCCCACAGGAGGAAAGCACTCTTCCCAGTTTTTGATAAAGAGCTCACGTTCACACAGCCTTTCAGTGACCCACTGATTTCATCAACATAGAAAAAAATCCATAGCCTGGCTTTCTGGACACATGGAGGCCAAATGGCAGATTTTCTACCTCATTATGTGTGTGTTGTTAGTCTCCTGATTCGTTATCATCAAAACATATTCACCTGGTAGGAATATGATTTCTTACAGTGCTTTAAGTAAAAGTAATGAGACACACTTTCTTCAGTGGTTGGTGGAAAGTGGCTTTTAGAATACTACTCTTCAACTCTCTGAAAATATTAAAGCATTTCTGCTCTACAGCTGCCCACATCTTAGTTTCCAAAAACCTCAAACTAAATGAGGCTGTAGGTCTGAATTTTATGCTTGTTTCCCCCATAAAAATATTAGCTAATTTCCCGGTCATTTTAAAGCCTTCTGCAGATTCAATCCTTCATGAAATAAAAAATGGCAACAGTTACCACTTACCTTCTGCACGCCGAGGCCAACCATTAATTGTACATTAATATTACTGAACATTGCATTCTTCAAACAGAAGCATGCTAAGTGTTATTAGTATGAAGACAGAATTATTTGGATGCTAAATAATTCTACCAAAGAAAGACAATGCACAGAGCATGCACAGGCCTGTTGTTATGTGGGCGCCTGACAGAGTCAATCTACTTCTTTCCGAGGCTCCTTGCAAAGAAGTAAGTACGTAGTTCTCAGCAGAAAGTTTAGTTTTTAAGAAACAAAACAAAACAAAACAAAACAAAAAAAAGGCTAGAAAGCCAAACCTGATGTTAATTGCAGGAGCCATTTTGGGGTAAGGATTGAAAAATAATGTGTATATATAAATCCTACCTTTTGATAAACCTGAATGACATGTTTCTAAAAGAAATTAAGCCAAAAACAAAATTAACAAAAATGACTTGCACAAATGAAATAGAAAATCTAGTCAATTATAGAGAGAAAGAAAAACAACAAAACAGGGCTCCTCTTCTGTCCAATGAACGATGAAACAGTGACATTTGTTGAAAAAGTAAAATTACAGGTAATCGAGTACATGATCTTTTAATTTTCTAGAAATATAAAAAAATCTGTCCTTGTAAGAAAAAATTTAGCAGTAAATATTGACATTAGCTGTAATTAAATTTAAAGGTTCTTCAGATGGATAGACTTTAAGCTCATAAAATCCAACATTCCATGTTAAAGAAATGACTTAAGTCATGTGCAATATACTATAGTAATAAAGTAACATTTCTTGATTCTCTTCAGAATATTCTATGAACAAAAATCTCACCTTCTATACAACATTAAAAAGTTCATTTTAAAATGTTCAACCATTAAGAGAACCATTACTTATTTCAGGAAGACGATTTAAACATTAACAGAATGTCTGTTACAGTGGTATCACATAAATCACTTCTTAATAAAACAGTAAGTTACTGCGGTTTAAAATGAAGTGGACTTTTCAGAGTTTTAGACAGCAAAATGAATGGAAACAAAATGGTAACAACGGGGGTTTCATGTTTATGTTCTGTGTAATAAAATGGAATAACTGTATTTAGAAGTAACTTTGCTCATTAAAACTTAAGGAGATGCTGAGGTTGTACTGAACAGAATCTGACAAAAGAAATTCCAAACTACCCATCAGGCTTGTACGATCATGTGGTCAGCATTCCTGGGCGAGCGCAGGCTGGCCTTGTCAAACCATTTCTGAAACTTCCCAGTTCTGTGACTGAACACAGAATTCAGTCTGAGTGAATGAAGTAACGAATTCCGTGGGTCGGTTTTTCTAATACTGGTAACTTTGACATTGCTTCAGATGCTGCCCAATTAAAAAACAGCTAACGACTGTAGGTAACAGCCAACCACTTCATAATCAGATCAGAAGTGGTCCACAGAGGGGTTATATGCAGCAGAGAAGATCATGCATGTGACAGGATTTTGTAAATAATTAAGCACTACATAATAAGGCAGGATTATTCAAAAGATTATTTTAGTTGAAAATTGATTAAAAGGCCTTTCGGTATTTTCACTTCCCAATTTTCTGCCTGAGAAAGGTCAGGGTTATTGGTCAAGCACCCAACTGCTTTTCCTCGCTTTTTCAGCCACGAATCCCTGAGGTATAAAGAGGAGGAGCAGCGGGACTGAGGCTCTCTACTCCTGCCAGGCCCCGTGGACCAGCGCAAGGCACACAGAGGCACCTACATCATGCCTGGGCTGTTCTGCCTTTGGGTAGGAGTGACCCTGAGAACCCTAAGCAGGCCAGGCCTGGCCCCAGGAGAGAGAAGCCTTGCTCCTTCTGACTACAAATGGCTTCCGAGGTTGGAGAGCACACAGCTCTCCAAAGCCACACGTACCCAGTGCAGAGTCAGAGCCAAGAGAACACAGGCTTCCTGGCGGCAGATCTCCTCCCACCAGATCTGAGCAGGTCTCCGACGCCGCACCTGAGTGAGAACACCTGAGCCTCTTTTGGGCACCAGGACTCTGATCTTAGCATTTATTGTCAGGGCAGGATAAGCAGCCGACGCTGACAGCAGCAGCAAGAAGAAACGGACCACCGCCAAAGTACAGTAACCAGGGAAGACTACAGACCTCAGTTTGCAAACTTTAACAAACAGAAGACTACCTTTCTGTAAATCTTTAGGGGTGGAAATTGCCTGAAAATGTAAAGTAAGATGACCCCTGAGACTTTTTTTTTTAATTAAACCAAGAAATCTGTCTCCAATTTTAATTGAAATGCATGAAATACACTAAATTAGAGAATGAGGGACAAGGATTCCAGCCTACACTATCCTTGACCGTTCTGCTCTGCAGGGCAGCACACGCAGTGTGCCCTGGAGGGCCTCTTCTGGAGGCACCTTTCTGGCTCAGCATTTTTTGGCTGTAGAATCTTCAACATGTGCCTTAAACTCTCTGAATCTCATTTCCAGCTTGTTCTACACAACAGTAAGAGTATCTACTACACAAGGTGGACAGTGGAGATTACGTGAGTATGTGAGAATGTGTTTGTACGTATGTGACATGTGCATGTTTATCAATGAGAAACAAGTATAGCTCTATACATCTAAGGACGCTTATCTACCTTAACTTAGCACACAGGAAAAATACACCACAGAGGCAACAATCAGGGGTACCCAGCTGACTCAGTAGGAAGAGCACGTGACTGCTGATCTTGGGGTTGTTGAGTTTGAGCCCCACATTGGCGGTAGAGATTACTTAAAAATAAAATCTTTTTTTTTTTTTAATGTTTATTTTTGAAGGAGAGAGAGAGAGAGAGAGAGAGAGAGATAGAGAGATAGATAGATAGAGAGAGAGAGAGAGACAGTGTCAGCAGGGAGGGGCAGAGAGAGAGAGGGAGACACAAAATCCGAAGCAGGCTCCAGGCTCCGAGCTGTCAGTACAGAGACTGATGTGGGGCTTGAACCCAAGAACTGTGAGATCATGACCTGAGCCAAAGTCAGACACTTAACTGACTGAGCCACTCAGGTGCCCCAAGATATTTTTTTTAAGTTTATTTATGTATTTATTTTGAGAGAGAGAGAGAGAGAGAGAGAGCGAGCGAGCATGAGAGGGGAGGGGCCGAGAGAGAGGGGGACAGAGAATACCAAGCAGGCTCCATGCTGTCAGCACAGAGCCTGATGCGGGGCTCGAACTCACAAACCATGAGATCGTGACCTGAGGTGAGATCAAGAGTTGGATGCTTAGGTCATGATCTCGCGGTCCGTGAGTTCGAGCCCCGCGTTGGGCTCTGGGCTGATGGCTCAGAGCCTGGAGCCTGCTTCCGATTCTGTGTCTCCCTCTCTCTCTGCCCCTCCCCCGTTCATGCTCTGTCTCTCTCTGTCCCAAAAAATAAATAAACGTTGAAAAAAAAATTAAAAAAAAAAAAAAAAAAAAAAGAGTTGGATGCTTAACTGACTGAGCCACCCAGGTGCCCCGCCATCCCCCAGATTTTATTTCTAAGTAATTCCTTCACCTAACGTGGGGCTTGAACTCACATCCCCAAGATCAAGAGTCTCGTGCTCTACTGGAGCTCCTGGGTGGCTCAGTCGGTTAAGTGTCCGACTTCAACTCAGGTCACGATCTCACAGTCTGTGAATTCGAGCCCCGCGTCGGGCTCTGGGCTGACGGCTCAGACCCTGGAGCCTGCTTCAGATTCTGTGTCTCCCTCTCTCTCTACTCCTCCCCTGCTCATGCTCTGTCTCTGTCTCAAAAATAAATAAACGTTAAAAAAAAATTTAGAGTCTCGTGCTCTACTGCCTGAGCCAGCCAGGAGCCCCTGACATATGACGTTTTACCTAAAGAGCCCATCATAGACCAAAGTGTAAAGACACAGAACTAGCTGACCTGTAACTAGATCTCAGACAGACCTGACTGATGCATATCCCCTCTGCACTCAGGGCTCTTACAGGGCAAAATACCCGTCGACATGAGGCTCAGTCGGGAAGGCAAACAGCCAGGTGAATGATACCGGGCTCCGTCTCCTACCACCCAAGTTTTGGAGACAGATTCCATTTCAGCCTAGTCCATAATGAAGCAACTAGGGGACAGGGAGGCCTGGGACAGGCCATGGGATGATCCTAAAAACAAGGAATGAATTATTCTGGGGTCAGCAGACTCTTCCTGGATTGAGCTCCCTGCTTCTTTTACTGGTCACGAGTGGGTGCCCCAAACTTGGCAAAGTCCTTTAGACCACTCTGCCCAGTTTGGAAAAGGGGGTCTCAGCAAAGGAGCCGAGAAGAGAACAAGAGGCCGCTGTAACTTCTGGCACCTATCTGGCCTCCAGCCGATGATAAGAGACAGCAGAAGTCCTCCTAACTTGGTAGCCATGTCCTGACAATAAGCAGAGTACCCGGAGAAAGACTAAAAATACTAAAAGAACATAAAAATACTGGACGAATTAAGGAGACTGAAAATGCGGTATTTGGCTTACAGGTTAAATTCCAAAAATGGAAGGAAACACAGCAGGCAGCTGGTGAGCCACAGGGGGCGCCAGCTAGTTCAGGCTTGGAGAAGACCCCACTGTTGTTCTGAGTAAAATACAGATGAAAAGAGGGTCTGCAGCGGGCAAAGCGGCAGGATGCCTTGGACGTACTAATCCTCGGTGAAGCTCAGTGTCGAAGAAATCTCTCCTGGGAGTCCTGAAAGTGCAGGGGCCCTCAGTCTCCTGAGTGTGGGCCCAGCTGGCGGTGCCTCGGCCTATGTGTTTATGGTGCAAAGGGGCACTTCCTCCTCTCATAGCCATCAGTGATTCTAGGCCTTTGCAACCTCCAGATGAGGTTATGGAAATAAAGTTCAAAATACCTCAAGGGAAAAAGTATCACATGAAGGATTTTATACACAAGCAGATTTACTATATCTTGGTGAGAATAAATCAGGAATTTTATCCGCCAAACTGTACCGTTTAAGCAAGTTACTTTGTTCTTACTATAACTTACTGAGACCAAGAGAGAACAGTTTTTAAGATTTAGACCCTAAGAAACTTAGTGCTCCTCAGAGATGCTGGCACGACATGAGAGGAGAGAGGTCTCTCTCCTCTGCGTCCAGGCTGGCCGCACCGCACACTGTCTTCCTCGGGGACGGCTTCCGAAGTGCCAGCTTGCACTAAGCTGCAGTAACCATGCATGTGGGCAGATGTGTGATCAAAAGAACAGTAATTAAAGAGAACGACAACCTCCCAAGTGCTAGAGGGACTTCTGATGTCGGGAAGACTCTGAGCTCTGTAATTCCTATTCTAAAAGGTTTTAAAGTATAAAGTTCTATATATAAACCAGAAAAACACGAGCTAAAGACAAAGTGGAAAGTATCTGGGCAGCCGTGTCACACGACAGAGAAGACGTTTCTCCTTTTGCTCTTACATTGGCTGCAAACAACCAGCACCACCTGGCACTTACCTCCTTGTGAGTTTTGAAGTTAATTTACTAAAAAGATTAGTGGAGCCTCGGCTTCGAGTCTGTGACAGTGGTGTGGCTTCGTGGGACAGGCTGGGCGAGGCAGGTGGGCCGTTATACGTGGCGGTCCGCCGCTCCCGGGGCTGCCCGTGGAAAGTGCTGCGGCTGGCGGTGCCCCGCGGGAAGCGGAGCCGGTCTGGGGTGGCTGTGCTGCTGACACTGTGCGTTGAAGCAACGGGAGTCCTCGGATCAGGAATAGTGCTAGTAGGGCAGAATAGAACAGACTCACTCTCACTGTCACGTGGTTGGCAAAAGCCCAGCTGTGTGGCAAACATGGCGCACGACAATCCACGATCCCAAAAGACACCTTTTATCCTCAGTGGACAAAATCAGTTCTAATAAATCTAGACCCAAGGCAGTATTTTATAGAACTCAGGACCAAAAGGCAAGTTAAATAGGAAAGGGTATCAAATAGATGGTATATAATGAGACAGAGCCTCGTGGGGTTTAAGGGAATAGGTCGTACATATTTTCAAGGACAAGATTAATGCAGGGAAATTCTAGGACACAGAATGGCTAACTCAAGCTTTTTCCCTTTGCTTCCCTCC
This sequence comes from Puma concolor, assembly GCF_028749965.1. Lineage (NCBI taxonomy): Eukaryota > Metazoa > Chordata > Mammalia > Carnivora > Felidae > Puma > Puma concolor. Next base: position 3,144,481 of record NC_141672.1, read on the forward strand.
TCAAAGTGCTTATGTGCGAGAACCCTGCCCCTGTGAAAAAAAAGAAACATGAAATGAACAGGCAACTAAAAAGTTTTAGAGACATACAAATGGCATGTTTCCTGTGAAATTCCACATGCTAAGAGCACTGTGAAGAGGAGGGGGATTTCTCACGCCTTCTGTAGTATGCAAAGGCACAGACGACCAAGGACACCGTGAGACAGGATGTGCTTAACTAAAACCACACACAGGAAGAACACCTGTGGACAACAGATAGTAACACATCGCGGACTATAAAATCCACAGCACAGAATGAAGCAGCGGTGGGTACACATTAGTTTCACAAGGAATGTGCACTTTTCTTACACAGCCTCACATTTCCCTCCTTCACTGTCTATTGGAGGTACCATCATCGGAGGGGTGCCCATAGGCTGGTATGGACATCGACCTGATGTCTCACCCACTGAGGCAGGGCTAGCTGCAGAAGCGAACACTCCTGTCAGGCTGGGAGGGGGGTTGGGATCAGGCAGAGGCAGAAACAACAATACGATGGCACAGTGACAGAAAAAGGTATGTGCTATTTAAAGCACACACCTTCCTCTTAACCTTGTTTTGGGGATTCTGTAGCAATTACTGACCTGTAGCTGCCTTCCCCCCCCCCCCCCCCCGCAAATAAAAGATTTATTAGCCTTTTAAAAAAGTGTTTATTTATTTTTGAGAGAGAGAGAGAGAGAGAGAGAGAGAGAGAGAGAGAGAGAGAGAGGCAGAGAGAAGGAGACACAGAATCCGAAGCAGGCTCCAGGCTCTGAGCTATCAGCACACAGCCCGATGTGGGGCTCAAACTCACAAACTGTGAGATCATGACCTGAGCTGAAGTCTGACACTTAACTGACTGAGCCACACATGCGCCCCAAGCTATATTAGCTTTAAAGGGGGGGGGGGGGGAATGACATCTTACTTGTTTGAATATTTAGGTGAGGGGGCAATGTTTTCTGGGCTGTGTACAAAATAAAGCCTTTCCTAAAAGAGATGTCTCCATTCAAACTGAACTGGTTGAGTGAATCTATAATATGAGCACACCTTGCTTTCGGCCTGTTCTCCAAACACACAGACATATTTTAAATGGACTGGTAAAATGACACATATAGTAATTAGTTGCTATTTATCAAAGTGTCCTATGCTGTTTCAAGATAGATGAGAATCTTCCTAAGCAAAGGACATTCACTTCTTTATAAACAACAGTCAAAATTCTTAAGGGGTCAACAGAACCCCTTTTTTCAAGGCAGGAAAACTATTAAGAGTAAATTAACTGTTTGCAGACAGAGAAAAAGAATGATGGACATGGCTGGATGCCTGCAGCTTCCCCCCGGCACAGAGAGACGAGCCGCGCCCTGGCCACTCTGCTTTAATTCCAGCTCAAGTCATCTTGCCCTTGGAGCTCCGAAGAGGCAGTTTCTCTCCTTGGAGGAGAGCCGGGGACTCAGGACTCAGATCCCGTGTGTCAGTCTGCATATACACCCCCACCTCTACCCCAGGGTCTCGGCACCTCTCCCCTTCTCTCCCACACGGACCTATACCTCAGTGCCTGTCTTGGCTACACACTTCCCAACCTGTTCAACATATAGCCATGAACGTCCCAAAATGCAAACCTGACCTTGTCACTCATCAACTTAACAGCCTTTCAAAAGCATGCTGCATCTTCAGGACAGACTTCAAATTCCTCACCCTGGCATCCCGGTCACACCCTCAGGTACCCACAGCCCAGCGGCGCCAAGCTGTATCTCCAGGTTCTACCTTCTACTGTTACCTCTGGGACTTGACTTTCTGGAGCTCCTAATGATGTGCAATCCCTTGGTCATGCATCGGGTCAAGTGACTTTCACAGGAACTATTCTCTGTGCCTGGAGTGCAGGCACCTATTTTCATCAAAATTCAACCCAGAGGTCACCCTCTCCATGAAGTCATCTCCATGAAGTCATCCTCTCCCATCAGGAGTTTATCATTCCCATTTTGTACTGAGTATGTGCCCCTGCCACCCTGTGCTACCCCAGTGACCTTTCCCTGATAGAGTGTCCTGGAAGCATGGTGCTCAATGAATGCTCTCCTGAGAAGTTAACGAACTGGAGTTCTTACAGTCCTGACATTGGGGGGAGGATGGGCACTTTATAACAAATTGCTCAAGATTTGTGTGTCCCTGCATTTCTGTTTGAGAATTCTGTCTTCTGACTTGGGAGAATGGCTCTAATATAGTCCAAGAACTGAAAATGAGTACCTTATAAAGATAAAAAGAGATTCAGTTTTGTGTTTTTGCCACTCAGCACCTACTTTTTATCCTGTGGCAACGACACTTGAATTCTGCTATTAGGGAAGCAAGTTCCTAGGCTCTGGATGTCAATGACTCCACCCCAGGGTTTCCCAGCCACCCTGGTCAGTGACAGACTTAGAGACAGGCACATGGCCAAAGCCAGACCAACACAGACCCAGAGACAGCTGCAGGGCTTCTGTCTGAGCAGAGCTGAGTGTGGGAAGATGCCAAGCCTGATGCTGTGAGCCCAACAGGGGAACCACCACAGAGGAAGCAGAAGTAGGAGATGGACCCTGACTCTATTCCTAGACATTTTTAGTTCTAGGAAATCAAATATGCCCTTTTGAATTTAAGCTTGTTTGGACTGGGTTCCTGTGATGCTGCACAGAGTCCTAAATGATTCAACTCTTTTTTTTTTTTTTTAATATTTATTTTTTGGAGAGTACAAGTGGGGGAGGGGGCAGAAAGGGGACAGAAGAACATGAAGCGGGCTCTGCACTGATGGGCTGACAGCAACGAGCCCCATGTGGGGCCTGAACTCACAAACTGCGAGACCATGATCTGAGCTGAAGTCGGACGCTCAACCGACTGAGCCACCCAGCTGTCCCTTCAACTCTGTTTAAAGACTAGTCAAGTGCAGTAGTGAGAAGTAAGGAGAAAGAGAACAAGGAATGATTCAACTATCTGAAGAAAGGCTTGCTAGTTTCTTATACACAGACATACAAACATATATGCAAATACATACTTTATTTTTTAAGAAGTTACATTACAGCTAATATGACTGTCTTTTGTGCTCTATTACCTGCTTAGGGCAGGTCAAGGGTCAATATGCTTGATGCCTCTGACCAGCTGCTGACATTCTCTTGCCCACATGAGAAGCTGGGATCAACGGGTGCATTAAAAGCAAGGGAAGAAGGGAAGACAGGGTTATCTGTTTCCTTCCCTGGAGAATACAAAAGATCCCAAAGACTCAGAAGAAGGCAAGGGCTTTTCGTCAGCATATAGAGCAGAAGACGCTTGATCTACTCCTCCTGAGACACGCTGCTTGTAGGCTGCCCAGCACAGGGAGGATCCACAGGGCACAGAAGCATAGCAAGACCGGACAGACACTTCACAGCAAAGAAACTGACCCTTCTCAGAGACCTTCCTAAAAAGGAAGTGTAAATTGATATTTTCATTATAAACTATTAAGTTTTTTGACACAATAATCCTAAGTGCAATTAAATGAATTATTTTAGAAACTTAATCCTAACTGCTTTGTATTTATGTCTATCTTTTTTCTAAAATTCTAATCCACTTACGGTGACTAAAGGACAGGTATTTTCTACTTCTTCAAATGTTTATTTATTTTGAGAGAGAGGGAAAACACACACATACAAGCAGGGGAAAGACAAGAGAGAGAGAATCCCAGGCAGGCTCTGTGCTGTCAGCGTGGAGCCCAACATGGGGCTCGACCCCACGAATTTTGAGATCATGACTTGAGCCGAGACCAAGAGCTGGATGCTTAACCAACCGAGCCACCCAGGCTCCCCAAGGACAGGTATTTTCAATTTGACAGGACATCTCTCCCACAGCAGAACATTCTGACATGAAATGTTCTGGGGTGTTGATTCAAACTATACTCAGTGACTGGGAAAAAGCAAAATTAAAAGTAAAGATACATGTGTGAACTGTGATCACACTTTCTCTGCTCAATCCCTGTGCCTTGATGCATGACAAATGGATAAAATAATAGAGCCATTTTACACTTATAAAATCTTATCTAGAATATCAAATGCCTAAAATTTATTTGAAAAGATTCTGTTGGGGCGCCTGGGTAGCTCAGTCAGTTGAGTGTCTGATTTCAGCCCAGGTCATGATCTCACGGTTTATGAGTTTAAGCCCCAACGTCGGGTTCTGTGCTGTGCCGGTAGGGTGGAGTCTGCTTGGGATTCTCTCTTTCTCTCTGCCCCTCCCCAACTTGCATGCTCTCTAAAAATAAATAAACTTAAAAAAAGATTCTGTTCTGTTGTGCTTTATTATAACCATATCACACTCCTTCTTTGGGGGTATTCAAATGAATACATTTGCAACAGTCTTTTTTTTAAACAGTCTTCTGTAACTATCTAGAAGCATATGAAAAAGCAGGGTAGAGTCCATGTTATTTGTGTCGGTCAGCAAAATTATTAAGTCAAAAAGTGAGTGTAAACTCAGAAAATTTTTACATTCCCATCAGAATCGTTTATTACCAGTACTTCGATAAGCTAGTTTTTTGCTAAGCATTATGTGTCAGTGCCTGTGCTCAGTGGTTTAAGACTCATTATAAAAACCTACGTGATTCTGACAGAATCTTACAACTGAAGGTGTAATTACACTTTCTCATGCCTACTTTGTACTGACTGTTAGTCAATTTGAAATTGGGCCATCTTCAGAGTCTGCCATCAAAAGAAGGTAGAATAATTATACCAGAACATGTAGCAGAAAATAAGCTGGACTTCAGCATGCCTGGTGTCAAAACAACAGTCTTCCTTAGAAAACCACTCACATGTGCTCAAGCCAAAGCAACAGTTTGCCAAAACTTGTAACTTCTGTCCCTTAAACAACACTGATTAGCATTATTTTTCATACAGTGAGGCTGATAAACAGCACTAGTAAGAATCAACGCATAAAATTAATTTTAAAATGAAAAAAATGATCACATGGCCGGTGGCGAGGCTTGAAAACCTCATCTCGTGCTCACTGCTCACAGCAGGATTCTGAAGACAGCTGAAAACCAGCTTGTTTGGGGCACGTACAGCCTTTGGTTGTAAACATGCATAGTTTTCACTAGCATGATCATGCTCATACTGGAATTCTGTATAAACATACACACACACACACGAAAAAAAATCCCATATATTTACGGTTAAACATGAAACGAATGTCCTTTCAGAAGTTAACATGGACCCCGGCATCTGCAGCTCACCAGTATTTAAAGAGTAAGAGATCCATATGAGAGAGAAGAAAGCAGTAACTTCCCTAAGAAGTCATCTGTGCACAGAGAAGGTCCAGTGCATCGAATTTATCTTTCAGCATCTATTTCACAGGTGAAAAAAGTCACATTTCGTGCTCTGAGAGTAAAAAATATGACTACTTTGGCATTCATGCCGTCCAATAATTTTCCACAGTTCTTCCATTAACTTGTATGATAGAAAAAGAAAATCTAGAGATTATAAAAATTAAGGGCCCAATCTTGTGTGGTTTGGCACTGAGGCTCTGTTTGGCTAAAGATAGAAACAACATTTTCAAAAGCAAAGCGTTTAAGTGACTGAAGCTAATGAAAGCGGTGAGGCCTAGGTTGGGATAAGGAGTCAGCTCAATAGGGAAGGTGTGGGCAGGGAGGACACAAGGGTAATGACTCCAAAAAAATCAGAGAATTCTTCAAACTCTTTCCAAAGAGTGAATTGGGTAATTGCAGGAAGGAAGGGTTAGAAGAGCATGTGCACACACACAAACACAAGCCAGGTAGCAGAGAGTAGATCTTCATCCTTAACGGCCTTTTTAAAAAGTTTGACCCTGAGGGGCACCTGGGGGCTCGGTCAGTTAAGCGACAGACTTCAGCTCAGGTCATGATCTCACGGTTTGTGGGTTCGAGCCCCATGTCAGGCTCTGTGCTGCCAGCTCAGAGACTGCAGCCTGCTCCAGATTCTGTGTCTCCCTCTCTCTCTGTCCCTTCCTTGTTTGCACTCTGTCTCTCTTTCTCTCTCTCAAAAATAAACATTAAAAAAAAAAAAAAAAAAGTCTGACCCTGAACTTCAGAGAATTGTACTTTCTTTCTTTTTTTTTTTTTTAATTTTTTTTTCAACGTTTTTATTTATTTTTGGGACAGAGAGAGACGGAGCATGAACGGGGGAGGGGCAGAGAGAGAGGGAGACACAGAATCGGAAACAGGCTCCAGGCTCTGAGCCATCCGCCCAGAGCCCGACGCGGGGCTCGAACTCACGGACCGTGAGATCGTGACCTGGCTGAAGTCGGAGCTTAACCGACTACGCCACCCAGGCGCCCCCAGAGAATTGTACTTTCAAAAAAAAATTTTTTTTAACCTTTATTTATTTTTGAGAGACAGAGAGAGAGGAAGCGTGAGCAGGAGAGGGGCAGAGACAGAGGGAGACACAGAATCCGGAGCAGGCTCCAGGCTCTGAGCTGTCAGCACAGAGCCCAACGCGGGGCTCAAACCCATGAGCTGTGAGATCATGACCTGAGCCAAAGTCAGACCCTAAACCAAGTGAGCCACCCAGGCGCCCTGAGAATTGTACTTTCAAAGTTCAAAAGGCATCTGACAGAAGAGCTGAACAACTTAGAAGAATTTCCAAAAGAAAGAAGAATCATGAAGCAACATTTATATTAGAAACTCCTAATTAAGTCTCCTACTGATATCCTCTTGAACTAGATGAAATCTGGTAGACTTGAGAATGTAACTAATAAAAGAAACTTTACTAGAGAATAAACTATACTATTAGAAAATAAATATACCAATCATATTTGTAAGCTATCTAGCACAGCTACAATAATATACTCAAGTTATTAACAGATTTTAATCATAAAGAAAAGGTGTTAAAACAAGCACACAAATAGGAATCAGACAAGAGAGCACTAGAATGTAAATATTTCTAAAAATGCTCTGAAAAATCAACATAATCTTCCACAATAAGCTTTTACCTTCATGTCAAATTCAGAGTTCAGTGGTGTATGGAAGAGAGAAGTTATAAACAGTCTGGTTTTAAGGATGAAAAAGGAAAGAAGAATTTTTGTTCAGGCTGTCACAGAAGTTAGTGATCAAACATTTGACTAGTGAGATCTAAACGGAACAGAAACCACACAATGCAGTATCAGAGAGTAAATGTCAGAAAAAAAGAAACCATTTTGATGCCACACATGGGACAAGTGACGAGACCAGACAATGTTCAAGTTAGGGGGCCAAGGGACAATTAAAGATGGCAGGAATTACTTTATGGATTTCTACCACAGAACTTTAACTGGTTGCTGTAGCTTTATCTCACCCTTTGAATTTAATTTATACACTATTCTTACCAAAAGGAAGAAGGAAAATCCATGCCTGCCTGAGAAATTTGTCCATACAGAATACATTTACTCCACCAATCTCAACTTCTCTTTTTTCTCTCCCCACAAACTATGGTCTTTGGACCTACTTAATCCCACTCAGCTTTTTTCTTTTTAAAATTTTTATTATTTTTTTAGTAAACATTTTTTTTTTTTTTTTTTACACATATATATTTATTTTGAGAGACAGAGTAAGAGAGAGAGTGCACGCCTGCATGCGGGAGAGGGGCAGAAAGGGAGGGAGAGAGAATTCCAAGCAGGCTCCACACTGTCAGCGTAGAGCTCATAAACAGTGAGATCATGACCTGAGCCAGAATCAAGAGCCAGACGCTTAACTGACTGAGTCACCCAGGTGCCCCAAGACTTTTTTATTATTTTCAGGTAATCTCTATGCCCAACATGGGGCTTGAATTTACAACCTTGAGATCAAGAGTCACATGCTCCACTAAATGGCCAGCCAGGTGCCCCCACCCCCCCACCTTATTTCTTATTTGGTAACCCTAACAAAGTCGTTTGCATGATATAATTCTCTCCTTGTTGACATATTACTTTATTTGTATTTTAAACTGTACTTACCCTATGTGTGCCTGCTTCCCTGCCAGATTAAAAAGAAAATCATCCAGAAGACTACTCTCTGCAACTTCCTGGGGTTCTCAAGTGTGTCCAAGGTGGAGACTGTGTTACTGCTTGTCCCCTTGGCTCCTCTGGCAGACTGCTGGCCTGTTACTGAGGCTCACGCACCCTACCTCCCACTGTCCTCTAGAGGCACGGCCCCCTGCACCTCAGGTCCTTATCCCTCCCCGCTCTACCCTTTGTTCAAGTTATTACTGTACACAGCATAATACACATTTCCCTATTTGCTATTCTGGAATGACACCACCGCTTCAGATCTGTGTCCTGTGGGAAAGCTCTCTGGTTTAACCCAACCCTTTCAACCATCACACGCAGCCTGCCAGGAGGACAGGCTCTGGACAGTAAGAGGAATTTGGAAGTCTAGTATCTCACTAAAAAATCTGCACTTAAATTTAACTTACTGTGAAGAACACTTCACGATTATCATCTGAATTTTGATTCTAAAAACTAAGAAGTAACTTCCATTTCTTTTGCGAAAAACAAATTTTCTTGCAAACAGGTAAAATTTCGTACCTTTCTTTCCCATTCTGAATTACTGAATGTCTGTCGGCTGTAGTTCTTTCACTGCAGACGTAAGTATTGCGCCGTGTCATTCCACCAGCTGCTGTATTACTCTATAAAAAAGGGGGGCCCATTTTTGTCTTAAACCATTTAGAAATAAGTATAGTACAATGAGAAAAAAATTCTTACCTAAATACACACAATTTAATCCTTATTTTTAAATTTATTTGTAATGCTTATTTATTTTTGAGAAAGAGCACATGTGTGCACATGAATGGGGGAGGGGCAGGGAGAGAGGGAGACACAGAATCCGGAGCAGGCTCCAGGCTTCGAGCTGTCAGCACAGAGCCTGACACGGGGCTTGAACCCAGGGACCATGAGATCATGACCTGAGCCGAAGTTTGGACACTTAACTGACAGAGCCACCTAGGTGCCACTGGAGACTGAATTTAAATTGTAGGGCTATGACATGACAAACCAATTTTATGGAATTAGGAAGCCAATAAAAAACCTTTTACAGGATGCCTGGGCAGCTCAGTTAAGGAACCGACTCTGGATTTCGGCTCAGGTCATGATCTCACAGTTCATGAGTTCTGGCCCCACGGTGGGTTCCGCACCGACGGTGATTGTGGAGTCTGTTTGAGATTCTCTTTCTCCCTCTCTCTGCCCCTCCCCTGCTCACAGGCTCGCACGTGCTCTCTTGCTCTCTCTCAAAATAAACATTATTAAAAAACAAACAAAAACAAAAAACCCTTTCACACAGGGTTTACTCTGATAGAACGCAAGGTCAGAGGATGGAGCAGACAAAACCCTTTGACCTCTGTCATGAGCTCCTATCCCCAGAACGGCACATACAAAAGCCTCCTAAAAGCAGCAGCAGAGCTTCCATGTGGGTCCCTCACTCTGGGTTTTGTGTTTTTTTTTTTTGTTTTTTTTTTGAGGTAGAGGGAGGGCTGTGTCATTGTTAACTTTGCAGGAAAAAAAAATGTGGTCACAGAATATCCCTCAGACTGTATATGCTCTGCAAATTCTTTCTAGAATTACTTCAGGAGTGCTAAGAATAAGAATTACTGTATTAGGTCAGAGAGAACACATTTCAATTCACAGAAAAGTTCCTGAAACTGAACAGACTTTAACAAATACTACCTATTTAAAGGGGAGATTTGTCAAGGATACGGATTAAGAGATGGACTCAGATCAGCAATATAATTTTAGGCAAAGACTAACTTTTCTTCATTTTTTCCACTTTAAAATTTAGCTGGTACATGCAAAAGCATTTGGCACAGTCCTTGGCACAAGGTAAGGACTTGGTCAAATGTTCTTTATTGTCAGAGCCCTTTGAGGATGCATGCCACATCCTTGGCCCCCACATCCCTGGCCCTCAGGCAATCAGATGTCCCAGAGTCCTGCACAGAACCCGTTAGGCATCTTCTGTCCGCGGTTTCTTGTCGGCACTGTCATCATTTGGTTTTATTTCCTCAGACTATGAGGCATTTCTATTTCTCAGGACCCGATACAACCTAAAGCTCAGATGTTTGTGGAATAGCCAGAAACAGCCCTTGACACAAAAGATCGGGTCACTAATCTAGTGGGATGGGGTGCAGCAGGAAACCCCTTCAACACAGGTATTGAAAGTGATCCCTACAGGTGGGAGACTGGGCATGGTGGCCTGGTGGGGACAGCACTGCAGGTAGTTGAGAACACAGGAGTCATATGTCTAGACCACCCTAACCCTACAATCTTAGGAACGCTCTGCAGTTTAACAATACTTACACTAGGGACAGTAGAGCTTTTCTTGCGTTCAGGAATGTCAGCCTTATTGGGATTACTTGCATTCCCAAGCATGGGGCTGGCTGGAGCAGTTCCCTTTCCTCCGACAGCACTGCCGCTTGTTTTCCGGGAAGGAATTCCGTCTTCTTTGAGGTCACTATCTGCAGTGCTGGTCTGACTCCTTTTTGGATACGCCACAACTGAAGGGATAGCTGGTCCAGCTAAAATAAAACAGTTTACTTTTTAAAAGCCAGAATATAGTTTTATATTTTAGTCTGTGAAAACCAACGTATTTAATAAGATGACCCAAGACTGCTATCATCTAAGAAAATACAAGACAGTAAAATCCTGTAAGAGATTTCCCACCAAGTATAATGTCCTTCCTTATACAATGAATTCAATTTTGAAATTTCACTTTTGTCCCTTTCTATTGAAAAATTAAAAAAAAAATTATTAGTAAGTTTGTATAGTATTTGTGCTTCAGAAATACCTTCAGGGAGAGTTGTCCACTGAAACAATCTCTAGAGTGTTACTGTACAAATAACAAACAAACTAAGCGGGTGCATGTGTATCATGGCAGCGTGAACTACTTCACCTGGTACATCTGAGAGAACCTTAGTTATCCTTTTTTGTACACAAGATGTGTTCACCTTTTGGAACAGAACAGTACAGACTTATGGGTCATTACTTCTGAAGTGTTATCCTGGATCTTTTGTAAAGCATTCGGAATCTTCTAGATAAACAGGAATTTGAGTAGACAGGGAAAGGTGACACAGGCAGAGGAAAGCATGTTCCTCATGCAAGCGACAGGGAGGAAAGGCGGCAGAGGTTCCCAATCACACCCCACCCCAGGAGGAGTGTGCCTAGGTACATCCTGGATGGGCAATTAACCGATATCCTACAAAATAGCATCAGGAGAGTCTGATGGCAGCACAGGAATTTGGAGTTCAAAGCATTTTGGAGATGAACAAACTCATATATAACTCATATATTCATTATGTATACTGTCCAGTGGTCATCTTCAAGAATGGCACCAAATGCTCATCATTTATAGTAGAAGAAACTTTATATTTAGGTGTACTAAAAAGGGGTTGGGGTGGGGTAGAAGAAAACTACTTTTTGGACAAAATCTAAATGGTAAATCTATTTGGAACTGAATTAAAAGTAAACAAAAGTTTGTTTTTATTTATGGGAGGAAAAAAACTAAGCTTCCAGTTTGGGAAATTTACCACATAAAACAAAGAATTAACCAAGCATGTGTGATACTACCCTTAACACTTATCTTTCTTTGCAAAATCATGAGGCAGCTAAGGACATCCTGCACTTTCAGGGTTACTGCTGATCTGCTCTGAAACTTGGCTCAGACCGCATGGTCTCACCAGAGCCACTTGCGTCCGGGGCAAGTTGAGCTCCAACGCACATTTACCACCTGGTTGGTAAATCCGGGCCAACACCAGTCACGCCAGAGCAGTCCTGTCCCGAGGACTGTGTGGACTGCCTTTGCCAGCACAGCCACCTCCTCCACCGTGGCCTCCAGCTCCCTCAACCCTGGTAATCACTGGTCTGGTCTCCATCCCTCATTCTCTCCTTTCCAGAATGTTACATGAATGGAATCAATTTCATAACACCTTTTGAGATTTTTTCTCCATTCCGTGTAGTTCCTTTGAGATCTATGCAAATGGTTGCACCTATCAATACTTTGTTCCTTTTTATTGCTGAGTAGTGTTCCGTGATGTGGCTGTCTCACAGAGAAATGTGATTTTTATGTAGTCAAACTTGGTAAACATGTCTTTTCTTTCATAACTATTAGTGTTGGGGTTTCGGTCAGAACGACCGTCACTAGTCCAAGTTATAACGCGAAAAGCAAATTATCTCGTGTTTTCTTTGACTATTTCCATGTTTTTCACATTTCCATCTTCATTCCAAGTGGAACCCACCCTTGTGTAAGATGTGAGAAATGGATACAGATTTATTTTTTTCTGATCACTACCAAACTGCCCCAGTGCCCCAGAGTAATAAGCCAGTGATTCTTTACTTTTTCCCCCCTAAGACAAAGAACGCTTTGAAAATCGAACGAATATCACCTTTCCTAGAAAAATATGTGCACACATCCCAGGGGTTCACACCTGGGACCCAAATTAAGAACCACAGATAAAAGTTAAGTTATACTTTCATAGAACCAGGCCTATAGAAACAGCTGGCATCTGGAAGGAGGAAACAAGGGGAGAGGGAAGAGGAAGGACAAGCTGAAAGCGGGGTTAGCTGTAGGCTTGTCTGCCTTTACTCAGTACCAAGTGAGTGTGCTTTACTAGACATTGCATTTGGAATCTACCTCATTCTTAGCCCTTAAAACTACACAGCCAGAGGTATAACAAAATCTTTCCTTTGCTGACCACCATCTTCATCCCCATAAAGAATAAAAAACAACACAGAATTGGGTGACTTTCTATATATACTTGGATTTCTGGAAATATTCTTTTTATGAAAATTTTTTGGTACTATTTTTTCTTTTTTTTTAAGTAGGCTCTGTGCCCAACATGGGGCTCGAACTCACGATTCTGAGATTAAGAGCTGCGTGCTCCACTAATGGAGCCAGCGAGGTGGCTTTCATGAACTTTTTGCTATTAGAGGCTCCAAGAAGGAAGGATCATTATCATCACACAAAGAGCACTCCCTGAGGCAATCAGTGGGTCAGTGGGCAGAGCCACGGGACCTGGCCCCTGAAGTCCGGGCATGCTGCCACAGGTACTCCCACATCCTTGTAACCCTGGGAGATGTGGTGGGCCCTCTTGATAAAATTGGAGGTTTGGTGAGTGTCTGACACCATGTCTAATGCTCTTCTTAGCTCTAAAATTTTCTGAACTGGGTGAGAAAGGCATTACCAATCCAAATGGAATATATATGCTTACAGAAGAATTAACTTATTAAGATCGTCACTAGAGACAGGAGAAAACTCTATTACCAGGCTTTTCCCCTCCAAGACTTTAGGAATAATTCCCTTTAAACTGGATGGTCCAGAGCAATCTGGAGGCATTTTGCTAAATGCCTTGTTGTCTAGAGGCAATGAAAATCCCTCCTTAACAACTAATCTGAACATGGACAGAAACAGAGACCCAGATCAACACTTGGTTTACAAATGCGATGTGCACAATACCTAGTGTCAGAATGGGTCCTCGGCTCTCAGTTACGTCCTAGAATAGCAGACATGCTCACAGTTTACCGGCAGCTTCAGTACATGGTGCTGCACCAGCCCAGACCACACAGACAGGCAGCACATCAACAGGAAGAGAAACGGACACTGAGCAAAGTGTCATCGCTCCTGGTACAAAGCCAAAACTATCCACACGGGAATGTTCTGTGCCACCGTCAAGCACCAAAACTCAAGGTGAAAGAATGAAAGCGGACAAAGTCCAGAGAAGGGAAATGAACTGAACAAAAAATAAATGGGTGTTCCGTGAGAGGATGTATTTTTATAATTTTTTTTTAATAATTTTGTTTTAACATTTATTTATTATCGAGAGACAGAGAGACACAGAGCGTGAGCAGGGGAGGGGTAGAGACAGGGGGAGACACAGAATCTGAAACAGGCTCCGGGTTCTGAGCTGTCAGCACAAAGCCCAACGTGGGGCTCGAACTCACAAACTGTGAGATTATGACCTGAGGCGAAGTCAGTCACTTAACCAACTGAGCCACTCAGGCGTCCCGAGAGGATGTATTTTTATTTATTTTTTTTAAATTTTATTTAAAAAAAAAAAAAAATTTTTTTTTTTAACGTTTATTTATTTTTGACACAGGGAGAGACACAGCATGAACAGGGGAGGGTCAGAGAGAGGGAGGCACAGAATCTGAAGCAGGCTCCAGGCTCTGAGCTATCAGCACAGAGCCCGACGCGGGGCTAGAACCCACGGACCGCGAGATCATGACCTGAGCCGAAGTCGGCCGCTTAACCGACTGAACCACCCAGGCGCCCCGAGGATGTATTTTTAAAAGTTAGGACCAGGCCAACTGGTCTAAGTTCCTGGATCTTAAAATGCTGGAGTTAAAGAAATACCTGCAACATTAACATTCACAGGTTACAGGCGAATAAACACACATCCATGCTAGAGTGTCTGGATTCCAACACAGGGTTGCCTTGAAGGTAGAATAAACTGTTAAATTTGGTACCCAACATCTCCTAGGGTCCCGAGTCTCATGAAAAATTCACTTCCATGGTGAATATGTTAAGAGTGAGGGTGTTCAGACACACCAATGGCCATAGTGCACCTGACAATGACCCAGGTCAAAAATTTAAACCAAGTAAGGCAAAATTGGGGTACTATGCATTCTCTATGGCTGGCCACATGTAGCTACATAAATTTAACTTAAACAAAACTGAAAACCATTTCCCTGGTTCAAGTGCCCAACAGCCAAGTGTAGCTACTGGCTACTCTGTTGGACACCATCGATCCAGAACATTTTCATCACAGCAGAAAGTGCTGGACAATGACGCTCGGGAAAGTAAGTCTGATGCAGAGATGGGGAGGGGAGTGAACAGAGAATCAGAGACTGAAGCGAGAGTCCCAGAGGACTGAATGTACCAAGGAGATCAGAGCCTGGAGATGATCAGGCCAACACTGGCAGGACTGGTAGGAAATAAAAGTCCTGAAGGGAAATCAAGTCACTTTCCCACCCTGACAGGCCTTAAGCAAAAGGATGCTTCCCAATATTAGGAGGCCTCTTGTGTAAGGGGAGACTCAAGGAAAACACAGTGGAACAGTCTCAAACTTACCATGGTCACTGTATCGCCTCTGCTTCTGGCTGGAAGAAACACTTCTCTGCACCTTGTGGTGAGGAGACTGGCCAGTGCTGTTGTTGAGGTCACTGCTTGGCCTAACCTTAGCAAGTGAGAGATTGCTGCTAGAACTGGAGTCACTAGCATCCAGCTGAGAGAAAATGAGAAGAACAGAGCAAACCACAACACGGACCCAAATGGTACGTTAGGAAACTAAACTTCTCGTAACACATAAACCTCTCACAAACAGTTCATTCACAGATGAAGAAGCACCATGTACAAAAACGACAACCTTACATTTGGGCAGATGTATTTTTCTGACTGCTGAAAAGCTCATGAAAGGACAGGTATTTATGACCTTTTTAGGCTTTTTCAAATAACGTAAAACACTCTCTATTTACTTCACCTGATACTTTATATCACTTCCAAACCATTAATGACCACAGGCTAACTTATGATGTTCATGTCTGTGACAACATCCAATGTTACAGTTACCATCTCAAAGTTGAAACAGGAGCTCCTAAAGGTGATAGCAGTTAGGTTCATCCTTTGCAGGCCAATTTCAAAATTACATACCCAATGTTATACATGTTAACAAAATAAACACTAAGAAAAGAGCTTTTGAAACTGATCATTTACATAAAAGTTGTATTAGCTCTTTCCAATTACTCTTACCTCTGAAGATTTTCTTCCCAACAACAAATATGTAGCTGTGATTTCATCATATTTCATTTTACTAAGAGATTCTTGAATTTCTTCTTCTGAATATCCCATTCCCACCATAATATCTAAAAGAAGGGCATAATACAGTTGATGTGTTTTGTCTGGATACGAAATCACTGTGTTAGATATTAAAATAATTTCCTTTACTCGACTCTAAACATCATAGATTTTCTAATTTAAATGGGCGGTTGGTTTACTTCTGAGTAACTATAAGGGATAACACAGGAAACTACAGGTGGGTTCCTAATATGACAAAACAGATAAGCTGACTCATATAACTTATGTTTCGCTTCCCACCGTTCACACTTGAGGTGTATGCATACGAGTCAAAACAGAAATATGCCACTTGCACACACACAAGCATGGAGGCACAGAGTAATTACCTATTCTCTTCTGGTCTGAGATGTCCAGTTCTGGTTCAACAAATGGTTTAAGTTCATCTTCTTCGTGCCCTGCGTTGATCCATCTGTCCTTCATGATTTGCTGAAAGGTCAACTGTTCATTAGCAGCATAAAATAAAACATGCTAATAACCACAATATTTAGAAAAAATTATTTTCAACATTTCATGGATTACAGCTCAAAAGGTAACTTTAAAAAAATGTTTCTGGGTGCCTGAGTGGCTCAGCCAGTGAACGTCCGACTCTTGTTTTCAGCTCAGTTTATGATATCACAGTCTTGTGAGATCAAGGCTCACAACGGGCTCTGTGCTGACAGCATGGAGCCTGCTTGGGATTCTCTGCCCACCCCCCCCTCCCCCAATCCCCTGCATGCTCACGTGTGTGTGGTCACTCTCTCACTCTCAAAATAAATAAATAAACATTAAAAAAATGTTTTGGGGAACCTGGGTGACTCAGTCCAGTTGGGCGTCCAACTTCAGCTCAGATCTGATTCCACTGTTTGTGAGTTCGAGCCCCATGTTGGGGCTCTGTGCTGACAGCTCAGAGCCTGGAGCCTGCTTCAGATTCTGTGTCTCCCTCTCTCTCTGCCCCTCTCCCACTCTGTCTCTTTCTCTCAAAAATAAATAAACGTTAAAAAAAGCTAAAAAAAAAAAAAAAAAAAAAAGTTTTAATGCCTCAATTCCTGCTTTAAAAGCCCCAGGGCAGTATTCTCATACAAACCAAGCAAAGTTCTACAAATACCTTAAAGACCCTCCAAAGTTGTTACTTACTTTGCACTTATGCAATTACCTCTAGAGTGCCTCGTTTTATTGGATTTAGCACCAGGAAACGTTTGAGAAGGTTTTCACAGTCTGTGGACATGTAGAAAGGGATTCTGTATTTCCCTCTTAATACTCTTTCTCTCAGTTCCTTTGGGGATGGAGGGAGGAAAGAAAACTAGTGAGTCAACTTTTAGGTTAAAAAAGAACCAGTGAGACCCCATGATACTGACAGATTCTTATAATATTAACCCTCATCATTTTATAAAATCTTTTGCATTCTGAAGAACGTGGATGCAACTGGTTCTAATACCTTTAGGTTCTGTCCGTCAAAGGGGAGCGACCCGCTGACAAGAGTGTAGAGGATGACGCCCAGGCTCCACACGTCCACTTCTGGCCCGTCGTATTTCTTGCCCTGGAAGAGCTCTGGGGCTGCATATGGAGGACTGCCACAAAACGTATCCAGTTTACTGCCAACAGTAAATTCATTGCTAAAACCAAAGTCAGCTATTTTAATGTTCATATCAGCATCTAACAATAGATTTTCGGCCTAGAGGGAAAACATCAAGACAAAAATGAAATTTAACCAAAATATAATTAGAACTGTGATAGAATTAGGCATTTCATAAAAGCTTTCTGTAATGATATCAAGTTAATATATCCTAATGAATAAAATGAGAAAACATTCTTTCTAGAGGGAAAAAAAAAAACAACCCTGAAGATAATTAGAATTTCTAATTCTTTTTTTTTTTTTTTTTAAGTAATTGCCACACCCAATGTGGGCTCAAACTCACAACCCTGGGACCAAGAGTCAGATGCTCTACTGATTAAGCCAGCCAGGCGCCCCAGAATTTCTAATTTTTTAAACATTAACAACCAGTAACAGATATGAGGTATAGATTAACTGGCAATAATTTAAACAACCAATGCCCATGATAAAAAAAAAACAAAAAAACCTTGAAATAGCTTTTCAATTAATAATGATAAACAGCTTTTAAAAAATGAAAACTTGTTTTAAGTGGACAACCATGTTTCATAAAAACTGCCAAAGAGCTGTGCAATGGCTATTATTGGGGAGGGAGAACCTAGGCCTCATAGAAGATACAGAGCCAGCCACTTTCATTTATTTCAACAAACATTTACCACGTGCCAATCACATACCAGGAACAGACATGGTGTCTGGATGTACAATGATGAATAAGATAGATGGAGTCTTGCCCTCAAAGAGCTCATAGGTTGGAGGGGGAAAGGCAGAAAGTCAAGTAGCCACACTCTGACCTGAGTGCCAAGACAGGAGGTGTGGGGAGTTGTGGGCCTAGCACTGAAGGAGCAGAAAGGTCTCCTAGAGGGGCGAAATCAAAGCCACTGCCTGGAGGCTTGGTCAATAGTAGTGGGTGTGTTGGCCCGCAGAATACAGTCTGAAAACCCAGGAGGAAAGATAGACCATGTTTTACTCAAGAAACTGAAAGACAGTATATGGAAAAGAGGTGCAGGGATATGGCGATGACTGAATCACAAAGGGCCAGTTGAGTGACTGGTAGGAAGTTTGAGTTTTCAACCTAATGGCAATGGAAAGCCATTAAAGAGTCACTCAAACAGGAAAGCGACAATGTTATTTGTGTTCTTAAAAGACCACTGTGGTTGTAATGTGTAAAACAGACAGGACAGGGAGAAGCAAGATTGGAAGCAGGGAAGACCAAGCAAGAAGCTAGTGTACAAGATGCTGGTGGTCTAGATGAGAACAGTGGTAACAGGGACAGAGAAGAGTGTGCTCAAGACAGGTTTAGCAAAAGGGCCTGGGGGCTGAGAGGGCAGCAGAGCAAAGGAGACTGAGGCACCGAGGGACACAAGCACCAGAACGAGAGGTGAACATTCTGGGGCAGCAATGAAGAAGGCAGGCTGTGGACCTGAGCAGGGGCGCAGGTGGTGTGGTCAGACAGCTGGGCACCAGACTGCAGAAGACAGCTCTGGCTGCAGGCATGGATCCAGGACTCGCCAGCATGCAGGTGGCCACTGCAGCTACCAGCGCAGGTGCGAAAGCAGCACGGGTGGGTATGGGAAACAGGGAGGAATGTGGACAATGTTTGGGGAGATATGTGGCAAAGGCGGAGAGAGAAAACGGAGGGTATCTGGAAGGGGACGTGGGGTGAAGAGGTGTTTTGGTGAAGGTAGTACAGACTTGAGCATGTTTTTTTTTTTTTTTTTTTTTTTTTTTTTTAATTTTTTTTTTTTTTCAACGTTTATTTATTTTTGGGACAGAGAGAGACAGAGCATGAACGGGGGAGGGGCAGAGAGAGAGGGAGACACAGAATCGGAAACAGGCTCCAGGCTCTGAGCCATCAGCCCAGAGCCCGACGCGGGGCTCGAACTCGCGGACCGCGAGATCGTGACCTGGCTGAAGTCGGACGCTTAACCGACTGCGCCACCCAGGCGCCCCAGAGCATGTTTTTGTAAAGGCTGCTGGTGAGGAGCCAGCAGGTAGAGAGGGTGGATGAAGAAACAGGAGTCAGGAACCAGGACCCAGAGGCAGGGCCTGCAGGGCCAACCTACTGACCATAACAACAGGAAGGGGGCATGTGGTACAGCTTACTCTGGGAAACCAAAGGAGTTCCTGCCTGGTGGAAACTAGAAAACCTTATCCTATGCCAAGAGCGAGGGCAGAGGTGAAGGAAGGATGGTGCAGCAGTGTCTCCAACGGCACTGCTGTTAACAGAAGACAATGCTGACCAGAGAAACAGAGGGGGCCAGGTGGCGCGGAGGGCACTGTCCACGTGACAGCACACGTCTCGGAGGCCCCCAGCTGTTTGGCAGCATGATGGTTTTTCTCCAGAGACCAGCTATGAGCTACGTTAATTGAAATGTAAAATATTTTTAATAAACTTCCTACTTCTTTCTTTTTAATACCAAAACCTGATTAAAAGGATCAATTATTATAGGATTTATTTTTTTCTTATTTAATAACACAGTCTAATCTGTGACCGCTAGGAAAACTGAGTGCATGCAGATAGAGCACACGCTCACAGACTAAGGGCCCCACAACTTACCTTGAGGTCTCTGTGAACAATCCGCTTTTGGTGGCAGTACTGGACTGCAGATACTATCTGCACAGGAGAGACACAAGGTTATTAATCATCATTAAGAAGAAAAGACTCCATTGATGTTCACACATGCCAAATACTTAGCGATCACCTGAATGTGTGGATCTCTGAAAATAATTTTCTTGTGCTTTGAACTTTCCAATTCGGAGAAATTCAGGGGTGAGGGTGAGAAGAGAAGGGTGAGGATGTTTTTGCTGCTCTCTAGTTTTAACTGTAAAGTCTCCTTTGGGACCTACCCCTTGACATTCCGGTTCTTTGGGAATGGTGCCAGGGTCCAACAAATCACCAGGATCTTGAGGACCCTCTTTGTCCCCAGACCCAGGATCGGATGGCTCGGGTGCAAGCTTCCCATACTCATGTAATTAACTCAAAACCAAACTGGCAGTTACAGACTATCAATGGCTAGGCGTCCATCCAGGTCGGGTCTCCTCTGTTAATCACTTCTCTTCCCAGTCAGACTGCTCCTTATAACACTCTCTTCCTTTTAGCTGATGTGGGTGCAAAGACAGCAAAACTTACTTCACCTCTCTGAGGATCAGTTTCCTCTTCCTCAAAGCGGAAGAGTAAATGTTGTAACGTGTGAACTACAAACCATGGAATGGTTGTGTGCTCCATCGATCAGGGTCCCTTCCACACTCAGCAAATGGTATGCTTTTATTTAGTCCACTTTGGATTATTCCTGTGATTAGTACTGCTGATTAAACAACTATTTTGCTGAAATTTCACACTTCCGCCTAACTTTTTAAGAAGTCTCCTTTTCTAAATATGAATGTTTTAGATGCTCATTATAGGAATTTTAGGAAATACAGAAAGGTATATATAAGTACATGACTGATAACATCTCTTGTTGTTTTACTGTATCTGCTTCTAGTCTTTTCATTGGTATTATGCCTGTGTAACTATGTATGACCACATATACACAAAACTGGGGTTCTAAAGCTTTCTCCAGATCATCATCAGCTTTTAGTTGTAAGCCCCACACACCCACCTACACTGGACATAAACATTCAGAGAGGCTGTTTTTTAAGGAGGCTCCGCACCCAGTGTGTGGTATGAGCTCACTGAAGAGTCGCATGCTCTACTGATTGAGCCGGCCGGGCACCCCAGGCTGTTTTATCAATTTGCATTTTGGTTCAAAACAGGCAGCAAGGAGAAGCTGGACTGGGGTTAGGGTGAGGTGATGCCAAAATCAGGGCTTCACTAAGCAGCTTCATAAAGTGAATAGTCACAAGATCAGATCAGATCCACTTATAACCAACAAAAAATAGAAAATTTCTAATGGTAAAATACGGTTTAGAACACTTGTTACCTTGGATTAGCATTTACACTTGTTCTAGTCTGTCTGCATGAAAACTGAGAAAATGACATTGCTTTGTTTTCCCAAGACAAACACGTTTATTGCCTGAAACACAGGTAGAGTTTACCTTCCTTCTGCCTGATGATCTGATTTTCCCTCTCCTGCCATACTGAGATTCCCCTACAGGTTATTTCCAAACCCTGTTTTTCAACCAGATTTGACCATCTCCCATCCTTCCTCAAAGAGATCACAGAACTTCTCCTACCTTAGAACAAGTGAACCTAAAGCCATAATAGCCTGAAAATGGTCAACTTTAAATCACTGCGGTATTTTTTGCATTCTTTTAAGCTAGAAACAATTCTTTCTTTAAAAAAAACAAAAACAAAAACTGAGGATCTGTGTGTTTTCCAGATTGAAATATGAACACAAGCCTAATTTGCCTCTAGCCAGACAGGAGACAACAGAGGCAGCAATGTTACCAACCCCCTAAGAAGAAGGTGAGGAAGGCAAGACGGAGCCGGGAATCTAGTCTTTCTCTCTGAAAACAACAGAGCTCTTGTTCAAAAGCTTAAAACCACACAAGCAGTCACTAGGAGGAGAATGGCGAAGGAGACATCACCTGCTAACGGATGTGAAAAGAAAGGCCTATTTCTGACACAAAACATGATCCTACCGAGTGTACTTTTTGTACGGCATACCTTCTTCTTTGCCACAAACAGGAAAACGTATTCAAGAAAGGATGGCTTATAACCTTTTGGAAAGCATGGCTATTCGAATCAGAGCAAAGAGGAAACACCAGTATCTCACTTGATCCTTCCAGGCTTAAGTGAGGGGTCTTAAGGAAATACTAAGGCAAGAAGAAAGAATTACATTAAATTGTAAGCAGTGTAAATCAAGTCATTCGTAGGAAAGGCACATACACTATCTTTCCTGGACAAACTAATAGGTTCCTCAAATAAAGAACTCAGAATTTCTGCAGAAAATTTAAAATAACTGAGCAAGTGCCTCAAGATTTGGGGTAGTCGATGTCCAAGCCCCTCTGACAAGTGAGACCCCGCCAGGGGGCTGGGTAGAGACGGAAGAAGTGAGGGGCAGTTACAGGGTTAAGCACCGAGCTGCTTCCTTGGAGAAGGTCAGGCTCAAACCTGTTGTTGCTGGCTGGCGCTAAGCAGCCCGCTCCTCACAGTCAACAGACCACATTCACATAAATGTGTGCAAGTCTGAGTGGGAAGGAACTGAAGTTTTAGGAGGAAAGAAAAAAAAAAAATCTTGGCTTTTAAGGGGCCAATTTACAAAAATTAAGAGTACAGTTATGGGAAGGGCCAAACAGGCTTGTCTTGTAATAAAGAGAACCTTGAGCTTCCCTCCACAGACCAGAGAATAAAATGATAGGAGAACTGGAAAGTACTTCAAAGTTTATCAAGTACAAATTCCAATTTTTGAGCTAGAAAAACTGAGGATATGAGAAGTTAAATAATAGCCAAAAGTTAGTTTCAAATTTTGATATTTAATAGGTTTTAATTCAAAGTATCATTAGTATTTAAGCTTTTAAATTAAAGGGGCGCCTGGGTGGCGCAGTCGGTTAAGCGTCCGACTTCAGCCAGGTCACGATCTCGCGGTCCGTGAGTTCGAGCCCCGCGTCAGGCTCTGGGCTGATGGCTCAGAGCCTGGAGCCTGTTTCCGATTCTGTGTCTCCCTCTCTCTCTGCCCCTCCCCCGTTCATGCTCTGTCTCTCTCTGTCCCAAAAATAAATAAATGTTAAAAAAAAAAAAAAAAAAAAAAATTAAATTTAAGGAACAGAAGTTAATCTGAGCAGCAAGTTCTTAACTGTAAATACCAGACTAAGCAAAAGAGGCAACTGTTAAAAGAAATCTGGAAAATCAACTAAAATTGTCTTTCCAAATACTATGAAATCTTTAAAGACTACTGTCTATACCTCTACTGTGGCAACCTTATAGATAAATAAAACAAAAAAATTAAAGGTTCTGAAACGAGGCTATACTGCCGTCTAAATACAGAACTGATTGATGTCTAGCGAAGTACAGAGTTAATTTAATGTTTTTATTTGTTTTGACAGAGAGAGTGCACGTACATGTGAGTGGGGGAGGGGCAGAGAGAGCAGGAGGGAGGGAGAGAGGGGGAGAGAGAGAGAGAGAGACAGCGAGAGACAGAGAGAGAGAACCCCAAGCAGGATAGAGCCTCATGCGCTCGATCCTAGGAACAGTCAGATCATGACCTGAGCCAAAATCAAGAGTCAGACGCTTAATCGCCTGAGCTCCCCAGGTGCCCCAGTACACAGTTAGTTTAAAAGCAGTAAAGGGGGTGCCTGGGTGGCGCAGTCAGTTAAACGTCCAACTTCAGCTCAGGTCATGATCTCACAGTTTGTGGATTCAAGCCCCACGTCGAGCTCTGTGCTAACAGCTCAGAACCTGGAGCCTGCTTCTGTTTCTGTGTCTCCCTCTCTCTCTCTCAAAAATAAGAAACATAGGAAGGAAGGAAGGAAGGAAGGAAGGAAGGAAGGAAGGAAGGGAGGGAGGGAGGGAGGGAGGGAGGGAGGGAGGGAGGGAGGGAGGGAGGAAGGAAGGAAGGAAGGAAGGAAGGAAGGAAGGAAGGAAGGAAGGAAGGAAGGAAGGAAGGAAAAATGCGGTAAAGTATCCTGCTCCTTTTCTGTGTCTATATCAAGGATGGGCAAATCATGGCCTTCAGGCTAAATCTGATCCACCACTTGTAAATAAAGTTTTGTTGGAACACATTCGTTGGAGCATATTCTTTTACAAACTGTCTACAGCTGTTTTTGTGCTACAATAGTCAAGTTAGATGGCTGTGACACAGGCTGTGTGGCCCACAAAGCCTGAAATATTTACTCTCTGGCGCTTTACAGAAAGAGTTGCCTGATTTGTAATCTAAAAAAACAGGAGAATATAACGATTAAGAATTTGAGTTTTTGAGTCAGAGGACCTGGGTCTGAATCACTGGCAGGTCTGCTACTTGCCAGACGTTATATTTTGGGCAAATTATTTAATCTTCCTGTGCCTCAGTTTCCTTATCTTTAGCAAATGAGCACAAGACCCCTTAATTCACAAAGGCTGCAGCAAGATTCACATTAATGTAGATAAAGCACTTATCCCAATATCTGGTAGGTAATGATCCATCAGTAAGTAGCAATTATGATTACTAAAAACAGGGAAGTTAGGTCACCTTTATATTTAAAACCTGCTTATTAAAATGAGCGTGTCTTTGGGGCACCTGGGTGGCTCAGTCAGTTAAGCATCCGACTTCGGCTCAGGTCATGATCTCACGGTCCGTGGGTTCGAGCCCCGCGTCGGGCTCTGTGCTGCCAACACAGAGCCTAGAGCCTAGAGCCTGCTTCGGCTCCTCTGTCCCTCTCTCTCTTTGCCCCTTCCCAGCTCGTTCTCTCCCTCTCCCTCTCTCAAAATAAATAAATAAACTTAAAAAAATAAAATGAATGTGTCTTTGAAGAGCAGGGTGAAGACAAAACTAATAATGAACTGTGGGACTGTGATACTCCTCTTGCTAAAAACCGGGAGATGGTTTTAATTAATGCAATCATAGGTGTTTTGAAAGACTAGATTTTTGAGGCTCAACTGTCAAAAGTAAGGTTAAGCGTGAGACTAAAATTCTGATAAAGCTAGAAATAGAACCCACAGTCATTTCTAGCACAGCGCCTTAGGCATGAAAGGCACTTAATGAATTTTTGTTGACCCGAATGGCCAACCCCCTACTCCATCCAATGGGACTTATAAGCATTTATTGAGGCAAACACTCTTTGCTTCAGGGTTTAAGCAAGATAACTTTATTAAATTAATAAACTGGAGGTGCATCAATTCATACCTGTCTAAATTTAGCTCTTGCTTCTTTTTCCTTCATTCTTCCATGTGCAACCAAATAGTCAAACACTTCACCTAAAATTGAGAAAAATGAAAGTAAGCAGAAGTCCTACTTTGGAGCACTAATTTTCCTATAAATTGATATTTCACTTTTAGGAATGCTCTAATTTTTATTTTTAAATCCAGGTTTGAAGATAAACAGAAACGTGGATTTTGAACTAAGTTAGCCTTAAGTTTAACTATAGGCAAAAGGTTCATTGATAAAATCTTTAAGCTAGAGAAAACACTTACAATTAAAATCTCTTAAGTTTATACAACTTTTATTTTAAGCATTATGCTTTCAATGTGCTTTAACAAAAACTGAAAACTAACATGGGAAAGTGATTTGTGTTAAAAGAGGATGACACCTTCATTGTGGGATTATGATAAAAGCAGTTCCTTTCTTCCTTCTTTCCAGAAGTATTTATTGAGCGCCTACTAGTTGCCAGGCACTGCTCTAGGCTCTGGGGAAAGACGGCAGTGAACAAAGCGAAGTCCCTTTCCTCGTGGAGAGTTTACAGTCTAGCAGGGAGAGACAATCAGTAAACAGGCGAAGAGCATCTTGGCTGACGAGGACGGTGGAGCAGACGCGGGGAAGTACGCAGAAAGTGTGTGTGCATGTGCAAGTGCTTTGCTGACTACTGTCAGGGGGTGGACAACGTCCTTGTCTGGGAGAAAGAGTCCGGGCAAAGAACAAGGAAGCCATGTGGCCGAAGAACCATGAACAAGGGGAAGGGCACAGAGATGGGAAGAAGGGGTGAGGTCGTAAGAGTCCTGCAGGCTTTGCTCTGAGTAAGAGGAGAAGCAGAGGAGAGTGTGAAATGACTGACCCCTTAAAAGGGTCACTGTGGCTGGGGGGAGGGTTGGGGAAGGTTGGGGAAAGAACAGAAGGACAAGTGGGCGTCGCGCAATAATCAGGGCAAGAATGAGGGAGGCTGGGCCTCAGTGGGAAGTGGTGGTAGTCAGGATGCGGTGGGAAGTTCGAGCCAACAGAACATGCTGGTGGACGTCTGGCTAGTAGTTTACACAGTATTGGTTCCTCAGCAAAAAGGTGACACTACAGAAAATGTATCAGAATTGCCAATTGCTTATCAATTTGGAATAAAGAAACAATACCTCAAATCAACAGAAAAGGGTATTAATTTAGCAAATTAGACATAAAATGTGTTTGGGAAAGCATCCCATCTACTTCATACAAATAAAGAATATTTCCATCAGCTTAGTGACAACTTTCAACTAAAAGATTTTTATACTAAAAAATGCTTATTAGTTTCAGAACATAACAAATACTTCTGGGGAAAAAGCTGCTCTGAATTGCACATTAATATCTCCAACTTCTAAGCTTCTAGCCCTGACTGAAACATTTTTAAATAATGGATGGGCATAAATACTGTATTTTCAAGTTCTCATTTGACTGCATAATGATCTTTTCAAAGGCATTACATAATGTTAATTTACACTACACGATTCGTGTTAACTATGATGAATTATGAAGTTAAATGTCAGCTAAGTAAAATGTCAGCATTTTCTAAGCGAATGACCTTTCTATTTGCAGAACAGTATACAATGTCAAAACAAGTGGTTAAAAAGTGAAAACCACTAAAGATATGTGCATATCCTATGAAAAACAGTTTTGACTTAAAAAAATTAATGGATTAATTAAACCCACTAGTTGTTGTAGAGTAACATGGAGAAAGGTCTGTCAATATAATTTTAAAATAGTATTTTTATAAATTCAAAATTTATAAATTATAAACCTCTTAAGAGATTTGGAACCATGAAGTCACACTCACAATTACTAAGTTACAAATCAGGAATTCAACCCAGATCTCTTTATTTTCCTCATTAAAAGCGTATTAGCACTCAGATTAAGTAGCTAAACTGAAAAGCTCAAAAGGCAATTTATTAGGAAAAAGAGCACACAGTGGCTCTCCCCACCCAGGTCAGGGACCATGCAGTTTGACAGGAAGCCCTTCGTCCTAGCTCAGGTCCTGCCACTACCTAGCAGTGGCGCTGCTGGCATAGAACAACCTATCAGAGCTTTACTTTAAAAATTACTTAAAATTTTTTTGTGGGAGCGCCTGGGTGGCTCAGTCAGTTAAGCGTTCAACTTCGGCTCAGGTCATGATCTCACAGTTCGTGAGTTTGAGACCCTCGTCAGGCTCTGTGCTGACAGCCCGGAGCCTGGAGCCTGGAGCCTGCTTTGGATTCTGTGTCTCTCTCTGCTCCTCCCCCCGCCCCATGCTCTGTCTCTGTCTCTCAAAAATGAATAAATATTAAAAAAAAAAAAAAAAATGTGGGGCTCAAACCCACAGATTGTGAGATCACGACCTGAGCTGAAGTCGGACGCTTAACTGACTGAGCCACCCAGGCGCCCCCCCAAAATTACTTTAAATTAAGTAAATTAATTTACTTTAAAAATTAAGCAGTTACCTTGGATGACTTCTAAGATTCCTTCCAATTCTAAAATTCTATGATTCTACCAAACTGAAAAATACCAGGCTAGGGAGGAGTAGGTAGTCAATTTATGAAACTCTGGGTTGTTCCAAATGGCAAATGTATCAACAATAAAACAGATGTCCTGGAGACAGTGCTTTGTTGAGCTGATTAAAACAGCCCAAGCCAGAAAACCACATCACCAATGAACAGTGCCCGTTACAGCGCTGAGCCCCGCACTGAGCCCTCAAAGGAGGGCTGTGTTAGCATGTCCACTAAGAGGCTCAGAGACATGTTAATTTATCAGATCACACTGTCAATGAGAGGCACTGGCTGGACTGACCCCACGTCTGTGTTTTTAAAAGCCCACCCTCTTTCTACTAAAAGTGGATGTTTCTAAGATGTTTTTGCCTTGCCCCTACAGAAGAGCAATCTCTATGACCCCTAAAATACATGGGAACAGAAAGCCACGACCAACTGACCACTCAGGAGAGGCTATCGACTGTCAGAAGGCTCGGGCTCCAGGCCTGACAGCGTGACCACAATGACTTCCCAGCCTCCATTTCTTCAAGGGTAAAAAGCCCATCCTTCACTGCCTGGCCACATCAAGGAGTCATTGTGAAGGTCAAAGGAGATCAGGTAAGAGAAAGCACTTGTGCGCTGCAGAAGCTACACCAATGAAAAGGTTATGAACATAATTCTGTAACACAAGTAGAAAGCATTAGAATTCCATATAGATTTTTGGTTCTGCAATTAAAGTTTCAGTTCTTCCTACTACTCCTTAATTGTGGAAAATCCCAAATAATTCTCAAATCAAACATTTAAACTCTAAATCAGACAACTAATACTGAATTAGGGGTACGAAAAAGTAGTGTCAAAGGTTTGCCTATTGTAAACTC
This sequence comes from Puma concolor, assembly GCF_028749965.1. Lineage (NCBI taxonomy): Eukaryota > Metazoa > Chordata > Mammalia > Carnivora > Felidae > Puma > Puma concolor. Next base: position 3,173,016 of record NC_141672.1, read on the forward strand.
ATTCTTGCCCACAACAGGTTGACAATCTTTTCATTGCAAAGAGGCTGTGACTCAATTTTCTGACTCATCAAAGTGCTAACAATAAAATAAAACTCTACTGTAATCAAAACAGTCAAAGCTATACTGCAGAGTTAAGCAGAATATGTCCCCAGTAATTTGTAATTTCATAAATGCAGGTCAGTTCTTATTTGCTGAGTACATCTGCTATGTGCCGGGCACTATGTAGTGGTAGGAGCATGCGAGGACCAGTAAGAAAGCTTCCACTGTCGAAAGACAAGGAGACTCACATGTGGTCCAAAAACTACAAGCCTAACCCAACCTCAACCCCAAAATGACAATCTTTGTAAAAGACAATAGTTATATACATGCATTTCAGAAAAATGGCTATATGTATACAACCCTGTAGGCAAAAAATGACTAATCCTTAATCTTTAAGGAAAATCTAAATGTATGCACTGCAACCACCATTTCTGGCCTTGGGAAAGAGGAACACCAATGACATTATTATCTGATAAAGAAAACGATCCAATATACAGTACACATTTATTTCAAACAGGCTAAGGCACTGATATATTTAAAAATTCAAGTTCTTAAAATAAACAAAATGTGGTGTATGTATATACATAATGGAATATTATTCAACCTTAAAAAGGAAGGAAATTCTGACACATGCTACAACATGGATAAACCTTGAGGACATTATGCTGAGTGGAACAGACGAATCACAGAAGTATTGTATGATTCCACTCCTATGAGGTCCCTAAGAGGAGTCAAATTCATAGAGACAGAGAGAAGAATGGGGGGTGCCAGGGGCTGGGGAGGAGGAGAGGGAGATTAGTGTTTAATGGGGACAGAGTTTCAGTTTGGGAAAATGAAAAGTTCTGGGGATGGATGGTGGTCACGGTTGCACAACAATGTCAATGTACTGAATGCCACAGAACTGTACACTTAAAATGCTGAATTTTATGTTATGTACATCTTGCAACAATCAAAAATTCCAAGTTTTGGATATCATCACTTATTAATGCTAATAGTGAAGTACTTAATAGCAACCCACAGAAGAGCCAAGACAGCTTTCCTTCCTGATCCCCTGCTGCTGTATTACAACTCTGGACGGTAAACGAAACCCGAACAATCATCCATACGGGCAGTGTGGTTGCGCATTCTTCTAAAAGGGAGAAAGGAAGAAAAACCTTTTAAAATTCTTACCTCCGCTTGCATACTCCATGATTAGGTACAGTGTTTTGTCAGTTTCAATGACTTCGAACAACTTCACTGGGGGAGGGGAAAGAATACAGGAAAAAAAGAAACAAATGTCTTTATGCATATACAATGTACATATAAACTGTAACTATGAACGGTAACTTTTTCCCGGTTAAAGATTTTTATAACTGGCCTTCTTCAGAGAATATTCTTTGGGAATTTTATCGCACACAACAACTGACTTTTAAAAGCATGGAATTCCCTAAGAACAATTTCTGGGTGCTCAAGTGATGTGACTCTGGCATGCACTCAGCTGCCTAGGCAATGCACCTGTGCATATCTCCTCCATCCTCGTCCTGTGCTGTGTCTACACTGGCTAGGTGCCTTCCCAGCAGCTCCGCCTTTCCCCTCAGGAAGAGTTCTTATTTCACATCTAACCTGCAGGAGCTGCTTAGATCTACTCTACTCCTCCAAGTTTAAGTCTGTTCACTTGTCATTATGGCTTTAAGGGTATACAGAACAATTCCACGTGAGATTTCTGTTCACTTGTTCTCAGAGAAGAAGGTTCTTTTGTTACTATTCTGAAGCCAGACATGGAAAATATTAGAAGGAATTATGCTATCATTAATTGAAAAGAACTTTTTAAAGAATTATTTACAATGGGTCAATGTGACTGCGCTATAGCAGTCTCTTGTTACAGATAAAAATAATACTTCTATTACTGCTAATTTACCAAACCAAATCAAATCAATCAGAAATATACACATTTAAAAATCAAACTGAAGTACATGTCTAAAACTACTGAATCACTTTTTCCATATCTACTTTATTTTGGTAATGCATACTTGACAGTTCAACTTACCAAAAAAAGGGGGAGGGTGTGCTAGCCTCTTTTACTGCAGACTATTTTCTGATACTTTAATATAGAGCATCAGACCAAATAAAGTGTCTAACATAGTATGCAATGTTTGTTGAGCTGATGAATAAAACTATTATATCATTTCTTTTTTTTTTTTTTTTAATTTATTTTCAAGTTAGTTAACATATAGTGTAGTCTTGGCTTTAGGAGTTGTATCATTTCTAAAATGTTATATTCAGGTTGTCAGGAAAAAGAATTTAAAGAAATTTAAGGCATATATGCTGGTAAACCATCAACATTATCAATGCAAATACTGGCTCTTCTGCAAAAGCTCTCTGAATCCAATACAAATGTAAAATTTTAGAAATTTATACCTATTATCAAAGATATGTTATTTAGGAGTAAGTAGAGAGAAGTCTAATCAGGGCACAATTTAACTAAATAAAACACAAAATATGTTTAAGTTAGCAAGTTCTAGGCTGCTGTGATTGGTTATTTGGTGCAAAGCTGGAATCTGAAATCGAGAGTTAGCTAACCACAAAGGGCTGAAATGAAAAGTAAGGAAATGTTTTCTTCCCACTATTATATTCCTTGTTCTACTTCTCCTAACATATATTTATTGATTCTAAGATTTTCACATTTTAACTAATATCACTAATAATAAGATGATGGCTTGGTAGCATTTTTTTTCCTTAGCAGTATGTGAAACTAATAATGCCTTTTAAATAATGTGGCTTAGACCTGATGAAACAGGGTGTAAGCTTTTCCCTCCTGTGGCTCCATTTTATTTTCTATTCTTATGCCTTAAGAATTCTTGATAGGGTCGCAACAACATGGGCAGAACTAGAGGGTATTATACTAAGTGAAATTGAAGACAAATATCACTCCCACTCATATGTGGGATTTAAGATACAAAACAGATGAACAGAAGGGAAGGGAAGCAAAAGTAATGTGAAAACAGGGAGGGGGACGATATATAAGAGACTCTTAAATATAAAGAACAAACTGAGGGTTGCTGGAGGGGTCCTGGGTGGGGGGACAGGCTAGATGGGCAAGGGGCATTAAAGGAGGACATTTGTTGCGATGAGCACTGGGTGTTACACGTAGGGGATGAATCGCTGTATTCTACTTCTAAAATCATTATTGCACTATATGCTAACTAACTTGGATGTAAATTAAAAAAAAAAAAAAAAGAATTCTTGAAAGGGTATCCTTAGCATCAAATATCATCCCTTCTACTTCCTAGAACTGATTTTGATATTAAGTTGGCTGTCAAGTGGCTGTCTTAACAGCTATTTCACTCTTGAAATAATATTTTTAGATTGTAGGAGATAGCATTGTGCAAAAAAAAGTATTATTTTAAAAGAGCTCTATTATGTCATATGTGGGATCAAGCTTTCATTGAGATGTATATACAAAATACTAAATAATTTGCATACGTTTGCCTTGTTCCAACAATTATGATGAGAGCAGGACCACAGCCCTTCCTCATCCTTACTCACTCACTTATTTTTAAGTAAGCTCTACACCCAACATGGGGCCTGAACCCATGACTCCAAGATCAAGAGCTGTGTGCTCTACTGACTGAACCAGCCAGGCGCCCTTCTACCTTTTTCACTCCCACCTCATCCCACCTAGCACAAAGCTATGCACACAAAGGGCACATAACACAAATTTGTACTGAACAGAACAATTCCTATCAAAATTCCATTAAATAACAGGTATCCTGTATTTTTAAAAATACAACTCAATATACAAATAATTTCTTAAGAACAATGCCATGGCAAAAACTGTTATACCTTTGAAACCTTAACTCTGACTTATAATTCCCTTCTCCATGAAATAAAATTACGTTATGTTCTAATATGCATTAAAAATTAGAAAATTATAATCTGATTACAGATGTTTCTACTGCATTAAGTTTTAAATTCAAGTGTTTAATACCTATGCTTTTGACTGTCTTCAGCAATTTCAAAAACTTAATACAAATGATCAAAAATTTGTATAAACACAGATTTACGAAAAGTGTACCTGGGCTGGGAGGAAGGAAGGAATCTCCTACCACTCCTGGGATGTATGTTTAGACACAAAATGGAATGCATTTAGACCCAAAAGTATTTAAGAAAGCAGAAAGTACCTATGTTTGGATGATTTAAAATCTTCATTATTCTTACTTCTCTGAAGAGCTAAAAAACAAACACATAATCCCCCAGCACAGGTTATTAAACATTCTATTCCACTGTTGTAATACAAATTTAAATCTCTTAGATAACTGATCCATTGCTAACGTTCAACAGTCCACATCTAACACTAGTATGAGAGTCCAGGGTAGCTATAAATGCTTCAGTTTTATCTCCTGAAAAAGCAGAAGTCCCAGAGGAGGATGATATAACAATCTGCATTATATTTTGCTATCCTGAACATATGAGACCATTTAGGCAAGAACAGTCTGTGATGAAACTTAGTCTGATTCAGTACCTACCCAGGGGCAGATATTGCAAATCCATACATGTACAGTCCTAAAGAACTACGTCACAAGTGCATTCGACTGATAATTCCAAGTAATTCTACAAGAAGACTTTGAACAAAACCACTTTGGGAAATCCTTGTTGGAGAAGGCAGGTAATTTAGCATGGAAGTTGTGGCAGACTGTGACACTAATGATCCTACTGAGCCCTGTCTCGCATGTTCATGCTTTTGCATGGGCTGTGTGACCTGCTCTGGCTCTGGCCTGTGGGACAGTACCAAATTTGAAGAAAAGGCTTGATAAGCGGTTGAATATCAGGGCTTGCTCTCTTGGAATGATGTTGGCATGAAATGAAGAGGCCAGTCCAGCCTCTTTAAGGATGAAAGGCTGTATGTAGGAAAAGAGCCACTGCTCCAACAGAGGACAGCCCCATCAACTTGTCAACCGAATGCTGCCATACAAGTGAACCCAGCAGATGCCATAACAAAAACCACCCAGGCAAGCCGAGAGCTGTCCAGCCACCACAAAGAATAAGGAGAATTATCAACCTGTCGTATACACACGTGCTGTAAATTCAGAAGAGGGGCACAGTGTACGGACTCGGCTAGTGTCAGAAGACCTCAGAAAGTAACAATTCTAGAGACCATCTTATTCCACCCTCTTGCAAACAGGTGGAAACCAGGGAAGGGGAGGAAAAAAAAAGATCTCCGAAGGTCCTGCTCTCTTTCTGTAGGGAACTGGGCTACTAGAACCAGGTCTCCCAACACCCAGTATCCATAACCCATGAGAGGCATGGGCTGAGCAGAACTTGGGAAGGAGGAGCAGCTGACTATGTGGAAAGGAATCTGGGGAGAAATCACAGGGGTCTTACCGCACTTGCCCTGCCCACCACATCTAATCTAGAATTGAATCGGCACCTAACAGCTAAGAGCATGGAGATGGGCATGGATGTATCTGACCTATAAACCGAGCTCAGGGCCTAAAAACATGGGGTCAGAAGAGTAAGACTCCTTTCCCGAAGGCTGGGTCATCTCTAAAGGCACTTTTCTCTCCAACACAAATCTCTCCTGTTGCTGCTGTGGTCATTTTCACATTTTATGTTCTGAGATGAGAAGTAACTACCCTGACTACCACTCAGGCTTGAGTCTGTAGTTTCCCTCTGTCAAGCCAACATAGAAATCCTGTTTTCCAATCCATTATAGTTGAATTTGTAGCATATAATCTGAAACTCCCAGTTATTTCCACAACTGCTAAATTAGGAGAGCTCCAAGTTAGATACAAAGCCAAAACAAGTTAGGACACTGCATTTCGAATGAAACCCAGGCTCGCTCCTCCCACCTCAGCTCCAGCCACCCCAACTCCGTGACTCCTCTCAGGTAGGAGAGCATACAGAGCTCCTTCCTTCCTTAGAGTCTCTTCTTTCTGTCCTTGAAGTCTCAGGCAGATCCTCTGTAAACCTCACCTGAGAAGATCTTTGTTTTACACCAGAGCGGTCTGTTTGCTTCCTCATTACAATGTCTTTCAAGTGTGAGGACACACTTTTGTGGACCTGTGGGGAGGGGGCACATCCGTGTCCTTTCACTACTGTACTTGAGACCAAGCCTGGCACACAGCACTCCTCTGGCACACGTACTGACCACCAAGCAGTGTGGTTTCATAGTTCTGCGGGCAGGAGGGCAGGTCAAATGAAGGTGATCAGTTTTAAATCCCTACTGGCAGTGCAGCAACTGAAACAAAGTACTCAGGGCCAAGGAGCAGGAAAAGATGATGCAGTATTCCAGGAGCCCAAGGGAGGCAAGAGCTCACTTTAGTAACCAGACTTGTGCAGGACTTAACAAGAGGTCTACAGCAGAAAATGAGCTCAGTGTGCTTTGGACACATGAGGAAAGATATGGCGTGACCAATTAAGACTATTTAAGGGGGTGCCTGGGTGGCTCAGTGGGTTGAGCGTCTGACTTCAGCTCGGGACATGATCTGATTGTCTGTGAGTTTGAGCCCCGTATCGGGCTCTGTGCTGACAGCTCGGAGCCTGGAGCCTGCTTTGGATTCTGTGTCTCCCTCTCTCTCTGCCTCTCCCCAACTCATGCTCTCTCTCAAAAATAAACAAAACCTGAAAAAAAAATTAAAAAAAAAAAAAAAAAAAAGACTATTTAAGGAAGACCAAGGGATCCATCTGGCAGAACAGTGCATTTCCGAGCATGGTTTTCAGGTCACCTGCATCAGAATCATAAGGATATGCAAACTGCAGGTCCCTGGGCCCTACCTCTCGCTAGATCAGAAATGGGACTGAGAATCGTACTTAAACAAACAAACATTTTTTTTACGTTATTTTTGAGACAGAGAAAGTGTGAGTGAGCAGGGGAGGGACAGACAGAGAGAGAGGAAGAGAGTGAATCCCAACCAAGCAGGCTCAGAGCCTCAAACTCACTGGGATCATGATCTGAGCCAAAACCAAGAGTTGGACACTCAACCCTGAGCCACCCAGGTACCCCCCACCCTTTTTGACAGAGAGAGAGAGAGAGAGAGAGAGAGAGAGAGAGAGAGAGAGAGAATATGAATGAATCTTGAGTGGGCATGGAGTCTGATGTGGGGCTCGATCCCAGGATCCTGGGATCATGGCCTGAGCTGCAACCAAGAGTTGGATGCTCAACCGACTGAGCTACCCAGGCACCCCGAGAATCTTTCTTTCAACAAGCATCCCAGGCATGGTGGTTTTAAAATTCTTTTTTTTAAAGATTTTTTATTCTAAAATTTGTGGTGTCCACAAATTCTTTGATAATCCTCCCTGCAAAGGATAGAACATAATATCCTTGCCTTTGAGTGAGGGGTATACTTAGTGACCTGCTTTGAATGAACTGAGTAAGGCAGAAGTGATGGTGGGGGGCATTCAGAGATTGACCAGGTCCTGAAAGGCACATGGCACCCTCCAGGTCTCACACATCACTTGCTTGTGTGTCACGAGGACGTTAAACTCTCCGATGGACAGACCCAGATGGCAAGGTACTGAGGCCTCATGCCCATGGCCTGTGAGGAAATGCAGCCCCTAGACAAAGCCAGGTGAGAGGGCTCCTCTGGAAGCAGAGCTGCGAGCCCCAGTCAAGTCTGCAGATGCCTGTAGCTGTGGCTCCTACCAAAACTCCCCAGGAGCCCCTGGGACAGAACTACCCCCTTAAGTCACTCCCTAACACAAGACTCGCAGAAACTGTTAGATAACAAATGGCTTCATTTAAGTTGCTAAGTGTTGGAGTGATTTGTTAGAGAGCAGTAGGCGACTAATCTACTACAGACAACCCATGACTTACAGCAGAGGGTATGCCGAGGGAAGCGCTGTGAAACCCAGAGGAAAGGTGAATGGGGCCCGACGGAGGGATGGGTAGTAACAGCATTCTTTTAAAAGTTTTGTTATTATACTGAAGTCTTGCCATTTGCAACTACGTGGATGGAACTAGAGGGCATTATGCTAAGCGAAATTAGTCAGAAAAAGACAAATATCATATGACTTCACTCATATGAGGACTTTAAGATACAAAACAGATGAACATAAGGGAAGGGAAGCAAAAATAATATAAAAACAAGGAGGGGGACAAAACAGAAGAGACTCCTAAACACAGAGAACAAACAGAGGGTTGCTGGACGGGTGGGGGGATGGGCTAAATGGGTAAAGGGCATTGAGGAAGACACTCGTTGGGATGAGCACTGGGAGTTATACATAGGGGATGAATCACTGAAATCTACTCCTGAAATCATTATTGCACCATGTGCTAACTAACTTGGATGTAAATTATAAAAAATAAATAGATTATAGAAAGAAAAAAAGTTTTATTATAAAAGGACACTTGAAGAGAAATCACCTATTTCTACCATATTAATTTACCGTATTTCTCTATATTCCTTTTCAATCTTATGCAGAGGCTAGTTGTAAAAAAAAACAAAATGAAAAAACCACTGAAATGGATAAAGTGACCAATCTGCATCCTCCTAACATCTCCATGTCCTCTAGGAACTGGTCACCCAGGAGGAGAACCAACATGTTCAAAGGCAAAGATTCAGGATCCTGGTGATCAGAATACGAAGGACACCAAATATACAGTACCAGAGAGTAAAGAAATGTCCCAACAGCCAGGACTTGGGACGTCCGGAAATGATCTTTGGAAAAAGACAGTTTACCAAGTAATGTAAAATGAAGTGAGAGCATAAAAAATAAAGCATGAAGGGTGGGGAGGAAGGGGTCATATAAAACTGGGGTCAAGGCTCGCCTCTCCAGATACACAGGTACAAGACAGGAGGAAGAGGCTGTAATGTGGACGGCCTGTGCTTTTCAGGGCAGCTGAGTGACAGGCTGAACGACAACTTAGGTGGTAGAAATCATGAAGCAAACATAATGACCACCTTCTTTAATAGAAAACAGCCGTATTGTAAATCTAAGATTCACGAGTAATTATTTGCAGTCTTGGATAAAGAGAAGGAGACACAGTCAAGAAACATCCAGAGGGTAAAGGAGTCAGAGGCCAAGGGGACGCTGACACCTCGGGTGCCACTCTGAGACAGAGAAGATGTGATGGTCTGAGCCACAGCACAGCGGGGCAGACTGAGCTGGTTTTGGACAAGCAGTGCGAGGGGTGCTGGAGGCCAGTGCAAACACAGCATAGTATGTGTGTCCGGACCTCAAGAAAAAATTCTGGGCTAGAGATAAACTCTGTAGAATTACCAGCTTAGAGATGACATCCTTGGAATGATGCAACACTGCCTAATTGTGCAGAATGAAAAGACAGAGACACCGAAAAGCAAACATTTCAAAGAGGAAAGAGCTGGGGTCCACAACAGAGACTCAGACAAGGCAGCCAGAGACCATGAGATCCGGATACCGGGGTCTAATGCCTACCACAGACCTACACGCGGGGCCGGGAATCTATTGACCAACAGCATACCAGGTCCTGGGGCATCTCGAGGGTGCTTTAGGAAGGAAAGACGGAAAGGTGATATACCTGCTCTTCCTCTTCACTGTGCAGGAATCTCTGTTCCTGTTTTACTATGCTGCTCCCTGCAGCTTTGCTCAACGAAAGGATAAATCAAAGCCTCTCTCAGATAAAACCAAGGGAGAGAGGCTGGCAAAAACCCACAGAGTTTAATGAAGAAGAAATTGTGAAGAAAATGCATTGGTGTGAAAAAGGAAAAATACAGGTCTTCACTTTTCTGTACACGGAGTATCTCTGGAAGGACAAACAGAAACTGATGCTACTGGTTGTCCCAGAAGCAGGATCAGGGTGACTGGAAGTCAAGGGCTGAATGAAGACCATTCCTTCTATACTTTTTTCTGTCCTTTGAACTTTGAATCACGTAACTGTATTTAATCTCCCTTCCCCCAATTAATCTGATTTTTAAGAAAAAAGGTTGAGAATGAACAAAGCTTTTTGTTTTTTGTTTTGGCTAAAAGGGGAATTCTTAAAAAAGACAAGGTAGCTGGAAATTGCTGTGTTTTGATCTCTGGTAACAAGAAGAGCAAATCCTATTCCTTCTCACCATGTGGGTGGGAGGCTGCTGGTGGGTGAAAGGCAAGCGAGTCTTCTAGGGAGAGTCTCTGAAGTCAAGTAAATGTGACAGCCAGTGCCATAAGGCAAAATTTAAGACAGGCAGAGATTCCAGTTGCTCTGAGAACCACCCTGACATTAAATGTCTTGAAATAAAGAACAGAATAGGAAAGTTAACAGATGATAGGGAAATAAGGTAATTAGCAGCATTATTAAAGACCGTCTAACAACACTAGCCAAAAGCAATGACCTTTCCTACCTAGGAAGAGATGTCTAGAGATGTGGGGATATGACACGTCTGGGTGTATTACAATGCATTTAACTAGGATTTTACTGACGTCACGTAGGTTACTAATAAATTTATGCTATTATAACATTAAACTGAACATCCTTGTGCAGTAGTGCCCCGCTCCTCGACCTCATCTGCAGTTTCAGTTCCCTATGATCAACCTCAGTCCAAAAGCAGATGATGCTCCTTCTGATGTATAGTTAAAAGGTCGGGAGTAGCTGAACGCTGTCATATGCCTACATCACTCACCTCACTTCACCTCATCACTAGGCATTTTATTATCTCACATCATCACAAGAGAAAAAGGGGAAGTACAGTACAGTAAGATGTTTTGAGAGAGACCACATTCATAGAACTTTACTACAGTACATTGTTATTATTCTACTTTATTATTAGTCATTATTGCTACTCTTACTATGCCTAATTTGTAAATTCAACTTTATCATAGGTGTGTGTGTGTATAGGAAAAACGTAGTATATGCAAGTTTGGTACTATCCATAGTTTCAGATAGGGAGTCTTGGAACATGCCCCTCTTGGATAGGAGGGGACTATTGTATATACATTCTTGTACACTTATGCAAATGTACTGGCAAGGTAGAGTCTTAGAAAGCGAATGGGGGCCAAAGGGCATACACACTTTTTTTTTTTTTAAGATTTTATTTTTTTAAAGTAATATCTACAACCCAGCGTGGGGCTCAAACTCAAAACCTCAAGATGAAGAGTCACATGTTCTACCAGCCAGACACCCCCAAAGGGCATGCATGCCTTTAAAGCTTTGTTAGTGCTATATTACTAGATTGAAATATATTACACTATTGGCAACAATATGCGGGTTCCTATTTCTCTACACTCTTGCCAACACTACGCATCACTAGTTTTTTTTGCAGATCTGAGTGATGAGAAAATGGTATCTACAGGATGTTGAACATTTTTACTTGAATACTGACCATCTGTCCTATTAATTACTTAAGTATATCTTTCGATTATTTTCCACAGATTATATACTCCTGTTCACTGATTTGCATGACCTTTTATGGAGTTAAGGAAGTAAGACCTGTGTCTGCCAAGGCAGGCACTGTTGGTGACTTATCCAAACTCATCCCTGCCCTCTTCTGTTTGCCTCTCTTCTCTGTGAAGTTCCCAGAAGCAATCCTTTCAACTTATTTAGCTATTTCACCTACTGTTTACCTACTTATTTCTAAAAAGCCAGAATGTAATGCTTCCTTAATTTTCCATTTTAGACGTTTTCTTGTAGCTACCTACTATAGCGAGCATTTTCAACTCTGGCCATTTGCTGCCTTACTTCTAAATAGCCTGCTTGCACTGCTGTTCACGGATTTGTTTAGCCCCTCCCCAACCCCATTATCTACTGAATTTAAGTAGGCTACGTACCCAGTGTGGAACTCAATGTGGGGCATGAACTCATGACCTTGAGATCAAGACCTGAGACCTGAGGTCACGAGTTAGATGCTCAACTGTTTGAGCCAGCTAGGTGCCCCTTTACTGATTTCTTAATATGGGCAGTGAAGACTTCACGCTCTTATGTCCTTCCCCCACGGTATGTCCCTTCCCTCCTTCTTCCTAATCAGTTATGATAGCATTTGGCTAAATCATTCAGTTTACGTTATATAAATATTTACATGGATGGAATGCATTTCCATCTTTTTTATTTATTTTTGGTTTTCTTGGAGCCAATAACTTCCTTGGTAATTTTGTTCACCTAAGTTTTTTTGTTTAAGTTTATTAAATAAATAATTTTGAGAGAAAGAGAGGGAGAGAGAGAATCCCAAGCAGGCTCCATGCCATCAGCATGAAGTCCAATGCAGAACTCAATCCCATGAACCATGAGATCATGACCTGAGCTGAATCAGGTCAGATGCTGAACCAACCGAGCCATCCAGGTGTCCCTGTTTACTTAAGTTTTCTATGTATCCCTCACTTTACTAATTCACCCTTAAACTCTGTGACAGAGGTGTAAATCTTTCAAAATACTTTCACAGTTAAGTAATTTTTTTTCCTTATAGATATTCATATTTTGAAGGCCTCTGCCCTGTTCTCAAGGCCCACTCTGTTGGATTTCCTGTTCTGGATCCTACACTTGTCTCTTTCTTGGTATTCTCTCTTGTTGTGGTTCCCAAGTGAGGGTAAGTATATCCCACCAATAGTTCCCAAGTGAGGGTAAGTAAATGGTTAATTTTAAGACCTTGCATGCCCCAGAATATTTGATTCTGTCTTCACATGTGATTGACAGTTTGGCTGGGTAAAGAATTATATACTGATTTTTCTTGGGGCTCCTGGGTGGCTCAGTCCATTAAGCATCCAACTTCAGCTCAGGTCATGATCTCCTAGTTCATGAGTTCGAGCCCTGTGTCAGGCTCTGTGCTGACAGTTTGGAGCTGCCTGGAGCCTGGTTGGGAGTCTGTGTCTCCCTCTCTCTCTGCCCCTCCCCTGCTCACACTGTCTCTCTCTCTCCCTCTCAAAAAAAACATTAAAAAAACCCAATAGATTAGATTTTTCTCTCAGAAAAATTTCCCCTCAACTTTAAAAGGTGTTTTTTGAAAAGATGTTTATTTATTTTGAGAGACAGAGACAGAGCTTGGGCAGGGGAGGGGCAGAGAGAGAGAGGGAGAGAGAGAATCTCAAGCAGACTCCATGCTCAGTGTGGAGCCTGACTTGGGGATTGATTTCACGAACTGGGAGATCATGACCTGAGCAGAGATCAAGAATCGGACACTTAACAGACTGAGCCACTAGATGCCCCCTCAGCTTCAATGACATATAATTAACATGTGACACAGTGAAAGTTTAAGGTATAAAATGTAATGATCTGAAACACCTATATTTTGTGAAATCTTTACCAAAATGAAGTCAGTTAACACACCCTTCGCCTCACGTAATTACCATTTCATTGTTGTCATGGTGGTGCCACGTCCACAGCAGTGTCGAATATACAACACAGTATTGTTAACGCCAAACACCGTGCTGTACGTGAGATCCCTGCACACTAACCATCTTTAGAACCGGGGAAGTTTTTTTTTTTTTTTTTTTTTTTTATTTATTTTGAGAGAGACAGAGACAGCGCAAGTGGGGGTGGGGCAGAGAGAGAGAGAGAGAGAGAGAGAGAATCCCAAGCAGGCTCCACACCGTCCGTGCAGAGTCCAACTCGGGGCTTGAACTCACGAAACGGAGAGATCACCACCTGAGCTGAAACCGAGAGTCGGATGCTTCACTGACTGAGCCATCCGGGCGCCCCATAACGGGAAGTTGTATCCTTTGTATCCACCTCTCCCCATTTCCCCCACCCCCCACTGCCTACCCTCTGCTTCTAGGAGTTCGGTTTCTTAAGATTCTACATAGAAGTGAGAACATACAATATTTGTCTTTTTCCATCTCGCTTGTTTAACTTAATGCCCTTGAGACGCATCCACGTTGCCTCAAACAGCAAGATCTCCTTTTTCGTGGCTGAATGATATTCCTGCATGAGTGTGTGCGTGATCTCACATCTTCTTTATCCATCTGTTTTGTATGTTAATGTCTTGGCTAGTGAAGGTCAGATATCTCTTTGAGACAGTGACTTCATTTCCTATGGATGTGCACCCAGAAGGGAGACTGCCAGATCATAAGGCGGCTGTCCTGTTAATTGTTTGAAGACTCTTCATACTGTTTTCCACAGCAGCTGCAACAGTTTGCATTCCCACCAATGAAGAGTGCCCGAAGGTCGTCGCTTCTCCACAACCCGGCCAGCATTTATCCCTTTCTGGCAACAGCCATTCTAACAGATATAAGGTGAGAAAGATCTCGTGGTTTTGATTTGCATTTTCCTGATGATGAGTGAGGTTGAGCACCTTTTCATGGACTTACTGGCTATTCCAATGTCTTCACTGAAAAAAGGTAGGTTTTTGCCCATTTTAATCAGATCATTCGGGTTTTTTGTTTTTACTACTGAATTGCAGAAGTTCCTTATCTATATTAGATATTAACTCTTTACCAGATATATGGTTTGCAAATATTTTCTCCTATTCTGTGGGTTCCCTTTTCATTTTGTTGACTGTTTCTTTTCCTGAACTTCTCCACTAGTTGATTTTTGCTTTTGTTGCTTGTGCTTTTGGTGTCATGCCCAAAAAATCATTGCCAAAGCTAACGTCCAAGAGCTTTTCCCTATGTTTTCTTCTAGGAGCTTTATGGTTCAGGTCTTCTGTTTAAGTTCTTCATCCATTTTGAATTAATTTTTGTCAGTGGTGTAAGATAGGGGTCCAATTTCAATCTTTGCCTGTGAATATCCAGTTCGCTCAGAATTTTAAAGGCCTCACTCCATTATCTTCCAGCTCACAACAATGCAGAATAGTGTGATGCCATTTGGTACAATTCTGTTTGTGACCTAATTTTTCCTCTTCATTCTCCTTAACCTTGATGTATTTAAATCTTAATGGTACCAGAGATTTAATATCTGTGCTGCATTAGCATTCATTAGATATACTGTGGGCCTTTAGTCATTTTGCACTGGGCACCAAGCCTCTCAATCTGGAAGTTCAGATTACACGGTTCTGGGAAACTACCTTTTGCCGTTCCTTGATAACTTCCTCTCCTAAAGTCAGTTCTTTTTATCACAAACTACACCTCCTGGATAGATACTTCAATTTAAAAAAAAATTTTTTTAATGTTTACTTTTTGAGAGAGACAAAGACAGAATGCAAGTGGGTTAGGGCAGAGAAAGAGGGAGACACAGAAGCAGAAGCAGGCTCCAGGCTCTGAGCTGTCAGCATAGAGCCCGACACGGGGCTTGAACCTACAAGCTGTGAGATCGTGACCTGAGCCGAAGTTAGACACTCAACCGACTGAGCCCCCAGGCACGCCCAGATACTTCAATTTTATACCATATCTTCCTTCATTCTCAAAGTCTTTGAATTTTTGTTACTTTTTGAGAAATTTCTTTGACTTTATTTTCCAACCCTTTTATTGACTTCCTTCCCAATACCATAAATTACCCTTCCTCAATGGTCCTTTTTCAATGCATCATGTTCTTTCACAAATATAACGATTGTTATTGTACTCTCTTTCTCTTTTAAATCTTTGAAAACACAAATTATAGTTTTTCATTTCTTTTAAGTAGTCTAGTTTACTCTTCCAGTTTTTCTTTTTCATTCCTGTTTGTTTTAGTCTCTGGTTATTCTCAAGTATCTGGAGATTTCTGGTTGTCCTTGTGTATTTCCATATTTAAGAGAGGCACCTCTCAAAAATTCTCTCAAAGATAAATAAATAAACATTAAAAAGAGGGGCGAGTGCCTGGGTGGCTCAGTCGGTTAAGCATCCGACGTAGGCTCAGGTTGTGATCTCACAGTTTGTGAGTTTGAGTGCTGTGCTGACAGCTTGGAGCCTGGTTTGGATTCTGTCACCCTCTCTCTTTCTGCCCCTTCTCCGTGCTCTCTCTCTCTCTCTCAAAAATAAATAAACATTAAAAAAAAAAGAGAGAGAGAGAGAGCCCCAAAACTCTGGACTAAGTGTTATGTATATGAGGGCTGGACCACAAGATGACTAGGCAGAGATTAAAGAGCTTCAGTAGAAAATACTCAAATGTCTGTATCTGTATTTTCTTTTCTTTCTTTTTCTTTTTCTTTTTTTTAAGGGGGGGTAGGGGCAGAGAGACACAGAGAGAGACAATCCTAAGCAGGCTTGGCACTATCAGCACAGAGCCCAATGTAGGGCTCTAAACCACAAGCCTTGAGATCATGACCTGAGCCAAAATCAAGAATCGGATGCTTAACAGAATGAGCCGTCCAGGTGCCCCGTATCTATATTTTCTTGAAGTCAATTTTTCCAGAAAAGAAATCTACGATTTCCTTTTCAGGCAATATACAAGGGGCTAACAAAGTTCTGGGAAGTGAGCAAAGAGGTTGGGCCCCTGTTTGAGGTATGGGGTCCCCAGTCTAGAGGCTCTTAGATTCACCCTCTTCAGAAAACTGCCCAACATCTACAAGAGCAGAGGAGGGGAAGATGCCTAACTGGGCAGGCTGCAGAAGGTGGCATAGGGCCCTGGCACAAATTTTCGGCCAGTCTTTCCGTTTTCAGTTCTACTTGTAACTCCACCCCCCAAAGGAGTTAGAACTTATTTCTCAGCGTTCTGAATCCTGTGGCATGACTCAGCATGATTCTTTTTGCTACCAGTCTCTATCTACCTCCACCCTTAACTCCTGCTTGTAGGGGCTTGGTTTCAGCTCAGTCAGGGTTGCTAAATCTATTAAACATCACACACACACAACACACACACGGGCGCATGCCATCTGGCAAAACTAGGTTCAATTCTTTGTCAGCCAGTCTTCTGTCACTTCTTTTTTTAATTCCTTCACCACTATTTAGTAAATGGGGGGAGGGAGCAAAGATAAATATACTAATGTTTAATTCTAAGTCCTATATGCTAATACTTTTAATTTCCGGTTTTTGAATAGATGTGATATTGAACTGTAGTCTTCTTCCCTTTTTCCAATGCATTTTGATACTGTTTCTAAATTTGAGAAAAGAATTAGTAATTTCCAGGGCCCCTGGGTGGCACAGTCAGTTAAGCATCTGACTTCGGTTCAGGTCATGATCTCACAGTTTGTGAGTTTGAGCCCTGCACTGGGTGAGCTTGAGCCCCACTTCAGGCTCCACACTCTCTCTGCCCCTGGCGGGATCTCTCTCTCCTTCTTTCTCTCTCCCTTCCCCTGTCTCTGCCACTCATGGGATTCTCTCTTTCTCCCTCTTTGCCCCATGATCACTTGTGCTGTCTCTCAAAAGTTAAAAAAAAAAAAAAAAGTTAGGAAGTTCCCCTTCTTTCTTAAGTTCTGAAATAGCTGGAGAGAAATGGTACAATCTATTCACTGAAGGTTTGAAAGAAGCCAAACATGAAATCCCGGGTTTGGCAATTTGAGGCGTGCATCTGGCCTTTTTACCACTTTCTCAATTACTTCTATAGTTACTGGTGCAGATAGATTCTTTCCTAGAGTTAATTTTGGTAACTTATGTTTTCCTAGAACACTATCCATTTCTTAGGTTGGTTCTAATTTATTTGCACAAAAGGTTCCCTTGTAATAATTTTAATTCTTCTCTATCTAGTCTTTTCCATGCCCTTCATTCCATACTTGGTATTTTCTCTCCCTCTCCCCCACTAAGTTCCCTAAGGTAACGAGGTGGTTTATCTTTTTTATTGCCTCCCTTTTCATCCCCCCTCAAAAATAACAACAAAAACCAAAGCTTTAGATTTCTCTTTTCTTCTGTTTCTCAAATTCGTGAATTCCTGCCTTTATTAGTTCCTTACATTATTATTAATACTTCCCAAGATTTTGTTCCCTCTTCTTCGTTTAATATTTAATGTATTCATAGTCATTCTTTCTTGTTTAATAAAGTGTTTAAAGCTACAAATTTTCGGGGCGCCTGGGTGGCTCAGTCGGTTAAGCGTCCGACTTCGGCTCAGGTCATGATTTCGCGGTCCATGGGTTCGAGCCCCGCGTCGGGCTCTGTGCTAACAGCTCAGAGCCTGGAGCCTGTTTCAGATTCTGTGTCTCCCTCTTTCTCTGACCCTCCCCTGTTCATGCTCTCTGTCTCAAAAATAAATAAATGTTAAAAAAAAATTTTTTTTTTAAATAAAAATAAAAAAATAAAGCTACAAATTTTCTTGAGCATCAAAAGCAGTATTCTTTAGGTTCTGATATGTAGTTTATTAGTGTTAATACGTCTAGATATATTCCAATTTTGGTTTGCATTTTAATAAATAACCTATGAATTCTGTGTTTTAAGTTCCACATGTTTGTACTTTTGTTTATTTCTATTTTTATTGGTTTCTATTTTTACTGCTCTTCATTCAGAAAATGTAGTCTGCAGGGTCGCCTGGCTGGCTCAGTTGGTAGAACACGTGACTCCTGATCTCTGGGTCATGAGTTCAAGCCCCACGTTGGGCATGGAGCCTATTTAAAATTTAAAAAAAGTGGGGCGCCTGGGTGGCGTAGTCGGTTAAGCGTCCGACTTCAGCCAGGTCACGATCTCGCGGTCCGTGAGTTCGAGCCCCGCGTCAGGCTCTGGGCTGATGGCTCAGAGCCTGGAGCCTGTTTCCGATTCTGTGTCTCCCTCTCTCTCTGCCCCTTCCCCGTTCATGCTCTGTCTCTCTCTATCCCAAAAATAAATAAAAACGTTGGAAAAAAAAATTTTTAAATTTAAAAAAAGAGAGAGAGAGAGAGAGAAAATGTAGGCTGGAAAGATCTATTAGGCTTATTAATCATATTAACAGAAGCACTGCTTACAGTTGTGCAAGTTATGTATCGCGCAACTCTGAAGAAATCACTTACCTTGCAGTCATCATAGATTTTGACAGCTATCACAATAATTTCCTGGCACATAGTTATAACATATCCTAAGAAATGGGTGTGTTAAAAAAAAACTCCACAAAGTTATAATATAGGCTAATATACTGAGATCTGTATCTTTTTTCTCATACTTAATGTGTTATGCATGGCCTGAGAGACATAAGTCTCCTTTGTCACTCATGTGTTCCTGTTAATTTATAGCTCGGATTTTACCTCTCAGCTACTTTGGGGTTCTATTTATTATGTGCCACTAAACTAATAATATTAAAAATATGAAAATAAATTTAAAACAACTGCCTTTACAACAATTGCTAAGTGACTCAGAGTAACCACTTCAGAAGAACAAAGTGTGTGTGTACCAGGTGTGTGCAGGCATGGAAACTGCACTGCACATCAGTAGGGAGAGGAGGCACTAGGGAATAAGTTGAAGCACATACCAGAAAACACGAAATTGGATCCCTACGCCACAATACACACAACTTCCAGACAGATTAGAGATTATAAAAACTTTAAGACAATAGAGAAATACCTTTATGGTCACAGGTATGGAAGAATTTCTTTTTTAATTTATTTTTGAGAGAGAGAGAGAGAGAGAGAGAGAGAGAGAGAAAATGTGCACGTGAGGGGGGGTGGGCAGAGAGGGAGACAGAATCCTAAGCAGGCTCCACGCTGTCAGCACACAGATCATGACCTGAGCCAAAAAAGGAGTTGGATGCTCAACCAACTGAGCCACCCAGGAGCCCCTGAAAGAATTTCTTAAAAAAGACACAAAATCCACAAACCTTTTAAGAGTGATCAGTTCAGGTGCATTAAAATTAAGAACCTCTGCTTTTCATCAAAAGACAACATCAAGACAATAGAAAGATAACCGGAGGAAGACATCTGCCATGTATGTTAGTATCCAGAATAATCTCCTAAAATGATTAAGAAAAAATTCCACTTGAAACTGAATGAAAGATGCAAAGAGGCACTTCACAGAAGAAACAAAAACTAGTAACAATATGAAAAGATATAAGACTTCCTCAGAAATGTTATTTTTATATCCACCAGATTGGCAAGAATTTAAAAATCAGACAAATTCAGATTTTGATGAGGATGTGATGGTACTTGTACTGTCTCCTATATGTTACTGGTGGGAATGCCAATTAAACAACTGCTCTGGAAACCATTTGGCCAGCTCCAATAAACAGACCCTGTGAACCAATAATTCTACCACTGGAGATATATTTATCATTAAGAAACTGTCACACAAGTATACCAGGACAACTCATAGCAACAGTATTTGTTATTACAAATAGCTAAGAGCACCTCAAATGTCTCTGAACCAGAGAATGGATATATAATTCATGGTGTATGCACGTAAAATAATTCTACATAATCATGAAAATAAGCACAGTAGAGAAAGTGATTGTGAGTTAAATATTTCAACATGGAACACAATTTGGACAAAAGAAAGCAAATAGAAAGATACATAAAATGTGATTACATTTATATAGTATTTTAAAACTTTACAACACTTTGGAAAAGATAAAAAAATAAACCCTTTACAACTATTTTGATGAGGGAATCCACATATGGCAAAATTATAAAGACAGCCAAGAAAACAACACAAAAATTCTTGTCAGTGGTTACCTGGTAGGTGGGAAGGGAGTGAGTTCGAAAGGGCCACAGTGGGAATGATTTATAGGTACTGATGATGATCTGTTTCTTGAGGTAAAAGGGCGTTCATTTCCTATAATGTTTACACTGTAAACATCTAACATTATTTTCTTCTTTAAAAAAAATTTAATGTTCATTAATTTTTGAGAGAGAGAGAGAGATAGACAGACAGACAGACAGAGCATGAGGCGGGGAGAGGCAGGGAGAGAAGGAGACACAGGCTCCCAAGCAGGGTTCAGGCTCTGAGCTGTCAGCACAGAGCCCGACACAGGGCTCAAACTCACCGAGCCGAAGTTGGATGCTTAAGGATGCTTAACTGACTAAGCCACCCAGGCGCCCTTTTTCTTCTTTTTTTAATGTTTATTTATTTTTGAGAGAGAGAGGCAGAGAGAGGAGGAGACAGAGGATCCAAATCAACCTCCGTGTTGACAGCAGGGAGCTTCAAAAGTGGGGCTCAAACTCACAAACCATGAGATCATGACCTGGGCTCAAGTTGGCAGTTAACCAACTGAGCCACCCAGGTGCCCGACATCTAACATTTCCTTGTGTAAAGCATTGAATGAAAATTAACTGAATTTTAAATAATTGCTTAGATTTAGCTGGTTAATAAAATTAAGCAGTTTTTAAAAATTTAAAATAAGAACAGCAGCAATGTGGATTTTTAGGATTACATATTTCTAAGACAAAGATTCTCCTACTCCCAAAACCCCAGGGTCTGGTGGTCAAGATTCTTGGAATCAGGGTACTATGAGAAAATATTAACTCCGTGTTAAAATAAATTTGGTAATTAATAAAGAACAGATTTCACTGGGCATCTACCGTATGCAAGCTGAACTTCAGTATGCTCCTTTGCTGTCCTTCCCATATGGAAGGTGCTGGGTCTGATTCCTTCCAAAGGGACATGGTGGAAAAAGACTATCTGAAGTTAGAGCTTTAGGTTCTAACACCAGTGCAGTTGCTTCCTCATTGGATGACTGAATAAGCTACAGAATGTTAGAAAACTTCAGCCTGCTCATCTGCAAAATATAGATAAAAATAGCTATGTCACGGGTCTGACATGAGAAACAGGCAATGTGTGATGTAGGTGGTGTGCACAGTCATTAAAAATCTGATCTCTGGAGCATGATACCTGGCCCTAGCCTGGCTCTAGCAATGACCAGGTCTAGGTGACGTGACCTTCCTGGGACTCTGGTACCCACCCAGTTAAAGGAGCTGGATATGTGGGAGGCTTGGAATAGTACCTGGCACATGACAAACAGTATGGGGTTGTGACTCTGGCTGCTACTGTTACTGTTATGATTCTTTCCCAAAGGCCTAATTTGTGCCCAATTTTCAATTTTCTGTAAATGGGTCCATGTTATGCTCTAAGTTTAACCTATTTAAAATATTTTGCTCTTGAGTGACTTTTCTAAAATAACATAATGAATCATGGGTACATTTGTATAATTATAATTGGTATAATTTATAAAAATAAATCATATATTCTTAATTCACAATCTACTTTAAATATCAAGCTGCATTATTTCCTGCCAAAGCATAAATAAGGCTGGCAATAAATTAAAAAGTTCCTCCTTTGCAACTTCATGGATGGAACTAGAGGGTATTATGCTAAGTGAAATTCGTCAGAGAAAGACAAATATGAGTTCACTCATATATATGAGAACTTTAAGATACAAAACAGATGAACATAAGGAAAGGGAAGCAAAAATAATATAAAAACAGAGAGGGGAACAAAAACATAAGAGACTCTTAAACATGGAGAGCAAACAGAGGGTTACTGGAGGGGTTGTGGGAGGGGGGATGGGCTAAATGGGTAAGGGGCACTAAGGAATCTACTCCTGAAATCATTGTTGCACTATATGCTAACTAACTTGGTAAATTAAAAAAAAAAAGTTCCCCCTAAAGGAGTGACAACATGGAAGCTGTATTTTCCTACATTTTTTTTAAAGTTTATTTATCTCTTTTGCAAGCAAGAGACAGAAACAGAGACAGAGAGAGAGAGAGAGAGAGAGAGAGAACGCACGAGCAAGCGGGAGAGGGGCAGGGAGATACAATTCCAAGCAGGCTCCAAGGAGAGCCCAATGTGGGGCTCAAACTCATAAACTGTGAGATCATGACCTGAGCCAAAAACGAAGAGCAGGATGCTTAACTGACTGAGCCACCCAGGCGCCCCTTTTCTTGCATTTCTACTACAGCTTTTGAAATGAAAACACATACATAAAAATTGTTTTTTCATTTTATTTTTTATTTTTTAAAAAAAATTTTTTTTTCAACATTTATTTATTTTTGGGACAGAGAGAGACAGAGCATGAATGGGGGAGGGGCAGAGAGAGAGGGAGACACAGAATCAGAAACAGGCTCCAGGCTCTGAGCCATCAGCCCAGAGCCTGACGCGGGGCTCAAACTCACGGACCGTGAGATCGTGACCTGGTTGAAGTCGGACGCTTAACCGACTGCGCCACCCAGGCGCCCCTCATTTTATTTTTAGAGAGAGAGCGTGTGTACATGTGCAGGGGAGGGAAGGAGGGGGGAGGGAAGGAGCGGGGAGAGAGGAAGTGGGGGCTCTGGGTGGGAGGGAGGGAGAGAGGGAGAGAGGGAGACAGAGAGAGAGAGAGAGAGAGAGAGGAATCTCAAGCAGGCTCCATGCCCAACACGGAGCCCAATGTGTGACTTGATCCCAGGACCTTGGGATCATGACCTGAGCCGAAATCAAGAGTCCAACACCTAATCGACTGAGCCACCCAGGCACTCCATACATACATTTTTATTCTCATATTTTGAATATGTATAATCAAGAAGGGTTGTAGATTTCATTTACCATACTCTGGTTTGCTTTAGTTTAACCAGACTCATTATACTGATCTGGAGGCAGACACTGAACTGTAAGTAACAGGACTTTTGTAACTACTTTTGTTAACGGCTTGAACTGCGAGTTTGCTACAAGTCAATCTGGAAAGAAGCGGTATTAAGAAAGGAAAGGATAACAGAGCTGTTCAATGAAAAAGATTCCCAAAAAGACTTGTGCTTCACCTGATGGAAAAGGGGAAGGAAGGAAGTCCAGAGATTGGATATGGAAGCATTCCCAGGAAAAGAGGTGGAGAGAAAGAGGAAATACTGGCACTGGCAGTACAGCAGTGTCTAAGACTTAGAACACTGAGGGAGAGGTCATCTTTAAAACAGGTGACCTTGGGGCGCCTGGGTGGCGCAGTCGGTTAAGCGTCCGACTTCAGCCAGGTCACGATCTCGCGGTCCGTGAGTTCGAGCCCCGCATCAGGCTCTGGGCTGATGGCTCAGAGCCTGGAGCCTGTTTCCGATTCTGTGTCTCCCTCTCTCTCTGCCCCTCCCCCGTTCATGTTCTGTCTCTCTCTGTCCCAAAAATAAAAAAAAAAAAAAAAAAAAAAGGTGACCTTGTGGAAGATAGGAGAAATTAAGAACTTAGAGGGGGAACCAAATGACGTCCAGAGGCCATTCTCACCTGGGCTGTGCACTCTGGGATCCTCCTCTTTGCCCCAGGCCTATCAAATCAGAATTGGTGGGGGGAGGGCTGTTGTGAAGGAAACATGGGCTTTTTTCTTTTTTAACTCCACAGATGATTCTAGTGCACAGCAAGCGGTGGAAATTACTGGTTGAAGGAGGCTGAAGCAAAAGTGACCCAAACAACCCAGTGGTGGTAACAGTAAAAGTAATTGCACCGTACCCCACATGAAAAGCATGAACTGGTTCTCTCTCCGCCTTCAAAGTATACAGTTCTCTCATTTGTCCCACAACTAACATTCTCTGGGATGCCAAAAAGGCCACTACTGTCACAGAGCTCTGAGCATTAGCAGTGACTCCAAAACAAACAGCAGCTTTAAAAAGAAAACAGGCTGAGGAGCCTGGGTGGCTTAGTCGGTTAAGTGTCTGGCTTCAGCTCAGGTTCTGATCTCATGGTTTGTGAGTTCAAGCCCCATGTCAGCCTCTGTGCTGACAGTGTGGAGCTTGGAACCTGCTTCGGATTCTGTGTCTCCCTCTCTCTGTCTCTCCCCTGCTCACACTCTCTCTCTCTTGCTCTCTCAAAAATAAATAAATGTTAAAAAAGAAAAGAAAATAGGCTGAGTGGGTGTTAAGTAGGATTTCCCCACAAACACCCTCATAAAAGGAATCTATAGCCAATAATATTTTAATAAACCTTAGGCAACCTACTGTATATTTTGCATATACTTGAACTTAATGCCTTTTTTCCTTCATTATTTTTTACCAATTTTTTTTTTTTTTTTTTTTTTTTTTTT
The DNA here is from genome assembly GCF_028749965.1 of Puma concolor. Taxonomy (NCBI): domain Eukaryota; kingdom Metazoa; phylum Chordata; class Mammalia; order Carnivora; family Felidae; genus Puma; species Puma concolor. The sequence continues at coordinate 3,197,623 of NC_141672.1, forward strand.
TTTAAAGCACAGGGATTTCCCTTTCTCTCCTACTGAAAGTCTGGATTGAAGAATGGTACTTGAATCTTACTCAAAAAATGCTTTGTTCCTGAGTCAGCAGGATCAACTAAGGGATGGATGCCCCACTGAAGGCCTGTCATATATTTTACCTGGATGAAGACATCCTTACCCAGTTCATGCAGCACCAAACTAGAAGTGACAGCTAATACAGAGGACTCACTATTCAAAAATACCTCAACAGACTGGAATTGTGGCAGAAAACCAATAAAATGAACTTTAGCAGGAATCAAATTCAGGTAAAGAAAAAAAAAATCAGGGGTGCTTGGGTGGCGCAGTGGGTTAAGCTTCTGACTCTTGATCTTGAGTCCACATCAGGCTCTGCTCTAATGGTGTGGAGCCTGCTTGGGATTCTGTCTCTCCTCTATGCCCCTCCTTTGCCTGTGTACAAGTGCTCTTTCTCAAAATGAATAAACATTAAAAAAAAAATCAGTTGTAGGAATCAGATAAACTAGGCCTATGTTGAGGGCAATTACTGCAGCTGGCCCAAGAGGCTGAGTATTGACTTTGGTGAAGGGACCAAGAAGACTCACTCAAAAGAGCTGGCTATGTCTGCAGTGGTAGAATGACCTTCCACAGCTCCATATGGCAAAAGAGAGAACAGTGTTGTAGATGTTTCTAGAAGACAGATGCTAGTGCCAACTAAGGGGAAAAATTAACTAGAGCCATCCAGCATGAACGAGACAGTATAAGGAAGTGTGCCTCTGTCCCTAGATGTGTTAAAACTGGCTATCTAACCAGATACCATAAATACATATTTTAAACAATTATTTCATTGCATATTATAAATCTCTTACTTTTAATTAAGTGGTTCCAGTTTAAGAAAAAGGAATTACTAGGGGCGCCTGGGTGGCGCAGTCGGTTAAGCGTCCGACTTCAGCCAGGTCACAATCTCGCGGTCCGTGAGTTCGAGCCCCGCATCGGGCTCTGGGCTGATGGCTCGGAGCCTGGAGCCTGCTTCCGATTCTGTGTCTCCCTCTCTCTCTGCCCCTCCCCCGTTCATGCTCTGTCTCTCTCTGTCCCAAAAATCAATAAAAAACGTTGAAAAAAAATTAAAAAAAAAAGAAAAAGGAATTACTGCTTCAATCGATTATGGCAGAGTAAGGTGACAACTAAGTTTCTGCCACCGAGAAGAATATTTCTAACATAACAAAATATTAGAAGAACCCAAGGGAAGGATGGAGAGTCACTGAAAAGTTTTTTTTTTTTTTTCAACGTTTATTTATTTTTGGGACAGAGAGAGACAGAGCATGAACGGGGGAGGGGCAGAGAGAGAGGGAGACACAGAATCGGAAACAGGCTCCAGGCTCTGAGCCATCAGCCCAGAGCCCGACGCGGGGCTCGAACTCACGGACCGCGAGATCGTGACCTGGCTGAAGTCGGACGCTTAACCGACTGCGCCACCCAGGCGCCCCTGAAAAGTTTTTTAAAAAAAAATTTTTTTTAACGTTTATTTATTTTTGAGATAGAGAGAGACAGAGCATGAATGGGGGAGGGTCAGAAAGAGGGAGACACAGAATCCGAAACAGGCTCCAGGCTCTGAGCTGTCAGCACAGAACCCGACGCGGGGCTCGAACTCACGGACCGCGAGATCAAGACCTGAGCCGAAGTCGGCCGCCCAACCGACTGAGCCACCCAGGCGCCCCGAGAGTCACTGAAAAGTTTACTGCACACAGATGACTGTTCCTTACAAGAGCCAGGCACCAAGGGCTCCGGTGGGGCCCAATGTGAGCTCTGGTGCATCTTCCTGCACTCAGCTCAGGGCCCTGCACCACCCTGCACACACACAGCTCTCTGCAGCCTGATAGTGCACCGCGTCCTGGGCTGTGCACGCAGTCTTGCCAACAATGAGTGAGGGTCCCCAGAACACGATGGGACTGCGAAGGTCTTTCCATCTTTTTTACTTGGCAAAAAAATACTTAGATCCTTCGAACCTAGGTAAAATTTTACTGCAAATCACACGGGTTCACCCAGAGTCCACTGCACTTATCTGACCCATCAGAGACATCACAGAGCTTGGTTCAGGAGGTCATGATGTATCTTTCTTTCTTCCTTCCTTTCCTCCCTTTCTCTCTCTCTCTCTTTCTTTCTTTTTTAATGTTTATTAATTTTTGAGAGAGAGAGTGAGAACATGGAGGAGAGGGGCAGAAAGAGAGGGAAAAAGGATCTGAAGCGGGCTCTGTGCTGACAGCAGAGAGCCCGATGCGGGGCTCAAACCCAAGAACTGCGAGATCATGACCTTAACTGAAGTCACATGCTTAACCGACTGAGCCACACAGGGGCCCTGGATACGATGTTTCTTAAGTGAATTAGTAAAAGGCCACCCCTATTTTTCATTTGAAATCTACAGGTTCTTGAAATACTATCTCCTCAGCCTGTGTTTTAAAATGTAGGTTACTCAGATATGGTGAGCCAAGACATCAGGACAAGCACTGAAAGGAGGCCATGCAGGGCCACATGGGGAAGCACCAGGGTCAGTCAGGATGTAGAAGGAGCAAGAGGGAATCATGGGAAAGAGACTTCATCTTGGTTTCCACAGGAAAGGAATGCCCAGGCAGGGTAACAGACTGGGGACTGGCTTGTCTGAACCATTTCAGGAGGCTCTCGGGTACAAATACAGTTTCTAATTATCTGGCACCTAGCCCTAGGATGATTAGGGCAGAGGAACTCCTGGAGTTTAGGAGCCAGATAAAGGTGATGGTTCTGAGTATGAGCTCTGGATTAATTCGTTTGCATATGAACAGTACACTCACAAGGGAGCAGTCTATTTCTAGGAATCAGCTGCCCTGGGAGGGACAGTCTATGACAGGTCAACATAGCCCCAAGTGCAGGAGCATCAAGAAAACAGAAAATAAACATCTGGGGGGCTCAGTGGGTTTAGCATCCAACTCCTGATTACGGCTCAGGTCAAGATCTCATGGTTCCTGGGCTCCGGCCTGCATCGGTCTCTGCACTGACAGGGCCAAGTCTGTTTGGGATTCTCTCTCTCTCTCCCTCTTTCTCTCTGCCCCTTCCCGATTCTATCAATAAGCAAACAAACAAACAACTTTAAAAAGGGGGGGAAGAAAATAGAAAATAAGAAAATATAGTTAATCCATCTCACTTTATTTTCTTCAAAACACTGACACGACGTAATATATTTATTTGCTGCTGCTCCCCTACTAGGATGTCAACTCCACTGAAGTGGAAGCTTCACTTGGTTCACTGTTGTATCCACACTGCTTACAACAGTGTTTGGCATACAGTAGGTATTTAATAATGTTTGTTGAATAAATGAGTGAATAAATGAACAAACCTGCATAAAAACCTGGCTTATGCAATGTTTGGAAGGAGAAGTGGAGTAAAGGCCTACTTTTTTTTTTTTTTTAACATTTATTTATTCTTGGGAGAGAGAGAGAGAGAGAGAGAAAGAGAGAGAGAGAGAGAGAGAGAGAGAGAGAGAGAGAGGCAGAGTGCAAGTGGGGGAGGGGCAAAGAAAGAGGGAGACAGAATCTGAAGCAAGCTCCAGGCTCCGAGCTGTCAACACAGAGCCTGACATAAGGCTTGAACTCACGAACCATGAGATCATGACCTGAGCTTACGGCTTAACCGACTGAGCCACCCAGGTGTCCCTTGGCCTACTTCTTTTAAGTACTTGAAATATTCCTCCAAACTTTAAACTATTAACTTCTCTATTGCTACTATAAAGGAAAGTCTCAGGTTAGTTCCAGTCCAAATTTTCACAAATCCTGAATTAGGGAAATTTACTAATTACAGTAAGGGGGGACAATGGAGCAGAAAGAGCCTCTATTTGGAAGCCAGACCAGGATTTCCATCTTTACCCACCACTTACTAGCTGGAGAACTGAACTATCTCCACTTCTTAGAGTCAGTAGCCCTCACTGGAAAATCAACAGAGTATGAAAATGAAAACATACCTATCAGACTAGCTAATGTGAAAAAGTTCAACACTTCTATGTATAAGAACACGGGAGGCACAGGCTCTAGTGCCTAATGACAATGAATCCCCACAAAACTAACACTCAAAGGTGACCATAGGACACTGCTTACCAAAATGTTCTATTATCTTAACAGTGGCAAACACATTTTCATTCAGTGTTCACTAATGTGTGACTTAAAGCTAACCACACCTGCCATGGAAGGACTGCCCAAGTACCCATCAATTATTACTTAAGGGACTTTGGGCAGGTTTCTTAATCATTCTGGCCTCTCTTTCCTGAATAACAGAACTTACCTTATGAAGTTGCAAAGAGTGAAATGAATGCTACGGACTGAACTGTGTTCCCCAAGATTTGTATGCTGAAGCCCTAACTCACAATGTGATGGTATTTAGAGCTGGGCATTTAGGAATTAAGTAGGTTTAAATGAGGTCTTAGGGTAGGTCCTCATGATGGATTAGTGCCCTTCTAAGTAGACATGTCTCTTTCTCTGCAATGTGAAAACACAGTGAGACAGCAGCCCTCTGCAAGCCAGAAAGACAGCTCTCACCAGAACCCAACCAAGCTAGCGCCCTGGTCTTGGGCTTCCCAGCCTCTCAAATTGTGTGAAATAAAGGTCTGTTGTTTATGCCACCCCACCTATGGCATTTTGTTGTAGCAGCTTGAGCAAACTAATACAATGAGTTCATACAGGTAATACACTTAGAAAAATGCTCAGCATTCACCAAATGCTCAAACATTAGCCATTACCAGAAATAGTCCACTGCAATTAAGTTCTACAAAAGAGACTGAGCCAGGGGCGCCTGGGTGGCGCAGTCAGTTAAGCTTCTGACTCTTGGTTTCGGCTCAGGTCATGATCTCACAGTTGGTGAGTTTGAGCCCCGCATCGGGCTCTACACTGACAGTGCAGAACCTGCTTGGGATTCCCTCTCTTCCTCTCTCTCTGCCCCTCCCCCCCCACACTCTCTATCTCTCTCTTTCAATAAATAAATAAATAAATAAACAAACTTAAAAAAAAAAAAAAAAAAAAAGACCGGGGTGCCTGGGTGGCTCAGTGGGTTGAGCGGCCGACTTTGGCTCAGGTCATGATCTCATAGTCTGTGGGCCCGAGCCCCACATCAGGCTCTGTGCTAACAGCTCAGAGCCTGGAGCCTGCTTTGGATTCTGTGTCTCCCTCTCTCTCTGCCCCTCCCCCGCTCATGCTCTCTCTCTCTCTCTCTCTCTCTGTCAAAAATAAATCAACATTAAAAATAAAATAAAAATGAAAAATAAAAAAGGGGGGAGAGAGAGAGAGAGAGAGAGAGAGAGAGAGAGAGAGAGACTGAGCTAGAACCCAACACTGAATTCTTAAGCTTTGCTTATTTCCTGTGAGGGGAAAATTTTACTCAAACAAAAAACACCCTTCACCCCTTCAAAACCAAGCAAACAAAAACTACTATTCAGCAGAACACACAAAAACAGCAAGAATTCATTCAGTCCTTATCGTGTGTCAGGTACTATTTTCTGCCCTTCTAAGGGCTTTTTTTTTTAATTTTTTTTTTTTTTAATTTATTTTTGAGACAGTGAGAGACACAGCATGAGCAGAGGAGGGGTAGAGACAGAGGGAGACACAGAATCCTAAGCAGGCTCCAGGTTCTGAGCTGTCAGCACAGAGCCCGACATGGGCCTCAAACTCACGAGCTGTGAGATCATGACCTGAGCCGAAGTTGGATGCTTAACTGACTGAGCCACCCAGGTGCCCCTTTAAAAAAAAATTTTTTTTTAATTTATAAGGGCTTTTAAATGTTAACTTGTTTATGCAATAACTTCTTTCTAGATAGGTCTCCTGAGGCAAAAGAAACAAAAACAAAAACAAAATATTGGGACTACACCAAAATAAAAAACTTATGCACAACAAAGGAAACAATCAACAAAACTAAAAGGCAACCTACTGAACGGGAGAAGATATTTACAAATGACATATTCAATAAAGTGCTAGTATCCAAACTATATAAAGAACTTATAAAACTCAACACCTAAAAACGAAATAATCCTATTTAAAAATGGGCAGAAGACGTGAACAGTCATTTTTCCAAAGAACGCACCCAGATGGCCGACACAGAAAAGAAATTCATCATCACTTATCATTAGGGAAATACAAATCAAAACTACAACGAGGTATTACCTCATGCCTATCAGAAGGCTAAAACCAACAACACAGGAAACAATAGGTGTTAGCTAGGATGTGGGAAAAGGGGAACCCTCTTGCACTCTTGGTGGGAATGCAAACTATGTAGCCATTCTGGAAAACGGTATGGAGGATCCTTGGTTAAAAACAGAATTATCCTACAACCCAGCAATCCCACTACTGGGTATTTACCCAAAGGATACAAAAATACTAATTCAAAGGATACAGGCATCCCTATGTGTACAACAGCATTATCTACAATAGCCAAATTATGGTAACAGCCCAAGTGTCCATCGATTGATAAATGAATAAAGATGTAGTATGTATGTGTATATACACATGTACACACATACATACATACAATGGAATATTACTCAGCTATAAAAAAGAATGAAATCTTGCCATTCGCAAAGATGTGGATCAAACTAGAGAATAGAATGCTGAGCAAAATAAGTCAGAGAAAGACAAAGACCATCTGCTTTCACTCCTGTGTAATTTTTTTTTTCATACATGAAATTTAAAACCAAACAAAGGGGCAAAAAAGAGAGAGAGGCAAACCAAGAAACAGACTCTTTAGAGAGAACACTCTGACGGTCACCAGAGGGAGGTGGAGGGGACAAGGATGAAACGGGTGATAGGGATTAAGGAGTGCACCTACTGTGACGAGCACCGGGTGTTGTGTGGAAATGTTGGATCACTATGTTGAACACCTGAAACTAATATTACACTTTATGTTAACTGGAACACAAAGAGAAACTTAAAAAGGGGTGCCTGGGTGGGTCAGTCGGCTAAAGCGTACAACTGTTGATTTCCACTGAGGTCATGATCCCAGGGTCATTGGGACTGGGCCCTGTGCTGGGCTCTGCACTGAGCATGGAGCCTGCTTAAGATTCTCTCTCCCCACCCCACCCCCACTCACCCTGCTTGCACTCTTTCAAAACAAATTGTTTTTGTTTGTTTGTTTGTTTGTTTTAACATTTATTTATTTATTTATTTTTATTTTTTTAATTTTTTTTTTCAACATTTATTTATTTTTGGGACAGAGAGAGACAGAGCATGAACGGGGGAGGGGCAGAGAGAGAGGGAGACACAGAATCGGAAACAGGCTCCAGGCTCTGAGCCATCAGCCCAGAGCCTGACGCGGGGCTCGAACTCACGGACCGCGAGATCGTGACCTGGCTGAAGTCGGACGCTTAACCGACTGCGCCACCCAGGCGCCCCAACATTTATTTATTTTTGAGACAGAGAGAGACAGAGCATGAACGGGGGAGGGTCAGAGAGAGGGAGACACAGAATCCGAAACAGGCTCCAGGCTCTGAGCTGTCAGCACAGAGCCCGACGCGGGGCTCGAACTCACGGACTGCGAGATCATTACCTGAGCCGAAGTCGGCCGCTCAACCGACTGAGCCACCCATGCGCCCAAAACAAATTGTTTTAATAAAATATTAACTTATTTAATTCTTACTACAGCCCTATTACCTACTGCTACTGTTCCCATTTTAAAAGTGAGGAAACTAAGACCTGGGGAGGTTAAGTGACTTGTCACACAGCTAAGCTGGGTTAAGCCTGGCTCTGAATCCATGTAGCCTGGCTTCATAATGTTCCCAACCATCACTCTATACTCTCTCTGTATGTTAACAGTCTACTCCAACACTGACAAAGAACAGTAGTTACTAGATGGATTACACTGAGTATACCTGAACGTCTTTAATAGGTAAATACCTTTTTAAAACTGAGCCATAACTTGCTTCTTAATGACAGACTAAAATAAGACCCAGCAAGATTACTTGCATATAATGAAATCAAATTTAAAAATGTGTAAAACCAGGGGCGCCTGGGTGGGCTCAGTCGGTTAAGCATCCTACTTCGGCTTACGTCATGATCCCACAACTTGTAGGTTCAAGCCCTGCATTGGGCTCTGTGCTGACAGCTCAGAGCCTGGAACTTGCTTCAGATTCTGTGTCTCCCTCTCTCTCTGCCCCTTCCCCTGCTCACGCTTTGTCTCTCTCCAAAAATAAACATTAAAAATTTAAAAAAATAAAAATAAAAATGTGTAAAACCAAAAAGACTAACATAGTTCTTATACCTGCTGCTTTCAAAACCATTATAGGTACACAACAATAAAAAGACTGACCTTAAAAACAACAACAACAAAAAAGGATGACCAAAAACATTTACAAAGAGAAAACATCTTAGGAATAGTAGTTCAAAGTTGAAAAGTACAAAAACAATGGAGAAAAATATCTCTTAACAGAATCTAACATTTACTAATGCAATGGCTGGAAAAATAAAAAGAAAAATGAAGAGATCTGTCTATGAAAATAACATCAGTTTACAAATGTGCAATCAATTCAGGTTTACTTATATGAATTTATTAAATGTGCATGATTCAATGTGCAAGCCTGAATAATGTGAATATTTTGAAACGGGACACTATTGTAACACGCATGTTAAAAACACTCTTGAATGAGCCAGTCCACATTTTTTGATAAGTGGCAATACAAAAAGATTACATTTTATTGATGGCACAATGTTCCTTGAAGTGAATGTTAGCTTCTAAGGCAGTGCCCTAAGTTTCAAGGATTAAAATCACATTATATAAAGAGAGCTGTTCCTGATACAGATGTGATACAATTGTGCACAGTGCTGAGGAAGAAAAAAGGCTGTGTGAAGCACTATCCCAAAGGCAAAGATGCCATGTACACTCTACCCTACAGCAACTTTTCCATGGGAAAGCAATTCAGTGAAAAAGAATCATAAAGAAATATAGAGAGAATGCTTTTAATTTATAAGAAAAGAATATGAACCAATACACATTATTTAAAACAGTGCCCTATACTTCAATAAATGGTGCTGGGAAAACTTGACAGCTACATGCAAAAGATGAAACCGTATGGAAAACAGGATGAAGGTCCCTCAAAAAAAAAAAAAAAAAAAAAAAAAAAAAAGATGAAAATAGACCACTTTCTCACACCACACACAAAAATAAAGTCAAAAGGGATTAAAGGCCTAAATGTCAGACCTGAAACCATAAAACTCCCAGAAGAAACCACAGGCAGTAATTTCTTTGACATTGGCCATAGAAACATTCTTCTAGATGTCTCCTCAGACAATTGAAACAAACGTGAAATTACACTATTGAGACTACACCAAAATAAAAAGCTTTTATGCAGCAAAGGAAACCATCAACAAAACAATAAAGCAACCTACTAAATGAAAGAGGATATTTACAAACCATATACCCAATAAGGGGTCAATATCCAAAATACAGGATATTAAACTAGAATCCTCAATAAACTTCTCATATACTAATTTTAGTTTTGAATACCAAATTTATTAACCCTTAACTTACTTATTAAAACCAAGTCCTTAGATATATGAAGAAATTAACGTTTAAAGTAATGGATACAATTTTATCTTCAGAACAAAGAACTGCAACTTTTGGGTCCATTCCAAAAGCCACCTTGAGTGCCATTAAGACTCACTTTGGCCTGCAGAACCAACTTGTTTACCATTTTTAGTGCAAGATAAACTCCCTCCCTCCTACTTCTCTCTCTCTCTCTCTCTCTCTCTCTCTCTCTCTCTCTCTCTCCCTCCCTCCCTCCCTCCCTCCCTCCCTTCCACACACACACACACACACACACACACACACACACACACACACGACTTCAAAATTACAATGATATAAATGGAAAACAATCATTAGGAAAACATTAGGAATTTATACAGGGAAATATGCTTACAGTATCTTACATGAGAAATGCTTTGCAGTTTATAGTCTTTTAAGTGCATTATTTTTATTAATTCATCCATCATGAGCAGATGAAATTATCTCTATTTAAAAAAAATTTTTTTTAACATTTATTTATTTTTGAGAGACAGAGAGAGGCAGAGTATGAGTAATGGAGGGGTAGAGAGAGAGGGAGACACAGAATTCGAAGCAGGCTGCAGGCTCCGAGCTGGCAGCACAGAGCCCGATGCCAGGACTGAACTCACAAACCGCGAGATCATGACCTGAGCTGAAGTCAGACGCTCCACCGACTGAACCACCCAGGCGCCCCGAAATTATCTCTATTTTAAAGATGAGAAAGCCAAGGTTAAGAAAGTTAGCTTGAGACAGTTAGCTCGAGGTCAAGTTAGACATTTCACTAAGTGGCAAAGCCAGGACTTAAATTAGGACTACCTGTTCCTAGTTCAGGGTCTCTAAAACCCCAACTAGGATTGGCCAAATTTAGAAATCAAACAAAGTATGTAAAAAGGCTATGCAAGACTAAAAAGAACAAGAAGGATTTTATTATGAAGATCATTAATCATTTGCTAATGCACCAGTGAAATACCTATGCCAAGCCCCTAATCTGAGCAATTAAATCTCTCTAGGCCAGTCATCAAGACTTTCAAAAGAGGTCCACAGAATTCTAACATGCACCAGGGTTGAAAATTTCAGATCTCCATTAGATGATACAAATGGCAACAGTGCATTACAAACACGTTTTTCAATTATTTTTATTTTTACATTTTCCTATGAATTAATCATCAGTTCTTAATTAGACATAGTGACAGAATTTAATAAAACCCAAAGTGCTGACCTTAAAGACCTCAGTATTAGCTATAAGAAAGGTGTATAACTCTACATTAAGAGTAATCACACAAAAATGTTTTTAAAAAAATCTGTTCTAGTTGATACTTAAGAGTATTCAGTTAAAATGTACAGCCTTCAGTTTGTGCTATTAAGAACACTTAAAAATCATTATATTCATCTGAAGGAAAAAAAAATCCAACAACTTTTTGTACAATACTACATCTAAGTTGCATTCATGTTGGAATCAGAATCTTTACTGTACTAAACATAATAATTAAAAATAACAGGTGTACTGAAGGGACAAATTTGATGGCAATTTGTACCGAAAATCATTTTAAAAACACTGGATACTGAACCAATCTTACCTTTTGTAGACTTGTTGGATTCAACTGAGTTTTGTCAATTATTTTTATTGCAACCTAGAAAAAAATAAATAAATATTACAGGTTTTAAGAATTTTGTAATTATAAACTAACTGGTAATAGTTTTATAAATGCCCAATCATGTGGGCATTTACCTAAAAAACTAAAACTCAACTAGTTATAATAATATTTTATACTTTATAAATATTTTTTAATTGAAAAGAGGGGCTTCATGCAAATACGAGTATTGTTAGAACATTTATATTTAAGTTACTTATAGACATGGGGAGAAACATCTCCCACAAGGTAGAGACAGAGAAAGAAAGAGAGATTATACAATGAAAACACTTCTAAAAATAGAGGACAATGAAGCAACTCTCCCATTCCCTATTTAACAATACTTAATTTTTTTTTTAATTCCCCGGGGTGGGGGTGGGGGTGGTTGCACCGTTCCTGGAGGTACTGCAATACCAGGGGGATGTGTGGAGTGGATGGAGCAAGCTCCTATTTCACCTCCTAGTTCCAAAAACCCATTTAATATATTGTCCTCCGATAGAGGACATATCAGATATTAAACTGATAAGAAACAGATACTACACTTGGTCTTGGCCAAAAGGCTGAGAAGCAACCCAGTATTTTAATTTCATCTGACTCTGACAAAATTGATCTGATCCAAGGGCAGGAAGTACAGCTTTTACAGATTTATACAGCCCAGAATGCCTTGCTCAGAGTGTCTTACACACAGTAAGAGCTTGATAATTGAGTAAATATACGAACCAACAGGTTGGATTCAATCTGAAAACTTCAAAAACATTAAAAGAAAAAAAAAGAAAGAAAGAAAAGCCCTTTAGGTAGTTAAAGAAGGAAAAGGGACTAGTTCCAGAACAATCTGTAGGCTAACCAAGTGAAACATGTACAGCGGCAAAAAATGGGTCACCCAGGAGCCTTTGTTCAGAAAGGGGTGAGTAAACCCCAAGCAGTCTAAAAAACAAGCCACTAAGATACAGGAAGAAAGAACTATAGCTTCTAGTTATATGTGTTTATCAATTAAAAAAAATCAGTTTTACTAATATTTACTAAATGGACCTACAGCAGCATCCTTATCTGGTAGGCTGTCACTACCAGAATAAAAGGATTTCTAGGAACTACACATATCCAGAATGAGGGGAGAGGGTGACAGTAGGGGATGGAAGGGAATATAAGTGAAGAGAGAAACTTTGCCATGAACTGAGGAACATAATTAACTCAGCTTTGCATCTGAGGTCCAGAAAAACAATGACCTCACCCCACATTGATGATGCTGTTCCTACTGTGCATCCTTCAGGACACAGATCCAGTAAGAAGCACCAATGAAGAAAGGGACTATAGTCAAAGTCTGGGGAAAGCGCTTGAAGATTCTCTATGTCAACGGTGCTCCAACTTTTTGTCGCCCTTTACACCCTTAAAGATTACTGATGATCCCAAATGTGGATTATATCTATCAATATTTACCTTATTACAAATGAAAACTGAGAAATGTAAAAATAAGTATTGAACATAATAACATTCATTTCAACTAATAAGATTCAACAAATGGTGCTGGGAAAACTGGATATCCAAGAAGTTGGACTCTTACCTAACATCATCTACAAAAATTACTGCAGAGTGGATCAAATATCTAAATGTAAGATTTAAAACTATCAAACTCTTGGGACACCCAGTCAGCTCAGTCAGTAGTAGAGCATGCAACTCTTGACCTCAGGGTTGTGAGTTCGAGCTCCACGCTGGGTGTGGAGCATACTTTAAAAAAAAAAAAAAAAAAAAAAAGTAAAGAAAACAGCAAAAAACTATCAAACTCTTAGAAGAAAACATACAACAAAAGCTTCACAACACCTGACTGAGCAATGGTTTCTTGGATGACACAAAAGGCACAGGCAACAAAAGAAAAAACCCAGCCAAATCAGACTATAAAATTTTTAAATTTTGTGCATCAAAAGACAGTATCAACAGAGTATAAAAAGGCAACACAGAGAATGCTAGAAAATATGTGCAAATCAAAGATGTGATATGGGATTAATATCCAGAACATATAGAGAACTCCTAAAGCTCAACAACAAAAACCCAATTTAAAAATGGGTGAAAGCCTTAAAGAGACATTTATTCAAAGAAGATATACAGTGGGTATCTCAAACAATGCAAGGTTTCAGGGTACCACCCCTCTCCAGCACAAATATCGATGATAGCTTTTGACTCCCCCAAAACTTAAGTACTAAAAGCCTACTGTTGAGCTGAAACCTTACCAATAACAGTCGATTAATACATATTTTGTACGTTATGTGTATTCTTAAACTAAGCTAGAGAAAAGAAAATCTCATTAAGAAAATGATACAGAAGATAAAATATATTCATAGTACTGTACTACTGCATTTATTGAGAAAAAATCTATGTATAAGTAGACCTGCACAGTTCAAGCCGTGTGGTTCAAGGGTCAACTGTACAAATGGCCAGTAAGCACATAAAAAAGATACTTAACATCACTGATCATTAGGGAAATGCAAATCACAACTACGAGATGCTACTTCACACCGATCAAGATGGCTACTATAAAAACAAACAAACAAACAAACCTGTAAGAAAACAACAAGTTGTAAGGATGTTGGGAAATTGGAACCCTGTGCACTGTTGGTAGGAATGTAAAATGGTACAGCTGTGGAAAGCAGTATAGAGTGCCTCAAAAACATTAAAAATAGAATTACCATATAATAGAGCAATTCCATTTCTGGGTATGTACCCAGAAAGCAGGGACTTAAATAGATTCTTGTACAGCTGTGTTCATAGCAGCATTATTCACAATAGCTAAGACATGGAAGACACCCTAGCATCCACTAAGTGATGAATGGGTAAGTCTAATGTGGTGTCTCATACAGTAGAGTATTATTCAGTCTTAAAAAGGGAAGAAATTTTGAAACATGCTACAGCATGAATGAACCTTGAGGACACTATGCTAAATGAAGTAAGCCAGACACAAAAGGACAAATACTATATGATTCCACTTTATGAGGTTCGTAGAAAGTTCACATTCATAGACACATAAAATAGAATGGGGAATGCCAGGAGATGAGGAAAGGAAAGAATGGGGAGTTAGTGTTTAATGGGTATAAAGTTTCAGCTTTACAAGATGAAAAAAGGTCTGGAGATATATGAAGGTGATGGCGGCACATTATAAATGTATTCAAAACTACTGAAACCTACACTTAAAACCAGTTAAAATGGTAAATATTATGTTACGTGTATTTTATCACAATTAAAAAAACTGGGAAAAAAAGCCCATTATATGTTAATATAAATAACATCAGTTTGAAATTTTCATATATCCTTCTGTATTCAATCTGTTGTAATACCACACATCATAGAGCCTCTGAAAAATTTTACTTTACATTCATGAGAAAGAGTGGGAAAAGTAATATCTTAATAGTATTACAAAAATAGCTTAGACTTTGCAAACCCCCTAAAATGTTCTCGGAGAAATCTCCAGAAATCTCTTCATATTAACACTTAAAAAAAAAAAAAAAAAAAACCCCAAAAAAACCAAACTACCCTGCTTCAATTGGTCTAAAGTCTCCATCGCCTAAGTTATTTGATCACTACCTGTGAACCCATTAATCTCCAGAGGGGCTAGAGAAACACTGCTAACAAGGCATGTCTGACCCTGGAGTGGAAGGACCCACCACCTCATCCCATCCTCACCTGGGGAGGTTAAAAAAAAAAAAAAAAAAAAAATCAGAATTGGAGAAGCAGAGAGTTATAGCATGTTATGTGCTTGAAAAAAGCAAAGACAGAATTCTAATTCTGTATTCGGAAAATCGAGGTCTTGATGGAAACTACAGTAAATAAAGCGAAAGGAAATACTGGTGGCTGGAATATACAAACAATGACCACCCTGTTCATATCTCACTTGGTGACTGCCTTACTATTATAACCCTAGCACACTACCAGGGACATAAACAGCATTTAATAAATGCCTCCTGCATTGATGTGAGGCCCTGAACCTCCATAATCAGTGAGCACACACATTAGAGATAGAGACAGAGGAGTGAAGAAATAGGATTTCTGGTGTTTTAACAGATATCAGTGTGATTTTTAAAATTACATTGTTTTTTTTTGGTTAATATTTATTTTTGAGAGAGAAAGAAGAGTGAGGCAGAGTGCAGGAGGGAGAGGGGCAGAGAGAGAGGGAGACACAGAATCCGAAGCAGGCTCCAGGCTCCCAGCTGTCAGCACAGAGCCTGACGCAGGGCTTGAACACACAAACCACGAGATCAAGACCTGAGCCAAAGTCAGACACAACTGACTGAGCCACCCAGGCGCCCCATAAAAATTACATTATTTTAAAGTTTAATGAATAAATTTTATTCAAATTTTACTTTCATAAGTAATCTTGTGTGGCATCTATAGATCTCCCAATTTCCAAAGAAATCATACTATTCTTTTCTGGCCACCATTCTGTTTTCCTCCCCCTTCTCATGGCCAGATCTAGTACATACGCTGCCTTTCTGGTTCTTCTTCCCTCTGATCTTCTGAGACCTGGTTTCTATTCTCACGACCAGACTCTTGATCACTAGCCACTCTTGGCTCTGTTCAGTATGTCTTTTACTCTAAAGATTCTATTAAGCATTTTCTTTTTCAAATACTGCTATTCAAATAGTATTTAAAGCAAAAACAGGAGCAAAAATATGTCTCATTCAGCTAAATCAAACTGTAGAAGAGAGTCATTTTATTAAAAGTAAGTGTCCTAGAGTGAAACACTGTCATTTAACATGATGGTGTATGTGTGGCAATGAAGCCTGAGGGGGAAGTTCCTAATCCCCTCTTCCTTTCCAGCTCCTTGCTGGGATGACTCAACTACCAAAATAACCTTGGCCCAGAGCTGGAGCCTGCAGGAGAGTTCTGACCTTGAGGTCAATAAAAAAAAGGCAATTGTGGGGGCATCACCAGGTGCCTGAGAAAGATAGAGACTGTAGAGAAGACCACACACACACACACACACACACACACACACACACACCCCAAGGTCATGGAGTTTTCTGGAGTTTTTTTTGGGGGGGTTGGGGTGGGGGAGGGCATGCACAGCAAAAGCCAAGGGAGTTCACTAGGCGAGGAAAGAGGAGTGTCCCTGCCACTTGTTGTGTAAAGTTCTGGGAAATTCCATTTTTCACCCTGATGCCAGAAACAAAGTGGAAAATTACAACATAGGGATAAAGACAGCTCATACATGAGAAGGACTTCCCCAAGCATATGTCACCCTAGCTGGCCCCACAAACCTATAGCAAACACCGACCAGAGAAATAAATATCCTTATCTTCCACTTCCTGTCAATTTTCTACTGGTCAAAAGGCCCCAATATCCTGCTCCCGACATGCATTAAAGCATCCACAAACACTAAAAGAGCAGGCAAAAAAACAATCCCAAGTCCTTTAAGAGAATGCAGTAGCCCAGAAGGATGAATTATTAGTCAGCTCAGGCTGCCATAGCAAAAATGGCATAGGCTGAATGGCTTAAACAACAGAAATTTCTTCAACGTTTATTTATTTTTGCGACAGAGAGAGACAGAGCATGAACAGGGGAGGGGCAGAGAGAGAGAGGGAGACACAAAATCGGAAACAGGCTCCAGGCTCTGAGCCATCAGCCCAGAGCCTGACGCGGGGCTCGAACTCACGGACCGCGAGATCGTGACCTGGCTGAAGTCGGACGCTTAACCGACTGCGCCACCCAGGCGCCCCAGAAATTTCTTTTCTCACAGATTAGGAGGCTGAGGTCTAAGATCAGAGTCTGACCAACACAGTCAGTTCCTGGTGAGGTTTCTCCTCTGGGCTTGCAGATGGCTCCCTTCTCACAGTGTCCTTACATGGTAGAGAGGAGCCAAGCTCTCTGGTGTCTCTTCCTATAAGGACACTTAACCTACTGGATCAGGACCCTACCTTTGTGACCTAATTTAACCTAACTACTTCCACAAAAGCCCTATCTCCAAATACACAGGGGGTTAGGATTTAATATATGATATTGAAAGACACAATTCAGTCCATAGCAATGAACACTACGCCAAACAACTACGGTACTTGACTACAAAATAAAACTCCAAATTAAAACATAAGGCACAACACATGGAAGAATGTCACAAACATAAAGTGCAGTGAAAGAGGCAAACACAAAATATATACCATGATTCCATTAATACAACGTTAAGAAAAAAAAAATATCTACGGTGCTAGAAGTCAGGACAGTGGTCACCTTGGGAAAGAAGGGCAGACAGGTGATTAGCCGATAGAAGGGAAGCTTCCGGAGTTCAAGTCATAGTATAGTTTTGCCCTGGGTCGTGGTTATGCAAATGTGTTTACTTTGTGCTAATTCATCAAGGTGTACACTTACAATGTGGGCACTTTTTCTGGATGTGTGTTGGATTTCAATAAAGAGTTTATTTTTTAAAAAGTCAATCACGACTCTAAATAACCATAATGAAAAAAACAGTAGGTAACGTTTAAAACTGAAAAATAAGTAAGAGCATGCTATGTGTCAACTATACTTCAATAAAAACAATTTTTAAAGAATAAAAGCATGTTAAAGATATAGTAGTAAAACCTAAAGAATCAGTTTATATTGTACACCTAAAACTACTATAACACTGAATGTTAACTAACTGGAATTAAAAATAAAACTTAAAAAAAAAAAGGAATCCGTTTAGAAGACTGAAAAGTGACTATCTTGGAAGAGTAGGGAATGGAGGTGGGGGAGCAAGGGACACTTTTTTTTAAACAAGCCTGTACTCTTTAAACTGTG
This sequence comes from Puma concolor, assembly GCF_028749965.1. Classification (NCBI taxonomy): domain Eukaryota; kingdom Metazoa; phylum Chordata; class Mammalia; order Carnivora; family Felidae; genus Puma; species Puma concolor. The sequence continues at coordinate 3,215,538 of NC_141672.1, forward strand.
TAATATATAACTTGAATAAGTAAGCAGATGTGGGGCACCTGGGTGGCTCAGTCAGTTAAGCATCTGACTCTTGATTTTTCCTCAGGTCATGATCTCATGGTGCATGAGTTCAAGTCCTGCAGTGGGCTCTGTGCTGACAGCACGGAGCCTGCTTGGGATTCTCTCTCTTTCTCCCTCCCCCCCGCCCCTCCCCCCCTCAAAATAAATAACTAACTAAATGATTTTTCATAACCATAATGAGACATTTGGTTAAAGATAGCATCATATACATTTCTCTCTTCTCCCACCTGATGGCCCAGCTAAAAAATAAAGAATGACAAATAATGGCAAAGAGAATGAGAGAGGTACCATCAGTATACAAGCGACTTTAAACAATTTCTGGAAAATAAAAATCTGAAGCACATGTGGCAGGGTGCATACAAGCCTAGGGTGTACTCAAAGAAGGCTACAATCCATGAAAAACTTAACTGAGGAAGTCACTTTGTGCTGTGTATGTGGAAGGTCCCAAGCTATATAAGAGCAACTTTCCTACTGGCTACCTGGAAGCTAAGCTGGGCACTTGACCAGCAGCTTCCATAAACCCCATCCTATGTAGAGGGCTCTCAGTTTGCTTCCTAGTGCTCCCCTCTTGAAAACATTAACAGTGAATCAAAAACCATCAGATATACAAGGAAAGCCTATGACTTTCCCTAATACCCTTCTCCATGTATCTGTTCAGGGAAAACACCAGATAACTGAGTCTTCTCTTTCAAAAACAGAGACAGTTGATTATTGTCGGGTATGGTAATTATGTTCTATAAAGCCACTGTGAACACTGAATCAGCAAATACTGGAAGCACTGTTCCTAGAAGAAATACAGGGTTAGGCTCCTTTGGGCCCCGGATCATAAAAATTTTCACCAACTGATCAATATAACCTTGTTTTATGTGTGTTTCTCTTTAAGGACACCTTATTTACTACATATCATTGATTCGTTAACATAGAATTCTCAGCCAAGAGCAGAATTTAATTCACATCTGAATGAGGCTTATCTAACATATGTGTTTTCTTTATCAGGCACAACACAGCCTTGCACTTAGAAACACTGGCCAGGGGGCACCTGGGTAGCTCAGTCGGTTAAGCATCAAACTTCAGCTCGGGACATGATCTCACAGTTCCTGGGTTCGAGCCCCGCGTCGGGCTCTGTGCTGACAGCTCGGAGCCTGGAGCCTGCTTCGGATTCTGTCTCCCTCTATCTCTCTGCCCCTCCCCCACTCATGCTCTGTCTCTCAAAAAATAAAATAAAATAAAAAACCCACAAAACACTGGCTAGTACTTCAGGCCAACTCTTGGGGGCCATTTTAAACAGCAAAGTTGACAACAAAAAGCACAAAAATGCAAAAAACACGGACTACACAGACCACAAAAAGAGCATTTGTTTATAGTATGAAAGCTGAGGGGCGCCTGGGTGGCGCAGTCGGTTGGGCGTCCGACTTCAGCCAGGTCACGATCTCGTGGTCCGTGAGTTCGAGCCCCGCGTCGGGCTCTGGGCTGATGGTTCAGAGCCTGGAGCCTGTTTCCGATTCTGTGTCTCCCTCTCTCTCTGCCCCTCCCCCGTTCATGCTCTGTCTCTCTCTGTCCCAAAAATAAATAAACGTTGAAAAAAAAAAAACATATTTATAGTACGAAAGCTGAAACAAGGCAGAGAACATCATCACCTTGTTGGAGCTCAACTGGGGATGCACACATTGGGCAATTCAAACTTTTTGATGCTTTGTGCATGTCCACAAATACTGCAAAAGCACCACAAGTATTGATTCTGGAATTACAAACAAATTGTAGTGAGTAGGTGAATTTACGAATAAGATCAACCATATCTGTCCTAGAGATGGGTGGTGGTGACGGTTGCACAACAATGCAATTGTACTTAATGCCACTGAACTGTACACTTAAAACGGTTAAGACTGTAGTTTTGTTATACACATTTTATAATAAAAGAGTGTAACAACTGTGTGATTAAGTGATTCTTAATTTGTACTAATTGGGTTAGGCGAGGCTTTTCTCTTTTTCTGCACACTAACTGTAAATACTCCACCTTCAGATTATACTAAAAGCCAGATGATCATCTTTATACTTTTCAGTTATACCTGTTATTGGAATACGAGGCTCTTTTGCCCTTCTGCTTGCTTGCTCGCTTCTAGATCTATTATTATTCATTTCCAACTGAAGCAAATTGTTCTGGGTATTAACACTTTTTGGCAGTCACTATAGTTGTTTTGAATACATGTTCAATTAATCATGCCCCCTCCTGCCACCAAATTCCTACTTGTTGAGTTTTAGCATAGTATCAGACAACAATATTTGCAATCATCCCAAAGAAGAATTAAGATACTCCTCTCTTCTAGCTACTGTTTTGTATGAGGTTAGATTTTCTTCATAAACTTCAACTGAAACAGTATACGGACGCAATTTGAATGCAGAAGAATGTATGAAAAATCCAGCTACCTTATATTAAGCCAGATACTAAAGAGATTTGCAAAAATTAAAACAATGTCACTCTTCTCAATAACTAGCTTTGAACAATAGAGTCTCTTTTCATAAAAATGTTATTTATATTAAATATAATAGGTCTGTCATTACTTTAAGTGAATTAATAAATACTTGAACTTTTTTAGTGTTAACTTCTAGTACAGTAAATATCAATATATATAACCCACGTAAACAAACACTTTTGGGGAGTCCTCACGTTAAGAGGTCTAAATGCAACCTGAGGCACAAGGAGCAGAAGGACTGTTCTCCCCAGCGCAGCTGTGCACAGCCACTAAGCCTACTCGGAGGACCATGTGGAGGCCTGGAAAACTGCTTTGGAGGAAATTCTGAGGGACAAGACCCAGGATACAAAATTATGACCAAAAATATATTGAAAAAACATGCATATAAATATGGAGAATATACAAAAATAAAAATGGTATTCAGAATATGGTCATTGTGGTATTTTTTTCCTCTTCCAACTCTCCGAAGGCCATCTTCACCCACACAAAAAGTTGTGACTAAAATTTATGACCATTAGGGGCGCCTGGGTGGCGCAGTCGGTTAAGCGTCCGACTTCAGCCAGGTCACGATCTCGCGGTCCGTGAGTTCGAGCCCCACGTCGGGCTCTGGGCTGATGGCTCAGAGCCTGGAGCCTGTTTCCGATTCTGTGTCTCCCTCTCTCTGCCCCTCCCCCGCTCATGCTCTGTCTCTCTCTGTCCCAAAAATAAATAAACGTCGAAAAAAAAAATTTTTTTTTAATTTATGACCATTAATCTAAAGTCGCAAGAAGTGGAACACATCCCAGGATGAAGTACTATGGTTTTATCATTCTTACAATCAATGACAAATGATAAACGAGGCTCCAGATCCAATTTTCCCCTTCTGGCTCCTTCAGTGCAGGAGGCAGGACACAGATGTGAGGAGGTTAACGACAGTCAAGGCACAAAGGCACAAGTGCACAGTAACAAGTTGAGAAGACAATAGTGGAAAAGATAGTTCAATAATTTTCTGAAAGAGAACAGAGAAAACTGTAACCAGAAACAACATGATTTGTCCAAAGGGCTCCAGATGGGCTTCAAACTTAGGAGGTTCTGAGAAACCACAAGCAACACTGGAGCTACTAGTAGGGCTAATTACAAGGTCAAAAGTCTGTATACACAATGTCTACTGCTCCCCAACCCAGCCAATAGCCAGTGGTTCCTTCTACTTTTTTTTTTTTTTTTTTTAACCACTAGTTCTTTAGAGGCTGCAAATTTATTCTGTGGAGAAGATAATGAGGTTCTGGACTCAAGGTGAATGGGCCCAGCAGAGGACAGGAATGAGGCATGGACATGAAACGGAAAATGAAGGGTCAGACTGCCACAGAGGGGTTGGACCACCAGCTCCTCCCAGGCAGAAGAGAGGATTCTCATTTAAAGAAACAAAATGGCCCCACGAGAAGAGATCTAAAGACTGGGGTCCTCCAATAAAAGCACCAGACAACTTCCAAAAGGAAAGCTCTGTGGTCAAACATATCCTATGCATGCAAACTCAGCTTCTGATCAGCTTCTGAAGGCTCCAACTTAAATACAAACAGATAACCAAAGATTACCAGATTCCAAAGAAAGTCTCTGTATGAAAGACAGTTACCAAGAAAGAATCCCAGAGAAAAGAGATACAGTGCAGGGAGCAAATTCTATTTAAAAAAAAAAGGGGGGGGGGGAGTCTTTACTATCCTCACAGGGTGTTAACAGAAGAAATAGCATTCATGACCCCAGAAATGGATGCTATAGAGACAAATAATCAGTGCACAAGAAAGCTGGGAGGAGGAAGAGGGCATACATAGGGACACACATACACACAAATTTAACAGAAAGCTGGGAAAATGAAATTAAAGACATCCCCCACAAAATAAAATAGAAACACAGAGAATTTCTTTTTCCCCAGAAAAAAATCAAGGTTCTTTTCCAAGAGATCTTACTAATCTCTGATTAATAAGAATTACAGAATAAAGACTTTTATTTTTTTTTATTTTTTAATTTTTTTTTTAACGTTTATTTATTTTTGGGACAGAGAGAGACAGAGCATGAATGGGGGAGGGGCAGAGAGAGAGGGAGACACAGAATTGGAAACAGGCTCCAGGCTCTGAGCCATCAGCCCAGAGCCCGACGCGGGGCTCGAACTCACGGACCGCGAGATCGTGACCTGAGCCAAAGTCGGACGCTCAACCGACTGCGCCACCCAGGCGCCCCTGGAATAAAGACTTTTAAATAATAAATAAAATGAGACAATTCTCCAGAACTGAAAGACAAGAATCTCCAAATTGAAAGGGTCCAATAAGCAGCCAAGAACAATGAATGAAGACCAACTCCTTGGTACCTCACTGTGAAATTTCTGAACAGCAAGGATAAATGTGAAGAGTCTAAAAAGCTTCTAGAGAGGGGAAGAAAAAGTCACATACTTAAGCCACTTACATTGTTATACTCTAACCTCTGCAACTACCAAGATATGAAATCTCTTTATGACCTTAACTTTGAGTTTCCCACTTTCTAATCACCTCCTCTATGGTTCCCACCCACTCAATCTAGAACTCCAACCAATAACTGAGACCCCTGGGTGGCTCTGTGGGTTAAGTGTCCGACTCCTGGTTTCAGCTCAGGTCATGATCTCACGGCTTCATGGGTTCACACCCCACATCTGACTTTGAACTAGTAGTGCAGAGCCTGCTTGGGATTAGCTCTCTCTCTGCCCCTCCCCCATTTGCACTGTCTCTGTCTCTCTCAAAATAAATAAATAAACTTAAAAAAAATTAGAACTCCAGTAACTATTTGAACTCACCAGGATCCATAATCCACTGGTCCCACCATCTTCTTATGGATTGTCTTCCCACTCAAGTTATTTCCTATTCAAATCTGTAGTCCTTCATTGTAATCATTCCCTTAGATATTCCAAATCAATGCCCTTGCTCTGTTCCCATTTCACTACACTTAGTGTGACAAAAACCCCAACCATCTACAAATGCCAGGCTTGTGTCTGGGGTACCTGGATGTTGCTGGAGAGTAACTTCCAGCCATGGTGCCTATTCCCACTTTGAATCCATGATTGCTAACTTCAGGGAAGCCTTAAGGCTGCCTGGCAATTCTTCTAGTCCGTTCACTCTCCTGCTTGCCTGGTAATTACTATAACCTCTCACATGTCTAACACCTCCTGTCTCCTTGATAATCACACTCTTAGCTGATGATTTTGCTTTCCATTTTACTGAAAAAATAGCTGTGATGAGAAGAAAACTTCCACAGGCTCCCATACCACCATACAGAGCCCCTCACCTGTACCTATATGAGTATCCTCTATCTTTCTCCTGTTTCTATGGAACAACTGTCCACATCAAGGCCAACGCCTCCACCATCTCCTCTCATTCACTCAAATATCTCTCTGATAGCACCATCTTCCCTTTCTGTCAGATTATCCCCATTAACTGATAAACATGTTGGTATTTTGCCCATCCTTTAAAAAACAGTTTGGCCTGACAGCTCCATGTAGCTACCCTTCTGTATCTTCATTACATGGTGGCAACATAAATCTATACAACTGTTACAATTCAGAAGACTGTACGTCAAAGGAAAAAGATGTATAATTTAAAAAACAGCAAAAACTTGCTTAATTTTGATGTCCAAAAGAGAGTTCAAAAGGTGCCCAGATACAAGATGTTATACAAATGTTACAGCATTTCCTTAACAACTAAGGAAAAAATTCCATTCACAACAGCAAAAAAAATTTTAAATACCCTGGAATGAACTTAAGAATTATGTAAAACTATTCACCTACTCAATAAAATTTATTTCTAACCCCCTTGAAAAAGAATTATGCAAAAACTTAGATGAAAAAAATTACAAACTCTGAAAACAAAATTGAGACACATTTCATATTCCTGTATAGAAAGGTTTGGTATCATAAAATAGCAAATTTCCCCCAGATCAGCTTACAAATTCAGTTAATTCCTATCAAAATTGATCTTACCGAATTTCCACTAAGACTATTTTTGGAACATGGCATCTTGATTCTAAAGTTCATTTAACACAGCAAATGGCAAGAAGAGATATGAAGTTTTTAAAAAATAATAATCCGTGGGAATGCAAGATGGTGCAGCCACTCTGGAAAACAGTATGGAGGTTCCTCAAAAAACTAAAAATAGAACTACCCTACAACCCAACAATTGCACTACTAGGCATTTATCCACGGGATACAGGTGTGCTGTTTCGAAGGCACACAGGCACCCCCATGTTTACAGCAGCACTATCAATAATAGCCAAAGTATGGAAAGGGCCTAAATGTCCACCAATGGATGAATGGATAAAGAAGATGTGGTATATATATACAATGGAGTATTACTTGACAATCAAAAAGAATGAAATCTTGCCATTTGCAACTAGGTGGATGGAACCGGAGGGTATTATGCTAAGTGAAATTAGCCAGTCAGAGAAAGACAAAAATCATATGACTTCACTCATATGAGGACTTCAAGAGACAAAACAGATGAACATAAGGGAAGGGAAACAAAAATAAAAAAACAGGGAGGGGAACAAAACAGAAGAGACTCATAAATATGGAGAACAAACTGAGGGTTATGGGAGGGGTTGTGATGGGGGGATGGGCTAAATGGGTCAGGGGCACTAAGGAATCTAATCTTGAAATCACTGTTGTACTATATGCTACCTAATTTGGATGTAAATTTAAAAAAAATAAAAAATTAAAAAAAAAAAAAAAAAGAATAATCCTCAGAGCACTTAACCTACTCTAAAACATCAAAACGTACAATTCAAAGCTGCCATAATAAAATTACCGTAGTATGGGTACAAGACTAAATAAATAGATCAGACATTAACCAAAAGACATATACAGGAATTTGGTAAGTGATAAAGCAGGTATCTTCAACTGGGGGAAAGAACAGATGATCCCAGGACAAGTGATAAACCACATGGGGGAAGAAAAACTAAAGCCCTACACTTCATACCAATCCCCCAAAATATATACCAAATGAATTAAACATTCAAATGGGATCCACAGGACTATTTGAAGAAGATACAGAGCCATTTTTTACATCTTGGGGCAAAGTAACTAAACCTTTCTTACCAAGTCATGAAACTCAGATTAGACATGAAACTCAGATCAGACTGATGTATGAAACACATAACGGGTTTAAATCATTAAGATTTAAATGGGAAAAGAAAAATGGATAAAGGACACAAATAGGAAACTTATTTTAAAAAGAAAATATGAATGACAAAAATACATGAAAATATCAATCTGTTACCAAAAAGAAGCTTGCAAAAAAAATACATTTTTTTTTGTCCATCAGATAAAAATGATCTATGTAGTATTAGTAAGGGTGCAGAAAAATGGATACTTTCATTCACTTTGATAGGATAATAAAATGCTGTAAAATTTTCTCAAAAGCAATTCACCAGTACCTATTACAATATCAAATATTCATCCTTTTTGACCTGGATATCCACTTGTAGGAATTTATCCCACAGAAACACTTAAGCAGAGTAGAGAGTTAAGAAACTTTCACTGCAGATGCTTACAGTAGCAAAAAATCAGAAACCACTCAAGGCCCACTGACAGGGATAAACCACAGCAACAGCACACACGTGTAAGATAGAATGTGTCAGATCTATGAGCACTGAGATCCAGACACAATCAGATATGTTGCTAAGAAAGTTACCATTATTAAAAAAAAAAAAAAAAGTTACCATTATATCCATGAGTCTCTTTTTGTTAAAATAAACAAAAAATTAGTATCTATATAAAATACTGTGAGAATCTACACCAAACAAGTGATCCTCTTTGAGAAGAGAAATTTCAAGGAACTTGTACTTCCTACATAATGAATTTCCAGACTATAGAAATATAAATATTACATTTTCTAGGATTCTGGGTGATACCTACAGTAAGGGGGTGGGGATTGAGTAAAACAGTTTATTTATTTTAATTTTTTTTTAACGTTTATTTATTTCCGAGACACAGAGAGATAGAGCATGAGAGGGGGAGGGGCAGAGAGAGAGGGAGACACAGAATCCAAAGCGGGCTCCGGGCTCTGAGCTGTCAGCACAGAGCCCGACGTGGGGGCTTGAACTCACAAACCGTGAGATCATGACCTGAGCCGAAGTCGGTCGCTCAACCTACTGAGCCACCCAGGCGCCCCTAAAATAGTTTAATTCAAAGTTAAAAAAAAAAAAAAAAAGAAGAAAAAGGAAAACTTTAAATTAAGTCACTCTGCTAGTCAGATTCAAGCTTTTTTGGCAAGAGAACCTACCAGATGTAAATACAGTAGGCCAAACTACAGCTAAGGAAAAAGTGAGAGGGTCTGTCTGGCCCATTCCTCTTCCAACCCACCATCTGCCCGTGTGAGGAAACTGGCCAAGCAACCACCTAGAATTGTGGGGACTAAACTCAAGAAGTCTTGAGTTTCAGAAAGCTCTGCTCAGGGACAGCAAGGCAAGACCCTCCTCCGCTCATGCTGTTCATGGACTCGAAAAGCAGCCCAGGGATCTTCATAACAAGGAGTACTGACCATGGATTTGTCACCAAGTTGAGATGGAACGTGAACAGGCAAACTTTTGGTTCAAGTCTGTACTTAATATTCCAGTTAGTGTGGACCTGGGCTTCCAGCCTTCTTCAGCTCCCAGCACTCATGGAAAACAGGAATATCTGGAGGGCACCCTGCAGCAGAGGCTGCTTCCAGATGAATGACTGGCCCCTGACCCTGCTCCAGCAGCCCCGGGCATGGTGGGCTGCGGGCATCAATGCCATGACACGTCGGTAATGCTGTCATGGCATATCTATCAGGAGGCTCTGGTACAGGGAAAGCATTTCTTTAAAAAGCTTCCTTCAAAAGTATCATTACAGGGGCACCTGGGTGGCTCAGTCGGTTAAGCGTCCAACTTCAGCTCAGGTCATTATCTCATGGTTCACGAGTTCCAGCCCCACATCGGGCTCTCTGCTGACAGCTCAGAGCCTGAAGCCCACTTCTTCGGATTCTGTGTCTCCCTCTCTCTCTGCCCCTCCCCCGCTCACATTCTGTCTCTCTCTCTCTCTCTCAAAAATAAACAAACATTAAAAAAAATAAAATAAAATAATGAAGTATCATTAATATCATTCAACATATATTTACTAAGCACCTACTATGTGCCAAACGCTGTTAAGTACGGCTATCTGCCCTGCAGACCAGAGAGGGAAGATGGGTAAATAAGCAGTTCCCATAAATGTAAACTGTGCTATCTGAGGGGAAATACCAAGAATTTTAACCTGAGTCCCATACCTGGGAAAAGGGAGTCCATCAACGACTCCTTCCCAGAAGAAGTGGTTGCTACACAAAAGTGTGAAGTGCATTTCAGGCAGAGGAAATAGCAGGCATAGAGACCTAAATGCAAGAAGTCAAAGTAGCAAAACAGGTTCTGTATTGCACATGTGGAACATGTGGAGGGAGTCAATTCAGGAGTTTTAACAGGTGTATTTTTGATAAATACAGAATGCAGTTGAGCAGAAAGCCGATCATCACAAAAGTTAGGAAAGCATATGCCTTCCTGTACAACAGCCAATCAAACCTAGGCTATGAGAAAAGTTTCTTTGGTGAAATGAAGAAACTTCTTGGTCATAAAATCTATAAAAACAGACAACACTCATGATTTCCAAGTACTGTGAGCTTATACATTAAGTTCCAAACAATTTTTATTCTGGTGGCAGAAAGAATATTAATCTGGTGGCAGTTCTTAGAACAAAACACTACCCACTTTGGCAAAAGCCAATTCGAACACTAAATGTAATACTACATTTAAAGACATGAGAAAGCAAAGGAACTCCCAGAAAATTAGTATGTAAGTTTCTTGTTCTTAAAAACAATATTTAATTAGCTCAGAAATTCGCTCAAGTAATATATACATTCTCTTCCTCTCTCACATGGAACTGAACAAAGCAAGTATCATAACAGAAATTAAACTTAATATTTACCTCTCTTCCTGTAAGGATGTGTCTTGCCAATTTCACTTTTGCAAAATTCCCCTTGCCGATTGTTTTCAACAGTCTGTAGTTTCCGATGTGAGGTTGTTCATCTGCACAGGAAGCTATAGAGTTTCTACACCGAGCTCCAGAGCGCCCAGTGCGAGAGGTAACTTCTTGCCGCCCATCTCCATGTGACGTGTGCTACAATATAACATACATAAAAATAAGGAAATGAGAGAACACATGGTACCTGCCAAGTTTTAAGAGCCCCTAGTTGAAGAAACAAAACACCACTGCTTTAATTTTAATCCTAACGTATCTAGCACTTTAAAGGAATTTGCCCACGATATAAATTTATGAGGAAAACAAGCAAATGCCAAGAAGAAAAATATCATCAAGGGTTGAAGTGGGTGTTCAGAAGGAAATGAGGTATTTTTTGTATGTGGTTGTAACATAAAATAGGAGTAACAAGGCTGCCTTATAATCATAAAGAATGTAACTTTTCCATAGCTATTAAATGCACCAGCACATATGATCCTTCACCAGATGAGGATACTTTTGTGATTTATTCACTGCCACATCACTACTTAGTGAGAAATCCAAAGAGAATATAATTTAGGAACTAGAACACAGCAGTATATAAAACAAAGTCCTGTCCCGCGAGGGACATGTATCAAGTGGTTTTACTATTTACACAACAAAAATACAGTCACTAAAATTGTACTAGCCACAATTTGGTTTAAAAAAAGCTTGTGTAATGTAAATGTATTTTCTAATTTACATGTTTTGTAAATTCAGCTTTTCATACATTAAGTTTTCTAGCGTGAGACAGTTAAATGGAGAAAACATTAACTTACATCCAAGTCAAGTGTCTTCTATTACACATAAAATAGGAATATTAAAAGAATCTTAAGATTCATAGGCATCCAAAGTTTGTACCTTTGCTTATGTTACTCTTACTCCTCAATCTACTTATAATTAAAGAGTAATTTCTTAGCATCAACCAGATGTAACCTTCAGGAGGACAAGGATTTTTGTCTGTTTTGTTCATTATCAGATATTCCTAGAACTTGGGAGCAGTGACTGACACAGAGTAGCTGTGCCATACATTGTTGCTGAATGAATGCTAAATGAATTCAAGGCCTTGTGTGATCTAATCCATTCCTCCTTTCTGGCTATATCATCCACTCTTCTCTAGGATGGTCCTAGTCCCTCAATTTGAATGCCCTTTCTTCTCTTCAAACCTAAGATTCCTACTCATCCCCTTATATTTGGATCATTTGTCACCATCTTTATGAAGCCTCCTGTGACTTTTCTTGCATCTAATCAGTTTCTTTTTCTTCTCCTTTGGGTTCCAGGGGTACTTTGTATCTATCTATATTATGCTACTTTGTTGTGGACAATACTATTAGCCACCATATTAGCTCTTTTGCTTCTGAGTTTGTGGAGGATCCCACTGATTTCACAGAGGAACTCAGACCCTCTTCCCTCATTTGAGTTGGCCCAGCCATGTCCCTAAGTTTAGCCAATGACATACAAATGAAAATGACATGTCATTCCCATGCAAAAGCATTATTTGTCAGTGTTTGACTTCAGCCATCTTTTGCTCTCCTGAATCCTAAGCATTGCCCAAAGACAGAAGCCCTCAGGGCCAAATTATCCTGGACAGGGAGATCAATCTTCTTAGAGCCAACAAGCCCTCAGGCAAACTGTTTAAACAAGGGTTTTTACTGTGTTAAACCACTAAGATTTTGATTGTGTATGTTACTACAGCATAACGCAACCTAAACTAATACACTTATGCAAATAAACAATCATAATACAAAGCCAAAAGAAACCTGCATTTCCCTGTTAGATTATAAACTCATACAACAGATTTAAATATCTGTTAAATTTGTAATATCTGTTAAATTATAATTTGTTAAATTACAATAGGGTTAAACTTAGTATATTTAGTAAAGTATACTAAACTTCAGTATATTTAAATTGTAGTATCTGTAAATTTGAAATATCTGTTAAACTGTAATTTGTTAAACTACAATAGGGTTAAACTAAGTATATTTAGTTTGGTGTTTCCTTACATAAAGTCCTTAAATTAAAAAATCTGGGGGGGGGGGGAAGCCCGGCTATCTCGGTGGGAAGAGCACACTACTCTTGATCTCAAGGTTGTGAGTTTGAGCCCCAAATTGTGTAGAGATTACTTAAAAATAAAATCTTTAAAAAATAAATCTGGGGTGCCTGGGTGGCTCAGTCGGTTAAGCCTCCGACTTCGGCTCAGGTCATGACCTCACAGTTTGTGAGTTTGAGCCCTCCATTGGGCTCTATGCTGACAGCTCAGAGCCTGGAGCCTGCTTCAGATTCTGTCTCCTTCTCTCTCTGCCCCTCCCATGCACGTGCTCTGTCTCTCTCTCAAAAATAAATAAACGTTAAAAAAATTAAAATAAATAAATCAATCTAACTTGGCCATCAAAAAGAATGAAATCCTGAGGCGCCTGGGTGGCTCAGTTGGTTGAGCCTCCAACTTCCGCTCAGGTCATGAACTCACGAGCCCCACATCGGGCTCACGTGATTTCACTCATGTGGGATTTAGGAAACAAAACAGATGAATACATAGGAAGGGGGGGAAAAAGGGAGAAAAGCAAGCCATAAGAGACTTTTAACAATAGAGCAAACAAACTGAGGGTTGATGGAGGAAGGTGGGTAGTGGATGGGCTAAATGGGTGATGGGTATTAAGGAGGGCACTTGTGATGAGCACTAGGTGTTATATGTAAATGATGAATCACTAAATTCTACTCCTGAAACCAGCATTATACTATATGTTAACTAGCTAGAATTTAAATAAAAATTTGGGGGGGACATCTAATGTATTTAACTTAAAAAAAATTCTCTCAAAACAGACACAAATTATTTATCAGGGATATACTGGCATATAGTTTTCTAGTAGTGTCTTTTTCTAGTTAAACCTGATTTCTTAAGTAGGCATCTCAAATTTCAGGTTTGTGCTTTACCAGAAAGATAGAAAAGCAAACCCGGAACCATATTTAACTATGTTAAAAAAATTAAAGATTATTTTTGGGGGGTGTATCACACGTGTGTCTAAGGTATATTCTAATTTGTGTCTTGGTCATATAATAAATTATATGGTTCTTACATATGGACACATTTTCAAGAGCTAGTATGTATAACATAAAATGGAATGTATTCCCCATTTATTTTTCTTACTGCTTCTTATGTTAGTGTTGATACAGCCCTGTAACAGTTACTAGAGCTTCTACTTGGCTTTCATTTTATTCATCCCAGGCTTCTATCAATGGCCCTAAAGAAAAATTGTTTCTAGGGGAGCCTGGGTGGCTCAGTCAGTTAAGCATCCGACTCTTGGTTTCAGCTCAGGTCATGAGCTCAGTTAATGAGTTTAGGCCCTGCGTCAGGCTTTGTGCCGACACCATGGAGCCTGCTTGGGACTCTCTCTCTCTCTCTCTCTCTTTCTGTCCCTCTCCTACTCTCTCTCTCTCTCTCTCTCTCTCTCTCTCGAAATAAACAAACTAAAAAAAAAAAAATTAAGAAAAAAGAAAAAAGTTTCTAATCTTATACCACTCAATGTGCTAAACAATTAACGAAATAATTCTGAATTCTTTACTATTAGCGAATTATTTCATGCATAAGGTTTTTTTTTTTCTCCCTATGGAGCCAGTAAACAACCCAAGGGTAAAAAAGGAAAAATGTTATAGAATTCTTCAGTATTCACATTACATTTTGTGGCAGCACTAAGCATGTTAACAGGTACCCTAAGCTGTTAGATTCAAGTCTTAAAGATTAAAGGAGCCCTGAACCTTCTCTCTCCCATGGAGTTGAGCTGATACCACTTCATCCACCAGAAAATTAGAATATGTACACTGCTACTGAAAATAACCAGAAGCAAACCAAAGACAGGAGATTATTAACAAATTTATAAAGCATCCATTTGCAAACTAAAACCTTTACTGCAGAAAATTTAAATTTCCAGGTAATATGTTAGAGAATGGGGCAAACATTATAGTTATATACTCAATATCCATTTCTCCCTTCTTCATTACCAAGAGAAGCTGGCTGGGTATTTGATGAGGCAACAAGACCAATAATTGTTTTCTCAAACGTGTCTGTAGCTAGGGGCACCTGGGTGGCTCATTCGGTTGAGCATCTCGGTTCTGGCCGGTGCTCATTAATGAAAACATACCGGTGGGGGGCAGGACAGGGGCAGTTCTGGGAAAACTTTTTGTTTCTCACAAAGGGCCACAGATACACTAGTACAGTCCCTTCTTTCTCTTTCCTTCAATGCAACCATAACTGCAGATGTATAAGTTATCTTGCAGCCAAAAGGTCTCAAACACAAAAGAAAATTTTTTGTTTTTATTTTAAGTAGGCTTCACACGCAGCAGAGAGCCCAACGTGAGGCTTGAACTCACCATCCTGAGATCAAGAGTTGGAAGCTTAACCGCCTGAGCCACCCAGGCATCCCAAGAAAATAGTATTTTTAAAAACCACCAGCTCGGGGCGCCTGGGTGGCTCAGTCAGTTGAGCGGCTGACTTCGGCACAGGTCATGATCTCACGTCCATGAGTTCAAGCCCCGCGTCGGGCTCTGTGCTGACAGCTCGGAGCCTGGAGCCTGCTTCAGATTCTGTGTCTCCCTCTCTCTCTGACCCTCCCACATTCATGCTCTGTCTCTCTCTGTTTCAAAAATAAATAAACGTTAAAAAAAATTAAAAAAAAAATAAAATAAAAACCACCAGCTCTGGGGTGCTTAGGTGGCTCCAACTTTGGCTCAGGTCATGATCTAGAGGTTGGGAAGTTTGAGCATTCCATCAGCTTGCTGCTGCCAGAGTATAGCCCGCTTGGGATCCTCTGTCCCCCTACCTGCCCCTCCCTGCTCTCTCAATCTCTCCCAAAAATAAAATCTGGGGCGCCTGGGTGGCTCAGACTCTTGATTTCAGCTCAGGTCATGATCTTACGGTCTTTAGGATTACAAGCCCCGTGCTGGGCTTTACACGGACAGTGCAGAGCCTGCTTGGGATTCTCCCCCCGCCCCCGTCCCTCCCCCCCCCAATAAATAAATATTAAAAAAAAGTATTAAAATATATATATATATATTTTTAAAATAAATAAAAACCACCAACTTCAATATTATACTGCTGAACCAAAGCTAGAAACTATGTATGTTTCTTTTGTGAGAAAAGCAAACCCCTATTTGGTTAAGCCATTATGTTAGAGTTTATTACTTTCAGTCAAAGCACTACCGTTACAGAGCTGTATCACAACTAATGTAAGAAGCAATAAGAAAAATGAATGGAGGAGTGACTGGGTGGCTCAGTCAGTTAAGTCTCTGATTATTTCGACTTGGGTCAGGATCCCAGTTTCTTGGGACTGAGCCATATGTCAGCTCAGCACTGAGCACGGAGCCTGCTTGGGATTCTCTCGGAAAAGGAAAAGGAAAGGGAAAAGGAAAGCGAAAAGGAAAAGCAAAAGCAAAAGGAAAAGGGAATAGGAAAAGGGAACAGGAACAGGAACAGGAACAGGAACAGGAAAAGGAAAAGGAATAGGAATAGGAATAGGAATAGGAATAGGAATAGGAATAGGAATAGGAAACGGAAAAGGAAAAGGAAGAAAAAGGAGGAAAAAAAAGAAAGAAAAAGAAAAATGAATGGAGAATGCATTCCATTTTGTTATGTTCTTTAAAAATGTATCCATATTTAAGAGCCATAGAATATAAATCATATAACCAGAAGATACAAATGAGAATATACCTTAGACACACATCAAAAAGGTTTTTTTAAATTATTTTTTTTTTAACATTTATTCATTTTTAAGAGACAGAGACAGAACATGAGTGGGGGAGAGGCGGGGAGAGGGAAGAGGGGAGAGGGGAGAGGGGAGAGGGAGGAGAAAGAATCTGAAGCAGGCTCCAGGCTCTGAGCTGTCAGCACAGAACCTGACACGGGGCTCGAACTCACAGACCGTGAGATCATGACCTGAGTGGAAGTCAGATGCTTATCCAACTGAGCCACCCAGGCACCCCCACCAAAAAGTTTTTTAATTTTAATTTTTTTAGCATGATAAATATGGCTCTGGGCTTACCATTGTATCTATCTGGTAAAGCACTAATCTTAAATTTGAGAAGCCTACTTAAGAAATCAGGTGTAAGGGGCGCCTGGGTGGCGCAGTCGGTTAAGCGTCCGACTTCAGCCAGGTCACGATCTCGCGGTCCGTGAGTTCGAGCCCCGCGTCGGGCTCTGGGCTGATGGCTCAGAGCCTGGAGCCTGTTTCTGATTCTGTGTCTCCCTCTCTCTCTGCCCCTCCCCCGTTCATGCTCTGTCTCTCTCTGTCCCAAAAAAATAAATAAATGTTAAAAAAAAAAAAATTTTAAAAAGAAATCAGGTGTAAGCAGAAAAGAACACCATTAGAAAAGAAAACTATACGCCAATATCCCTGATGAACATGGATGCAAAAATTCTCAATTCTCAATACTAGCAAACTGAATTCAGCAGCACGTTAAAAGGATCATTTACCAGGGCACCTGGGTGGCTCAATCGGTTAAGTGTCCAACTCCTAATTCTGGCTCAGGTCATGATATCACTGTAGTGGGATCAAGCACTGAGCATGGAGCCTGCTTAAGATTCTCTCCCCCCCAACCTCTTTGCCCCTCACCTGCTCATGTTTTCTGTCTCTCTTTCAAAAAAAACAAATTTAATTTAAAAAATACACACACACACACACACACACACACACACACACACACACACACACACACGTAGGATCATTTACCATGATCAAGTGGGATCTATCTCTGGGATGTAAGGATAGTTCACCACATCAATCAATGTAACATATCACATTAACGGAATAAAAGAAAATAATCATGTAATCATCTTGATACACACAGAAAAAGCATCCAACTTCTGACAAAAGTCAACATCCATTCATGATGAAAACTGTTAACAAACTGGGCACTGAAAGAACATATCTTGACATAAAAAGTCCACATATGAGCAGCTCGCAGCTAACATCATACTCAATGGTGAAAGGATAAAAGCTTTTCCATTACGTTCAGGAAAAAGACATGGTTGCCCATTCTTACCACTTCTATTGAACATAACACTGGAAGTCCTAGTGGGAACAATCAAGCAAGAAAAAAAAAAATAAAGGTATCAAAACTGGAAAAGAAGTAAAATTGTCCCTGTTTACAAAAGACATGATTTTACAGAGGTGCCTGGCTAGCTCAGTCAGTAGAATGTGTGACTCTTTTATTAATTTTTCTTTTTTTTGAGAGCAACAGAGAGAGAGTACACACACACACATGATTGAAGTGTGAGGCACAGAGGGAGAGAGATAATCCCAAGCAGGTTCCACACTCAGCACAGAGCTAGACGCCGGGATCAACCCCATATCCCTGGGATCATGACGTGAGCCAAAATCAAGAGTCAGAAGCTCAACCACTGAGACACTCAGGTGCCCCAGAGCATGTGATTCTTGGTATCGGGAGTAAGTTTAAGTTCAAACCCCACGCTGGGAGGAGATATTACTTAAAAAATAAAATCATTTAAAAAAAACAAACATGATTTTATATATGGAAAACGCTAAAGACTCAACTGAAAAACTGTTAGATCTAACCAATGAATTCAATGAAGTTGCAAGATAAAAAAAATTAAATTAAAAGATCAGTAGTGCTGGGCACCTGGGTGGCTCAGTTGGTTAAGCATCCAACTCTTGGTTTTGGCTCATGTCATGATCTCATGTTTTCATGAGTTTGATACCTACATAAGGCTCTGTGCTGACAGTGCAGAGCCTGCTTGGGATTCTCTCTCTCCCTCTCTCTCTCTGTCCCTCCCCCATTCATGCTGGCTCTGTCTCTCTCAAAATAAATAAATAAGCTTTAAAAACACATTTTAAAAAATCAGTAGTGTTTCTATACACTAATGAGATTTCTGAAAAAGAAATTGATACTATTTACAACAGCATTGAAAAGAATGAAATACTTAGGAATAAATTAAGGTGAAAGATCTCTATGCTGAAAATTATAAAGACACTGATGAAAGAAATTGAAGACAATACAAATAAATGGAAAGGTATCCTGTGTTCACGGGCTGGAATTAATATTGTTAAAATGTCAAAACTACTAATAGCCATCTACAGATTCAATGCAATCTCTATCAAGATTCCAATAGCCTTTTTTACAGAAGTAGGAAAAATGCTCCTAAAAAATTTATATGGAACCACAAAGACCTCAAACAAAGAAATATTGAGAAAGAGCAAATCAGGAGGTATCACACCTCCTGATTTCAAGCTATATTATAAAGCTATACTATGATAATGAACAGTATGATAATGGCATAAAAACAAATAGACCAGAATATAAATGAGAGCCCAGAAATAAGCCCAAACATATAAGGTCAACTAATATTTGACAAGGGAGCCAAGAATACTGAATGGAGAAAAGACCATCTCTTCAATAAAAGATACTAGTATAACTGGGTACTCATATGTAAAAGAATGAAACTGGATCCATATGTTATACCACTCACAAAAACTAATTTGAAATGGATTAAAAACTTAAATGTAAAGGGGCACTTGGGTGTCTCAGTCAGTTAAGTGTCTTTGTTGGTTTCGGCTCGGGTCATGATCTCACAGTTTTGGGATTGAGCCCTGTATTGGGCTCAGTGCTGGGCGTGGAGCCTGCTTGAGATTCTCTCTCCCTCTCCTCTCCCTCTGCCCCTCCCGTTTGCACACACACAGGCATACACGTGGGCTCTCTCGCTCTCTCTCTCTCTCTCTCTCTAAAATAAAAATTAAAGTCATTAAAAGGCACTTAAATGTAAGACCTGAAACCATGAAACTCCTAGAAGAAAACATAGGAACAGAGCTCCTTGATATGGGTCTCAGTAATGATTTTTTGGATGACACCTAAGGCACAAGCAACAAAATAAAATATGAACAAGTGAGACTACATCAAACTAAAAAGCTTCTGCACAGCAAAACAAAACATAAATAAAGTGAAAAATAACCTATGGGATGGTAAAATATTTGCAAACTATATATTTGATAAGGAGTTCATATCCAAAACATATGAAGAACTCATATAACTCAATAGCAAAAAACAAATAACCTAATTAAAAATGGGCAAAAGACTTGAATAGAGATTTCTCCAAAGAAGATATACAAAAAGCCAACAGGTACGTGAAAAGATGCTAAACATGACTACTCATTAGGGAAATGCAAATAAGAACCACAATGAGATATCAGTTCACTCCTCTCATAGTGGCCGTAGCCATAATCAAAAAGACAAATAATAGTATGGATGTAGAGAAAAGGAAACCCTTGTGTACTGTTGGTGGGACTGTAAATTGGTATAGCCACTGTGGAAAACAGTATGGACAACCCTCAAAAAATTAAAACCAGAACTACCATATGATGCTGCAATTCCACTTCTGAGTATATATCTAAAGATAACAAAAACACTATCTGCACTCCATGTTCACAGCAGCATTTATGTACAGTAGCCAAGACATGGAAACAACCTAAGTGTCCATCAAAGGACGAATGGATAAAGAATTGTGGTATGTATACACAATAAAGTATCATTCAGCCATAAAAAAAAAACACACAAGGAAATCCTACCATTTGTAACAACATGGACAGATCTTGAAGGCATTATACTAAGTGAAATAAATCAGAGAAAGACAAATCCTGTACGATCTCACTTACATGTGGAATCCAAAAGCAAAACAAAAACAAGAAAACAGACCCAAACTCATAGAAAAAGAGATCAGAATTATGGTTACCAGAAGAAATGAGTAGGGAAGGGGGATCTGGGGGAAGATGGTCAAAAGGGACAACCTTGCAGTTATAAGGTAAATAAGTACTAGGGATGTAACGTAAATCATGGTTACTACTGCTAACACTGCTATATAATATATAGGAAAGTCGTAAAAAAAAAAAAAAAGTGTAAATCCTAAGAATTTTTACCACAATGAGAAATTTTTTTCCTTTATTAATTTCTTCTTTCTTTTCTTCTTATTGTTACCTATACGAGAAGATGGATGTTAGCTGAACATATTGTGGTACTCATTTCTCAATGGACATAAACCAATACCTTAAACTTATACAGTGATGTATGTCAATTACTTCTCAATACAGCTGGGGTGGGGCAGGGGGGGACGGGATCAGGTTTAAAAGTTAAAAAAAAAAAAACAACTTTACATCATGTTTCAACTCTTCCTAAATAAACCTTGGTCCCTTTTGTAAAACACAAGATGTGCCCACGCATCCTTTCTAATCCTTAAAATAACAAACCACCTCCTTAACACAAGGGCAGGTTTTTCAAATGTAAAAAAATCTACAAAGCTAAATTGTGACAATAAAGGGCTGTCCCGCACGTATTTTGTACTTTTAGAGATATTCATAAAATCAAATTTCACTTTTGAAAGCAGCAGGGCGATTATTCCATTCACTGCAAAAAAAATATTTCATAAGATTGAACAATTTGTGATTTAAAAAACTCTTAGCAAACAAAAAACAGAACAGAACTTCTTTACTTTGATAAAAATCATGGACCAAAACCTTCAGCAAATATTACACTAATGGAGAAACTTTAGAATCATTTCTTGAAAATCAGAAACAAGACAAAGTTGTCTATTATCACTACCATTATTTAACATAATACTAAAGGTTATGGCCAATACTTGAAGGAAAGAAAAAAGTAAGATATGAGAATCAGAAGGAAAGAGATAAAACTGTAACTGTTTGTAGATGATACGATCTAACTACAAACCAACAGAATCAGAAATACCACTGGAACTCATGAGAGTTTGGCAAGATACAAGATCAACCTATCACATTTCTCTACACTGGCAGTAACCTGCCACAAAATTTAACAAAAAAATAACCATATCAATAAAAACTATAAAGCAGGTAGAAACTAACTTAATCAAAAAGAATATATAGAAGCTCTTTGGAGAAAGCTTTAAATTTTTAATGAAAGACCTAAAAGATACTCAAATAAATGGAAATTCCATGTTCATGGATAGATACTATAAATTCTACCCAAATTAACCTACAAGTTCAAGGCAATTTCAATTAAAATTTCCAGTCAGTAGTTCTTGAGCATTTTTTTTAATGTTTATTTATTTTGAGAGGGTAAGCAGAGGAGGGGCGCAGAGAGAGAGGGAGACAGAGAATCCAAAGCAGGCTCTGCTGTCAGCACAAAGCTGGACTCGGGGCTCGAAACCACAAACCATGAGATCATGACCTAAGCCAAAGTCGGACAGTCGCTCAACCGACTGAGCCACCCAGGTGCCCCAAGTGAAAAAATTTTTTTAATTTTCTAGTAATTTTAATCTTACTCTGACGTTTACATGGATGAATAACTGCCAGGTCAGCCTCAAAAAAAGAGTTAAAAAAAAAAAAGAAAGAAAAAGGCTCAGAAACAAAAAGTGATCTAAGTTAGTTAACACAAGCTTAACAAAACATATCTATATAATGTACCCTCTTTTTCTTTTAATTTTTTTTTTAATGTTTATTTATTTTTGAGACAGGGAGAGACAGAGCATGAACGGGGGAGGGTCAGAGAGAGAGGGAGACACAGAATCTGAAACAGGCTCCAGGCTCTGAGCTGTCAGCACAGAGCCCGACGCGGGGCTCGAACTCACGGACCGTGAGATCATGACCTTAGCCGAAGTCGGACGCTCAACCGACTGAGCCACCCAGGCACCCCTCATGTACCCTTTTAATAGCATACACTAAGAGAGACACATCTTTTGTGTGGTATGCTTACCAAAAATATATAACCTTAATTAACTGTGAAAAAACATCTGACAAACTTAAACGGAGATATATTCCACAAAATAACTGACCAGTACTCATCAAAACTGTCAAGGGCATAAAAGACAAAGACAGAGGAACCATTACAAATTGGAGAAGACTGAGACACAATAACTAAACACAATGTGGGATCTTTGATTAGATCCTAGAAGAAAAAAAGAACCCTGGAGAAAAACTGGTGAAAATTCAAGTTCTGTCGTCGTCATCATCATCATCATCATCAACAGTATCAGACCAATATCAATTTTCTGGCTTTCATAACTGAGCTATGGTTATAAAGGTGTTAATATTAGGGGAATCTGAGTGAAAGGCATACATGAACTCTGTACCACTTTGGCAATTTTTATTTAAGTCTTAAATTATTTCCAAATAAAAAGTTCAATAGATAAGATACACACATAGATACACAGATTAAGAAGATTAACATTGACTGTGAAGCCATAGTAATTAAAGAGAACAGAAAAACCTAAGGGGTATGGGCACAACGGAAAAACAGACCTATGCACCAGAATATAAAACTAAATGACATGAGTACATGGGAACCTTAAGATACAATGAAAGGGGCCCTATAAACCAGAGGGGAAAGGATAGATTACAGAGTAGACAGCAGTGGGAAAACCAGTTCACCTTATCAGCCGGGGGGGGGGGGGGGGGGGGGGGGGTACAAAACTAGATCCCTACCAGAGAAAGGCTATGTCTCCAGAGATTAAAAACCTACATGTGAAAGGTAAAATGATACAAGGTTAACAAATGAAATATAAGAGAATATCCTTGTGATCCAGGTATTTAAGTAAAACTTCAAAAGCACAAACACAAGGCAAAATTTATGTTGGTTACACCAAAATCAACAATTTGTTCAATGAAGGGCATTACAGAAAGATGACAGAAGATATGTGCAATGTCCACAACCTACATCAGATTAACATCTAGAAAACCAAGAATACCTAAGAATCAACAAGGAAAAGACAACACAAAAGAAAAATGGACAAAGGAAAAACAGCAATTACAGAACACCCCAAAAGCCAAAGTATATATAGACCTAATAAAAATCAAAGAGAAATACAAGTTTACAATGAGATATCACATTACACTCAACAGGCTGGTAAAAAATTAAAGCTGGATAATGCTAAATGTTGGCAGGAACCAGGGATACTATGCACGACTGGCAGGAGTGTGGATTGATTTAGCCACCCAGAAGGACAAGTTCTGGCCCTATCTGTATTTCCTGTGACAGAGCAAGTCCACTCCTAGCTACCCCAAGAAAGTCTTACACGGCTCCATAAGGGACATGGATAAAGATATTCATGGTAGTATTTTGTGGCTGCAGGAAGTGCAATGTCTAACCCTGAGGAGCAGACAGGTTGAGTATGGTAGATAGATCACCATCCCACAGACTGCTAAGCAGTGGTCAGAAAACAGATTAGACTCATAGATGAGATATATACAGTATTCACACGAGGTGCCAAATGTATACTTTGTAAGAGCACATACATGTACACACATTACAGCATATTAAATAAACTATGGGGAATGAACTATGGGGATTAACAAGAATAAATAAGACAAGGGCTTCACACTGACCTATAAAGATAACGTGGTGGCACCTGGGTGGCTCAGTTGGTTAAGCGTCTGACTTCGGCTCAGGTCATGATCTTGTGGTGCAGGAGTTCAAGCCCTGAGGCAGGCTCTGCGCTGACAGCTCAGAGCCTGAGCCTGCTGGGAATTCTGTGTCTTCCTCTCTCTTTGCCCCTCCCCCGCTCACTTTCTGTCTCTCTTAAAAATAAACATTAAAAAAAAAAAGATAATGTGACTTTTTGCAGCTGAGTTTACAAAAAAGGCTTCTAAGAATATGAACAACAGAAATGGGAAACTATTACTGTTCATATCCACAAATTCAGTGAAACTGGTTTCATTTTTAGTAAAATATTATTGCTGTAACAGATAAACTAATCATAATAGACTGAAAAATCATTTACTCGTCTAATCCCCAAAAGGACTACAGGCACAAATAAATTGTGGCTAAAGAAAAATTTCACTCAGTAGCTTTTGACCAGTTAACTATAAGCTAAGCAACTATTAAGTGCCAGGCACTACAGAGTGATGAAATAAAGTATGGTGCCAAACCTTCAAGGTACTCCTAACCTACCTGAAGAGCTAACATGCGGAATAATAACTAAAACAAAAGGCAATCCCTGCCCCACTGAGAAAATCAGAGAGTAGGTACTCTAAGTGCCATCCGTCTATGTATTTTTCAATTTTCTAGTAGAAACACTAAAAAACGTATCAACAGGTTAAATTAATTTTAATATTTTATTTAACCCAATATATTCTCAAATATTTCAACACATAATATAAAAAGATTAAGACTGCATATTCTTTTTTTCACACTGTCTTTAAAATCTGTATATATTTCATCCTTACAGAGCCACATTTCAAGTGGTCAGCAGCCACACGTGGCTAGTAGCTACTGTGTGGGATAATGTAGTACTAAGCACTCAGAGGAGGTGATCATTTGAGTGAGATGAAAGAAAAAAGGTATCTTATGAAGGGATAATCTTTAAAGGATAAGTAGTAGAGTTCTAATGAAAGACAAAGGTTATTTCAAGCCAGGCACTAGTACAAGGAAACCTAGCAAAACGTGGGGGGTGGGGAAATGATCCCCTCCCCTGCCCCCCCCCCCCCTGCACCCCAACCTGCATGTCAAACCACTTTCATCTCTCACAACTCTCTCATTTCATGGGACACTAACACTGGGGGGGGGGGGGGGGGGGAGGGAACGCTTCATTTCCTTGACATCATGATGGCTGACAATTTATCCTTATGCTCCTGACTAGGCTGTCCTTTCTGCCTTGCTCTGCTCTCCATCCCCAACCCTTAGCTTAATTAATGCCTACACCAAAGTACTTGACTATGAGTTCCTTGTGGGCAAGAATAGTCTCATCTCTGTATTCTCAGAATACAGGACCTGGCAACTAGCAGGTGTGAAATCACTGGGTAAACAAATAGCTAAGCAGAACTGTCTGGCTAGAGTATTAAGGTTATACAGATGAGCAGTTGGAAACAACAAAGCTAGAAAGGTGGATCAAGAATAAACCTCCAAAAATTTAAAAAAAAATTTTTTTTTAATGTTTGTTTATTTTTGAGAGAGACAGAGACAGAATGTTATTGGGTTAGGAGCAGAGAGAGAGGGAGACACAGAATCTGAAGCAGGCTCCAGGCTCCGAGCCATGAGCACAGAGCCCAACGCGGGGCTTGAACCCACAAAATTCTCATCACAAGAAAAAAAAAAAACGAAGTATGTATGGTAATGAATATTAATTATTATACTTATTGTGGTGATCTTTACACAATCAATACAAATAGTGAATCATGTAGCACATCTGAAACTAATAAACCAATATGGAGGTTATGTCAACTACATCTAAAACTTAAAAAAACAGTGAAATAAATTAAATTTTTAAAAGATGAGGCATAGATCAGTGAATTGGTCATGATTAAGTTACTTGTATTTGAAAGCTAGTTTTACATTTTTTTTTAATGTTTATTTTTGAGAGAGAGAGAGAGAGAGAGAGAGAGCAAGTGAGCAAGCGAGCAGGGGAGGGGCAGAGAGAGACACAGAATCCAAAGCAGCCTCCAGGCTCTGAGCTTCAGCACAGAGCCTAACATGGGGCTCGAACCCACAAACCGTGAGATCATGACCCAAGCTGAAGTCGGACGTTCAACTGACTGAGCCACCCAGGCGCCTCTGAAAGCGAGTTTTAATTACAAGTATGTAATTAACATAACTCCAAATCCCAACTTCTTCTATGTTTTGTTGTTGTTGTTGTTCCTTCTTTTTTGCTCCGCATCTTGTCCACTCTACCTCAGACATGTCTTCAGATGCACTCCTCCAACTGGTCTTAGGCTCCCATCTTTCTCTCTCCCTTCCAAACCCAGACACTATCCATCAGTTCTCCCTTTAAGAAAGCAGTCTGAGATTTTAAAAAAAGGAGAAAGGAGATGATGTTGCTGGAATAACTACAGAGGGGAGAAGCTAAGGATACAGGGATAGAGATGAGAAGACCAGTAAAAAGACATCAACATTAACGACAGCTAACATTTATCTGTTACTTACTGTAAGTAACAGGCACTGTTTTAAATGCTTTACCCATATTGTCTCATTTAACCACTAATTCAACCAATATTTTATTGAACCCCTATAACAGATGACAAGCATGTTCTAGGTATTTGTTGTATCAGTAAGCAAAACAAATTATTTCTGTTCTTGTGGAGCTTTCAGTATACCAGAAGAAACTGACAAAACACAATAAACATAAGCAATGTGTAAATATGATACGTGAGAAGGTAATAACTGCAATGGAGAAAAGAAAAACTAGACCAGGGTTAGTCACAGGAGAGTCACAGGTGATTAAGCCACTGAGGTGATATTTGAAAAGAGGAGGTGAGAAAGTTAGCCATAAGAATATCTGGAAGAAAGGTGTTCAAAGAGAAATGCAACGTCAAGGCCCTGAGGTTGGAGTGTCACTTGTGTGTTCACAGAACAGCAAGAAGACTCTTAGGTCTATGGGCAGAGTGGGTGAGGAGAGGCAGAAGGTGAGGACCAAGAAGAAAGGAAAGCCGGCGCATGGAAGGCCTTATCGTTGTAACAGCCCTATGAGGTCGTCACTATTACCAATGCCATTTTACAGATGAGGTAACTGGGGCACAAAAAAGTTAAATAACTTGTCCAAGGTCACACAATAAAATGCTAGACCAGATTATAAACCCAAAGAGTTACTATTAAGTTGTTTTGAAAACATGACGTTGACATTGTTGACACACTTCCCATTACAAAGTAAGGTCCGTGTCCCTTGTGTTGTGATAGATTTAACCAAGAGCAAATGACACAGTGTGACTTCTGAGGCTAGGTCATAAAAGGCAGGGAGCTTCTATCTCTTCTGAAACACGGAGCAACCTCGGAAGTCTGTTCGCACTGAGGCCTCCACACTGGAAAAGCCCTTTGTAGACCCTCTGGCCAAGAGTCCCAGCTGAGCCTAGCCCTCTAACCACATCTGCCAAGGTGCCAGATACATAAGTGAAGAAACTATCTAGGATGTGGATCTTCCAGCCCAGCTGCTCAAATCCCACTAGCCTTTCGAGATCCTCCAAACTGAAGTCCCAGATATAGAAGAACAGAGATAAGTCATCCCTGTCTGAATTCCTCAAACACAATCTGTGAGCATAATAAAATGGCTGCTGTTCTACATTACTAAGTTATGGAGTGATTTGTTCCACAGCAATAATATGAAGAACCACTATACAATAAGCAGGAAACAAATGTTAACAACCTGAACTAAGTAACAGAAATAAAAAAAAAAAAAAAAAAAAAAAGAACCCCAAAACAAAAACTGGAATACACTACCATGGTACATAGAAGGTTCTTTATCATTAAACATCTTTAACGTCTAGATGGCAACGTTTTTTAAGAGAAGAAAACAAGCTCTTTTATTCCATTCCACTAATAGAGCTAATACATGCCTATGGATACCAAGGAGGGCCTAGGAATAGGTAAAGGCTAGCAATTGAGGGAAGACAAGGAAAGAGGTGGAGACAGTATGTAAACAGAATGCCATCAAAAACACCTCAAAGGCCTTCAACAACAAAAGGTGACTGCCCTGGTTTAAATTATTCTACTGGAGGGGCACCTGGGTGGCGCAGTCGGTTAAGCCTCCGACTTCAGCCAGGTCACGATCTCGCGGTCCGGGAGTTCGAGCCCCGCGTCGGGCTCTGGGCTGATGGCTCAGAGCCTGGAGCCTGTTTCCGATTCTGTGTCTCCCTCTCTCTCTGCCCCTCCCCCGTTCATGCTCTGTCTCTCTCTGTCCCAAAAATAAATAAACGTTGAAAAAAAAATTTTTTAATTATTCTACTGGATAAAGAATGGCAATTCTCAGAGCAGAAAGCTGAGTTAGGGAATGGTTCTGGATCGACTCCTCTCTAGGATTCCCTGCTAGAATCTGCTCTTGTAGTCAATGAAGTCATAAAGGTGCTTACTGCATAAAGAATGAAGTTATATATAAAATTCAGAAATAAAGACCTTTGGCCTCAGTTTATTCAAATTTTATATTAAATTCTATCCAAATACACATCTTCATGTAAAATGTCCATACTACAAACCCCCCAATATTGAACATCCACTCAAATGCAACTGCCTATTAGCAACAAACAAAACACCTCGTGCTGTTTAACACCAAGACCCCTTTGTAACCCACTTAAACAATGCCTTATCTAGTCTACATAAGATTATATAAGACTAGCCACAGATGAGCAGCTCAGGTGGCTAGAATGCAGTGCTAAAGAACTGTTCCTTGAAGAAAAAAATGCTTTCTTCCAGTGCCAACTTCCGCCCTCCCAATTACTGTGCAGGCAGGTGCATATGGGTCAGCATAAACTCCTTATTACTACTTGCAGACAAATTCCAAGCACATTCTTTAAATTCTTTTGTAAGACAACATTAAAGCTGGGAGATTTCCAGGGAACACATCTGTTCTCTCCTTCAGATTTAATTTGAAAGTTTAAAATGGTGGTGAGATGGGGTACCTGGCTGGTTCAGTCGGTAGAGCATGTGACTCTTGATCCCAGGGTCATGAGTTCGAGTCCTATGCTGGGGATGAGTTTACTTAAAAAAAAAAAAAAAGTACTAAAATACTTAAAAATATATAAAAATAAAATAAGATGGAGGTGAGACAAGGGTTTTCCGCTTTACTCCTCCTAGTGGTGATCAGAAAGGGCTGCATTCCCTGACTCTCACTTCCTGGTTGGGAAAAAATTCCAGGGACAAAATTTGTCTTAGATCTTGGATCTTAGAATCCAGAACAATCCTCCAAAACTAAAGGTAACAGATACCAAGGCGCCTGGGTAGGTCGGTCAATTAAGCATCGAACTCTCAATTTCAGCTCAGGTCATGATCTCATGGTTTGTGGGATCAAGCCCTGCTATGGGCTTAATGCTGACAGTGCAGTGCCTTCTTGGGATTCTCTCTCTCCCTCTCTCTCTCTCTCTCTCTCAAAACTAAATAAACAAAAAAAAAATTTTTTTTAAGACAACAGGTACCAGGGGCACCTGGGTGGCTCAGTCGGTTAAGCGGCCAACTTCAGCTCAGGTCATGATCTCGCGGTCCGTGAGTTCGAGCCCCGCGTCGGGCTCTGTGCTGACAGCTCAGAGCCTGGAGCCTGTTTCAGATTCTGTGTCTCCCTCTCTCTCTGACCCTCCCCCGTTCATGCTCTGTCTCTCTCTGTCTCAAAAATAAATAAATGTTAAAAAAAAAAAAAGACAACAGGTACCACAAATTTACACTGAGTTGTGTATAAGTCTCTCACGGGTAATTACAATGTAAATAACCATGCACTACATAAAGTAACCTGTACTCTACTCATTGCAAATTTCCAAGTTCACCTAATTTACACATAGAAGAAACAAAAATGACCTTCAAATTGAAGTCTGTAAGATTTTTTTCTCAAAACACTTTGACACCATAAAAAAAATATTAATTCTTCAGATATTAACTTTTTTTTAAAGGCCCAAACAGGCTTTATTCAACAGATAGTTGTGCTTGAAAGTTAAAAGGCAGATTAAATAAAGGCATAGTATATACTTTAAAAGAAATGTCATTTAAAGTACAGTAAGTGATCAACAAATAGTAACTATTTTTATACTCCATAACCATACTTTCTTACAAAGAACCAACTTTAAAAACTCACGGAGCTTGAAAATTTTATTTAATCCATTGGAAATCTCTCTTCTATAGTCACAATACAACCTAAAGGGACATAGTTTAGTTGACAAGCTTTCAATGAATACTAATGCAGTAATTAAAGTGTGGTTTCTGGACCACAAGTTCTGGGAACTTGTTAGAAATGCAAACTAGAATCAAGGTCTGGGGAGGGGCCCAGCAATCAGAGCTCTAACAAGCCCTCCAGGTGATACTGGCGTTTACTCCAGTTTGAGAGTTTATTAGACTAGCTCACAGAGCTCAGGATGCTTTGTTCTGCAGGGACTGGGAAGTCCTAAAGAGCAGGTACAGGTACAACATGGTTCCTAGATATAACTTCTATGGAACCTAGCAGTGTCCTACACAAAGTAGGCACTTAAACTTGAACAGGTTAATGACAGTCTCCTATAACCTATACCTGGCTAGACAAGAACACCATCAGTTTATCTATTTCACAGAGATCAGAAATTCTGATGGCTTGTCTCCATTAACTAATAATAAGTAAATACAGGCTGCACACACACCAGGAGCTGTTAACTGACAGAGCCCTGGGGCCTCTGGTACTTTGACAAACGGCTCAGGCTCACAACGTGTCATATGCTTTAATATTTAAGTGAAAAAATACATTTCTGATTTTACCAGTGTCCAAACAGGATTTGCCCATGGCTCCATATAAGTCATGACACTGCAGAACAAAAACCAAAACATAAATTTTTTTTTGTTGCCTTCAAAATGCATCTTATTTCACATATTAGCTCACTGTAATATATGGACCCTGGATGGAGTCCAATTTGAACAAAGTGTTAAAAAAGTAGACAACTGAGGAAAATTGAAGACTGACTGGATATCTGATGTTAAGAAATTAGGATAAAGGGACTAGGATTACAATCTTTATAAGACTAAAGCTTTATCTCTCCTAAAAGCTTTAGAGATGAAATGATATGAGGTACTGAATTTGCTTCTTGGGGAGACCCCAAATGAAATAAGACGGCCACTGAGTATGTGGGGGGCTAACTATATACAAGGGTTTCTCAACCCTGAGCCTATTGCCATTTTTTGCCAGATGTTTTGCTGTTGTTGGGGGGAGGAAGGGGTGCTGCCCTGTATACTGTAAAATGTTTAGCAGCATTCCTGGTCAGTAAACTCTCTTCTGCTGTGACAACCAAAAAATGTCTCCAGACATCATCAAATGTCCACAGGGCAGCAAAACTGTTCCTGGTTGAGAACCACTAATACAAACTAAATTCTCCCTACTTGTTTGTTTGAAATCTTCCGTAACAATACATTTAAGTCTTATTTTAATTATACTCTGTGTAATGGCACATCTATATCTCTCTGGTTGAGTAATTAGTACATAAGCTTTTGAGGAACAGCTTGGTACCCAAAAAAGCAGAGGGAACTGAACTGGAGATGTGGAGCCTAGTGGTGGCTCTGCTACTAAATAGTGTTGTCACAGCAGCTCCTGTCACCTCTCTGAGCATCCTCATTAGGTCAGATTATTTGATTAGTCCTTATGAGTTTTAAAATTATTTGAAAACAGTATTATCTTTTATATACCCATCAGCTAAAGGTGGGTACTCACATTTATAAATCAAACAAACGAAAACAGAGTAGTGGACTAGGATGAAGACAATATTCTTGTTGCAAATAATCTGCCTTTTATTATTCCTCTATCTATAAGCAACATTCCCATCACAGCCATTTACAATTACTTAAAATTAAAATTGATTCCCAAGATAAGCAAAATGGAAAGTCTTTTCACAAAAAAGACAAAGTTGTTCTAGTCATAGTAGCCAAAATGCCCATCAACGGTGAATGGATTAGAAATTGTTGTACATTAACTGGGTGATGTATGGAAGTGTTGAATCCCTATACTACACACCTGAAACTAATATAACACTGTATGTTAACTATACTGGAATTAGTATAATAACTTAAAAAAAAAACAAAGAAACTTCTGTACATCCAAACAATGAATTACCCACCACTCAGCGATAAAAAGAAATGAACTACTGATACACACACAAACATTAATAAAGATTCCATTTACATGACATTCTAGAAAACATAAAACTATAGGGACAGATAACAGATCAGTGGCTGCCAAAGGCTGTAGAAAGAGAGAGGCGACTGACTGTAAAGGGCCCCAATGTAAGCAAGCACCTTCCTGGGCAATGAAGATGTTCTGTATGTTGACTGTGGTGAGGGTTACATGACTATACATTTGTCACAACTCATCAAACAAGACACTTAGGAAGAGTAAATGTTCTATCTCAATAAACCTGACTTTAACAAAACAGCTGCTCAAGAAACTGAGAGCTCTCATTCATTCTTGTACCCTGACCACTCAACTGGCAGTTCAGGAATGGCAGGCAAATAACATGACATATGCCAGACACATAACACTCGACACAAGGGCACCACACTGTCAAAGACACACAACTACTTCCAGAAGATTCTAACACAAGTTAAAAAATGGAACAGGGCACGGTGAATCCATGCCATGATACGCTACCAACCTCTGATTTTAACATTGTCAAAAATTCAAATTTAAACACATTCTACAAGAATAAAGGCACGCTCCGTACCTTACATTGTTTTCAAAGAATAAAGTTAGTAGTTTCTAACAACACACAGAAAGATTAGAACACGATTCAACAAATTCACCAGAGAACAAAGTAAAGACTCACTTAGGGTAAGTCCTTCATTACCACAAACCTGACTGTTTTTGGCTTCGGTTCATTTAGAAAGTATGGAGCTCCTGCTCTGGGTCAATGTAAGATTTTGCCGCTTTGAGTGCAAGTCAAGGACCGAAGCTAGCCAACTCCCCATTTTGCTTACTCCGCTCTGCAGTGTGGTCAAGGAACAGGAAACTGATCAAGTCAGGAACACGTTCTTCAAAAGAGCCCTAAGAAAACGAGTTCACGGACTCACCTGGTCTATGATTTCCCATCACTGACCCTTCACGGAACTTTCTAACCCGTCTCAGGTGAAGGAACACGCGCGGCGGAACCACCCACTCACCAGGGGAAAGAGCACTACGTACTGGGCGCTGATACACCACGGGAATGCTTTACACCAAACCCTGCGTGAGCAGATTAAGTCACCTGAGCGCCACCCAGCCAACAAGCGGCACTTGCAAGACTCAGACGAAGGCACCGGCACCGCCAGGCCACAGCGTCTCAGGCCACGGCTGAAAGCAGGGAAACGGGCAGAGCGAGAAGGCTGTTCCTCAGTGACGGCGTCTTCCTGCCAGGAACCACCCCGGAACACGTCTGATGAAAGACCCGCGGAGTTTCTTCCCAAGCTACCTGCTCCACGTCTTCCAGAAGGCACCCCCCGGACCCGAACTGCCCTGAACCGAGCGCGAGACAAGAGCTCAGAGAGCCCTTGGACGGAGTCAGCGTTTCTCCGAAGGCCTTTCCGCTGCACGTCGCCGCCCCCGGCCCTTGGAAAGGTTTCCTCGGACACAGCCAAAGGGTCCGCGCACAGAATCCCAGGCCGTGAGCGCTGGAGCGGGGGCTCGGCGCCGTCGAAGCCCGCTGGCGGTCGGCAGGCGGGAAGCCAAGCCCGGAGCGGGCGTCCCCCGGCCGGGGCGGCGTTACCAGCCACCTTCCTTTCAAAACCGCTTCATCGACCCTTCCAGACAGATGCGCCCGGAAGGGCAGCGACTCCTCAAGGAAGCCGGTACTCTCTCCCAAAACTTCTCTCCTGACCCTGCCAAGGGGCCCTCGAACACGCCCCCGCGGCCACTCAAGTGTCGAGCCGGTCACTAAGCTTAGTTCCAGACAGTTTGACAAAACCAGGCAAAAAGGACAGCCCACTCGACCCGATCAATGGCTTCTCACCGGCACCACGAACACGTTTCCAGCCCGCCAGCCCCTCGAGAGCTTGCCCGCCCCATCTGCAAGGAGAGCCTGCCCCAAGTCAGCACCAAGCGCGGCCGAGGGCGGACAACACGCACCGGGCGCGGCGGCCGGGGTGCCCCCCCCAACACACACACCCCGGCCGGCGAGCGGGACTCGGCGAGAGCACGGAGGCACGACCCGGGCCGCCGCCTCCAGGAAACGGTCGCGCCCCGCCGCCCCCCGCGGCCTCCGGCCGGCCCCCCGCGTCCGGCGCGCTCCGGGCCGGGGACCCCCGACGGCACGGGCTGCCGTCGCGCTCCGGGAGGCAGCGGGGGAGACCCGGCCCGGGCAAACCCCGAGGAGGCCCAGGGCACTTACGTTCTCAGTGTCTCTTTCATTCACCGTTGGCAACGGGGTCCTAGTGGACATTTTACTCCACTCCACTTCTGCACAATGCGAGGGTGAAACAAAACAGCACACGGCCTCGGGGGGCCGGCGACCTCGTCCTCGAGCGCCCTGCGGTTCCGGAACGGCGCCGCGGAGGGCGGCTCCCCTCCCCCACGGCCGTCTAGATCCCGGGCCGGGCCCGGGCCGTCCCTCGGCGGGTCCCGGGGCTCATGCTCCCCCGGTCCCGGCGGCCGCGCCGAGGAGCCCGGCGGGCGGCGGTGGCGGGGCCGGGCCGGCGGCGGGCTGCGGTCGGCCCGCCGGCGTCCCCGCGCCTCAGGGCGCCCCGCGGGCCCGGACCCCCTCGCCTCCTCCTCCGCCCTCGCCCGTCGCACCGCGGATCTCAACGCCGGGGCCTCCACACAGCGCCGCCGGCTGCCCCCGAAGAGGAGGAGGAGGAGGATGTGGACAAGGTGGACCGCAAGACAGGCCGCCGCGGGCTGCGGGCGCCGACCATGGAGGGGGCTGCGGAGGCGGCGCCTGCGCCCGGCTGCTCTGCTCCCTCCGGCTCGCTTGCCGCCTCAGCCTCCACCCGGTGGCCGCCGCCGCTCCCGGTACCTCAGAGCCTCACGGACCCAAGATGGCCGCCCCTCGGCTTCCTCTGCTGCCTCCGGATGCCGGAAGTGACGGAACCGCCGCCTCCCGGAACTCGGCCAATCAGCGCGGCCCGAGGAAGCTGGCCCGGCCGCTGTTGCTAGGGGCGACTCAGTCAGGTCTGGGGTGGAAGAGGCGGCGCTCTGGGACGGGAAGGGGTGGTGGGTCGCGGCGGGCGCAGCAGGCGCCCCCGAAAAGAGACGGCACATGGTCCTGGGCGGTGGCTTGAGCAGGACTGCTGGGTTGGCATGTACAGTGTTGATAGAGCGCCTACTGTGTGCCGAGGTTGAGGTCGCGCCCGCGGGACCGCGCTGCACAGAATCGAGCCGCGGCAGCAGTTACAGGGCCGGGGCTGCGGGGAGGAGCCGGGCTTCTGTATGATCAACCGCGACCCCGGGATCGAAGATGCAGCCACCTTTCCTGCCTCCAGCTCTGGGTAGCAGGGGGCTAGGCTCGGCACCCGGAGGAGCTCGCTGTCTGGAGGAGGATGGACTTGGACCCACCTAAATGCCATTCGGAAGACGAGAGTGCCTACGGTTGGGCTTGAAGCTCCCCCCCCGCCCAGGGACCAGTTCCTAAATGCCCGTAGGGGTTTTATAACCGGGCTCTTCTACACCAGCTTGTAAGTGCCGAAGGGCTGGAAGCATCTCTGGGTGCCAGCCTTGGGCCGAGCTCAGCATCGCTTGCAGGCTGGAACGTTGGAAATGCTACTGGGAGCCTTTCTTGCCCCCTTGCCTCTGCATGTGCCCCGTGGTCCCGCGCAGACCCTGGCACTGCGGTGGATGGCGTTTATTGGTTCAGGGACCTTGTGGATTTGTTGCCTCATTTAAGCCTCAGGGTAATATATATACGCATATATATATTATATTCATATATGCGTATATATATAATTTTTTTAAGTAAGCCCTATGCGCAATGTGAGGATTGAACTCATGACCCGGAGATCAAGAGTCTCATGCTCCACCGACTGAGCCAGCTAGGTGCCCCTCAGGGTAACCCTATAAAGACAGGCAGACACATCTTGCTATCCAAAGCCTAAACAGATTACAGTGCTTTGACCAAAGTATCCAAATGGGTTAGCTGCAGAGCTGGGATTTGAACCCATGTCCTAAAACTTCCCTAGCAGATAAGTTCTTGTAGTGGGTATGCCTTGTTTTTCTTACTTTCCTCCCTCTTATTTCCTTCCTCCCTTCTTTCCTGCCTGCCTGCCTGCCTGTCTTCCTTTCTTCCTTCCCCAGCATGTGAACCATCTTGCTATGTCTGGGGCATTTCCTGCTCTGTGAGAAATACATGTCTTTAAACACCAGCGTCATACCCAGAGAGGACAGACGCTCCCATCACAAAAACACATGAGGACTAAGATGCATTCGGGGCTTCAATCTTACCCTCTCAGGCAAGTGTTCACTGGGGCCAATGGCAGCCTTGTTTAAAATGTTATTCTGTCTCTCCCTGTTTGGACAAGCACACATGATTGAATTCCCATTAGTGTAAATGTGTGCTTCATACACTGCAACTGAAATGTGGGTGAGCACAAGATTGTGGAGCCCCAGTAGGGCATTTAGCCCAATTTGGGGGGTTGGGTAAGGGAAGCTTCCTGGGAAAGAGATCATTTATTTACACTGAGTCTGAAACCATGAGTAGAGTCAGACGGTGAGGATGAGTAGAAAGGCATTCCAAGCAGAAGGGCAGCCTGCACAGGGGCACAGAGGTGGGAAAAAACATAGTGGGATTGGGTAAACGTCAAGAGAAGGGGAGGCAGGAGTCAGGCCAAGCTTGGACGTAGCGTGACATTCAATTCAGCATCTTGAATGTCAACTAGGTCAGCCATGAAAACAGAGGACCCACAAAAGGGTTTCAGCCTCGGGTAGGAGCAGAGAGACAGGGTTTGGACAATTCAGAACATTCTATATTGGCCAAAGAAGTAGCTGGGGGATGAGGTTTCCAATTAAATGTCTTTCTCACCTCACCACAGCACACATTAAATAATAAATTAGTGAATGCCAAAAGACAGGAAGCAAAGTTGACACGGTTTAACTCAAGATTCCTCTGGTTTTCATGAGAGCTGGAATTAAAGAAACACTTTGAGCTTTTCATTGCACTTATGTCAAATGACATCATGGTACTATAAAGACCTGGAAATGGGGAGATGGGAGGCAAGGTATGCATGTGGACATGAAAAAAAAAAAAAAAGAAAAGAGGAAGAAGTGGAAAAGAAAAAGCAAAGCATTGTTATACATGGAATGGATCTATGACCTGGAAGGAACGGAAGAGGGAGATCTGAGATCTGGATCTGGAAGTCATTCTCGGAATGCCTTCTTCTGTCCTTGTTCCCTATCTCCATATTAAAGTAGGTTCTGTCTTGGTCTCCTTAGACTGAAAAGACATAAATCAACATACCAAGCTGTGTATGTGCAGAGGCGGTGCTTACTTTCATGTTAGCGAGGAAGCTCATCCTGAGATGTCAGAAGCTAAAAAGAATCCAGTTCTACCCTTGCTGCTGGAGGGTGGAAAAAGAACGGAGCCTCGAAGAGGTGAAGTGACTTGTCTGCAGCTGCACAGCTAGTTGGCAGGAGAACCAGAATGGGGCCCAGCTCTCTCAAGCCCCAGACTCCTGTTCTTACTCCCAGCGACAGCTCTCCTCAACTGTATAATGACAGAGGATACAGAGGGACCAGGAAGATGTCCCAGCCAAGAGAATCGAAGAAACAGTCTCAGACATGAGAATTCCTAAGCTGCCTGCTGGCCCCTCCCTGAGGGCAATGATGAATGGCCTCGAGCAAGAAACATAAGCACCCATTTGTTTAAGCCATGACAGTGTGGCCTGTCTGTTCCTTGCAGACTAGTGCATTCCTAACCAGTTCTGTCCCGTGCAGTGGTCAGATCTCCTGCCGCCCAAGCCTAGCGCTGTCTGCACCACGTCTAGTCTGGAGGGCCAGAAAGGCCTGCTTTGGCCTGGCCACCACACAGCACTCAGCCACCATCCTTCTGCCAGAATGTGGAGGGTGATGGGGGCCAGGAGCTGTTCTCAGTGTGTGTGCATGTGTGAGAGAGAGACGGGTAGAGAGCTGACAGAGCTGAGTGCTGAGAGTAAGCCACAGAGAGAGGAAGTGTGTAATAATCGTATGACACCTGAGAGGCAGGGTGGGGGGGTGCCGGGCCGAGTGTAGGCCAGGTAGGCCACAGATGCTTGGGGACACTGGGAAATATGAAGCCCATTTCAGATCCACCCTCCAGGCTGCTCTCCAACATACTGGAGGTCAGAGCAGGCCCGCTGCTATCCTTTTAATTCACAACTCTGGTCCCCTTCTTCACCCCAGTGGGGCCATGATTGCCCTCAGGGAGGGGCCAGCAGGCAGCTTAGGAATTCTCATGTCTGAGACTGTGTTCCCGCTGTTCTCCTGCCTGGAACATCTTCCTGGTCCCCCTGGATCCTCCCTATCATTATACAACCCTATCATCTCACCTCTTCCGTGGAGCCTTCCAAGATTGGCCTCCAGTGAGCTCTCCCCCACTCTCAGCATCCTTGATTTTTACTGCCTGAGGTCATAGTACATATATTGAGCTCCAGCTGTGTACCTGGCACCAGGCACCTACACTTAAGACTACTAACTCTCCAACACCATGCGAGGGAGTCAACACACATGTTGTTGGTGGCAAGGGGAGGGAACCAGCGTTCAGAGAGAGGAACTGTAACTTGTCCTACATTGTCATCCCCAAGAGGAGAGCCAGGGTCAAACTCCAAACCATGTTTTTCCCTCCAAGTGTCTAACAGTGATGGATCCCTTTTATTCCGGGTAAGTGGGGGGCCTTCTAGCCCCTTGTGCTTAGCTCAGCAATGTCCAGTTAGAAACTCAGCACAGATCTGATGGTGACCACCCTTCTCTCTTCCAAGTACTGTATCCTTTCAGGATAATTGTGGATGGACTGCTTCTAAGATGGGTCACGGACATACCAGCCTTCCTTCCTGAGCACACAAAAATTCAACTTTGATCAATGACTTATAGCTACCCTTTTATCAGTTCCCATAATGCACTGCAATATTGGGATAGCTTTGGGGAATATGGAGATAGAAAGGACCATCTGCCCCTGCACTTAATGGCCCCAAGCTATTGAACTGTTCTATTCTCGGGGCACCTGGGTAGCTCAGTTAAGCATCGGACTCTTGCTTTTGGCTCAGGTCATGACCTCATAGTTCATGGTGTCGAGCCCCATGTCGGGCTCCACACTGACAGTGTGGAGCCTGTTTGGGATCCTCTCTCTCCTTTTCTCTCTGCCCTGCCCTTGTGCACACACTGTCTCTTTCTCTCTCTCAAAATAAATAACCTTTAAAAAAAAATGTTCTATTCTCTGATGTGCTGGAGATTGTAGTTCTGGATCCAGATCCAGATGCATATGTATACGACATTCTGTTGGGTGACCTTCTAGATCCTGATGGTGTGGGTCTCTGTAGCAGGCCTTCTCTCTTGGCCACTCCGCTCTAAGCTAGGAAAGCCCACTGTTTGGAATGCATGCAAAGGTCTGTGGACGCAATAGTTGCTGAAGAGAAGTGCGGACTCTGGAGTTTGAGCCTTGACTTATGACCCTGAATGCTGGGTGACCTTGGGCAAATCACTTCATGTCTCTCAAGGCCAATTTCTTAATTAGTCGAATGGGAATAATAGTACCTGTCACTCACTGTTGCTGTGGGGACCCACAGAGGTCATGCGCAGGGAGCAGCCAGCACATGTGTGCAGGGTTCACCCTTCCCGGGCAGCTGCCCTTTCAGTTCTCCCCGGGATGAGCGCTGGAGGTCAGGGCCAAGTCTTCTTAGGCTACACATGGCTGAGAGGTCAACACTCACTCCTCCTACCAGGCTTCCTCCTCCAATCTTACCCACCTCACCGGGCACCTCATTATTGGAGGCAACGGATGCAAATGCCCTTGGTAAGAGGTCCGGCAACTCAAGGGAAGCTGTTAGTGTCCATATCAATGCCTCTATTCGCATTCAGGAACATGGAGACTCCTGAAGAGTGAGAGGCTTGCTCAAGCTCCCCACGCAGAAAGTGGTGTCCTAGAGGGGCGCCTGGGTGGCGCAGTCGGTTAAGCATCCGACTTCAGCCAGGTCACGATCTCGCGGTCCGTGAGTTCGAGCCCCGCGTCAGGCTCTGGGCTGATGGCTCAGAGCCTGGAGCCTGTTTCCAATTCTGTGTCTCCCTCTCTCTCTGCCCCTCCCCCGTTCATGCTCTGTCTCTCTCTGTCCCAAAAATAAATAAACGTTGAAAAAAAAAATTAAAATATAAGAAAGTAGTGCCCTAGATCCCAGGCTGGTGGTTCTGACATCATGCTGCTGCAAAGACAAGTGGGCGATAATAGACTAGGGGAGAGCCGGGAAGAGCGGGTGACGAAGATTCACGACCTCTCCCGAGACTGACACGTGCCGCCTCCCTTATGGCTGACCTACGGAAGTAAGCACATCTCCCGATACAAATAATAACTTTTTCAGAAACAATTCTAAGCTCTTTTTGAGGAAAACATATTTCCTCTGTTACTTCAGTTCCTGTGCCATCCTTGGAACCAGCGGACCCCCATGAAAAGCCATATCTGCCTCTAATGGCAGCCCTCCCTCCCTGTCTCCTTTCTGTCCTTTGTTCTTCCCCTAACGAGTGTGTATCATGCACCCACTTTGTGTGAAGCAGTGTTTCAAGCACTAGGGATATAGCTCTGAACAAAGTTCTCAGCCAAGTGTCACAGGACACACATCAAATAATTCATGAGTGATATAATTTAGGGCACGATAACTTATAAAAAATTAATGAGGGTAGAGTGACAGAGACTAAGCTCTTTGGTTTTAATTCAAATTGTATTCAATTTTTTTTTTTTTTTTTTTTTTTTTTTTGGTAATAGATGCACATGGTGCACAATTTACAAGGTGCAGAGGGATACACAGTTAAAGGAAAACTCTCCCTGGGGTGCCTGTGTGGCTCAGTCAGTTAAGTGTCCAACTCTTGGTTTTGGCTCAGGTCGTGATCTCACAGTTCATGAGTTCAAGCCCCACATCAGGCTCCGTGCTGTACAGAGCCTGCTTGGGATTCTCTCTCTCCTCTCTCTGCCCCTCCTCCACTCGCACATGCCCTCTCTCGCCCTCTCTCTCTCTCTCTCAAAATTAAAAAAAAAAAACTTCAAATTAAAAAAAGCCATATTCCATTTATGCAAAGCTCAGAAGCAAAAAAATGCAAAACCAACAACATATTGTCTAAGGATGCAAACGTATGGGATAAAATAATTCAGAAAAACCGAAGCAGATAATAAACACAAAAATCAGGGTAGAGGTTCAGTGGTTTGAGGAGACAAGGGTGGAAACAAGCAGCAGATGTAGGAGCATTGGTATGTCACCATCCCTGACAAATACTTGACATGTTTTTAAAAACAACTCATTGAAGAAAATTCCCCTAACATGATATTAAGCATTTCAATTGAATAATTCAGGGGCGTTTAGTACATTTGAAATATTGTGCAACTACCAGTTCTGTCTAGTTCTAAAACATTCCCAAAGTAACACCCCTACCCACGCAGTAAGCAATTTCCCTTGTCCCCTTCTCTCCTAGCTCCCGGAAGCCACCTAACTGTGTCCTGTCTCCATGGATTTACCTATTCTAGATATTTCACATAAATGGAATCAGACAGTATCTGGCCTTCTGTGTCTTGCCCCTTTCACTTAACACAACGTTTTGAAGGCTCACCGACATTGTAGAATGTGGCAGTACTGCGTTCGCCTTCATGGCGGATGACAGGCCATCGTGTGGATGTACCAGCTGTGTTCATCCATTCATCTGCTCGGCGACGTTTAGCTCCAGGAGCGGTTCTGCGTGCGGCACCAAGGGAATGCATGCATCTATGTGGGTAACTGCTTTCAATTTTTCTGGGTAAGTGTCGAGGAGGGACATTTCAGGTCCACCCAATTTTTATTAAAAAAATAAAATTAAAATAGTTAACAAACATCGGTCAAATATAAGATAAGAGGGCCCTCCGGCTAGATGTGGAGGTGTTGAGAGAAGCTGTCGTGTGTCCAGGAGAGAAGGAGGGCTGGAGCTAGGGTTCATGCTGGTTCAGATTTGGGACAGCGTGTCCCAGTTGGGACTGCAGGGCTTGCTGATTGACCGGACACTTGGGAAGAGAAACAAGTAGGAACTGAGGCTAGCTCCTTGTACTATTTACTGAGATGGGAGAGACAGGGTTGGGGGAGGGGACTGGGGGTAACAGCGGAAGAAATAAAAAATTCAGTTCGGTTGTGAACATGTTGTATCTGAGATGCCTATCAGACGTCACATGCAGTAACTTGGGACCTATTTTGTGTCTTAATTTCCATATAATAAAAATTGGGTGGTGGGAAGAAGAAAAATAATACCTCTTGCAATCCTACTATATTATTGTAACTACATTTGTTGTGGAATATAAACTCAGTAGGTGGTGTGAATATAAATCTATTTTTTGGCTCCCTGTTTTCAATGGTGTTCTGTTGAATCCACTTCAGGTTGTTCTCTAACTTTCTGGACATTCACAGTTACTGAAAGTCCTGCCCAGTTTAAAGCTGCCAGATCAAACTCAGTGTAAGACTGGGACTTCCCGATCCCCTGCTGCAGTTGGGCCCCTGGTGGAGGAAGGGGGTGCCCCCTTCTGGGCTGGAGCCCCTGGTGGGGAGGGGCACACACTGGGTGGGCAGAGGACCCTGAGAGTCAGAAAAGCAGCGACAATTTACCCAGAGCCCACTCAACACACCCTGTCCAACGCCCACAGACACCCTTGTGCCCCATGGAGGGTCACCCTTTCCTTCTACATCCCTGAATATCCCAAAGGAAGTGCTCCTGTGGGGAGTCTGGACCCATGTTCTTCCAGGCACCCCCAGACCCTCCCTGGGCCCTCAGCCCCTCCTTCCTTGGCACCTTCTCTTTATGTACAGACCCTTCCACCAGCCACAAACAGTTGCCTCTCTCTGTATTCTAGGGGACCCTCAACTCCATGTCCTCACCCCCACTTTCTTCTTCTCTTCCACTCTCTGCTGAGGTCAGACTTGTGATCTGTGACACTATGCCCCGCCCCCGCAACAACTCCTGAGTCGCCCTCTCCTATAGCATTTCCAGCTTCATCCTCCCTCAACTGTTTGGTATCTTAGAAGCCATGGTCCTGCCTGTCTTCCTTCTTATCTCTCTGTAATGTATGAGTTCCCATTTTCCAGATGAGAAAACTGATACTCCTTAAGGTGAGGAGGTTTACTGAGCTCCCTCAACTGGTAAATGGTGACACCAGGCCTCTGCTGCAGGCCGTTGACTCCATGTTCTGTGCCCCGCAGACTTCTCAGGGTCTGGAGAGTATCTGAGCTCACCAGCAAAGTAGGGCTCCTGGCCCAGGTCACACGCCCAAGCACCAGCCTGCCCAGGCACCAGTGGGCTCGCACAGACTTAAGGACCTGGTGCCCCTGAATGTTGGGTGGTGACAAAACAAAAATGAATGATGAGTGATTGACGTATCGGTCAGAACTGGAAGGAGCCTCAGAGTTTTGCCACTCAGTATTTATTTTGTCACTCCCCCCAGCTGATCAGGAGAGGCTGAGGCCGGGCATTGTTGGGGGCAGAGGTTCTGGAGAGGCTGCCTGCCAGGCCTGGGCTTCTTAGAAAGCTCGCTCTGACAGGGGAGGGAGCATCAGCTGGATCTGGCCAGAGGCAAATCCCAAGAGCCCACAGGGCAGAGCAGCTGCTGCAGGTTTCCCACGGGGACCAGGTATACTCCTCCTGGGCTCAGCGTCTGTTTCCTCTGGCCACTGTAACAAATGACCACAGGCCATGTGGCTGGAAGCAACATAAGTTTATTCTCTCAACTTCTGGAGGTGGAGGACTGAAATCAAGGTGTAGGTGGGCCACACTTTCTCTGGGGGCTTTAGGGGACAATCTGTCCTTTGCCTCCTCCCGCGTTGGTGGCTGCTGGTATTCCTTGATTTGTGGGCACATGGTTCCAATGTCTGGTCACACTGCCATCTCCTCTTCTGTCTTTGTGTCATATAAACACATTTCAGCAGGCTCCATGCCCAACTTGAGGCTTGAACTCATGACCCTGAGATTGAGAGTCACATGCTCTACCAACTGTGCCAGCCAGGCAGTTGTGTCTTTGTGTCTTTGTGTCTTGCTCCCTTCTGGCTGGTTCTCATCACACTTGTGATTACATTTAGGGCCCACTCCGATAATCCGGGATGATCTCTCCATCTCAAGATCCTTAATTTAACAACATTGGCAAGATCTTTGCCATATAAGGTAACATCCACAGACTGCAGGGATCAGAACCTGATATCCTGGGGGCCACTGTGTAGCCTAGTACCCTTAGACTAACTAACTTGCCCACAG
This sequence comes from Puma concolor, assembly GCF_028749965.1. NCBI lineage: Eukaryota > Metazoa > Chordata > Mammalia > Carnivora > Felidae > Puma > Puma concolor. The sequence goes on from NC_141672.1 coordinate 3,259,882, forward strand.
TCACCAACTTAAGTGAGAAAATGATCAAGAAAGTGTGGCTAATATATTCAGGACATTTATATTGGCTATTTTTGCAGTTTTTTTACCACTTGCTGGTAATGGATTTAATTTTATCTTGAGGTCAATGCACTAGGCACAATTAACAGTGACTGACTACCTTTCTGTTGCTCAATATGTAGGAGCCTTGTAGGAACCTGAAAGGGAGTGGTCATCAAGAGAGGAGGTTCACTCTGCCTAAGACCCTTCCTGCCCTCCCTGCACTTCCCTTTTCACGACCATGATTCTGATGCTTCATCCTGTCCCCTAGCACACATCAACCAGGAAAGTGGCTGTCACGGTTGCATTTGGAAAATATTTGTTACCAGTGAGTTTGATTCCAGGTCAAAGACAAGGGCAGAATTGAAAGAGTAAAACCCTCAAAGGTCTAACTTTTCCTGATTAATAAATCCCTGACCTCACACACGGAACCCGTTGAGTTGTTAGAACAAGATTCTGTTCCGGCGGGTGTAACCTCAGACGTGAGCTGTCCAGGGCTGGCCTTCTGAGTCAGCCTGAGTCCCACCTACATGCGCTCCCCTGGGGCTGCTGGACTCAAAGGCTCTTTTCACGAAGAGAGCAGGAAACAGATGACTCGATGTGCGTGGCACATCCAAGCCGGAGGGTAACTGATGTGCTTGAATATTAATAAGAAAGAACTGGCTTCTGTAGCCTGGGAACCCTAAAAGAGATTCTGTTAAAGCATTTGAATCTAGACCTACAGCAGGCAAGCAAACGCACAGGTAATTTATAGACCAAATGAATCAAGAAGAAAAAAGTAGAATTGAATAATGTAAAACTTTTACTCATCAAAACTTTGGGGATACAACAAAATGGTATTTAGAGAGAAAATCACAGCCTTATATGCTTAAATGAGAAAAGAAGACGGGCGAGAAATTAATGAGCTATGGGGGCGCCTAGGTGGTTCAGTTGGTAGAATATGTGATTCTGGGTTCTGTGAGTTCAAGCTGCATATTGGGCATAGGGCTTACTTAAAAAAAATTATGAGTTATGCATTAATATTATGTAGTCAGAAAAAGAATACATTATACCCAAAGAAAGTAAAAAGGACAAATGGAAAGCAGAATTTAATAAAGACAAAATGAGATGGGAGCCTGGGTGGCTCAGTTGGGTGGGCATCCGACTTTGGCTCAGGTCATGATCTCGCAGTTCATGGGCTCGAGCCCCACGTCAGGCTGTGTGCTGACAGCTCAGAGCCTGGAGCCTGCTTCAGATTCTGTGTCCCTCTCTTGCTCTGCCCCTTCCCCACTCATGCTCTCTCTCTCTTTCAAAAATAAATAAACATTTAAAAGTTAAAAAAAAAAGATAAAATGAGATCAGTAAAGCCAAGAAATAGTTCTTTGTTGGGAGAGAGGGGAGGGTGGGTGATGGGCATTGCAGAGGGCACCTGTTGGGATGAGCACTGGGTGTTGTATGGAAACCAACTTGACAATAAATTTCATATTTAAAAAAAAGAAATAGGGGCGCCTGGGTGGCGCAGTCGGTTGGGCGTCCGACTTCAGCCAGGTCACGATCTCGCGGTCCGGGAGTTCGAGCTCTGCGTCAGGCTCTGGGCTGATGGCTCAGAGCCTGGAGCCTGTTTCCGATTCTGTGTCTCCCTCTCTCTCTGCCCCTCCCCCGTTCATGCTCTGTCTCTCTCTGTCCCAAAAATAAATAAACGTTGAAAAAAAAAAAAAAGAAATAGTTCTTTGAAAAGCCTAGTTAAAAAAAAAAGGCAAAACTCTAGCCTGCCTAATTAAGAATAAAGGAAAGAAATGGGGAGTGAAGTATTAGAAAATACAAGGTAGGAAACGACCACAAATGTTACAGAGGTTTAAAAAGTAAGGAAATACCATCAACAAATTTGTGTCAATAATTTTGAAAGCTTATACAAAACAAATTAATTCCTAGAAACCATAACATCATGAATAACCAAGAATAAATAGAAAATGAATAGCTCCATAACTGGTAAAGAAATTGGGGGGCATCTGGATGGCTCAGTCAGTTAAGCATCCGATTCTTGATTTCAGCTCAGGTCATGATCTCACTGTTTATGAGATTGAGCCCCACGTCCAGCTCAGTGCTGAAAGTGCGGAGCCTGCTTGGGATCTCTCTCTCCCTCTCTGTCTCCGCCCTTTCCTGGCTCGCTCTCTCTCTCAAAATAAATAAATATTTAAAAAAAAAATTGAGGGGCGCCTGGGTGGCTCAGTCGGTTGAGCGTCTGACTTCAGCTCAGGTCACGATCTCGCAGTCTGTGAGTTCGAGCCCCGCATCCGGCTCTGTGCTGATGGCTCAGGGCCTGGAGCCTGCTTCCGATTCTATGTCTCCCTCTCTCTCTGCCCCTTCCCTGCTCATGCTCTGTCTCTCTCTGTCTCAAAAATAAAAACATTAAGAAAAAAAATTTTTTTAAAAATTGAAGCAAGCGCAAATAGCTTCACAGGCAAGTTCTACTGAACTGTCAAAGAACACATTATTTCAGTTTCACACAAATTCTTTCATACAAGAAGAAAGGCTGAAAATCCAAGACCTAAGTAAACATCTCAAAAAGCTTGAAAACAGTAAACCAAATCCAAAGAAAGTGTAAGAAAGGGAATATAATAGAAAGAATCAACAAAGCTACAAGTCTCAGCGCTGGTGAAACTGATCGTGGTAAGAGAAGCACAGGAAACATGGTCAAGAGTGAGAAAAAGACGTTACCAGAGATCCTTCAGACATTAAAAAGCAGTAAGAGAGTATCACGAACAACTTCATAAGAACACATTAAAACTTTTAGATGATATGGACAAATTTGTAGAAAAATACCTTACCAAATTGGCATGAGAATAAATAGAAAGTCTAGATAGTACCTTAACAATGACATTGAACCTGCAATTCAAAACCCTCCCGAAAGAAAACCTGAGAGAGACCCTGAGGATTTCACTAGGTGTTCTCCCAGCATTTAAAAAGAAATAACACTAATTTCACACAAACTCTTCTATAGAAAAGAAAAAGAGGAGACACATGTTTGTTTTAGTTGGACACTGTATGTAGCCTTTTTCCCAAGTCTGACGAGGGCATTATGAGAAAAGAAAATTACATGCCAATATTATATTCCTCAGGAACATAGATAAAAATAACTCTAAAGAAAATATTAGTAAGTCAAATCCAGTGGTGATTGAAAGATAAAACATCACAACCAAGTTGAGTTTATCTAGGAATGCAAACTTGGTTTAATATTCGAAAATCAATCAATGTAATTCACCAAAGTAGCAGAATACAGGAGATAATAATCGTACAAACACCCCAATACCTGCAGAAAAACAACTGATTCAATATTCCTAGCAAACTAGGAATAGATTGGATTCTCCTTGATCTGTTAAGAATATCTAAACAAATCTGCAGCAAACATTGTCATCCCTAACTTTACAATGTTTCCAGCTTTCTCTTTGCCATCAGGAATACACAAGGGCACCCACTTTTGCTGCTTTAACTCAAGATTGCACTGGAGCTCCTGGTAAGTGCAGGAAGAAAAGAGAAATAAAAGATAGAAGGATTGAGGGGGTTCTGGGTGGCTCAGTCAGTTGAGTGTCCAACTTCGGCTTAGGTCATGATCTCGAGGTTTGTGAGTTCGAGCCCTGCGTCAGGCTCTGTGCTGACAGCTCAGAGACTGAAGCCTGCTTCGGATTCTGTGTCTTCCTCTCTCTCTGTCCGTTTGCACTCTGTCTCTCTCTCTCTCAAAAACAAATAAACATTAAAAAAAAAAGATAGGATTGGGAAGGGATACATAAAACTGTTATTATTTGCAGATGATATGCACATAGAAAATCTAAAATAAATATATGGATAATGATTAGAATTAATAAATGAGTTTAGGGAGCACCTGGGTGGCTCAGTCGGTTACCAATCCGACTCTTGGTTTTGGCTCAGGTCATAATCTCACAGTTGGTGGGATCAAGCCCCGTGTGGGGCTCTGTGCTGACAGCATGGAGCCTGCTTGGGATTCTCTCTCTCCCTCTTTCTCTGTCCCTCCCTGCTCACTCATGCACTTGCTCTCTTTCTCTCTCTCTCTTAAAATAAAAAAAAAATAAACTTAAAAAAAAAAAGAATGACTTTAGTAAGGTTGTTGGGCATAAGATCAAAGTACAAAAAAGAATTGTATTTCTGTAAAGTAGACACAGGAGCTACAGAATGAATTTTTGTAAAAGATACTGTTTATATATAGGATATACAAGGCAGCTACATAAAAACTAAAGAAAATTATAAGAAATCAAAGAATAGGGGCATCTGGCTGTCTCAGTTGGTGGAGCATGTGACTTTTGACCTCAGGGTTGTGGGTTCAAACCCCACATTGGGTGTAGACATTACTTAAAAAATAAAATCTTAAAAAAAAAAGAAATGAAAGAATAAATAAAAGGTGGAATATACTGTGTTTTTGTCTCAGAAGAGTCATTATTATAACATATTCATTCTTCTATAAAATTGGTCTGTATGTTCAATGCAATCTCACAAAAAACATGCCCGAAGGGTTGTGTGTATATATGTTACAATTCTGTGTAACTTGACAAGCTGATTCTAAATTTCTATGAAAACGTGAAGGACCAAGAATATCCAAAGTCTTTTTTTTTTTATTATAAAGCCAGCTTTTATTTATTTATTTATTTATTTATTTATTTATTTATTTATTTATTTACTGTTTATTTTTATTTTGAAAGAGAGTGAGAGAGAGAGAGCAGGGGAGGGGCAGAGAGAGAGAGGGAGAGGGAGAGAATCCCAAGCAGGCTCCAGGCTGTCAACTCAAAGCCTGATGCAGGGCTTGATCTCATGTACTGAGAGATCATTACCTGAGCCAAAATCAAGAGTCAGATGCTTAACCCACTGAGTCACACAGATGCCCCTTATTTAATTTAAAAAATTTTTATTTTAGAGAGAGAGAGAGAGACAGAGAGCAGTAACTGGGGAGAGAGGCAGAGGGAGAGAGAGCAAGAAAGAGAGAGAATCTTAAGCAGACCCACCCTCAGCATGGAGCCCCACATGGGGCCTGATGCCATGACTCTGGGATCATGATATGAGCCAAATCAAGAGACAGACACTCAACCAACCAAGCCACCCAGGCACCCCTCCAAAATCTTTTTATTTATTTAATTAATTAATAACTAATTAATGTTTAAATGTTTATTTTTGAGAGTGAGAGAGAGCACATGCGAGCCAGAGGAGGGGCAGAGAGAGAGAGAGAGAGAGAGCGCATCCCAAGCAGGCTCCAAGCTGTCAGCGCACAGCCTGATGATGGAGAGCTTGATCTCACGAACCATGAGATCATGACCTGAGCCAAAATCAAGAGTCATTTGCTCCACCAACTGAGTCACCCAGGCAGCCCAAAAATCTTTTTAAAGCAGAGGAACAAGATAAGACAATGGCTTCACTGGATATCAAGCCTTATTATAAAGGATGGTAATTAAGGCACTGTGCTGGTAGCGTATGAATGCAAAGATAACCCAGTGGAATAACAAAACTCCAGAAGGAGACCAACACGTATGTAGATACCTGGTTTTCAACAAAGGAGCTCTTGCAGAGCAGTGGGGGAAAGAACAGTCTTTTAAATAAATGGTTCTGGAACAATGAGATATTCCCATAGGAAAGAAAAGAGAAAACCACTTGATCCTTACTTTGAACCATATACAAAAATTAATTATGAAATAAAAATATAAAGCTTGTAGAACATAAGGAATATAATATCTTCAGGAATTTAGGGTAGCAAAAATTTGTTAAGTAGGCATAAAAATAAGCCTGAAGGAAAAAAAAAAACCTGATAAATTTAGTTACAGGAAAATTAAGAACTTCTGTTCACCATAAGACATCATTCAAAGAGTAAACAAAGAAACAAGAACAAGCAAATATCCAAGGAAAGATATTTGTAACACATATAACTGACAAAGGCTCATATTAAGAATATTTAAAGAACTTGTACAATATTTAAGAAAAAGCCAAACGAAAATTAGAGACTTGAAAAGGCACTTCACAAAAAGACTGGCAAATGGCCAGTAAACATATGTAAGCGACATTTAATTTGTCAACAACCAGGAAAATGCAAATTAAATCCATTTTATATTAAAGGCATCATAAAGAAAGGGAAAAGACATGTACAAACTCAAAGAAGATAATTTCATGCACACAATTAACAAATGACTAGTGTTGTCTGGAATATATAAGGAATTCTTGTAAGGCATTAAGAAATAGCAAACAACACAAAGCAAAATAGCAATCCATTGTATGTGGATACGGTTTTATTGATCCATTCATCAGTTGGTGGACATGTGGGTTGTTTCCACTTTCGACTGTTAAAAACAATACTGCTATGGCATTCATGGGCAAGTTTTTATGTGGACACATGTTTTAATTTCTCTTTATTACTAAGGAGTGGAATTGCTGGGTCATATGGTAACTCTACTCTTTTGAGGAACTGCAAGCCTGTTTTCCACAATTGCTGTACTATTTTATATTCCCTCCAGCAGCGTGTGTATGTGAAGTCTCCATTATGTCCACATCCTCACCAACGTTTGTTATTATAAAGTCTCTTTTTATTATGGCCACTTGTACTAGTATCCTGGGGCTACGGTAACAGAGTACCACAAACCCGGGAGGTTAAAGAAACAGAAATTTATTTCCCAGTTCTGGAGGCCAGAAGTCCGAAATCAAGGTGTCAGGATGGCTGTGCCCCCTATGAAGGCTCCAGTAGAGATTCTGTAGCATTCTCAGCTTTTGGCTACATCACTCCAATCTCTGCTTTTGTCTTCCCATGTCCCTCACCTCTTGGTGTTTCTCTCAACCCCACCCCCACCTCCCCTTTCCTGTAGAACACATGTGGCTGCATTTAGGGTCCGCTCAGAGAATGCAGGATGAGCTCCCCCTCTTAAGGTCCTGTCTTCCTCATATTTGTTGCCATATAAGGTAACATTCACAGGTCGCAGTGATCTGATGTGGCTATCTTTTGGGGTGTCATTTTTTTGGCCTCACACATCTTCCTAGCGGGTATGGAGTTGTATCTCAATGTGATTTTGGTTTGGATTTTTCTGACGGCTAGTGGTGTTGAGCATCTTTTCATGTGCTTCTTAGCCACTTGGATATTTTCTCTGGAGCAATGTCCATACAGATCCTTTGCCCAATCAAAAAAAATTTTTTTAATTTTTTTCATGATTTTTTAAAATGTATTTTTCAGGTTCCTGGAAGTTCCCAAAGGCATTTCCTCTGGATGCCCTGTTTTCTAAGCCTACAATGTCCCTTGTTTTACTTTAAAGGTAATTTAAAGCTGTATTTCGATATCTACAACTGAAAGAATGCTTATTAATATATTCTGTGAACTACATAAGGGTAGAGACTACATTGTATTCTATTCTATTCACTAGCAAAATGTCTTATATATGATTGAAACTTAGAAATGGCTTGAAAGTGTAGCCAAAATTTTATACAAATGTTCAACAGCTGCCATTTCTGTAAGTACTACTTCATAAGTTTTTCACTTATAAAGTTAAATAAATTTTTATAAGTTTTTCACTGACTCAAAAAAAAAAAATAAATGTATTTTTCAGTGAGAGATAGAGAGAGACAGAGCATGAGCTGGGGAGGGGCAGAGAGAGAGGGAGACACTGAATCCAAAGCAGGCTCCAGGCTTCTGAGCTGTCAGCACAGAACCTGACATGGGCTTGAACTCGTGAACCATGAGATCACAACCTGGGCTGAAGTCAGACGCACAAGTGACTGAGCCACACAGGTGCCCCTAAAAAATTTTTTGTAATGTGTATGTATGTATGTATGTATGTATGTATGTATGTATGTTTATTTATTTTTGAAGCAGAGACAGAGTGTGAGCGGGGAAGGGGCAGAGAGAGAGGGAGACAGAATCGGAAGCAGGCTCCAGGCTCTGATCTGTCAGCACAGAGCCCGATGCGGGGCTCAAGCTCATAAACTGTGAGATCACGACCTGAGCTGAAGTCCACTGCTTAGCCCATTGAGCCACCCAGGGGCCCCTGCCCAATTTTTAATTTAGCTATTTCTCTTTTTATTATTGAATTGTAAGAGTTCTTTATATAGCAGTAACATCAGGGAAGACGGAGTAGGAAAAGCCAGGAATCTGTGTCCCCACCTAGACAACAATTGTACTGTCAGAGTCATCTGTTGTAACTACTTTGAAGCTCTGGGGTCTATTGGAAGACCCATTTTCCAGGGGAAGTCTTGGGTGGTGAGCCCTGATTACTTTTGGACGATTTGATCTCTTAGGATGATAATAGCTACCCATCCCCCAGTGTCCCTTTGCCCGATAGCAGGGAGCCATGCCCATGTCCTCATACTGGCTTGTGGGAGCCCAGGTGGGCAATAAGGACACTCTTCTCCAAATATCAGGAATCTGTGTCCTGATCATGGATCACTGCTTGTGACCACAGGAGTGCAGACACAGAGGTGGCTCCCAGGGCTAGACCCACCAGCTAAAGTGACTTCCAGGGAATTTAAAGATACAGATTCTGTTTTAATTTTTTTGGTTTTGATTTTTAGCCTTCATTTCCTCCTTTTCTGCTTTTGGGAGCCAGATAATTAAGAATCAGACATTCAAAAGCAACCACATATACAGGGGAATTTGGAAAAGTCACTGCATATGCCCAAGAAAAAACCTGAGAAGACCTTAAGTTTACACCTCAGGCTGATCCTCACCACAAAAATACCCTACAATAATTATTTTTAAAATGCTGGGAAGGAAGATAATCTGATTTCCAGAGTTACCACACTGTAAAATTCAAACATTCAGTTTTCAACGACAACAACAATGAATCACAACAGATGTAAAAATACAGGGAAGTCTGGCCTACTCAAAGACAGAAGCCTAGTCATCTAAGGAAGAGCCCATGGTGGACTTGCTAGAAAGACTTGAAAACAACTGTCTTAAAGATAATTCAAAGAGCAGGGTGCCTGGGTGGCTCAGTCAGTTGAGCGTCCGACTTTTGATTTTGGCTCAGGTCCTGGTCTCGGGGCTCGTAGGGTTGAATGCTGCATCTGGCTCTGCAGTGGCAGCACAGAGCCTGCTTGGGATTCTCTCTCCTCTCTCTCTCTCTTTTTGCCCCTCCTCCACTCACATGCACTTGCTCTCTCTCTCTCTCAAAATAAATAAAAATAAACTAAAAAAAAAAAAAGATAATTTGGGGCGGCTGGGTGGCTCAGTTGGTTAAGCGCCCAACTTTGGTTCAGGTCATTCTCTCACAGTTTGTGGGTTTGAGCCCCAAGGTGGTCTCTGTGCTGACAGCTCAGAGCCTGTAGCCTGCTTCAGATTCTGTGTTTCCCTCTCTCTCTCTCTCTCTCTCTTAAAAATTAATAAACATTTTTTAAAAAGATAATTCAAAGGAGTACATGGACAGAGTCAAGGAATGATATATTAACAAATTGGAAATATCCATGAATTGATGGAAAACATGAAAAGAATCAAAAGGAAATTCTGGATCTGAAAAGTATAATAACTTAAAAAAAAAAAAGAATTTAGTAGAGGGATTCAAAAGTGAATTTGAGCAAGCAGAAGAAAGAATCAACAAACATGAAGATAGGATAATGGAAATTAGTCTGAGAAGCAGAAAGAAAAAGTTCGAAGAAAAGTGAGCAGAACCTAAAGGACCAACATATGCACTGTAGGCTCTCAGAAGGACAAGAGAGAGGGGGTGGGCAAAGAGATTAATTGAAGAAATCATGGTGACAACTTCTCAACTTTGATGGCAGACATGAATGGAAACACTCAAAACACTCTCACCAAGACGCATTATAGTAAAAATTTCAAAACACAAGGGCAAAGAGAATCTTGAAAGCAACAAGAGAGAAGCAAGTCGTCATACACAGGGATTCCCAACAAGATTATTGGCAAAATTACCAAAAATCTTGGAGGCCAGGGGCACCTGGGTGGCTCAGTCAGTTGAACATCCGACTCTTGATTTTGGCTCAGGTCATGATCTCACCGTCATGGAGCCCTGTGTTGGGCTCTGTACTGAGTGTGGAGCTTGCTTAAGATTCTCTCTCTCCATCTCTCTCTCTCTCTCTCTCTCTCTGCTCCTTCCCTTCTTTTTCTCTCTGCCTCCAAAAACAAACAAAAACAAACAAACAAACAACCCTTGGAAGCCAGAGGGCAATGAGTTGATATATTTAAAGTGCTAAAGGAAAAAAAAACAAAACTGTGAAGCAAGAATCCTATATCTGGGAAAACTGTCCTCCAAAAATGAAGGAGAAATTAAAATACTCCTTGATTTAAAAAACAAAAACAAAAACAAAAAAACCTGAGGAAGTTTATTACCATGAGACCAGCTCTACAAGAAATGGTGAAGGGAGGGGCACCTGGGTGGCTCAGTTGGTTAAGCATGCAAGTTCATGCTTAGGTCATGATCAGCTCAGGTCATGATCTCATGGTTCATGAGTTTGAGCCCCATGTCAGGCTCTGTGCTGACAGCTCATAGCCTGGAGCTGTTTTGGAATCTATGTCTCCTTCTCTCTCTGCCCCTTCCCCCTGCTTGTGCGCTCTCTCTCTCTCTGAAACATAAAATAAACATTTTTTAAAAATTAATTTTTTTTAACGTTTATTTTTTTTTGAGACAGAGACAGAGCATGAATGGGGGAGGGTCAGAGAGAGGGAGACACAGACTCTGAAACAGGCTCCAGGCTCTGAGCTGTCAGCACAGAGCCCGACATGGGGCTTGAACCCATGAACCGTGAGATCATGACCTGAGCTGAAGTCAGACGCTTAACTGACTGAGCCACTCAGGCGCCCCTGGAATATAATCCTAAATAACTACTTGCTTTAGATAATATTGACATCTTAACAATATTAATTCTTCTAATCCATAAACATGGAATGTGTTTCCATTTATTTTTGTCTTTAATTTCTGTCAGCAATATTTTGTAGTTTTCATTGTACACGTCTTTCATCTCCTTGGTTAACTCCTAAGCATTTTATTCTTTTGGATGCTATTGTAAATGGAATTGTGTTCTTTATTTCCTTTTCACATTCTTCATTGTTAATGTATAGAAACTATATTGTTGAGATTTTTTTCACTAAATTATTTAATTTTTTCCATTTTACTTAATCTAAAAAAAAAGTTCACCCATTTTTCCCCACCCCATCTCTAGCAACTACTATTATCTGTATCTATTAGATTTTTTTAAAGATTATGTATATAAGAGAGATCATATGGTATTTGTCTTCCTCTGACTTATTCCACTTCACATAATGCCCTTGTGATCCACCCATGTTGTCATAAATGGCAAGATTTTTGGGCGCCTGGGTGGCTCAGTCAGTTAAGCATCCAACTTGATCTCAGGTCATGATCTCACGGTTCATGAGTTTAAGCCCTGCATCCGACTCTATGCTGACAGCTCAGAGCCTGGAGCCTGCTTCAGATTCTGTGTCTCCCTCTCTCTCTGCCCATCCCCTGCTCACACTCTGTCTTTCTCTCTCTCAACAATATACATTAAAAAAATTAAAAAATAAATAGCAAGATTTTCTTTTTTATAGCTAAATTGTCCATTGCATATATCTATACCATAATTTCTTTATTCATTCATCCATTGATGTATACTTAACATTGTTTCCATGTCTTGGCTATTGTAAATAATGCTGCAATAAACATGGGAGTGCATATGTCTTTTCAAGTTAGTGTTCTTGTTTTCTTCAGATAAATACCTAGAAGTGGAATTGCTGAATTGTATGGTAGTTCTGATTTTACTCTTTGAGGAACCTCCATACTGTTTTCTGTAGTGGCTCCACCAATTTACATTCCCCTTGACAGTGTATAAGGGTTCCCCTTTCTCCACATCCTCACCAACACTTTTTATTTCTTACCTTTTTGATAATCACCATTCTAACAGGTGTGAAGTGATACCTCATTGTGGTTTTGATTTGCATTTCCCTGATGATTCATCATATTGAGCATCTTTTTATGCACCTGTTAGCCATCTGTATGTCTGCTTTATAGAAAATGTCTAGTCAATCTTTAATAGGATTATTTGTGAGTTATTTTTGTTATAAAATTGTATGAGTTCTTTATATATTTTGCATATTAGTCATTTATAACATACATGATTTGGAAATATTTTCTTCCATTCAGTATGTTGTCTTAAAGAATTTTTAAAAATGTTTTATTATTTGTTTTTGAGAGAGAGACAGAGAGAGACAGAGAGAGCAGGGGAGGGGCAGAGAGAGAGGAGACACAGAACTGGAAGCAGGGTCCAGACTCTGAGCTGTCAGCACAGAGCCCGACGTGAGGCTCAAACTCACAAACTGTAAGATCAGGACCTGAGCCAAAGTCGGACACTTAACCGACTGAGCCACCCAGGTGCCCCAGTAGGTTTTTCTTTTCATTTTGTTGACAATTTCCTTTGCTGTGAGGAAGCTTTTAGTTTGATGCAGTTCCACTTGTTAATTTTGTTTTTGTTGATTTTGCTTTTCATGTCAGATTAAAAAATGATTTAAAAATATATCATCAAAATCCATGTAAAAGAGGTAACTTTTCTTCCAGGAGGTTTACGGCTTCAGGTCTTATGTTCAAGTATTTAATCTATTTTGAGTTAATTCTTGTGTATGGTGTGAGATAGTGGCCCAGTTTCATTCTTTTCCATGTGGCTGTCCGATTTTCCCAATACCATTTATTGAAGAGACCATCCTTCCTCCATTGTATATTATTGGTCTTTTGTTGTAAATTAATTGACCATATATGTGTGGGTTTATTTCTCAGCTTTCTATCCTGTTGCATTGATCTGTATGTCTGTTTTTATGCCAGTACCATACTATTTTAATTACTACCACTTCATAATATAACTCGAAGTCTGGAATTGTGAAACCTCCAGTCTTCTTTTTCTTTTTCAAGATTGTTCTGGCTATTTGAGGTATTTTGTGGTTCGGTACAATTTTTAGGATTGTTTGTTCTAGTTCTGTGAAAAATGATGTTGCTATTTTGACAGGGAGTGCATTAAATCTGTAGATTGCTTTGGGTAGTATAGGCATTTTAACAACATTTTTCTTCTAATCCATGAGCATGGAATGTCTTTCCATTTCTTTGCATTGTCTTGAATTTCTTCAGAGTACAAATCTTTCACCTCTCTTGTGAAGTTTATTCCTAAATATTTTACTGTTTTTGGTGCAACTGTAAATAGGATTGTTTTAATTTCACTTTCTGCTGCTTCATCATTAATGTATACAAATGCAACAGATTTCTGTACATTGACCATGTATCCTGCAACTTTACTGAATTCACTTCTCAGTTCTAGTGTGTGTGTGTGTGTGTGTGTGTGTGTGTGTGGTTGGTTTTTTGTTTGTTTGTTTGTTTTGGTGGAGTCTTTAGGGTTTTCTGAAAATAGCAAGAGTTTTACTTCTTCCTTACCAATTTGGATGCCTTTTCTTTATGCTGCTTAATTGTTGTGGCCAGGACTTCCAGTATTACGTTGAATAAAAGTGGTGAGAGGGGACATCCTCATCTTCTTTCTGACCTTAGGGGGAAAGCTCTCAGCTTTTCAACATTGAGTATGATGTTAGCTGTGGGTTTTTCATATAAGGCCTTTATTATGTTGAGATATGTTCCCTCTAAACCTACTTTATTGAGGGTTTTTGTCACGAGTGGTGTTGTACTTTGTCAAATGCTTTTACTGCATCTATTGAAATGATCATATTCTTTCCTTTCTTCATGTGACATACCATTGATTTTTTTGCAAATATTGAATGACACTTGCATCCTAGGGATGCACACTTAATCGTGGTGTAGGATTTTTTTTTAATGTATTGTTGAATTTGGCTTGCTTATTTTGTTAGGAATTTTTGCATCTATATTCATGAGAGATATTGGCCTGTAATCCTTTTTTTTTTCCTTTTTGTGGTGTCTTTATCTGGGTTTGCTATCAGGGTGATACTGGCCTCATAGAATGAATTTGGAAGTTTCCCTTTCTCTTCTATTTTTTGGAATAGTTTGAGAAGAAAAAGTATTAACTCTTCTTTAAACTTCTGGTAGAATTTGTCTGTGAAGCTGTCTGGTACTGGACTTTTTGTTTTTTGGGAATTTTTGATCACTGATTCAATTTCATTGCTGGTAATTGGTCTGTTCAAATTTTCTATTTCTTCTTGCTTTTGTCTTAGAGGGTATATGTTTCTAGGAATTTATCCATTTCTTCTAAGTTATCCCATTTGTTGGCATATACGTTTTATTTTCATAATATTGTTACAATTATTTTGTGTTTCTGTGGTGTTGACTGTTATTTCTCCTCTTGCACTGGTGATTTTTAAAAAACAATTTTTAACATTTATTTATTTCTGAGAGACAGACAGAGCACCAGTGGGGGAGGGACAGAGAGTGAGGGAGACACAGAATCTAAAGCAGGCTCCAGGCTCTGAGCTGTCAGCACAGAGCCCGACGTGGGGCTCAAACTCATGAGTGGTAAGATCATGACCTGAGTGGAAGTCAGACACTTAACCGACTGAGCCACCCAGGCACCCCTTTCCACTGGTGATTTTAACTGCATTGTCTCTCTTTCTCTCTCTCCTGGTTTTATGTATGTATGTATATGTGTATGTATGTATGTATGTATGTATTTATTTATTTATAGTTTTTATATCATTTATTTCTGCTCTAATCTTATATTATTTCCTTCCTTTTGCTGGGTTTGGGTTTTGTTTGTTTTTTTCTTTAGCTCCTTTGGGTGTAAGATTAGGTTGTTTGTGGATTTCTTGCTTCTTGAGGTGGGCCCATGATGCTACGAACTTCCCTCTTAGAACCACTTTTGCTGCATCCCGAAGACTTAGGATGTTGTGTTTTCATTTTCATCTGTTTCCATGTAATTTACTTATTTATTTATTTTGATTTATTGGTTGACCCATTCACTGTTTAGTAGCATGTTATTTAAACTCCATGTATTTGTGGTCTTTTCAGATTTTTTTCTTTTTCTAGTTTCATAGCGTTGTGGTCAGAAAAGATGCATGGTATAACTTAGATTTTTTTTTTTTTTTTTGAATTTGTTGAGACTTGTTTTGTGGCCTAATATGTGATCTGTTCTGGAGAATGTTCCATGTGTACTTGAAAAGAATGTGTATTCTGCTGTTTTATGATGGAACGCTCTGAATATGTCTGTTACATCCATCTGTCCAGTGTGTCATTCAAAGCCACTGTTTTCTTTTTTTTTTTTTATTCTTATTTTTGGGACAGAGAGAGACAGAGCATGAACCGGGGAGGGGCAGAGAGAGAGGGAGACACAGAATCGGAAACAGGCTCCAGGCTCTGAGCCATCAGCCCAGAGCCTGACGCGGGGCTCGAACTCACGGACCGCGAGATGGTGACCTGGCTGAAGTCAGACGCTTAACCGACTGCGCCACCCAGGCGCCCCCAAAGCCACTGTTTTCTTGTTGATTTTATGTTTGGATGATGTGAGTGGTGTGTTAATGTCCCCTACTATTATTTTATTACTATAAATTAATTCCTTTATGTTTGGTATTAACTGTTTTATGTATTTGGGTATTTCCATGTTGGGTGAATAAATATTTACAATTATTATACCCTCTTGTTAGATTGTCCCCTTTATTAATAGTGTCCTTCTTTGTCTCTTGTTACCTTCATTGTTTTACAATCTATTTGTTCCAATATAAGACTTGCTATCCTAGCTTTCTTCTGGCATCCATTTGCATAATGAATGTTTCTCCATGCCCTCACTTTTTTTTTATTAGTATTTTATTTATACTTTCGGAGAAGATCTACAGTTTCACAAGAAACACTGATTTTTCTCAAACAATGGAAACATATAAAAATCTATTGTCTAAGAAGAATAAAACAAGTCTCTTCAGTAAGTACTGGGATAATTCAGACTGGAGGAATCAGTGAAGCCAACGTTACATGCAGTAAGTTCAGATTTATCCAGTTTTAGGGATAACACAAATGTCTTCCTGTCTAGTTCTGTACGGTTCCAAATGAACCATCTCAGCCTAAAACTAGTAACAAGCTAACAGACAAAGCCTCTGGGGTCCCATCTAGTTTGAACAAGGAGTGGCTCACTCTCCAGACGGCTGCATCTGTTTACAGAACTCATTGAACTCTTGCTGCTCCGGTTCTGTCATGACTCTGTTGAGGTCATAGATCTCTGCTTTTTGTCTTTGCTTCAGCTCCTGCTGGGCTGATTTCTGCTTGGCCTTCTCAACTTTGCTGACAGGTTGTTTAACTTTGGAATTTTCTTTACGCATAGGTGGATCCATGACTTGGGTTCTGAACACTTCTTAGCTCTGACGTCCAGGCCTGGAGTCCTGAGCCTGCTGTGCCTCTGATTGGGTGGGGCTCCATCCCTTCACTTTCAATCTGCAGATGTCTTTCAGTCTGAAATGACTCTCTTGTATACAGCATATAGATGGGTCTTTTTTTGGGGTCTTGTTATTATTATTATTTTTTTAATC
Source organism: Puma concolor (assembly GCF_028749965.1). NCBI lineage: Eukaryota > Metazoa > Chordata > Mammalia > Carnivora > Felidae > Puma > Puma concolor. The sequence goes on from NC_141672.1 coordinate 3,276,332, forward strand.
CACTCTGTTGTCCTGTGTCTTTTGAATGAAGCATTTAGCGCATTTACATTCAAAGTAATTATTGATAGATATGTATTTATTGGCATTTTGTTACTTGCTTCATGGTTGTTTTTGTAGTTCTTTGTTCCTTTCTTCCCTGGCTCTCTTCTCTTATGATTAGTCAGCTTTTTTTTAGTGATATACTTGGATTCTTTTCTTTTTATTCTTTGCATATCTATTACTGATTTTGGATTTATGGTTACCATTAGGGTTGTGTATAGCATCTTCTGTCTATATCAGTTTGATGGTTGTGTTAGCTTGAGCTCGTTCTTTACTCCTCTCCCCACCACCTTTTAGGTATATGTTGTCATATTTTATATCCTTTTATTTTATGAATCTCTTGACTGATTTTTACAGAAATACTTATTTTTACTGCCTTTGTTTTTTTACTTTTCATACTCTCACTTATGGTCTTTCCTTTCCACTCAAAGAGTCCCCTTTAATATTTCCTCTAGGGCTGGTTTAGTGGTCATGAACTCCTTTGGTTTTTGTTTGAGAAATTCTATCTCTCCTTCTATTCTGAATAGTAGCCTTGATGGAGAAAGTATTCTTGGCTGAAATTTTTTCCCTTTCACCTCTTTGAATATATCATGCCACTCCTTTCTAGCCCGTAATGTTTCTGCTGAAAAACCCACTGATAGCCTTATGGAGTTTCCTTTGTATGTAATTGTCTTTTTCTCACTTGGTGCTTTAAAATTTTTTATCACTGCTTTTTTTTTTTTTTTTTTTTTTTGTCATTTTAATTACTGTATGTCTTGGTGTGGACCTCCTTGGGTTGAATTCTGGGGGATCTCTGTGCCTCCTGGATCTGGATCTCCATTTCCTTTCCCAGATTAAGGGGAGTTTTCAGCTATTATTTCTTCAGATAAATTTTCTACCCCATTTTCTCTCTGTTCTTCTTCTGAGATCCCTATAATACAAATGTTATTATACCTGATGGAGTCACTAAGTTCCCTAAGACTATTCTCAATTTGTGTAATTTTCTTTCCTCTCCTTTTTTCAGCTCGGTTACTTTCTAGTCTGTTGTCTTCAAGGTCGTTAATTCATTCCTCTCCTTCATCTAGACTGCTATTTATTCCATCGGATGTATTTTTGATTTCATTTATTGTGTTCTTGATCTCTGATTTTTTTTTTTTTTATCTCTGTGTTAAGGATCTCACTGATGTCCTCTACTATCTTCTCAAGTCCAGTGAGTATCTTTATGATCATTACTTTAAATTTTCTATCAAGTGTATCTCTTATATCCATTTAGGTCTCTTGCTGCGGTTTGGCCCTGTTATTTCATTTGAGACATATTTCTGTCGCCTCATTTTGTCTAACTCCATGTCTGTTTTTGTGTTAGGAGAGTCGGCTACTTCTCTTGCTCTTGATAATAGCTTTATGAAGAAAAGTTCTTGTAGTGCCTTGCATTGCAGTGTCTCCCTGTTCCCCCGGGCCTGGTGCTTCAAGGAGTGTCTCCTATGTGTTGTGTATGCTCTGCTATTGAATCTTGGCCTCTTTTTTCTTCTGTCCAATTGTCTGCAGAGGCTCTCTTTGCCTATTGTGTGTAGTGTTTGGTCCCCAATAGGGGTGGGGTATGCTTTAACAAGGTGTGCAGTGGTCTGCTCGCAAAATGTGATCTACTCCCACAACCACCAGAACTGAGGTCCACAAAATGTGCAGGTCAGGAGATGTGGTGTTGGCAGAGTTTGTGACTGTCCTCTGGGGAAGGGGGCCTGCAGTGCTGGAACTAAGGGGAGCGTGACTGGGAAGGGCAGATCCGCTGAAGCTCAGCGGGTACATGGGACTTGGTGTAAGCAAGTTAGGTAACACGTGTTGATGCTGCACTGGTTCCCACAGATGGCTGTTGTTTATGGTGAGGGGTGGGGGAAGGGAAGTGGCACCTGCCAGCTCCTTTGTTTCTGAAGCGGTCTCTCTATGATCCCTGTCTCTTAGGGCTACACTCCAGGTTGAGCAAATTACTGTCTCTCCTGTCTGCCCCTGGCATTTTTCAAACTGCTGGTTGTACACTGTATCTGCACAGGCTGTTTGTTATGCTGTCTCTTTAAGAGTAGGGACTCCACTTCCTAACACCCTCTGAGCTCTCCCAGAGCTGAGTTCACCAATTTTTAAAATTCCAGGGTTTAAGTCCCAATGGTTGTTAAGAACTCAATGAAATTTGGCCCCTCTCTCAAAGACAAATGTTATGGGGATTCATCCTCCCCATTTCTGGGTTTCCTGATGTGAAACTCTGTTTTTCACCCTTTTCTACCACCAGCTCCCTCCCCACCATGGACCAGTATAGTCCATTCACTCTCAGACTGTGTCTTCACTCTTCCTACTTTTCTCCATGTGCCCTCTCCTCTACCTTTAGTTGTGGAGTTTGTTCTGCCAGTCTCTAGATCATTTTTTGGACTATTTATACCCATATGAGTGTTATCTAGTTGTATCTGTGGAATGGGGCAAACTTAGGGTCCCCCTACTCTGCCATCTAATTACTATAGCTTTGTAATATAGTTTGAAGTCAGGGAGTGTGATGCCTCCAGCTTTGTTGTTCTTTCTCAATATTGCCTTGGCTATTTGAGATTTTTTGTGTTCTATACAAGTTTTAGGTTTGTTCTGTTTCTTTGAAAAACGCCATTGAAATTTTGATAGAGATTGCATTCATCTGTATATTGCTTTTGGTGGTATAAACATTATAACAATATTCTTCCATTCCATAAGAATAGGATATCTTTCCATTTACTTGTATTTTCTCCAATTTCTTTTGTTAATGTCTTGTAGTTTTTCTTTTTTTTAACTTTAGAGAGAGAGTGGGGGAGAGGGGTGGAGGCGGGGGGGGGGGGAGAGGGGGAGAGAGAGAGAGAGAGAGAGAGAGAATATCTTAGGCAGGCTCCACACTCAGGACAGAGCCCAATACAGGGCTCAATCCCTCAACCCTGGGATCCTGACCTGAGCCAAAATCGAGTCAGATGCTCAACCAACTAAGCCACCCAGGCGCTCCTTGTAGTTTTTAATATACAGGTCTTCCACTTCCTCAGTTACATTTATTCCTAGGTATTTTATTCTCTTTGATGCAATTGTAAATGGGATTGTTTTCTTAATTTTTTTGATAGTTTGTTACTAGCATACAGAAATGCAAACAATTTTTGTATAATGATTTTGTATACAACTTTACTGAATTTATTAGCTCTAATAGTTTTTTGATAAAAATTTTAGGGTTTTCTATATATACTATCATGTCATCTACAAATAGTGGCAATTTTAGTTTTTCCTTTCCAATATGGATGCCTTTTCTTACCTAATTGCTCTAGCTAGGAATTCCAATACTATAGTGAATCAAAGTGGCACGAGTGGGCATCCTTGTCTTGTTCCTAATCTTACCATGTTTGGTGCATGGAGTATGATGTTAGCTGTAGGTTTGTCATATATGGCCTTTATTATGTCAAGATATATTCCCTCTATACTTGTTTTGAGTTTTATCATAAGTGGATATTGAATTTTGTCAAATGTTTTTTCTGCATTGAGATGATTATATGATTATTTCTTCTGTTGAGGTGGTGTATCAATTGACCAATTAGTGGATGTTGAACCCTGGGTCCTTGCATCCCTGGAATAAATCCCACTTGATCATGGTGTATGATCATTTTAATGTATTTTTCAATTCAGTTTGCTAATATTTTGTTGATAATTTTTTTTTTAATTTTTTTTTTCAACGTTTATTTATTTTTGGGACAGAGAGAGACAGAGCATGAACGGGGGAGGGGCAGAGAGAGAGGGAGACACAGAATCGGAAACAGGCTCCAGGCTCTGAGCCATCAGCCCAGAGCCCGACGCGGGGCTCGAACTCATGGACCGCGAGATCGTGACCTGGCTGAAGTCGGACGCTTAACCGACTGCGCCACCCAGGCGCCCCTGTTGATAATTTTTGCATCTGTATTTGTTAAGAGATATTGGCCTGTAATTTTTTCTTGTGGCATCCTTGTCTGGTTTTGGTATCAGGGTAATGCTGGCTTCATAAAGTGTTTTGAAGAGTTCCCTCTTCTATTTTTTAGAAGATTTTGAGAATGACTGAGATTAATTCTTCTTTGAATGTTTGATAGAATTCACCAGTGAGACCATCTAGTCCTGGACTTTTGTTTGGAGGTTTTTGATTACTGATTCAACCTCCTTACTAGTAATCAGTCTGTTCAGATTTTCTGTTTCATTACAATTGGTAGATTGCATGTTTCTAGAAACCTACAATTGGTAGGTTGCATGTTTCTAGAAATGTATCCATTTCTTCTAGGTTGTCTAATTTGTTGGCATATGATTGTTCACAATAGTCTCTTATGACCCTTTGTATTTCTATGGTATCAGTTTTTATTTATTTGTAATTTTTTTAAACGTTTATTTATTTCTGAGACAGAGAGAGACAGAGCATGAGTGGAGGAGGTCTAGAGAGAGGGAGACACAGAATCCGAAGCAGGTTCCAGGCTCTGAGCTGTCAGCACAAAGCCCGACTCGGGGCTCGAACTCACAGACCGCAAGATCACGACCTGAGCCGAAGTCGGATGCTCAACCGACTGAGCCACCCAGGTGCCCCAAGTTTTTTTTTTTTTTTAAGTTCATTTCTTTTCCTAAGTTCATTTATTTTGATGGAGAGAATGAGCAGGGGAGGGGCCTAGAGATAGAGAATCCCAAGCAGATTCCACACTGTCAGTGCAGAGCCCAATGTGGAGCTCAATCTCACGATGATATCATGACGTGAGCAGAAATCAAGAGTCTCACGCTTAACTGGCTGAGCCACCCAGGCGCCCCATCTGTGGTATTAGTTCTAATATATCTTTCATTTCTCATTTTGAGTCCTTTTTTCTTGGTGAGTCTAGCTAAAAGCTTGTCAATGTAGTTTTATCTTTTTCAGTGAACCAGCTCTTACTTTCATTGATCTTCTTCATTGTCTTTTTAGACTCCATTTATTTATGCTTTGTTATAGCTTTCCCGCTCTTAACTTTGGGCTTCATTTGTTCTATTGAGGTGTAGATCTCAGTTGTTATGACACATTTCTTGTTTCTTGAGGCCAGCATTTATCACTATGAATTTCTGTCTTACAATTGCTTTTGTTGCATCCCATGAATGTTGGTATACTTGTTTTCATTTGTCTCAAGGTGTTTTTAAATTTATTTCCTCTTTGACCCATTGGGTTGTTCAGTAGCTGTTTTAATCACATATTTGTGAATTTTCCAGTTTTCTTCATAAAATTATATATATATAATTTTATGAAGAAAACTGGAAAATTCACAAATATGTGATATATATATATATATAATGTGTGTGTGTGTGTGTGTGTGTATATATATATATATATATATATATATATATATATAATGTTTATTTATTTTTGAGAGAGAGAGCGTAAGCGAGGGAGGGGCAGAGAGGGTGGGAGACACAGAATCCGAAGCAGGCTCCATGCTCCAAGCTGTTAGCATAGAGCCCGACTCGGGGCTTGAACTCATCAACTGCAAGATCATGACCTGAGCCGACTGAGCCACCCAGGCACTCCTTCTTCATAAAATTAATTTCTAGTTTCATACCATTGTGTTTGGAAAAGATGCTTGGTATTACTTCAATCCTCTTAAATTTATTAAGACTTGCTTTGTGGTCTAATATATGACCTACACTGGAAAATGCTCCATGTACACTTGTGAAGGACGTGTATGCTGTTGTCTTTGGATGGAATGCTCTGTAAACATCTAATTCCATCTGGCCTAATATGTCATTTATGGCTAATGTTTCCTTACTGATTTTGTCTGGATGTTCTATCCATTGGTATAATGGGACAATAAAATCCCTTATTATTAGTGTATTGCTATTTCTTCCTTTAGGTCTTTTAATATTCATTTCATGTATTTTAGTGCTCCTCTGATGACTGCATAAATACCCCTTTACCATTATGTAACACTGCTTTTTTTTAGTCTTTGTTTTAAGCTCTATTTTGTTTGATACAAGTATAGTTACTCCTGCTTTCATCTGGCTTCCATTTGCATAGAATATCTTTTGGCTTATTGACTTTTCTCTATTATTTTTCTACTATTTCATTTATCTCTAGTCTATTTTTTCCTTCCTTCTGCTAGATTTGGGTTTATTTTTCTTGCTCTAGTTCCTTAAGTTGTAAAGTTGGGTTGTTGATTTGAAATCTTTGATTTTTAATGCTAAGCATGTATAGCTTAGCACTGTTTTTGCTCGGTCTCTTTTGTTTTTGTTCCTATTCATCTCAAAATATTTTCTAATTTCCCTCTGATTTCTTCTTTGATTCACTGATTGTTTAATAGCATTTTAATTTCCACTTTTTTCCCCTAGTTCTCCTCTAAAAAGAATTTTTTTTTAGTGTTTATTTTTGAGACAGAGCACAAGCTGGGGAGGGCAGAGAAAGAGAGGAGGAGACACAGAATCCAAAACAGGCTCCAGGCTTTGAGCTGTCAGCACAGAGCCTGATGCAGGGCTCGAACTCATGAACTGTGAGATCATAACCTGAACCAAAGTTGGATGCCCAACCTACTGAGCCACCTAGGCACCCCTCTAGTTCTACTGCTTTAAGAAATATGTAGATTTATTTATTTATTTTGAGAGAGAAAGCATGAGCAGGGGAGGGCCAGAGAGAAAGGGAGAGAATCCCAAGCAGGCTCTGCAGTTAGTGCAGAGCCCTACATGGGGCTCAGCTCAGGTCGAGATCACGACCTGAGCTGAAATCAAGAGTTGGATTCTCAACCCACTGAGCCACCCAGGTACCCCTTAGTTTTACTTTTTAAAAAAAGTTTGAGACAGTGCATGAGCATGTGTGTGTGTGTGTGTGGGGGGGAGAGACAGAGGATTCCAAGTGGGCTCTGCACTGACAGCAGATAGCTGGATGTAGGGCTTGAGTTCATGAACCAGATCATGACCTGAGTTGAAAGCAACTCACTTAACCAACTGAGCTACCCAAGCACTCCTCTGATCTTTTACCTATACGGAGACTTATTTTATATCCTAACGGATAGCCTATTCTAGAAAATGTCCCATGTGCACTTGAAAAGTGTGCGCTGCTGTTGTTGGGTGGAACGGTCTGTAAATTTCAGTTAGATCTAGTTGGTTTATGTGCTGTGTTAAATCCTTTATTTCCTTACTTTGGCTGTTCATTCTATTATTGAGAGTGGGGTGTTAAAGTCTCCATCTACTACCGTAGAACTCTACCTTCAATTCTTTGTTTTCCCTTCACATAGATTTTTATTTATTTTGAGAGTGAGTGAGCGAGCTGGGGAAGGGCAGAAAGGGAGAGAGAATCCCAAGCAGGCTCCACATTTGTCAGTGCAGAGCCCCAGATGGGGCTCAATCTCATGACGGTGGAACAGGAGATCACAACCAATCTGAGCTGAAATCAAGAGTCAGACACTTAACCAAATGAGCCACCTGCACACCCCTTCGTTCATAAATTTTCCTGGTCTGTTATTAGTTGTGGCAATGTTTATAATTGTTCTTTTTGCTGTATTGACACTTTTATTAATATATAATGTCCTTTTTTCTTTTATAACCTTTATTGTTTTAAAATCTATTTTGTCTGATATTAGCATAATCATCCCCTATCTCTATGGGTTACTATCTGCATGGAGTATCTTTTGCCATTCTTTCATTTTCAATCTATTTGGGCTTGGATCTTGAGTCTCCTTATAGCATGTAGTTGCCATCATGTGTTTTTATTCTGCCAATCCCTCTTTTGATTAGAATTTAACCCATTTACATTTAAATTAATACTGGTAAGGACAATTTTGTCATTGTGCCATTTTCTGTATACCTTAAAGCTCTATTGTCCCTCATTTCCTGCATTACTGTAATCTTTTGTGTTTAGGTGATATTTGTAGCTAAATGTTTAAATTATTCTCTCATTTTCTGTTGTACATATTCTATATATTTTTTGAGGTTACCACAGAGATTACATTTAACGTCCTAAAGTTGTAACATTCTAATTTGAATACCAGCTTAAATTCACTAATTTACAAAGACTGTTTCTCTCCCTACCCCGTCAATTAACAACTGTCACAAAACTACATCTTTATGCAAAGTAGTGTCCAAAAACAAAGTAATAATCCTTTAAAATTCATTAGTTTCTTCAATTATTTAGAAAAAAGGGGCACCTGACTGGCTTGGTCGGTCAAATGACTGACTCTTGATCTTGGCTCAGGACACGATCTCATGGATTCCTGGGTTCAAGCCCCATGTCGGGATCCAGGGATCCGTACTGATAGCACAGAGCCTGCTTGGGATTCTTTCAAAATAAATGAACTTAAAAAAAATTATGCAGGAAATAAAAATTGGAGTTAGAAAACAAAGTTACAGTAATACTAGTTGTTTATTTTTTTGAGAGTGCAAGTGGGGGAAGTGCAGAGAGGGAGGGACAGAAGACCTGAAGTGGGCCCTGACCCTGACAGCAGCATACCAGACTCGGGGCTTGAACTTGCCAACCAGATCATGACCTGACCAGAAGCTGGATGCTCAATTGAAGTCAGAAGTTCAACCGAGCCACTCAGGTGCCCAATTAATATTTTTTAAATCTATTCTCTTAAACCATGTAGAAAATAAAGTGGAGTTACGAGTCCAATAGTTTTTGTAATTCCCATTTACCTTATTTAAAAAAAAGATTTTTATGTCTAGTATTCTTTCACTTCACCCTACAGGCATCCCTTGAGCATTTCTTCCAGGGCAAGTTTGGTGGTTAACAAACCTCCTCAGCTTTTGGTTTTCTGGGAATGTTGGATTTCTGCCCTCACTTCGTAACTACAATTTACTTTCTCTTTTAGTACTTTGAATATATCAACCTCCTGGCCTACATTGTTTCTGATGAGACATGTAGGTGGTGGTGGAAATGATCCCTGTATCTAGGAGTCCCTGTTCTCTTGCTTTCGAGATTCTCTTGTTTTTTGAAGTTTGATTATAACGTGTCTCAGTGTGGGTCTGAGTCTCTTACTTGGGACTCTGCTGAGCTTCTTGGATGTTTGAACGTCATGTCTGGTTCACCTTGGGAAAACTTCAGCCAGCATTTCTTCAAATATTGTCCCTTTCTCTTTTCCTTCTGAGACTTCCACAATGCATAGGTTGGTCCTCTTACTGGTGTTCCACAGGTCACTTAGGCTCTGTTCAATTTTCTTAGATCTGTTGGTTGTTTTGATTCAATAATTTCTTCAATATTTTAAGCTTGCTGAATTTTTCTGCATGCCCACATCTGCCTTTGAATCCCTGTAGTGAATTTTTCATTTGTACTTTTTGGCTCCAACATTTTTTTAGGTTTCTTATCTTTAATGATATTTCTATTGTTTAGAAACTGTCTTGACTTTCTCTACATTTTCCTTTAGTTTTTTGAGTATCTTTAAGATGGTTAAATACTTTGTTCAGAAGATCTGCTATTAGGTCTTTTTCAGAGATTGTTTGATTTCTTTAACCTTGTGAATGGGACATACTTTCCTGTTTGCTATTTCTTTGTATACCTTGTAAGGTTTTTGTTGTACGGTGGATACTTGAATCTAACCAAGTGTTAACTCTGGAAATCAGATTCTTTTCCATCCCCAGGGCTTGCTGGGTTGTTACCATTTCAAATTACATGTTATGTTCAGTTATAGATGGTCTCTGTGCCAAGGGTCATCCTGAGGTATAAACTTTTTTGAGAAAGTGTGTGTTTGAGCATAAGCGGGGGCAGGAGCAGAGGATCCCCAGCAGGCTCTGTGCTGTTAGCTGGGAGCCCGAAGTGCGGGGCTTGATCACACGAACCACAAGATCATGACCTGAGCCGAAATCAAGAGTCAGATACCTAACCAACTGAGCCACCCAGGTGCCCCTAACGTATAAACCTCAGCTCTTTTCAGACCAAGCTTTTCCCTGAACATGTACACTTTCTATTTTTCCCTTGTAAATTCAGTTGCTTTCATACATCAGTCTTTGTTATCTGGCAAAAAAAGGGCAAAGATGAGAAAATTGAAGGTGGCGGGGGTACTCTCTCTTTACATCCCGTTAAGTCATGTTAGCCTGAAGAGGAGGGGCTTGCAACAATGAGGGGAGGTGCAACAATGGCCTCTCTCTGCACTCTGACCATAAGCTGCAATCCTAGAACAGATCCCTGCTACTTGGAGGACAGGGTCCTTTTGGCCCACCCTGGCTCCCCTATCAGATGTGAGATCTCTGTGGCAGGGCCTGTAGCCTCTTCTCAGGGTACGTTCACACAAGGGCAGCGTCCACTTGCCATTTGGTTAACTGCTTAGATGAGGCAGCAAATGTCCTCAGTAGACATCCTCGGAACCTGCTAGTAATGGAGGAAATGGATTCCAGTGAAAGGCAATGTATCACAGAGGTCCCGGAGGACTCCAATCACCATCCCCTATTGTAAAGCAACCTCCGGGAGCCACATTTCAAATCCCTTGTGACACTCTGTCCTCCCTTAGCCACAGTAAACTGGAGCTGCCAACAGAGCCTACCACAGCTGCAAGTGAACAAACCTGATAGAAATGTTGAGAAGCTGTGGAGTGTATCAGACACAGCCTGACAGGAATTCACATCAGGTTTAAGAACTGAAGGAATAGAAGCTTCACGGGCGCAGGGCACCATGAGAAAGCCAAGTCACGAGGAGTACAGTTCTAGGGGACCAGGAAACTTACGGGCAGTGGACAGAAAAAGAGAAACCCAGGGACGCAGACAGGTGGGCAGCACCCTGGAGGGATGCTGTCTTGCGCAGCTGCCTGGAGCCCTGACTGCTACAATATGTCCACAACGCCAAACTGCAGCAATCTCTGGGTCCTCAGAAGTCGAGACTTGTGTGACATTCCCAATACCATTATCATGTGACTCCTTGGAAAACCATCCTCCACGTCTGTGCAAAGTTTTCAATCAAAACAGCTTGTAGTTACGTCTAGAAAATTTTCTTCAGTGTTGGAGGTCCCCAACCCTGCCACTAGAGAACAATCCTTGACCTAGCAGCCACAACATAAAAACTCTGTGTCCACTCAGGCCCTGACGCTCCAGGGACCTCCTGCTGGGTGTGGGCCTTTATCTAAACTCCGAATGGAAAACCTGGTCTAAGGAGGGTGAAATTCTAGCATTCACGGGTGCTCTGATTCTGCTCCCTCTGGGAAAGGGGTTTGGGCCTGCTCTCCAATCTGGGGCACTGAGACTCAACAGGCAAGGCTGTTTGGAGACCCCAAACTTCCCAGGATAAATAAAAGTGCATCCTTGTCTGACCAGTCTTCCACTGCTGGGTGTCAGCCATGGGACTGTCCCCCACTCTCTCCTGGACTCCCAGTGGCTTAGCTGCCCCTGCAGGAGAATGCAAATAGAATTGTTCCTGCAGCCTTATAAAGCTTCAAGGGCTTGACTTTGCAGATGTCCCACTGCTTCCAGCCTCATCTGCTGCAGTCCCCTTCAGGGAAGGGCCTTCCCTTCCACATTTCTACTCATACTCATCCTCAGTGATGCTGCTTTTAATTTCAGACAGTCAAGTCCCCAGTCATTTTCTCTCTCAAGTTCTACCCCTCTCCCGTGTGTACTTTGGTCTGGGAACTCCTCCAGGGTCGGGAACAATGCAAGCTTGCCCAAGGTGTGACACAGGTCAGGGGCTAAAGGATCTGCCGGGGTACCTGAGGGAATGGTGCCCTTCCTTTGGGAGACTGCTTCTGATGGCTCTAGTCCATTCAGTGTAAATTTCAATCAACGTCAAGCAATCTGTCATCTTGTCTTCCCTGCACAAACCATCTTAAGGAACAAAGTTCCTCCTTATCTCTGCATTAAGTCCCTCACAGTGCAACAAAGACCTGAAAGCTGGATAGGGCACAGTTCACTTAGGCAGAAATGTTGGGGTCCAGCTTGTGTGGGTATGCCACAGGACCTCAGGACAGTTCTCTACTCTCCGGGCTTATTTCTTCCTATGAGGTGCATGTTAATACCTGTGCTACCAACCCCACTGGATACTTTGGAATGACCCTTCTTCCTCCAGTTAAAAGACTGCTAGTACTAGACATGGCCCAGCTTCACCCACTGGCCCTGAACTCCTCAGTCCTGTTCACCTCGGGCTGGGGGCTTAAATGTTGCCGGCACCAGCTTAGTGCTACCCCATGACAGTGCTGATGGGAGGTGCTCCACTCACTCTGTTCGGAGAGGTGACAGGCTGAGCTAGCTACTGGTTCAGGGTGCTGTCTGCAGTTGTTACAGGATCCCAGTAGGCCCAGGAACTGTCCTCAGCCATAGACTTGGCTTGGTTGGAGTACCACTGCAGAATAAATGTTGCTCGTAGTAATCACCTATGGCACACTAATGGCTGCTTAACCACAGGGCTTCCCTTCAACTGTTCAGTAGCTTAAAAATAACTTCTAGCTACCCACTGCTCTCCTCAGTCTACTCTGATCCCTGCTTCAGATGTCTGGAGATCCCAGCACACACACTACCCTTCTATCCCCTTCCAGACAAGACCAGTTTTCCCTATCTGCCCCAGCCCAGCAAGAATGCCTCCAATGACATTATTAGGCTTCCATCAGAATTTTAAGTGCTGCATGGTGGAGTTACCATCTCTACTACGGAGAAGTCTCCCAAAGAGGCCCAGGCTGGAATCCAGGTCTGATTCCAAAGCCCACGTGAATATGCCCCTTAAAAAGAGCTCACTGGGGTGCCTGGGTGGCTCAGTTGTTAAGCATCTGACTTCAGCTCAGGTCATGAGCTCATGGTTCATGAGTCTGAGTCTCACACTTAAGGCCCACTTCTCTCTCTGCCCTGTGCTCACTCGCACCCTCGAAAATAAATATGGAAATAAGTATAAAAAAAGCCTCATTGAATGAATAGTATCCCAATAGCAGGCACTGGAGCAACTCGGACACTTCCCATGTCTGTTTTGAGATCCTAACACTATTCCCCCAGTCTAGGTTCTGAGGAAAACGTCTCTGCAGGTAGCTATTCTCCCTATATTCTAGTACACAAAATGATTCAGTTTTCTGGCTGTAAACCACCAGGTATTAGGGCTGGAGTACAGAGTCCTACTGCAGGTGGACATAAAACCTGAGCCCCCAGCCTTCTAAGAGCAAAGGCTCACAGGGTCAACTACAGAGACTGCATAAGCCAGCCTCGAGACCTTTGCCAAGTTATTTGCCTATATCACTCTGCTTTATCTTGTCATGTTTTCAAAAAAGATTTTGAGAGCAAGTGAGAGACAGGCAGTGAACAGGGGAGGAGCCAAAGAGAAAAGACACAGGATCTGAAGCAGGCTCCAACCCATGAATTGTGAGATCACACCTGAGCAGAAATTGGACACAAGCCACCCAGGTGCCCCTATAGTCTGTCAATTAAAAGTCAAAGGAGACGCCTGGGTGGCTCAGTTTAGCATCCGACTCTGGCTCAGATCATGATCTTGCAGTTTGTGAGTTCAAGCCCCGCGTCAGGCTCTGTGCTGACAGCTCAGAGCCTGGATCCTGCTTCAGATTCTGTCTCCCCCCTCTCCCCGCCCCTCTCCCCACGCTCTCTCAAAAACAAACATGAAAAAAAAAAACCAAAAACATCTTTAAGAGACACAAAATGCAGCACGAAGTCTCTTTTTGACCAGTACCCTTCTAGATTTTCCACTTTTAAGAAGACCAGCTTTTATTTCAAAGTTCTCTTCAGATCAAAGGCTTTTACTCAGTGCTTACTGCCCTGGAGTAAATGAGGGGGGGGCAGGGACGACGACTGCAGCATAGCCCGAGATGGAAAGCACTGTATTAAAAGAATACCTCTTTCCCTTCTCAAACCAGAGGTTCATCGATTCCAGAAAGGACTTGTTTAGAGAAAAATCTCCTCTATGTCCCTTTCTTAAATTCTTTAACGTTTATTCATTTTTGAGAGAGAGAGACAGAGTGCGGGGGGGATGGGACACAGAATCCGAAGCAGGTTCCAGACTCCGAGCTGTTTATAGCACAGAGCCCGACTCAGGGCTAGAACTCATGAGCCCTGAGATCATGACCTGAGCCAAAGTTGGCCGCTTAACCAACTGAGCCCCCCAAGCACCCGTTTCCCTTTCTTAACTAGAGATAAAAACTGTATCCAGTTACAGGACTATACACTTAACACCTCAATTCCCCAAAGTAATTGAAGAAATTTCAAGAACTCAGATTAAGGCAAAACTTTTCAGTTTGTAATTACTTTGGGTTACAGGACAGGAATACAAGACCTAGGGAAAGTCACTGACCCACAGTAATGAGGCAGTGTGTGTTTTGTGAGTGGGACTTGCAACCATGGAAGTAAAACATCCCAACACAAATCCAAACCAGCAGCTACAAAACAGGGCAGAGTTCAATGCTCCAATCATATAAAATAAAAATCTAGACTAATTTTAATATTAAAGCAAAGACAAAATATAATTTCAACATTGTTTTAATCAAGTAATGTAGCTGTTTAAAACAGGAAATTTTAAAACCGTTGAAAAGATTAAAGCAAGGATTAACTTACTAAGATAGCTTCTATGGGTAAAATTTTTATTATGTGGATTTGAATTCCATTCTAAGTTTGGCACCAGACTGAATACTGGTCTCAGCCAAAATAGTGTTTAGAAGCCCGAATGGGTTTTCTTTCAGATTAAAAGAAGGAGGGTAGGGGAGAAGAAGAAAGCTCCATAACAAAACCCTATTAGCTTGACATTGGGTATGTTGAATGCAACTTGGCCTAAGTCACCACCAACTCCTACAGAATTTCAGATAACGAAAGCAAAATCGCCTATGGCAAAGAATTGTAACCTATGTAAGATACAAGTTTGCAAAAATCTCATCTCTTTGGTGTGACAGAGCACATTCCCTCCTGGTAGGTGCTTCTTCACTCAATATTGACTGAAAGGCAGAGAGAGACCAATTTGCAGATAGATTACTCGATTTTACTTCCTTAAAACATCAAGCTAACAAGATTTTATTATACCAAATGTTTATATAATTTCCAATGTGAAAAATTCTTAGATACATTAAGGTCTCATTATAATCTGTGAAGATGGATCACAGAAAAAAGCGATGTAAGACAGTGCTCCCAACAAAATTAACCCTTTGGATTTTTGATTCCTAGTGTACTTTGTGGAAAGGAATAAATGGAACAAGTTTCTCCCCTGAAGAGAATTTCTGATATAGCCATAACCCACGTCAAATGAGTTTGACCAGCTAATTGAGCCAAGAATTCACCAGCAAGTTATTTCCAAATCTAAATCTCAGGATGGGCTGGGTCAGGCCCCAGTAACCTGCATTCAGTGACCATCATCAGACTTCTTGGGTGTCTGGCTATATTCAACATGAAATAAAAAACACCTTAAGTCTTACACCAAAATATAGGCTTTAACTGGAAGTATGCTCTTAGCTTTTTTTTAAATAAAACATTTTTTGGGGGGGAAAATCATGTTTGAGACACAGTAACACTTATTTTGGCAAGATAGCAACCAAAACCTAAAAAGCATTAAGCTACTAAGTATCCACATGTAAAAGGCATTAAACAAACCATATTATCAGGAGGAAATCCACAATGAACAAAAGACACAGTATGCCTAAAACATTTGAAATTATAATTAAACCCTAAGAGTTGAAAAATTATGCTCATTTTGCTAGAGATTAAGTGCACCTTTTCCTGCTTCCCCCAAATAAAGTCATAGCTTACTATATAACCACACCTTAGTTTCAAAATTTTCTCAGTATAAAGCAACAGCTACATACACGTAAAATGCTTATTTGTTAATGTAATAATTCCCCTGGCTCATCCAACGTGCAATGCACATGACTCCAAAGACTACAATTTGGGGTAAGTATACACGAACTGGAAAAACACAATTCAAGTTTCAAAACCTGCTCTTAAAATTATTTATAGGACACTCAGGTCATTTTTACTTCTCAGTAAGATAAAGATGTCACGCTGCCATTTGATTATCAGTCCACCTTGGCATGAGAAGAATGTACATTACCAGATGCCAATTTGAGGGACTGAACACTCAGAAAGTACTTATTTCTCAATGGCTGCAGAGAATTATAAGTAAGCTTATGTTTACATTCTGCTGAAGACACCTTTACAGTCTCAGCATCTAACAATATCTAACAGGCTCCAAGAGTCCTATCAGGTTAATGATGGTGCAGTATTTTAAGGAGCCATTTCAGCGTAAGTCATTCAGAGCCAAAATCTTAAGAATGACCAAAATCAAATCTTTATTTTTTAACTGTATAAATGTGATCCAAATGTGTCCACCACTAATTTTTCAAAAAGAAACATGCTATAAATAAGCAAACTATATCTGCTCACTGATATGTGTATGGACTCCCTAGATGTCTTGTTGGGCTTAATTACAGACCACTCACAGCAATACATTTTTAGTAGAAAGTGTAGCATGATGTTAAGCCATTTTAGCTTTTGCACATACATGTTGCACTTCTGGCTGATGATGCAGAAAGATTTGCAGCATTACACTGTTAAGCTGGGCTGCACCCACCCCTTTAAATGGCATCAATATCAATGTCATCATCCTTGTTGTCAGACTTCACAGCTTCAACTTTAGGTACACTGGCAGTCTTCGAATACACCACCTGAAAGAACAAATTTTTTGTTTACTGTAAATTTTTATCCCAGTAAACCTATTTATAAAAAGTAATAATGGTAGTACAAATCAATGATCAATAAGGAAAAAAAAAACTACCCAAACACAGCCTTCATTTTTTCTAAGTTTTTGTCATGTGAAAACCAAGTTCTCTCTCTATGGCCTAACATTTTAATTTTCATACACAACTAGCCCCTCTATACTCAACCTGCTGTTACCTTTGAGCATTCATAGATTATTGCCAATCAAATCGAGAGATTTCACTTACCAAAGATTTTCAGTTACCCAAGACTGCCATTCTAAACTTCCCAAACCCCCACCTCTAACACTATTTACCTCAATATTCTCATCTTCATCTTCTTCTTCACCACCAGAAGATTCCTCCTCTGCTTCCTTCAACCATTTTATAAATGGTTCCGCTTTGACACGAATCTCTTTGGCAAGGTCTTTTGAAACATATTTCTTAGACGCCTAAAAAACGTTCAATACAATCTCCTTAGTTGAGGAATCTAAAAAATAATTTTTGAGTCACTCATAGAATTGCCCACATTCAGCTCTTTGAAGGGACTGGGTCACATCCTAATCTGGACTCAACGCCAGGTGGGAATCACCTACGGGTTATCCCAGGGACAGTATTTCAACAAAGTATTAGAAGTTACTTCTTCCAAAAAAGCCCCCCAACAGCGGTCGACACTTCTCATCTTGAAGAGACTGTTTATGTTAATCTACACTCCCCACCTTTTCTGACCAGCTGATGATGACTTCTTCTTCCAACAGATCTGCATCATACATTTCCTTCAAGATATGGGGAATCTTGGAAATGAGCTGAGCTTGATGCATTGCTACCACACACTCCAAACCGTGAAGAAGGTACCGTTGAGCTTTTTTGTTGTTGTGACAAAACTGGAAATAAACACGTTGGCATTAACAATTTTTCAAAGAAGCACTAAAAGTACATTAATCATCCCAGTATCATTCCTTAAAGCTCTGGCCTTCAACAGTGATTCAGTCAACCCTTAAAGATCCGTGTGTTATTTTCTCTACAAGGGGCTATGTACAGCATTTTCCAGATACTCCCGTGCTTGTGAGGTAGGTCAATCATTTCCATTTTTAGTATGACAGAGAACAACGTTCCCAGGGTCACCCAGCTCTCATCTTATTTGTGAACCTAAAATAATTTACTTACTCGTAGGAAATGGCGCCTGTATTTCTTAATTTGTTCTCTAATCTTCTCATTAAAAAGAACTTCAGTCAAAACAAGAGGGCCCATGGCTTTTACATCCAATCTTTCTGCTTCAGCAACAATTTCTTTGTCTGATGAGTCAATAATACCTTCTTCTTTCTTTTTCTGCAAACAAAAAGGAAGCAGTTCAGTGCATTGGAGACATATCTTGCTCCAGAGATGCCAATGCCAGTTAGTAGTTCCAACTGTCAAGGACCTTTTTCCTAATTTATTATAGTTGCAGGACTTACTTATTCACATTTTAAAAATTTATCTACTTTGAGAAAGTGCAAGCAGGGGTAGGGGGAGAGAGACAGAGACAGAATATCTCAAACAGGCTCTGCACTTGAACTCATGAAAAGATCATGACTTGAGCTGAAGTAGAACACTGAACTGAGCCATCCAGGCACCCCAGTTTCAGGACTTTTCAATGATTATGTGCACGCCAAAGATAGTACCTGGAACCACCTTCAAGAAGTTTTTGAGCAAAACATGGAAAAAAATAAACCTGGCACCGGAGTATTCAAAAGACAGCTTGAGAAAAAATTACTCGCCAAGTAACCAGCTTAGTCACAGATACCTTAAAACCCAAGGCTGGAAAAAATTGATTTCTTGATCGTGTAATTGTTTAACTGCTCTTGAAGCAACTTGCTTTACCTTAACAAAATCAAACAGGATATTGACCCGCTCTTCAACAGTCCTTTCCAAATCATCACTGAGTGTCAGAACTTTCGCATGGTCACTGATTTCATCCATTCTGCGTCTTTGAGCTTCCTCAGTTGTATCCTCCCCCCAATCATCATCCTCCTCTTCTTCCTGTTAAAAACAAGTATGGTTGGTCAAATACCTTAAAAATACAAAAAAAAATGCCAGATTTCTAGTCATGTTAATGGCATCAGGTTCATTTTCCACAAACACACATCAGGCTTTTTTAACCACAGGATCAGGAACCTAACATACTGTTGCAATGTTATAACTATGACTAGTTTCATTCTCTTTGCCCATGTCACCCAAGCATCGTATTTTACACAACTTTAGCGCCTACCATACCATCAACTGTGCACTCACCACAGCATGTGGAGGAGGACTGATCTCATTTGGTGGTGGTGGTGGTGGGGTCTCACTGCTGGACATGGAACCATTTTCCTTGTCTTTGCCCTTCCTGTTTTTCTTTTCCTTTTCTTTCTTTCCTGTACCACTGTCACTATTCTCTACAGGAAAACCAAAAAAGAAGTGAAAAATTAATACTACAGTGTGTACAACACTTCATGGTGTCTCATGAACATTTAAAACCTTGCCCCCTTTTGCTTTGGAACGTTCCCCTCAGAAAACCATACACAAACACAATGCTACTTAATAATTCTAAAAGGACTCATAAACCAAGTTCATCTACCATTATTTCATATGTGAAAACACTCAGGGTAAGAAGAGAATGTCCCCCAAATACTAGAAAAGATTAAGATGTAGTGCCTCAGAAAGAATAGGTAATTAAGTGAAAGTTGGCACTCCTGACCCTCTCCCCCCCCCACGAACCTGAACAAAGGCTTATCTCAACCGCACTTTAGTTAACGGTTAGAACGCTGTTTAAGTCTATATAACAGTCGGTCTCATGGAAGAGACCACTGGAATAGGTTAGACTTTCTTGCTATAGCAAGCTCAAATTGCATCAGACAACTTCGATCATCTGACACAGAGTGTTGCTTGCAACGTTCTAAAGCCACTCAAGCTTAAAAAGCGAAGACCCCAGTTCACAAAACAGTATTCCAGAAGTAGATCTTTTGCTGGGATCCCAACAGTTTTATAGTATCTACTTCTCCCGTTCCAAAAGAACAGATCTTAAAAACCGACAACAACAAACCGAACAAAGAGTTTAACTGGCAGTCTTTCAAACTCCTAGATTCCACGTAACACGGTACAAAGATTAGAAATCCCTTATATTTTAATTCTGTAACAGCAAGAAAGCTTCAGTTTTGTTTCCAACATCAGTTGCTTTTAAGCTAAAATCTTAGAAGTTCATCATGAACACTTACCAGGTGGGTTTTTGAGAATGAACGTGCAGAGTTTATGATGTGTGTCAAGCATGCCTCGATAGCCACAGGCTTTACAAGAATTACCTATTGTTTGCTTCTTTGGATTGACATGCTGCCAGAAAGGAAACAAAGATTAAAAACAAGTATGTCATCTATGATATAAAAGCAAAAATTCTTCAAGTAGCAAGGTGTTGAAGTATCTGATGGTAACTCCAGCTTAACATAAAAACAGTATCTTTTACGAAAATAATCTACGTAGAAGAGTATGAAAGTATTTTAAAAAAATGTGTTGCTTCTGGTTTTTACTTCCAATGAAGTTGTTTTGCCTTCTCGGGAATAGAACTTGGTGGAATCACAGAACTGATTAGAAAAGCAGATAGGTGACTTTTTCTCTTATTGACAAAACCCTCAAGAACACTCACCAGATCTGTTTCAGGATTCTCACACTCAGGACAGAGAACAAATTTTTTAATGAATCCATCCAACATGTCTTGCAGCTTATTCGCCTCATGAGATCCATTGACAATGTAACGGTCATTCTTAACATCAAACTGGGTCTGTGCTCCCAGCTCACAACCAAAATATTTGGTGGGATCTATGGGGGGAGGAAAAGTTCTGTTAACTAAATCTTTGGCTACTAATTCCTTCTTATACAAATGTCACTCTTTACACTTTATGTGGAGTTAAAATGTGTTGCTTGGGTAATTTCATCTCCTAACAGCAACTAGTAAATCAGTTGTTTTTCACCCCCAGGATTCCACTTAACCCCGAAACTAATTAACATACAACTGAAACAAGACACCCACAAAGTTCGTCATTTCCATATTGATGTTTTTTTCAGACTCCTCCTAAGAGGCATTACTTACACGTTGGAGGCCGATTAAGCGCCTTTGCAACGTCAACCATGTTGACTATAACTGTCTTGATACCATTTCCTTTGCCCTCAACCTAAAGAAAAAAAGAACTTTAATTCTGCATTATCTGCCCCAGAAGCTGCAATCTTTAAAAATCTACAAAAAGAGCTCAGGCCTCATTACGAAGATCGGGATTACCTTGGCAATCAGACGGGGCATCTTGTAGCGATAGAACTGGTCTGACACACTGCGGTTGACATTGACAGACATTTTGGCTTATTAGTGGCTTTATCAATAAGATGAAGAGATCTTTGATTGCAACTTTTTGGTATCTTCTGTCTGGAGAAGAAGGGATGACATAAACGACTGCAAGAGTTCTCGGTCTCTGACATGAAAAAATTTTCGCCACTGAGGCTGTAAGCTTCTTGTTTGTATGCTATGTTTCCCCAATACAGGTACCAATGGCTGCGCAACAGCTCTGAAAGAGAAAGAGAACACACAACCCCCCCCCGACGTTTAACGGGATTCCCGCGCGAGGACACCTCCCTTCGCCTAATTCTGCTACATGAGCGCACCCAGCTCACGTGGGAAGCGGCCAGCACCCCATCTAACACAGAACACCTGTGGCGGCATAGCAGGCCTCCACCTGGACTAGGGTGGGAGACGCCGCGCTGCTCCAGCGGCCGCGGGCTCGCACCACGCCGAACACACGGCCCGTCGGAGGTCCGCTTCCGTGCAGCGGCCATATTTCAACAACTGCCGGGAGACCGAACCGAGGCCTGCGCTCTGCAAACCTAGCCCGTCTCGCGAAGAAACTTCTCAGGTTCCCTCCCCCACCCCCCACGCCGAGACGGAAAACTACGGACTCGTCCTCCGGCACCGGGCGCTCGCTCCACCCCCACCGGGAAGCGCGCGCTCGCGGCCGTGCGCGCGGACTGCGAGGCGGCAACCGAGCGCGACCTCGACCTCTCCTCTCCGGCTCCGCTCCGGGCCCCGCCGGCCGCGCCGCCTGGGGCGGCAGGAGGCCGGCCGCGCCGCCGCCCTGCCATGTGCGCCGCCCGGCCTCGGCGCGGCGGGGGAAACGAAACCGGCCGAGGGGCGCCGGCCCGGGCCGCCCCCGCCCCCGAGCAAGCGATGACTCATGAATGCAGCAATTAGGCCTGACTCAGCCCGCGCGGCGCGCTCCCGCGGGGCGGAGTGGGGGGGCGGGAGAGAGGAAGGGGGGAGGGAAGCGGGGGAGGAAGGGGGGCGGGGGCCGGGGCGGAGGGCAGGGCGCGGGGGCGCGGGGGCGCGGGGGGCGCGGGGGCCCGCCCGAACTGCGCCACACGCGCGCGGGTCACGCGGCGCGCCGCCATCTTGTGCGGCCGCCATCTCCCCGCCGGCCCGCCGGCGGACTCACCGTTTTCGTCAAATAAAGACATAAACCCAACGCTGCTCGCCCGGGACTGGGATGAAGTGAGGCGCGCGTGAACCCGAGTCCGAGGAGGGGCGGCGGAGGCGGCGGAGCAGCGCAGCGAGCAGCGGCCGGGCCAGGCGCCGCCGAGCAGCGGGGAGGGGCTGTCCCAGCGACGTCCGGGGTCCACACCCTTCAGCGCCCGGGGCCTGGCGACCTGGCGCGGAGAGACGGCGCCGTGAGCCGCGGGCGTCGGGGCGCCTTCCCCGCCAGCCAGCGGCCCGCGGGGGTCGAAGGGGCGGGGAGGACTGGGGAGGGGGCGCGGGGCCGCCGCCCCTCCACCGGACTCACCTCTGGAATGTTCTCGCTCTGACTGAACAACGCCGCCGCCGCGCTCAAGCTACCCTCGGCCCCTGCGCCCGCCCCCCGCGCCAGGCCGCACGGCTCATTGGCCCGAGGTGCGCCCGAGCTCGCTCGTCATTGGTCCACGTGCCGCGTCAATCGCGTCTTTCTCCGCCCCGCCTGCTTCCTGAGGCTCCGCTCGCCGCCTCAGCCCGCCCCCATCTCCCGGGTCCGGCGTTCCTTCCTCTGTCCTCCCCTCCCCCCGCCTTTCCCAGAGGTCTTCGCGGTCTCGCGAGAGCAGGCTGGCCGCGGCTGGGGGTTGGCCGCGGGGCCGCGCTTTGTCGGTTTGAGCGACGCGGAGGGGGAAGATGGCGGTTGACTCCCTTCCCCCGCCGCCCTGGCTTCGCGGCGTTCCCACCGAGTTCCCCTCGCGGCGGGCGCGCGGCCTCCCCAGTGGATTCCTAGCTGCCCTTTCGGTCCCCTGGGGACGCACGTCGTCGGTCCTCGAGGCGGAAGTTGTTCCTCCTCCCTGCTCCTTTAGGCCTGGGCAGACGGTGATGATTGGGGGGCCTGGCTCTTTCATCCCAAGTGCTGTCTTTTAAGGTCCGATGCCGGGGTCCATGTACCCGCGGCGACGGTGACTCGCCAAGACACAATTACACGGTCGTGCGGCCCGTAGCCCGCCTCTCTCGCTCACTCCACGGCTCCCCTCCCCGGCACCAAGTCTGCTGGGGCTAGGCACACCCGTTTTCTAAAGAGGGAAACACCAAATTAGTTCGTGACTCCGAGACCCTCCGGAAAGTGCGTCTCGGAGAGGTCTCCGTGTTCTCGTGCTCCACTATAACTTTGCTCCAAACGAGTATCACATTGGGTTACCACTCCCGGAATCGACTCCACAGTTTATAAATTGTGACTTCCTTGCTAGGCGAAGCATAGCCCAAAGCAGGTGTTCCTAATGAGGTTCCAGAGCGGTCCCTCCGGAATGGCTATTTAGAGCCTCTCATGTTTTCCTCCTTTTGAAGTGATTACAGAAACTCTCCCATTCTTTCAAAAACTTAAATTGTGCTTAAAAGTTTCAGTTGCTACTGTAAAAGCGATCGAGTCCATCCTGAAATTTGCAAACATAGTTGTTGTTAGCCAAGAGCCAAATAATGGAGCCACGGGCTCTAATCTGCTTTCTGTGGTCTTCCCCATCTGAATAAAGTAGCAATGTTGTTGACGACATGGTGAGGTGGATAAGGGTCTGCCCTTTGTTACAGATCTGTCAAATATGCAAGAAGGTTGGCACTGAAAGGTATGTTGATTTTTATTAAAGTAAATCATGATTTACAAGCTTCATAAACCATTACAAATTTTTTTTTTTCCAACGTTTATTTTTGGGACAGAGAGAGACAGAGCATGAACGGGGGAGGGGCAGAGAGAGAGGGAGACACAGAATCGGAAACAGGCTCCAGGCTCTGAGCCATCAGCCCAGAGCCTGACGCGGGGCTCGAACTCACGGACCGCGAGATCGTGACCTGGCTGAAGTCGGACGCTTAACCGACTGCGCCACCCAGGCGCCCCTACAAAAATTTTTTTAACATGTATTTAATTTTGAGAGAGGGAGAGAGAGGATCCGAAGCGGGCTCTGCACTGACAGTAGAGAGCCCAGTGTGGGGCTCGAACTCACCAACCGTGAGATCCTGACCTGAGCCGAAGGCAGACGCTTAACTGACTGAGGCTTTAAAATTGACAATGTGGGTGAGGAGGTTAATAAATCAAAGGGAAGATCCAGAGTTGAGAGAAGTGATCTGTGTCCTTGGTGCCAGAGCTTCTGTTATAACCACCCAGTGTATATACATGGGGGTATGATTGTTAAAAGAAATGCATAATGCTTTATGGGTACCAGGTTTCCCATCAGGTAAATGGAAAAGGTAGATCCCAAACAAGCTGCTTCTGGTTCAACATGAAATATGCCTTAGCAGCATTGGAACATTGGGGTTTTTGCATAGCTGCACGCGAATGACATTATTTTAGAAACTGTTGGAAAGGATGGGCATGAAACTAGTCTGAGTTAAGAGGCCTGCCTTCTCAGAAGTATTTTTTTTAAGTTTTTATTTTTTTATATTTAGTTTTGAAAGAGAGCGTGTGACATGAGCGGGGGAGGGGACAGAGGATCAAGCGGGCTCCCTGCTGAGAGCAGGGAGCCCGGATGTGAGGCTCCAACTCGGTGAGATTATGACCTTAGTTGAAGTCTGGTAGGTAACCGAGTCACCCAGGTAACCCTCAGAAGTATTTTTTAATAAAGCTAAATACGAAGTGATTTTCTTTTTTGCCATGTTTGATGGTTTCATATTTAATTTCATGAAAAAAAGTTTGTACTAATTTTAACTTTAATTTTTAGCAGGTGTACCACTCATTTGTATCTAATCAGGTACAGCTCTATTTTTATTTTTTTGAGAGAGAACAAGCGGGGAAGGGGCAGAGAGAGAGGGAGAAAGAGGATCCAAAGCAGATTCTGTGCTGACAGCAGAGAGCCCAATGGCGGGGCTCGAACTCATGAAATGTGAGGTCATAACCTGAGCTGAAGTCGGACACTTAACCAACTGAGCCACCCAGGTGTTCCCTGTATTTTTATTTTCTCAGTAGGCTCCACACCCAATGTGGGGCTTGAACTTATGACCCAAAGATCAAGAGTCACGTGCTCTACTGACCAAGCCAACTGGGCACCCCAGAATTTTAGTTTATTTTTTAAATTTACTTTTTTAAAAGTAGGCTACATGCCCAACATGGGGCTTGAACTGGGGATAACTTTTTAAAATTATTCTTGGGGTGCCTGAGTGGCTTGGTTGAGTGTCCAACTCTTGATTTAGGCTCAGGTCATGATCCCAGGGTTGCATGATCGAACTCCAAGCTCAGCGTGGAGCCTGCTTGAGATTCTCTCTCTCACCCTCTTTCTCTCTCTCTCTCTCCCTCTGCCCCTCCCCCACTCACTAGCTCTCTTTAAAAAAAAAAAAAACAATTATAAAATTATTCTTAACCATACCTTTGAATGCTTCTTAGAGCCTAAGAATTTGCTAAGTGCTTTGGATACACTATCTTATTTACTTCTTAGTCCCTATGAAGAATTTTTGTCCTTTTTTAAAGAGTTTTTGGTTTTGTACTCGATACAAGAAACCTTTCCTAAAATTTTTTTTTTTAATTTTTTTTTTTTTTAACCTTTATTTATTTTTGAGACAGAGGGAGACAGAGCATGAATGGGGGAGGGTCAGAGAGAGGGAGACACAGAATCAGAAACAGGCTCCAAGCTCTGAGCCATCAGCCCAGAGCCCGACGCGGGGCTCGAACTCACGGACCGCGAGATCGTGACCTGGCCGAAGTCGGACGCTTAACCGACTGCGCCACCCAGGCGCCCCTCCTAAAATTTTTTTAAGTTTATTTATTTTGAGAGGGAGCGAGAGTGCACATGCACACAGGGGAAGGACGGGGGGGGGGGGGGAGGAGAGAATCTGAAGCAGGTTCCTCCCATTCAGTGCAGGGCAAACTGAGGCTTAGAGGAAAAAATCTGCCCAAGATCATATACTAGTAAGTGGCAGAGCTGGAAATTAAACTGAGATCTGTCTGACCCCAGAGTCTGTTCCCTTAACCATTACATGACACAGCCTTCCCAGGTAAATACAAACATACACAAAACTAGGCAATTTACACGTGAAGTCCCATTTAATCCTTTGACAATCATGTGAAGTAGTGTTGTTATTCCCACTTTACAGATGAGGAAACAGAGTCAGGAAGGTTAATTTTCTCCAAGTCACCTGCCTAATAAATGGTGGACAGCGTTTGAACTCTAGCTTGACGCCAAGCTCATTGCACAATTCTGCTTCCTACTTCTGGCTCTCTGCCTCATCTGGCTGTATTTACCCCAACCAGGTGCTCGCAGTTTGCTAAGTAATGGACAGCCGGTGCCTATGAAATCTTTGTCAAATGAGTGCCTGAATGATGCCTTTCAGTTCTTGCCTTGAAGGGCAGACATGAATAGCTGCTGAGAAGGTAAATTGGTAAATTGGCCTTCTGGTTGTTCAGATATGGGTGTCTGTTTTGTTTAGCATGAATTTGCCCCTCGAGCAAGATCAAGTCTGCACGGACCAAGAACCTTGGTGTTTCTGAGCTGTGGGCCACTGAGGGGCCCAGGACATTGCCCTCTGTGATGAGCCATCTGGTTGGACAGCGGGCCTCTATGACATCCTGCTCTCACCTATCTCTAGCCTCCATCGCACCGTTGGAGCAGAGCTTAGTTAGGCAAGTTCCTGTCTCCCCTGCTGGAGTAGGAGCTATAGGGGATTATGCATTGTTTTTCTTCTGGCAATAGCCTGTCACAGGGGTGTGCATAGAGCAGACATTCAAAGCTGCTAGGAGGGAACTGAAGGTTATCTGATGAGTACAGAGGTGGTAAAGGCGTTGGCTATGTTGAAAGCTAGTGTCCCAAACCAGGGTAATCTAAGGCGCCCAGGTTAATAAACATTTCTGAGTTGCTGGGATACAGGCCCCGCCCACATCACAGGCCCTGCCCAGGGGCCTTATGTAAACAAATAGCAGCTCTCTGACTCCCACTGAAGCTCGTCCCTACTCCTGAAATCTCTGACCCTCTGGGCAGGATGTCTCCCTGCCTTTGTGACAGGCCCCTCCCACCCAATACTTCCACCGCACCTCTGGCTTTCAGATGGCACTTTGTTGCATCTGCCTGTTTACTGGTCTGCCTCCCTCATTAGGCTGAACAGCTTGTGGTCAGGGGACCTGTCCTTGAGGAGCGCACGGAGTCAGCTACAAAGGGGACAGAGGCAGGAGGCAGAGGTGTCTATGAGGAAGAGATGAAGTGAGGTGTCACTGGAGACGGACATGATGTCATCTTGCTCCTGAGCATCTGACTCCAAGCGGAGCCTATCTTCTGTCGTTCCTGGAAAGAGAGAAAAAAGTACACGATTGTATTGATTCAGTAGATGGCGGAGAAATGTGGATGACTTGGAGAACAGGCTCTGCTCTTGGGTTGCTTGAGTCTTGGTCGCCGGGGAGCCACACACAGTACAGGGCGGCAGCTATGCTGGTCTCGTCTGGCTTGCCTCAGGTCCTGTCTTCAGGGAAACAAAGTGTTTGGCTACCTAGCTGCACCCTCACCTGCTCAAGTCTGGTGGCTGCAGGAAAGGCCTTTGCTCAGACTTCGGGCCCTGCTGTGGGAGGGCACCACAATAAAAGGCCTGGGGGAGGCCGAGGGGCGTCCTGCGGCCAGTTGTCCCGCCGGAGACTCTGCGATTCCCGCTGACTCCTGACAGCCGTTTGCAAGCCTTTGTGAGGGGGCATCTTTGCATGTTCCCACCTCTGCCACACACTGTCCTCTTTAGTTGTGAATCTGGCACATCTTTTTTTTTTTTTAATTTTTAAAAACATTTATTTGTTTTTGAGACAGAGAGAGACAGAGCATGAGCATGGGAGGGGCAGAGAGGGAGGGAGACAGAATCCGAAGCAGGCTCCAGGCTCTGAGCTGTTAGCACAGAGCCCGATGTGGGGCTCGAACTCACAAACCGCGAGATCATGACCTGAGCCGAAGTCGGACGCTAAACCCATTGAGCCACCCAGGCGCCCCGAATCTGGCACATCTTATCCACCCAGGTGAAGCATCCACATGCCAGCCAGTTAGCTTGCTGCTGACCTGTGGGTTGTGGCCTCGAAGTGGAGCGCTAGACCCACACCAGCAGGAAGCACAGCTTGCTATGCGCTTAGCAGAATCAGCTGGCACGTTGGGTGGAGTTGCCTTCTAGACCTCCTTTTTTTATTTTTATTTTTATTTTTTAATTTTTTTTTTTCAACGTTTATTTATTTTTGGGACAGAGAGAGACAGAGCATGAACGGGGGAGGGGCAGAGAGAGAGGGAGACACAGAATCGGAAACAGGCTCCAGGCTCTGAGCCATCAGCCCAGAGCCTGACGCGGGGCTCGAACTCACGGACCGCGAGATCGTGACCTGGCTGAAGTTGGACGCCCAACTGACTGCGCCACCCAGGCGCCCCTAGACCTCCTTTTTTTAAAGTAGGCTTTAGGGGTGCCTGGGTGGCGCAGTCGGTTAAGCGGCCGACTTCAGCCAGGTCACGATCTCGCGGTCCGTGAGTTTGAGCCCCGCGTCGGGCTCTGGGCTGATGGCTCAGAGCCTGGAGCCTGTTTCCGATTCTGTGTCTCCCTCTCTCTCTGCCCCTCCCCCGTTCATGCTCTGTCTCTCTCTGTCCCAAAAATAAATAAACGTTGAAAAAAAAGAATTTAAAGTAGGCTTTACACCTAGCATGGAGCCCAATGTGGGCCTTGAACTCACAACCCTGACATCAGGACCTGAGCCGAGATCGAGTTGGACACTTAACCGACTGAACCAGGCAGGCGCCCTTAGACCTAATTTTTGAGTACAAATGATCTATCCTACGTTCCAGACTCTGTATTTTTTTATTAAAAATTTTTTTAATGTTTATTCATTTTTTGAGAGACAGAGTGTGAGTGGGGGAGGGGCAGAGAGAGAGGGAAACACAGAATCCAAAGTAGGCTCCAGGCTCTGGATGGACAGCACAGAGCCCGATGTGGGGCTCGAACTCACAAACCGCGAGATCATGACCTGAGCCAAAGTCGGACACTTAACCCCTTGAGCCACCCAGGTGCTCCCTGGACTCTGTGTTTCTTAAAGGATGCCTCTCTTGCTTATCTATGCAGGACTTGGTTTCCCGAAGCCTGTGGTTCTCAAATAGAGGTAAGCATCAGAATCTCTGGAGGGCTTATTGAAACACAGACTGCTGGGCCCTCCCCAGAGTGTGAGAGAGTAGGTCTGGGTGGGGCCCAGAATTTAGATTTGGAACCAGATCCCCTGGTTCCACAGGTGCTGCTGGTCCCCGGACCACCCACAGCCCTAAGGCCAGGGGACCACATGACTTTGGAGCTCAGGTACCTCATTTCCTTCACCATGGATTCAGCAGCTTTCTTTTGAGTAATCTCCCGAGCCCTCATTCAGACAGTCTGTCTGGGAATCAAAGTCAAGAAGAACAAAATCGGCGTCCCAGTGACTGTGTTGCAGTTGTGGTGCCCAGGCCGCTTGGAGAAGTTTCGGGGCCGGCTGTCGGAGACTTTGTGTTGTATGCACCACGGCCAGGGGCCTCACGGTGGTTGTCCCAGTGACACTGTGCCGCTGTCACAATGCGGCCACCCGTGTGCTCTCACTGGCGTGCCAACACCTCATGCTGTCCCCTCCTCTTACGGTTGGGGAAACCAAGGCTTAGAGGGAGGATTTGTCTCAAGGCTGGGGCTGGGGTGCTGATGTCCAGCTGTAGGGTTTTTCCCACTGTCTAGGACCTCATTATCCTGTTTGGCATATCCCAGTTCTAGAGTTTGCTCCCCTTCCTTTGGCTGGATTTTAATTGCTCCAATGCTCCTTTTTAGACACATGAGAGGAGGCGGGACCCAAGGGCTGAGGGTGTATCTCCTCAGGACGCTGACCTGCTTCAAGCAACCACTGTGTATCGCGCCTGCGGCCGAGCAGGACATTAGAGACACAGGGGGCCCCTGCAGGTGCTGTACCCACTTGTACGCGTATGGTTGTTTGCGGGCGCTGGGGAGATGTCACCTGAAAGTCTAGATTTCTGATTCTGCAGGAAATAGGAAGCCCTGGCAATGCTGGGATATACCCGTACGTGGCCACGCCTCTGTCATTCAGAGCTGAAGGTGGGGCATGAGTGCTCGCAGACGGCAGCCACCGTGTCTCTGTGCAGGCGTGCACGTGGCCCATACCTGTCGCGTTCACTCCCGTTGCCTGCCTCACCTCCGCGCTGGTGTTCACGCCTCTGATCGTTTCTTTCTTCCTCCAGCGAACGTGCATCAAATGCCATCTGTGTGCCAGCTCGAGGGAAGTTAGACGTTTGAGACCTTGCCCTAGTGTTCTAGGGCCGCTGGAACCAAGTAGCACAGACCCGGTGTGAGACAACAGGTTTCTTCTCCCCTGGTTCTGGAGGCCAGAAGTCTGAAATCAAGGTTCCGGCAGGGCTGTGCCCTCTCTCTGTGCCTGGCGATGGCCAGCCGTCCTGGATGCTCTTCCACTTGCTGTTGGTTGGACGCAAGCGCTGTCTCTGGAAGGTGACCCTCTTCCCTCTGCGTTGTCGCAGGGCGGTCTCTCTGCGTGTGCCTGTCTCTGTGTGTCTTCTCAGAAGGATGCCAGACATGTTGGATGTAGGGCCCGCCCTACACCCTGGCCCAGTATGACCTCCTCTTAACTTGATTTCATTCGCAGAGACCCTGTTTCCAGATAAGGACTCATTCACCTCATTCAGGATCCGGACTTCCATGTATCCTTTGGGGAGATAGAGTTGAACTTGCGGCTGACTTTTAAAGAAGGACCCCAAACAACTCCAAATGTAAAACCTGGCCCTGGCTCGTCACTCATGTTTGGGAGACAAGACTCCCGAAGTGTCAGCAAGGACCCGGTGGCCGTCTGCCTTCCTGGAGCACGAACAGCGAGAGAGTCCCGTGGCCTCAGTGCTTCATGCACACCGACCACTTAATCCCTAACACAGCCCTCCCAGGGAGATTCTGTTGGCCAGTGGACTTTGCAGATGAGGTAACTGAGGTGCAGAGAGGTCATACAGCTTTGCCAAAGTCCCTGGGGAGCAGAGCTGGGTGTGTGTGTGTGTGTGTGTGTGTGTGTGTGTGTGTGTGTGTGTGTGAACGACAGCAAGTGCCAGCAGGCTGTTTGGCCCTTGTGATAGGGACAGGTGAGGCTAACCTTTGTCTCAGCTGCCATCACAAAACCCAGTGCTTACCTCCTTTATCATCCCCCTGGGGCGTGTGCTGCTCTGTGACTTCCCAGGGCGATTGCAGGGGGCTTTGGGCATGATGTAGAAAAGGTCTGATTACTTTCTTGATCCCTAAACTCCCACTTGCACAAGATTTAGTCCCATATTTAGGGTCAGTTTCCTACATCTACTGGCAGATGGAAGAGCCGTCCAGAACCCATAACAATATGCTCTACATAACGTTTATTTTGTGGTACTGATCCATCTGAGTAAATATAGTTAGTACCAGATGGGACTTTTGCAATCTAGAGTTCTGAAGGCAAGAAAGGATTCGTTTTGAGTTTCCTTAAATTAGGTGAGCAATTTTTTTCTTGGGCTATCAACCCCCACGTTCAACATTCCCAGCGTGACATTTTGTACTGTTATACTTGGTAAGTAAAGCTTAGCTATTCTGAGGTTTATGTGCCAGGAGCCTGTGCTCAGAGTTCCCTTTTTAGTTGCGCTCATAAAGGCTGCTCACATGTTTGGGTATTTCATGCAGAAAGAAGTCTTTCGGGCTAGGTCATTCTCGGTTAGATATTTACAAAGTTCACGGCTATTTTTAACACACACCTCTGCTGCCTTAAAACCACAGTCAGCGTTTAAAGCCATGACTGGCTTCTCTCACTTGGCATAATGTCTGCAAGGTTCACCCATTGCGCTAAGTGAAAGAAGCCAGTCACAAAAGGACAAATGCTGTATAAGTCCACTTAGATGAGGTTCCTAGGGTAGGCAGATTCATGGAAGCAGAAAGTAACAGGGTGGATGCCAGGGGCT
Source organism: Puma concolor (assembly GCF_028749965.1). Taxonomy (NCBI): domain Eukaryota; kingdom Metazoa; phylum Chordata; class Mammalia; order Carnivora; family Felidae; genus Puma; species Puma concolor. The sequence continues at coordinate 3,308,356 of NC_141672.1, forward strand.
GGGGGAGGGGGTAATAGGGAGTTAGCGTTTCACAGGGAAAGAGTTTCAGGTCGGGAAGGTGGAAACATTCTGGAGATGGATGGTGGTTTTCTAACAATGTGACTATACTCAGTGCCACTGAACCGTATACATAAAAATGGCTAAAACGGTAAATTTTATGTTGTGTATATTTTACAAAACAAAAAAAAATCCTATAATAACCTAAGCAACTCTATGTAAATGGATACAAGTGATACAATTGATAGAAACCTCACATGCCTGCGATTAAATATGGTCCGTATCATAAATACTGACAATCATGCATATTTATATGAAGTTTCTTTTCTGTTTTGTGCTTTTCTTTATTTTTCAATTTAAAAAGTTCCCCCAGAAGATATAAATTTTAGCTAACTCTGTGACACTGAGCCCGTCTTAGCATTTTGAACTGCTATTCTCCTGTAAAACAGGTGGGGGGGTGGGTTAAAGACAAGAAATTTACTCTGCGGAACAGTAGAAACCAAAGTAGATGGAAGTCACCCCTCAGTAAGATTCAAGTGGTAACAGAATCAAGTGCAACACCGTCAACTCCTCAGCCTCCCAGGGCAAGAGTTGTCAACCCAAATCCTCCCAGGGCAAGAATCCTACACCCACATCCTCCCAGGGCCCTCCAGCCACCCCCCTCCCCACTCAGGTGATCACAGCAGGGCTGCAGGGCTGTGAGAGGCACTGAGGAACCACAGGGACTCCAGGAATAGAAATATAAAGGCATCCACATTCAACTAAGGAAACAAAACAAAACCAAACTCCATGCAGACCAAACAAAACTCAAAGGGATTGTGTCTGGCCTGTGGGCCACCAGTTTGCAATTTCTGCTTCAGAGTGAGAGACTCTTGGATCTGGGAGGGACACTGGAGGACTTTTTGTCCTCATCCCTGCTTTTCCAAAGAAGAAACCATGATGAAGTTATGCATTGCTTTAGAAAGAACTGGCCTAGAATTAGCTACATCTTAGACAACAATTTTAGGGCTCTCTTCTTCCTCAATGCTGGCTAGAAATTTTTTTTTCTCATTTATTTATTTCAAATTTTTATTTTTGAGGGAGAGAGAGAGAGAGAGGATGTGCATGTGAGTCAGAGAAGAACAGAGAAAGAGAAAGAGAGAGAATCCCAAGCAGGCTCTGCACTGTCAGCACAGAGCCCAATGGGGGCTCGAACACATGAACAGTGAAATCATGACCTGAGCTGAAATCAAGAGTCAGATGCCTAACTGACTGAGCCACCCAGGCACCCCATTTTTCCCCCCAGATAGTATATCATTCCAAGTTTGAATTTGAATCTTTTCCTTAAACATAGATAAATTGATTTAATTTCATCTTACTGCACAAATGAAGTTCAGTGCCTAGTATTTTTCTGTTTGAGTGATAGCTGCCACTTTCCAACAAACTCCACCACTTAATGGCCAGCAGAAATTTTGATATGCATACTACGTGTCTCCCAGCCTTTTCAAAATTGCAGTTATTTGCGTGTGGGCCTTTGGATAAAAATGCCAAAGGAAGTTATCAGTGGACGTTTTCATATATCTGATACTGCTGACCTTCTAAGATATATAACAAGTTTTGAGAAGGTAGATTTTTCTTTGGCTCTCTTGTTAACATCCGTTGTGAGAATTTGGATTACGTTAGGAGAGCTCTACACCAGTGCCATGAACTCGCAGACCTAGGATGAATACGGCCCCTGTAGATGTGTTATGCTTTGATCATCATTGTTTTGGGAGGAGGGGGATGAAATGGCTTTAGGTCATCATGTGCTCTGGAAGCTCCCCCAAGTAATGACATCTTCCTCTTTGAGGAACATACAGCCCCTTCCTGGCCATTGAAGACATATGAGGTAGCGGTCCATCTTATTTGAGGGAGATCACAGTGCAGTGCTATCAAAATGAGGTTCTCCGGGACACGTGTTCAGAAGTTGAGTGTATGGGGCACCTGAATGGCTCAGTTGGTTAAGTGTCCGACTTCGGCTCAGGTCATGATCTCACAGTTCGTGGGTTCAAGCTCTGCGTCGGGCTCTGTGTTGACAGCTCAGAGCCTGGAGCCTGCTTCGGATTCTGTGTCTCCCTCTCTCTCTCTCTCTCTCTCTGCCTCTCCCCCTCTCATTCTCTCTCTCTCTCAAAAATAAATAAACATTAAAAAAATAAAAATAAATAAAAAAAGTGTTGCCTGACCTTGCCGGGTTAGCCACGTGTGCGGTCAGCAGACTCTTCCCTTTGGAGAGGGGATAGGCAATGTTTAGCTGCCCTGCATCTGGCCACGTGCAGGAGTGTCTTGTGGCCCTTAGCCCAGAACATTGGGAAGCCATGTCCTTGTGGAAGGGGTGAGCCCTGATGAATGGCAGAGAAGACCCCCATACATCTAGAAATGGAATTCACAACCATACCAGTCCAGCCCAGTAAGCATACGTGGAGACACCCCCACTGGCCCTGCAGGAGTCATCACTGAAAGTGATGATAAGGACACCATAGTCTATTTGTCCAGCATCTGCCAGGCAGCAGGTTCTGAGCAAAGTTCTCACGGGTAGGAGGTCAGAGGCCGTGTTACTAACAAGCGCTGGCTCTGAGGGGGAGTTCGGGTGACCCCCTCGGCCCAGTTTGCTCAGAACCTCCCTGGTTTTAGTAGTGAAAATTCCTTATCCTGGGAAACTTCTCAGTCGCAGGCAAACTAGAACAGTTTGTCACCCTGGGGAGGGGCACACGTTTTACCTAAATTACTTGGTATAATATAAAGTGGGATGGGGAGGGGTGCCTGGGTGGCGCAGTCTGTTAAGCGTCCGACTTCAGCCAGGTCACGATCTCGCGGTCCGTGAGTTCGAGCCCCGCGTCAGGCTCTGGGCTGATGGCTCAGAGCCTGGAGCCTGTTTCTGATTCTGTGTCTCCCTCTCTCTCTGCCCCTCCCCCGTTCATGCTCTGTCTCTCTCTGTCCCAAAAATAAATAAAAACGTGGAAAAAAAAATTAAAAAAAAAAAAGTGGGATGGGGAAAAATGTGGGCCAAAAGGACTATTGAGATCAAGTTCTGGGAAGTGCTGTCCACCCTCCAGGCAGCAGCCAGAGAGCATTTGCTTAAATTTTACTTTTTATGTCTCTCTTTTTTTAAGATTAAAAAATGTTTATTTAGAGAGCGAGAGAGCACACACATGAGGGAGGGGCACAGAGAGAGAGAGGGAGAGAGAGAATCCCAAGCAGGCTCAGTGCTGTCAGCGCAGAGCCTGACGCGGGGCTCGATCCACGAACCGTGGGATCATGACCTGAGCAGAAATCAAGGGTTGGATGCTTAGCAGACTGAGCCAGCCAGGTGCCCCACTTTTTTTTTTTTTTTAGAATCAATATTTTATTGTCACTTATAATCAGATGGCAGTTGGGTATATAGTCTTCATACTTGATCTTTCCTTTTTGTAAATAAAAAAATATCACAAGTTGTCAACATCCAATGACTGGTTATGTTTTCAGAAAACATAATTAGATGAATTCATTAATGGTAGCTTCAAGATTTTCCTTATCAGTTCCAGAAAATTCACCCACCTTCTGTTCCTTTTTTAAAAACGGGAGGGTTGGCTTCACACTCTGAAACAACCTCTGACAGTCACCCACGTCTACTTCAAGGCACACCACGTTGGGATCCTTCTCAGAGAGGGCATGAGAGATGGACTTGACCATTGTGCAAGGCCCACACCCTGTGGCAGAGAAGTCAACTACTAAAGTGTTCCCCTCACTGTTCAAGGCTTCCTGAAAAGCATATTTGCTCTTGATCTGCTTCACTATTTTGGCAGCTGGGGTCTGACAAACGACTGTAAGGACCAATGGAAGTGGATCCTAAACACGGCCAGAGCTCCAGGCGCCCCACGTTTTACCTTTCGGGAGCAGCTTTAGACTCACAGTGAAACTGAGCAGAAATTAGAGATTTCCATCATGCCCGCTGTCCACACACAGGCACGCCTCTCCCAGTGGGACATCCCACCAGGTGGGACATTTGTTACAATTAATTGATGAGCCCATATCGACGTGTGGTCATTACCCACGTAGGCCGTAGTTCGCTTTGAAGTTCACTCTTGGGGCACATCCTACACAGAAGAGCATTTTTAAAAAGTGAGACGCAGCAGAAGGAGCAGAGTGACCACAGTCCTGTTCTGTGAGCTGCATGTGTGCACGTACTGGCTGTCACGGAGAGCGCTTCCCTAATTGGCCTGGGGTGACGAGTGGTCACGAGACTCTGCTTGGGTGTTGAAGGGACACGTTGCGTGTCAGTTTGGAGAGAACCCAAGGGCTTTGTGGGGTTGTAAGGAAATCCGAGATTGAATGGAGAGTCAGGAATATGGCGGGAGGCCCTGGGCCTCCTGCTAAGGGATACTTGGCTCTTTCTCTCTCTTGCCCAGTGGAAATTGCCCAAGGTGGTCCCAGCACGGCGTCAGGATGTCTTCAGGAGTCAGGCTCTGCCCTTGGCCACTTTCTCTCTCTCTCTGTTTGTTTGTTTTTTTAAGTTTATTTATTTTGAGAGAGAGCCAGATCCAGGGCTTGAACTCACAAACCATGAGACAGACCTAAGTTGAAGTCGGACACTCAACCAACTGAGCCATCCAGGTGCCCCAGCCACTTTTTCTTTTAAACCCATGGAACACAAAGTGACCAGGTGACATCATTTTGGCTGGTTGAGCTTGGTTGCCTTGGATGGGGCTGCCGCCCTCCCGAATACAGGATCTCTGCTGCCCCCTGGTCCGGCCTGGATGCCGTGCATTCTTCTGATGACGTATGCTTTCTCTCTGACCTGCTGTCCCTTCCTGCTCTGGCCATGTCCCTCCTGGAAAATGCCTACACCCCCTCCCCTCCCCTCCAATGAGCCTTCTTTTTGTGCCTGTTTATGGCCTGTCTTTGGGGAGCCCCACACCTGCCTGGTGGTTTCCTGCTGTTCCTTTGGGAAACACAATTGCTGATTACCCTCCCAGCCGGAACACTAGAATTTACTGCTTCGAGAGACGCCTACCTTTGAAAACAAAAAAGCCTATTTGTCGTGCTTTGCCCTCCCAAGGGCAAACAGGGTAACAAAGGAAAGGAAGGACCTTCTGCATCTTTAACAGGTTGCTCTGCCCTGCTTGCGTGCCCTGCAGCCAGACTGTTGGCTCTTTGTGACCAAACGCTGCGGCACCCAGCTCCGTTTCCTGCCCACGTTGGCGCTTTGTTGAGTGATGAGTGTTGATGAGGTTTTGGGGTGATGGTGGGGGGTCCGGAGCTGATGACGTAGAGAGAATTCTTGAAGACATCTTTGGTGCAAAAAAGGTGATTTTATTAAAACGTGGGGACAGGATCTGTGATGTGCTGAGACTCCTAAGATGCCTGAGGCCTTGCTGTTGTCCAGCCCAGGTGGTTTTCCCTCTAGTAAGGCGTTAGCATCAGGATGTTCGCAGGTGCCTGGAGAAACGTTCTACTCTGTCTTGGTCTGAAGTATCTGTCAATGGGCTGCAGGTTATGAGGAAATTTAATTTTATCTGCCGTTTCCTTCTGGCCTTTGTTTCCCATGTCACTATGGAGGGGTGATGTTGGGGCTCCTCTGAGAAGCAGCGGGGACTAAAGGTTTGCACGAGGGAGATGTCCGTGGGGGAGGAAATAGGGGTGCAGGTGCCGAGGGCAGGAAGAGCGGGGACAGCCATGCACATTGGACTCCGGGGTAAGGAGGGAAGGCTGGTGACTTGCAGGGCCTGCTGCCTCAGCAAGGTCTGGCGCGGCCATCAGAGGAGGCCTTGTGTCCTAGGAGCGGGCCTGCCCGCACATCCTTGCTGCGCTCGGTCACGGCTGGTGGCAGCCATGGGAAGCTTGGATCTCAGAGCTCGGCAGCTGTGCTCTGGACCAGTCACCTTCCCTGGATCTCAGGGTCTGCGTCCTTACGGCCACCACATTCTTCTGGGCATGACCGGCCTGGACCTGTCCCCTCGCCCCACCTCCGTGATTACAGATGCAAAGATGAAGGGGAACGGTGCCCCTGACCGACGCGTTTGTCACAAGCCCCCGCCTGCTTCTGTGCCTGTGTCCTCTGCTTTGGAGGTCAAGCCCCTGTTTGACGGGTGTTGGGGCTAAAGAGAAGGTGGTTCTTTTGCCGCCGTGTGGGTCCCAGCAGAGAGAAAATGGAAAATCAGGTCATGAGATCTAGGAAAGAATGTAGGTCAATTAAAGTTTAAAGCAGAGACGTTTCTGCAGTGGCTCCGTGAGTCAGCATCGAGTCTGGGGGAAGTGCCACAGGCACCTGAAGGCTGATGGGGTCTCGCGTGGGGCCAGGGCCTCCGGCGGGTGCCGGCAGGGCAGCGTTGTCCCCACTGGAGGGAGCAGCCCAAGGTTGCTTGCAAGTTTTCATGCTTTTAAGCCGAGTTGAAATTCATCACCGAACACCCTTGACTGCCTGGGGAGCGTCCTAACTCAAGCTGGGAATCTGGGCCAGCTGTTTATAAGAACAGTATTCGCTGAGTGAAGCCAGCAGGGCAGACAGGGGGTGACTTCTTGGAGGGCAGGAGGGGGTGGGAGGGAAGGGATCTGGCCACGAGCTCATACTTTCGACAACCTGCTCTGTGCCGTGCCGTAATTTTTGCTCTCTGGCGCTGTGGAAGCCTCCCCGCGCCGCACAGAAGGGCAGCCCAGCTCTGCTCCCGGAAAGGCTTCCCCGTGGACAGGGCAGCATGGCAATGACAGGAACCCATCGCATGGGTGACTTAGCTGTCACCTGCAGCACTTGTGGCCAACCTCTGCCCCACCCAAAACACACAGAAACGCACAGGAACGATTTGTCTGAGCTGGGCCTGGGTTCTCCGCAGCGGCTCTGGGAGGCCCTGCTCCGGGCCACAGCCACGGCTCGTCCCGGGTTTGGGCTCTGCTGTGGGCTGGGCTGTGTTCACATCTACCAGGCTTTGGGACACCTCACGTCCTGGGACTGTGTCTTCTTTCTGTTTTTTAAGCACCAGCATCTATGTTATGGGCTGAATTACCTCCCTCCCCAGAGGCACAGGTTGAAATCCTAACCCCCAGCACCGTAGAACGTTACTGTATTTGGAGATGGGGTCCACACAGGTGTGGTCAAGTTAAGAAGGGGTCATTATGGGGCGCCTGGGTGGCGCAGTCGGTTAAGCGTCCGACTTCAGCCAGGTCACGATCTCGCGGTGCGTGAGTTCGAGCCCCGCGTCAGGCTCTGGGCTGATGGCTCAGAGCCTGGAGCCTGGTTCCAATTCTGTGTCTTCCTCTCTCTCTGCCCCTCCCCCGTTCATGGTCTGTCTCTCTCTGTCCCAAAAATAAATAAACGTTGAAAAAAAAATTAAAAAAAAAAAAAAAAAGAAGGGGTCATTAGGGTGAGTCCTGATCCAATAGGGCCGGTGTCTTTATTTGTTTATTTTTTTTAGTGCTTATTTTTGAGAGAGAGAGCACGAGCAGGGGAGGGGCAGAGAGAGAAGGAGACAGAATCTGAAGCAGGCTCCAGGCCCTGAGCTGTCAGCACACAGCCCAATGCAGGGCTCAAACTCATTAACCACAAGATCATGACCTGAGCCAAAGTCAGACGCTTAACCCACTGAGCCACCCAGGTGCCCCAGGACCAGTGTCCTTATAAGAAGCAGAGATCAGGACGCAGAGATCAGGACACAGACATGTACAGAGGCCACTTGAGGACATGGGGAGAAGATGGCCATCAACGTGCCAGGGAGAGAGGTGTCAGGAGCAAAGCCACCCTGCTGAGGCCCCGAGTGGATTTTTGGCGTCCAGAACCACTAGCATACGAACTCCTGTTGTGTAAGCTGCCTGGTCCGTGGTGCCTTAGGTCAGTCCTGGGAAACGAATGTAGCCTCCGTGTCTTGGGTAACTTAATGAGCATCTGTGGAATAAGCGAAGGTAGAAGTGATCTTGAGTAAAACTGCTGAATGCTGGGTGTCACTCTGTAGAGGAGGCCCTGGGGAGAAGTCACTCATCCAACGTCAAACTTGACATTCACAGCAGAGCTCACGTCCGCGGGGACCCCCTCCTAGGCAGAAGCTTCTCCCCAGGTTTCTTTCTTCCTGGGCAAGGGAAAGAGGTCGACCTGAATCCTTGCTTTCCACATCTCCCTCCAGTAGAATTTCTGGTCCACGTTGTGGGGGGGTGGGGGGGAGAGCGGATGTGCGTGCGTGAAATAATGCTGTCCTCACTCTCCATGACAGGTGTCCTCACCGTCTGCTAGTGCTTGGAAAGAAAGCACTTCTTCTGTGTGCCAGGACTGAAGAGTTACCGTATTACTGGGGGTTTTAAAAAAAATTTTATTTATTTTTTAACACACACACACACACACACACACACACACACACACACACACAGAGTGTGAATGGGGGAGGGGCAGAGAGAGAGGGAGACACAGGATCTGAAGCAGGCTCCGGGCTCTGAGCTGTCAGCACAGAGCCTGACACGGGCCTCGAACCCACAAACTGTGAGATCATGACCTGAGCCTAAGTCAGACGCCCAACCAACTGAGCCACCCAGGCACCCCTATTAGGGTTTTTTAAAATTAATTTTTTAAAAAATATTTTATTTTTGATAGAGACAGAGCATAAGTGGGGGAGGGGCAGAGAGAGAAGGAGACACAGAATCTGAAGCAGGCTCCAGGCTCCCAGCCGTCAGCACAGAGCCCGACACAGGGCCTGAACCCACGAACCGTGAGATCATGACCTGAGCCGAAGTCGGACGCTCAACCGACTGCGCCACCCAGGCGTTCCTAAATTAATTTTTTAATTTGAGTGTAGTTGACACAATGTTACATTAGTTTCAGGTGTGCATGTTGTGACTGGACAACTATACATTATGCTATGCTTGGCCACCAGTGAGGCCACCTGTCACCGTGCAGTGCTATTACAACACCACTGACTACATTCCCTATGCTGTGCCTTTTATTCCCGTGACTTACTCATTTTGTGACTGGGAGCCTATGTCTCCCTCTCCCTTTCACCCATTTAGTCCATCTCCCACCCTCCTCTTCCTGGCCACCATCAGTTTGTTCTCAGTATTTGCAGGTCTGATTCTGCTTTTTGTTTGTTTATTCATTTGTTTTCAGATTCCACATGTGAGTGAAATCATATGGTATTTGTCTTTCTCAGCATGACTTACTTCACTTAGCATTATACCTGATAGATCATTCCATGTTGTTTCAAATGGCATGATGTCATCCCTTTTTATGGCTGAATAATAGTGTGTTTGTGTGTGTGTGTGTGTACATGACACATCTTCCTTATCCATTCATCTATTGATGAATTCTTAGGTTGTTTTCATATCTTGGCTATTGTAAATAGTGCTGCAATAAATATAGGAGTGCATAGGCATTTTGAGTTAGTGTTTTCATTTTCTTTGGGTAAATATGCAGTTGTGGGATTATTGGATCATACGGTATTTCTATTTTAATTTTTTGAGGAACCTCCATACTGTTTTCCTCAGTGGTTGTACCAGTTTACATCTACTAGGGAATGTTTTGCTTCTAATTATGCAATGGAAGTATTTACAGTAATTAAATGTATAGTTTTAAAGGTTTAAGAGTTTTTACTTGACCTCCCTTGTAAATGAGACTAAATACCAAAGACCCCTTGTGATTGTGAAAATTGACTGGATTTATTTAATTTATTTTAATTTTTTTAATGTTTATTTATTATTGAGAGAGACAGACACACAGAGCATGAGCAGGGGAGGGGCAGAGAGGGGGGAGACACAGAATCCAAAGCAGGCTCCAGGCTCTGAGCAGTCAGCACAGAGCCCGACTCAGGGCTTGAACTCACAGACTGTGAGATTATGACCTGAGCCGAAGTCGGTCACTCAACCAACTGAGCCACCCAAGCGCCCCTAAAAACTGACTGGATTTATAAACAGCAGAATAAGATTTTTAAACTGTTTATACTCAAAAACCAGGTTTTAAAATGTAGTATTTTTGCACATTGAATATTTGTTTAAAAAGCAGAGTAACAGTGCCTAGTCATGTGTGTGCACCACAGTCATCTTTAAAAACTCCCAAACCTTTTGCGATGGTGTGCCCAGGCCATTGGTGGGGGAAGTGGCTCACTGCAGCTAAGGGGGGGGGGGGGGTGGGTCTTGGCAGGGGAGGGGTGGTGGCTGTCCAATTTGGGTACAAATTCTTCCACTGACTTTGGTTTCCCTGCAGAAGGAAATGCTTCTGGCCCTGTCACCTAAGGCAATGTCTTCAAACTGGGGCCTCTGACTCATTAGCAGGCTGTAATATTGGGTTGCAGTATTGTAACCAGCATTAAACAAATGGAGTAGAATTAAGGTTTCCAAGCAAAATACAGGACACCCAGTTAAATTTCAATTTCAGTTGCAAAACAAATAATTTTTTTTACTGTAAATATACCCTAAATATTATGTGGGATGTACACATACTAAAAAAAAAAAGTCAGTTATTTATTTATCTGAAATTCAAATATAACTGAGATCCTGTATTTTTTTTTTAATTTTTTTAACGTTTATTTATTTTTGAGACAGAGAGAGACAGAGCATGAATGGGGGAGGGTCAGAGAGAGGGAGACACAGAATCTGAAACAGGCTCCAGGCTCCGAGCTGTCAGCACAGAGCCCAACACGGGCTCGAATCCACGGACCGCGAGTTCTTGACCTGAGGCAAAGTCGGCTGCTTAACTGACTGAGCCACCCAGGCACTCCGGTCCTGTATTTTTTTTAATGGGCCAAAGATCTTTTTTATTTATTTAAAAATTTTAAAAGTGTTAATTTTTGAGAGAGACAGAGTGGAGCGGGGGAGGGGCAGAGAGAGAGGGAGACACAGAATCCGACAGGTTCCAGGCTCTGAGCTGTCAGCCAAGAGCCTGATGCGGGGCTGGAATCTGTGAACCACGAGATCATGACTTGATTTGAAGTCAGATGCTTAACCGACTGAGCCATCCAGGTGCCCCTCGGGATCCTGTATTTTTAAATGTTTATTTGTCTGTTTATTTTGAGAGAGGAAGAGAGAGTGGGGGGGAGGGGCAGAGAGAGAGAATCCCAAGCAGGCTACATGCTGTCCGTGCAGAGCTGGATATGGGGCTCGATCTCATGGCCTGAGCTGAAATCAAGAGTTCGATGCTCAACTGAGGCCACCCAGGCAGCCCAGGAGTCCTGGTTTTTTTTTTTTTTTTATTACTAAATCTGGCAACCCTAAGTAGCATGGAGTAGAAAATACGAAAAGGGGCCATATACATATATATAGGCAAGTATTGGGACACATTGGAATGTAGTTCTTCCTGTGAGCTGGAGCCTGCGGTGGGAAAGCCCTGTCCCGGCACTTGTGCGTGTTACCTGCGGGACAACCGCAATGGCGTTTAGCAGGGCCTGCTGTGTAAGAGGGGGCACCTGGGCTGCTATAATGACCACCGTCATTCTGTGCTCTGCCTCTTTTTTTTTTTTTTGGAAAGGATTTTTCTTGAAAGAACTCAGAGCCTTCAAATGTTTATGGAAACATTACTCAGAAAATGTCTCCCGTTGATCAGGCTCTCACCTGTCTTCTGAGGGGACGATCTCAGTCCCGCTCTCCGGGTCTCACCTGGGTCGAGTCGCCACCAGGTGGGCAAAGCGCCAAACGCCAGCGGACGCTCCCAGCCCTGGCCACCAGGTGGCGGCACGCGGCCGCCGTCTCGGCGGAGATCGGGTATCCGCAGACTTCGCTTCCCGCTCGTGTCTCCGGTATTACTCGCGGCGGCCTGGGGCCGAGGCCTTTTCTCATCCGGATTCTGCAGCCGGCCGTGCAGCGGCCCCGACGTGTTCCCGGACCCGGGAGGGAAGCGCGGTGGGGGGCGCCAGTCCCGCAGGTGCGGCCGCGCGGCCGCGGCTCCCGGGGAAGCCAGCGGCGCCGCACTCGCCAGCCCGAGCCCGGCGGCTGCGGCCCGCGACAGGTGGCGCCCCGCGGTGCCCAGGCCCGGAGGGCCTCCCCGCGCTGCGCCCTCGCCCTCGTTCCGAACCCGCCTCCGAGGGTTCGCAGCTTCCTCCCCACCCGCCGCCCCTTTCCCTTGACTTCACTTTTGAACTTCAACTCTTCACACGGTTAGTGGCCCCCAAATGGGTAGACTCCTCGACACTGCCGAAGGGGGTCCGTCTCGACGTAACGTTGTGCTTTTTGCCCCGGGGAAGAGGCCATCGCCCCTTCCTCGTCTCCTGAGTATGGGGTCCCAGCCTCCCCGCCCCCCCACCCCTCCTCCCCCACCCCCCACGTCCTCTCTCCTGCCCTGGTGATGAGTGTCAAAGCTGTTGGACTGTCTCCCAGTGGAGGAAGAGGAGGTGGGGGGCTTCCGGGGTGGGTCTGTGCGGGTGCACTTCGAGGCTGCTGGGGACCAGGAGTGGACACTGCGCCCGGGGGAGGCCACAGCCTGCACCCACACCGGCCCTCTTGGGGGCTCCACAGGCACGGACAGCGAGCTCTTCCTCCCGGGAACGAGGGTGGGTGAGGACCGCAGCGTCTGTCCCCATCCTCTGGGCCCCACGCTCTGTTTCTTTAGGGTTCTAGGAGAGAGACCAGGCGTTGCCGTAGCCTCCGGCCGCAGGGCCTGAGCCGGATCCGTCGGAGTCAGAACAGTCGAGGGAGAGCTTTCTTACTCCAGGTTGGACAGACTGATCCTGGGCTCTGTGGGGTTACTTCCTGTGTTCCCACATGCACATGGCCTCCTCTCCCCCCAGCCAGCTGCTCACGCGTGGCCCCCTCGAGTGGCAAGTGGCCGGCTCACCTCAGTCAGCAGACCCCTGGAGGGGAGGGAGGGGGGACAGACACAGGGGCAGGTTCTGAAAGGGCAAGTGGGCATCTCGATGAATAGGAAAATTTTACAAAGGGGACGCGTTGCACGATTTTGCCGGCTTCCTGGGAATTTAGGATGTGGGAGAGATTATCCCAGCGTCATTCTGCTTCTGTGGACAGTGGGGCTCCAAGGGGCACCCGAGGGAGGGAAGACCCTTCTCTCCTGGCCCCAGCCCTGCTTAGGCAACACCCATGGGAGCGACCCACCACGAAGCTTCGTTTTTTTTGTTTTTTTTTTTCATGGAACTATGATTGCTCACGGGGCAGAGGTGGACATCGCTGGTCAGGCCCACTGCTCCAGAGAGGGGGCAAAGCCTGGGGAGTCGCCCAGCCCCAGAGGCAGAAGGGCTTGAGGGGCCCCGGCCCGGCCCCCACTCCAGCAGGAGAGGTGCTGTGGGAAGGCACACACCTTAAGAGGGGCCTCGGAGACTCTTTGATCCACATGTGCATTCATTCATTCATTCATTCAGCCAGTCTCTGCTGAACTCTGAATGCACGAGGCCCTGCCGGGCACCAGGACTCAGGAGCCAACCCAGGCCCGATCTCATGCAGAAGTCTTTGGGAAGAGGGATGCTGAACAGGTAGAGGTAGAGGTCAGGGGCCACGAGGCACACATCTGGCTCTTGCGCTCTTGTCTTGGGGGCCTCCTGGAGGAGGAGGGGGAGAGTGAGGGAAGGGGGTGGGCAGGAGCTGTGTGGCTGCAGCGCCGAGGGGGGCAGGTAGGCAGGGAGGTGGGATGGGCCAAAAGGTCTTCAAGACTTCAGTCCTCTAATAAATGTGACTGAGTCCTTGGGCGACAGGAAGCTGGCTGAGTAGGGGTGAGTTGACCAGATCTGCATTTGAACACCAAGACCAGCCCTGGAAGGGAGCAGGAGAGAGCCTGCCTGCTGTCACGGATCTGCAGTTAGGATGCTTGGATGGGGCAGTGGCAGGAACAGAGGCAAGCAAGCAGATTTCATATGCTTTGGGAGGGAGGATTTTTTTAAGTTGTATTTATTTATTTTGAGAGATGGGTGGGGGGGGAGGGAGAGAATGAGCCGGGGAGGGGCAGAGAGAGAGGGAGAGAGAATATCAAGCAGACTCTGCACTGACAGCTTGGAGCCTGAGGCAGGACTTGAACTCATCAACCATTAGATCAAGACCTGAGCAGAAATCAAGAGTCGGATGCCTAACCGACTGAGCCACCCAGGTGCCCCGGGAGGGAGGATTTTGTATCAAGGGGTGTGATTAGCAGCACTGGGGGCTGGCCGGCAGGGTATCTCTGTCCAGAGTCAGATGGGAGTGTGTTTCTGTCCTTGACGACACCCTCATCTCTAGGATTCCCTTCAGCACTTGTTTCGTCCTCTAGTGAAGTCTTTTCTATCCGGAAACCTTTATTCTGTGGGTCAGGGAGCCAGTGTAGAATTTGCTGCTTACTAAAAATATTTGTTTCAGCTGTATAATCAGTAGCTGGTAAATATTCAGGGGTGTGTTTGGGATTCCACTGGGCTTATAGTAAAGTGGATTCAAGAGAAAATTCCATTTATTTCCTCACAGAAGGGAACGGTTGAGTAGGCTGTGGTCCGTCCTTGGAGGGCTAAAGAGGATGTACCCACGAAAAGGAATGGGGACTCTCCCTGTAGATGACCACAAGCAGCCTTTAGGATGCACTGTTTTGGTTGGCAGAGTAACAACAGTCAAGGCGTAAAGATATTCTCGCCCTAATTCTTGGGACGTGAATGCGCGACATGGAGAAAGGGACGGTGCAGGTGTGATTAAGGGTGTCCAGTGGCATCATGAGTCCTTCAAGGTGGACAGCCTTCCCCACCTGTGGTCGGAGGGAGAGAGGTGATGACAGGTTAGGGATGCGATCCTTCCGGCTTTGAAGACAGAGGAAGGTGGGCCGCGAGCAGGCCGCCAAGGTGACCTCTAAAAGCTGTGTGTGCGCTGCCCTTGGCTCTGTTCTTTGAGTTGTGCGTCTCGAGATGAGCCTCATCGCCATCAGTGGCTGTGGGAGTTCCAACTGGTCTGACTGCTGTAGACAGTTTATTAGCCTGGTTCCTTCCAGGTGCATTCCAGCCTGTACGTGGCTTCAGCTTTTATAAAGGCGCTGAGGTCCGGATTGTGGAGGGAATCTGGATCTGTTAGGATATTGAAGTTTTCGTAGTGGAATTGCTAGGGCTGGGGGTGCGTGCATTTAACACCTTCATGGGTCTGGCACATCCCCCTTGCCCCCCTGCATGGGAACCACGCGTGGATGGCGGGGTTCTAAGCTCCACCATCTGGTGCTAGAAAAGGAGGGGCGCATCGCTCCGATCTGTCTGGTGAAGATAGTTGGTAAAGGGAGAGAACAGGCCCCGGAGGGTTAGGGGGAAGCCCTCAGGCTCGTGGGGACGGCGCCCAGCTGGAGTTTTTGCAGCGGCTGCCGCACTCTGTCCTGAGCTCCCCTGAGCTGTGGCCACGCCGGTGGGGTTCTGAGCAGCTGGCTCAGGCTGGGGCTTTCCTGGGACCCCTTCGGGGTGGTGCCCTGCAGCGTGGAGGCGAGGGGACATTTAGAGAAAGCCTGCCTCTCCCTCCCGGGGGTGCCAGTGTGAGCTGGAGTCGAGCAGGGGCCTGTGTAACCTGCCAGGCGCCCCTTGAACTAGAGAAGAGGGAGGGGACATTCCACTCGGGTGGGCAGCTGTGCTGGGACCCTGGGTAGTCTCGTAAGAGGCTGGAAACCCCATGAAGAGGGCGTTTGTTGCCTCACGTGAACTCATCTACTAGGATGTGATTTGAGGGGGTGGGGGAGACAAAGGGAACTTCCAAATGGTTTCTGAGAAACTCCAGAAAAACAGGAAAAGCGAAACAGAAAGTGAAACTTTGGGATTCTTCGAGATTTCTCTCCAGCCTGGCAGACCCACCTTCTGTCCCCAGGAGGCTCCTAAGCTGGGAGTTGGTCAGTTTACGGACTTTGGTCAGTTTACGGACATTGTACGGACTTCCCTTCAGGCTGTGGGAGTATCTTTCTGGTTCTGGATGCTGGATACAGCATGCTTCATATTCAGAGCCCAAAAGTCTTTGCATCAGGAAAAAAAGGATTCTCTGGGAGCACCCCCCCCCCTCCAGCATTTCTAGGAGGAGAAGCTCTGGAGTTGCCTGTGGGGCTGGCTCCCCCGTTCTAGCACCTTCCAGCTGCAGGGCCTCAGGCCATCTCCTTGTCTCACTGCATATCTATAAAGTAGCACCTGCCTCGTGGCACCGGACAGGGGCCCTGTTTTGCAACACGTGGGGAGGGGGATATTGTGGTGTATGTTTAGGGCAATGCCAACATCTCTGCACGCTCGCTGTGTTCTGTGAGCTCTGTGTCCCTTAGTTAAGTGTGGATATGCGTGTGTTTCCGTCTCTGTGAGCAGGAAGTAGGAACACAGGGAACGGCAAATGAGCCAGATGGTCCTCGGAAACCAAGGCGCTGTCCTAGAAATGGAGGACTGTTCTAGAATGTTGAATTGAGTCCCTAAGGACAAGGCTCGTGGGAGTGTGCTGTGGAACCGGGTTCAGAGAAACATGGGACCCGTCCGACTGGGTGGGGGAGGGGATCTGAAGGGGCGAGGGCGATCGTGTCGCAGGGAAGAAAGAATTCTTCTCTACCTCGGGGATCTTCCAGCTGGACTCAAGACTAAGCTAACGTGAGATGGGTCAACGGGACAAAAAACCCAGTTTTGTTCTGTGTGCACGGAGGCCTAATATAAAACTGAGACCTAAGGAAGAGACCCAGACGGGTCTCTTTTAGACTTTCTGTACTTTTAGACAGAGAAGCACTAAATTTTGAGGAATTGGCAGGATAAAGAAAACAGGTGTTTGGGAGATTTGTTTATTTGTTTGTTTGTTTGTTTATTTAAATCTACATCCATCCAAGTTAGTTAGCATATAGTGTAACAATGACTTCAGGAGTAGATTCCAGTGATCCAACCCCTACATATAACACCCCGTGCTCAACCCCACAAGTGTCCTCAATGCCCCTTGTCCATTTAGCCCATGTCCCCACCTACCTCCCCTCCAGCAACCCTCAGTTCTCTATATTTAAGAGTCTCTTCTGTTCTGTCCCCCTCCCTGTTTTTATATTATTTTTGCTTCCCTTCCCTTATATTCATCTGTTCTGTGTCTTAAAGTCCTCATGTGAGTGAAGTCATATGATATGTGTCTTTCTCTGATTAATTTCGCTTAGCATCATACCCTCTAGTTCCATCCACATAGTTACAAATGGCAAGATTTCATTCTTTTTGATTGCCGAATAATACTCCATTGTGTATATATACCATATCTTCTTTATCCATCTATTGATGGACATGTGGGCTCTTTCCAGACTTTGGCTATTGTCGACAGGGCTGCTATAAACATGGGGGTGCGTGTGTCCCTTCGAAACAGCACACCTGCATCCCGTGGATAAATACCTAGTAGTGCAATTGCTGGGTCGTAGGGTAGATCTATTTGTAATTTTTTTGAGGAACCTCCGCTCTGTTTTCCAGTGTGGCCGCCCCAGTTTGCATTCTCACCAGTGGTGTGAAAGGGTCCCTCTTTCAGTGTCTGGGAGCTTTGACTAGTGAAGAATTCTAAGTGGAATTTGGACTGAGGTACGAGATCAGCAGAACATAACATGGTTGTCGCTACAGCCTTCTTGGCTCTAGTTTTTCTGTCTCTGGTGATAAGGGTGTTGTTTTGCTTCTCAGTACTGACGGGACACGTTTCATGTGGGAGGTTTACATCCTGCTTTCTGGGGACAGGGGAGGGTCTCAGTGACCTTATACCGGAAGCTTCCCAAGCAGCTTCAATGTAAAATAATCAACACGCCATTTTGGCGGCCTGCCCTTGGCCACTAGAGCGTGGAGATGCTGAGTGCTTTGGGAAGTCGCCCTGTGAAGCTGAGGAGAGAGGGGAGGCTGTTCCCAAGGGGGTGTGCTGTAGGCAGAATAGCGCCCCCCAGCGATGCCCGCCTGACGGCTCCCCCTTCCACCGCAAAGGGGGAGCGGAGGATGCGACAGAAATAAGGTTGCTGATGAGCTGACCTCACAGAGGAGCCCACCCTGGCCTGTCTCGTGGCCTGATGTCATCCCAGGGTCCCTACCAGGGGGAGAGTGAGGCAGAGCTGAGACCAGATGCGAGCCAGCCACTGCTGGATCTGCAGATTGGAGGAAAGGCCTGTGAGCCTAAGAGCACAGGCAGCATCAGGAGGGTGGTAAAGCAGGAAATAGGTTCCCTCCCAGGGCTGCGGGAGGAAGGAACACACCCCAGAGACGCCCAGCCAGATCTCTGACCTCTGGAACAGCAGCAAGGCAGCATCAGGAGGGTGGTAAAGCAGGAAATAGGTTCCCTCCCAGGGCTGCGGGAGGAAGGAACACACCCCAGAGACGCCCAGCCAGATCTCTGACCTCTGGAACAGCAGCAAAGAAAACTTGCAACTTGCATGGTTTAAGTCGCTAAGCTGGTGGTAATTTGTTACAGTGGCAACAGGAAACTCCCATGGGATACATGGGGTCCAGGTCGGGGACTCTGAATGTATCCTCGGAGCTCTCTGGCTAGTGGTTAAAGCTGCCATCTGGGTTGCTGCAGATCCAAGTTTCCATGTTGGATGCAGGAGACAGAGCTGGCCTGTCAAATCAGGGCACGGGGGAGGGGACACTGTTTGGTAACCACCACTGGAAAGCAGGTTCTCCCCACGGAGAAAGACGGCACCGGATCCCTACCTCACACCACACTGGACAGAAGCTGCTCCAGGGTTTGGGCGATGCCGCTGGCGGCAGTGTCCCCGTGAAGCCTCCTGGGAGGCGAGCGGTGGCTTCTCGAGGATGCCACCCACCTACTCGGGCAGTGAGCACGTCCAAGGTACGTGAGGCTTTCGGAACCACAGCGGTGATACCTCCTCTGTCGGTGAAAAAGAAACCAGAGCTACAAACTGAGAGCAGGGACTTGAACAGACACGTGCACACATGTGTCCAGAACACCATCATTCACAGTAGCCAAAAGCCACCCAAGGGTCCACGGACAGATACGTGGACAAACAAAGCGGGTCTATCCATACGATGGAGCATTATTCTGACACCTGCTACGTCAAGGATGAAACTTGAGGACATTAGGCTAGTCACAGAGGGATAAACACTGCATGCTTCCACCTATGTGAGGTCCCTAGAGTGGTCAGAATCACAGACACAGCAGGTAGGATGGTCTCTGGGAGCCGGGGCCAGGGGAACAGAAGTTCACATTTAACGGGGGCAGTTTTCGTTTGGAATGACAAAAAAAGTCCTGGGGATGGATGGTGGTGATGTTTGCAGACCTTACTGGAAGGGTGTTGCTCAATACCCCTGACTTGTACACTTACAGATGGTTCGAATGGTAAAGTTTATGTTGTCTGTGCTTTGCTGTAATAATAATGAAAAAAAGAGCTCTCACTTCAGCTGCACATGCATTAAAATTGGAATGACACCGAGAAGATGAGCAGGGCCCCTGTGCAGGGATGACACAAATTTGGGAAGTGTTCCGTATTTTTAAAGCCTGTTTTATAAAAAAAAAATAGCTATGAGTAATTTCTTTGTTAATGACAGACTTTTTTTTCAAGTTTATTTATTTTGAGAGAGAGAGAGAGAGAGAGAGAGAGAGAGAGAGAGAGAGAGAGAACACAAGTGGGGGAGGGGCACAGAGAGAGAGAGGGAGAGAGAGAATCCCAAGCAGGCTCACACTGTCAGCACAGACCCTGAAGCGGGGCTTGAACTCACAGTGAAATCATGACCTGAGCCGAAACCAAGAGTCCGATGTTCAACCGACTGAGCCACCCAGGCGCCCCAAATGATAGACTTTTAAAAAATCTGAAGAAGTGGGCGCCTGGGCGGCTCAGTCGGTTAAGCATCCAGGTAGGGCTCAGGTCACGATCTCACAGTTTGTGGGTTCGAGCCCCACATCGGGCTCTGTGCCGACAGCATGGAGCTTGCTGGGGATTCTCTGTCTCCTCTCTCTGCCTCTCCCCCACTTGCTCGCGCGCTCTCTCTCAAAATAAATAAATAAACATCCAAAAACCCAAACAAGAGTTTATTCTCACTTTTCGACAGCAACGGTGGGGTGGGAGTGTGGTGGTGGTGGTGATGGGGGTCCACTGTGACCACAGGCTTCACGTGCTCTGCCTAACTTCCCGGCCTTTGCTCCGACCTGGGGTTGGCTCAAGATGTCAGGGAAACATTCCTGGACCGAACAGTGAGACTACCACCTCTTTGCCCTGGGCAGTGAGATTTGGGGACTTCTCAAAAGCATTAACAGCCATATTTTTAAACACAAGAGGAAATTTCTCTGGCAGTCACCCACTTCCTCCTATTTCTTTTGTTTGGCAGAGAGAGAGAGTAACACGCCCCGTGACTCAGAGGCTGTGCCAGGTGTCGGTGGGGCCAAGCCGCTGCCAGGCACTAGAGCAGTGGGATGGATCTAGTCCACAGGAAGGTCTTCTGGGGCAGGAGGAAATCCAGGCTCGGAGGGGAAGAAGCTGGGAGCGAGTGTGGACAAATCCTGCTCACTGAGCCTCAGGGGCACCCGAGACGACAGCCCAGAGGCCATCCTTTGAACCTAAGGAGGATTACCGGGTTTCTGAAAGGACTGCACACAAACAAAGGGCCCCAGAGTGTCATTCCTCTGGACGAAACCTCCCAAGGTATGGGCGTCGTCTTCGCATCTTTGTACTGTTTCCCCATCTTTTGCTTGCTCACTCGGCCTTTCTTTCAATACGTACGGCGTGCCACCCTCCTGGGTGTCACTCGGAGGGTTGGAGGGCCCCACGAGGGGAGGGGGGCCGGCTTGCTCACCATCACCCCCCGCCACACGACAGCCGTCACGGAGCCGGGCTGCTAAGCGCACGGGGGCTCTGATGCGTGCTGGGGAGTGAGAGAAGCCCCAGAACAGAGCGAACCGGCCCGGCCCGACCCCACCAATATTCTTGCTAAGAAATAGCAACGCAGTCGAGACCTCAGGACGTTGTAAGGGCAGGTCTTCTGTTTTGGGCGGGGGGTGGGGGGGCGGATCGTGGCCCCCTGCCCAGAAAAGAGCCAGGTTGGTGTGGGATAAATCGGAATCCCATGTTGGAGGTCGAGGGGCAAGTATATTCTAGGCTCGTGCTGTCTGAGGAGATCGAGTGTGAACCGGGCAGTGATTTCAAGTTCTCAGGAGTCACAGGAAGCATTGAAAAAGAAACGGGTGAAATTAACTTTAGTAATATCTTTTCTTCAGCCCAATAGAGCTGAGGTAGTATTTCAACATGTTTCAACGTTCAATCGGTATTAAAATTAAGGTATGCTACATTCTTTTTCTTCCCCCCTGCTAAGTCTTGGAAATCTGGTGTGTGTTTTACGCTGACAGCACAGCTCAGGTTTGACGTTTTCAGTGCTCAGTAACCACGGGTGGCTCGGGGCAGCCGTGCTGGACAGCACAGCTCTGGAAGGAAGGGGAATGATGTCCAGGCAGCCCCTGCACCTGGTGACAGCCACAGAGATTCCAGGGGTCACGGTTCCTATTTCCACATCCAATCTAATTAATTACTGTCCACAGGGAGCCATCTATGAGAAGTAGACAGGGAATCTCCACCTTCAGAATAGTTCAAGGCTGTCAAAGGCTGTCCTGCTTGGGGCAAAATAATTTCCAACCCACATTCCACTCCTCCTCAACTCTTCGTATTGTTATAAGTTCAGCTGCTTTCACTGAGACGCCCAACAAACAGTGGCTTAAGATAAAGCAAGATAAAACGTGCTTCTCTCATGGAAGATTTGGGTAGGTGGTCCAGGGCTCCTCCGCGATCAGGGACCCAGACCCCTCCACCATTGGACCCCTCCACCGTCCTCCACATGGGGTTCCTGTCTCGTGGCCCAAGACGGCTGCCCAGCTCCTGGCATCACACGTTTGTTCTTGCTAGGAGAAAGGAAGAATAGGAAATGGGGGGAGGGGCATGCGTTCGCCCTTGACGACAGGAAGGCATTCTGCGCCCCAACTTGAAATATACCTGCCTTCTCGTTCTGAAGCTTCCAGGGAGAATTTAAAGTTCAAAACTGCCCCTCCAAGTTGAAGTCCATAAGAATCAGTGTCCAAGTGTTCAAGTGCTTTGGACAGCCCTGTCTCCCAGTTCCTCTCTCCCATCTGAGTCTCATCAGAGCCCGCCTCCTGCAGCTGCAGGCTGCAGTGTCTTGCTGAGGCTCCTCTGGGACCCAAGGCGGAGTTCTTCCCTTCGCATCCCTCCCTCCTTGCAGAGGACCGGCACTGTTGGCACCCCCCTGGGAACCTGTCCCAGATGCACATTCCAACCTGGGCTTCAGCGAGCCCTCCACGTGGTCCTGATGGGCATTCCTTTGACCCTATTTCCTACTACCTCTGTTGGACCCCCCTGTCCGTGCCTCTGGTCGGGAAAGCGCCTTTGCTGCCTCAATGTCGGCTTGACAATGCGCCGCTGATGAAAGCGCAGACCGTGCATCGCCCTGGGCGCTTAGAGGCTCATGGGAAGGAACCGCTCGTGTTAAGCTTTCCTGCTGCAAGGGGGACACGGTGGAAAGCCTACCAGTCTTCTGTGACCCTCGTACAGACTCGTGCCCTGCTGATCCTGACTGGCCGCAAGGAGCCCCGTCCCCAAAGGCTCTTCAAGCCACTGCCTCATCTTCGTGCGTGGTTCCCCTGACACCAGCTCAGCCCACACCCACCCTACTCTGGGGAAGAATCCTGGGCGGGCGCCCCTCCCCCTCCCCGGTTTCCCCCATTCTTCCGAGTCCCTCCTCTGAGCCATCCTTTTGGGTTCTTTTCTTCCAGGCTTCCAACAGTTGGTGCAGGAGGGGAAGTTTCGGGAAGCCTACCTGAGTGTCTCCGCGTCAGCATGGGAAGGGCAGGACTGCGGCCCCCAGTACCAGGCTCTGGCCCAGAGCATGTGGCAGGTGGTCCAGCAGGCTCTGGAGGGCGTCAGGCACGGCGAGGAGCTGGAGCTGAAGCTCCAGGCAGTGCTGGACACTGTGGAGTACACACAGGACAAGCCCCCGAGCCCGGAGGCCGGTACCCTCGAGGATGGCACAGTTGCCACCTGGGGCAGTCAGTTGGAGAGGCTGCTGAGAAATGACGCTGAGGCCCGAGTGCCCACCTGGGACCCCAGGGACAAGCTGGGCCCTTTCCTGGAGAAGCTAGAGGAGGCTGTGAGACAGGGCCTGGGGTCACTGAGGGCGAGCCAGCTGGGGGCCCGCCTCTGGACGATCTACAGCACCTGCTTCCAGGAGGTCCTCCTCAGCCGCCTCTTGGAGCTCAAGCACTCCTGCAGTGCCAGCTGGAACAGCTGCTGCGTGCTGTATGCCTGGGGCAGGACGACCTTGTTTGGGCAGCTGGGGTGAGTCCTCCTAGAGAAGCTTGGGGTCCTGGGTGAGGGCCCCCAGGCCAGGGCTGCGGTCGACACAGAGCCTTTCGAAGGGCCACCTGGGCGGGGCTGGTGGCCAGAGAAGGCAGATGCAGCCCCAGCCTCGGGGACACATGCGTGTCAGTGTGCTTGTCGTGTATATGTGCCGGTGCGTTAGTATGTTAGGGTGTGTTTTTGTGTGTGTGTGGGGGGGAGGGGGGCTCACGGTCCACACTTGTGTGTGACCAGAGACTAGTCTACGCCAACAGAGCCTCTGGCTCTGGTTTCTCAACCCCAGCTGCCCTCTCTAGTCACTGGGCCTTGTGCAGGGGCGAGGGGCGGGCAGCACAGGCTGGGGAGGGGGCGAGGCCCGGCCTGGAGTCCACTGCCCTTAGCGCTGAGCTGTCCTCCATAGCCCAGTCCCTCCCCCAACCCCAGCTCAGCTCTGTGCCCCTCATGGTTCCTTCCAACCCGGCAGGGAGACGCTTCCGAATGCACCTTCCACCTCCCAGAAGCCCACGGCCGGGTACCTCTTGGACTCCATGATGTTTGTGACCTGGATGTCCCAAGTGCAGAAGAAGCTGGTGGGGCTGATCCAGGTAAATGGGTCCAGGAGTCTCCACCACCCAGAGGTCTCCTTGTCCCACATCTGGCTGGGGGACAACAGGAAAGGGGATGGGCCAGGGCGGGCCCCGGATGGTGGGCTGGAGCCAGAGCCCCAGTCCACTCCTAGGGCTGCAGGGGTGATGCCGTGCCCATTCTGGCCCTTGAGCACTGTCACGTGGGAAGTAACCACGTGCCGTGGGTCTGAGGTGTGAGGCGTATCACGGGCCCGGAGAGAGCGCGCCAGACCAGAGGTCACTGTCCTGACCAGTGAGCGCAGTCTGGCCACTTCCACACCGGTGGCTACAGAGCAGGGCTGGCGAGCCTCGGGTGGAAAGCCAGCTGCCCCAAGGTGGGTGCATACGGTTGATCCTTGGCAGACGGAGAGGACTTAAGGGGACGTCGCGATTTCCTACTATGGTCTTTTTTTTTTGTTTTAATGTTTATTCATTTGTGAGAGAGAGTGTAGGTGGGGGAGGTGCAGAGAAAGAAGGAGACAGAGGATCTAAGAGGGCTCTGTGCTAACAGCAGAGAGCCTGATGCGGGGCTCGAGCTCACAAACCTTGAGAGCGTGACCTGAGCTGAAGTCAGACGTGCAACCAACTGAGCCGCCCAGGCGCCCCTATGATCGCTTTTAACAGACGTGACCTCCCATAACGGCATCCCTGGCCGTGGCACAGACACGTCTAGTGTCACGGGCACCTGCGGAAGAGATGTTTTGGGAGGCAGGGAAGCTTTCTGCCTATCTCAGCTAACAGACCGAGAAACTAAGCTTTACGACCGTGAGGTAGAGAATCGGTATCGGCTTAACGGGAATTTTCCAGTAGCTGGTGCGTAAGTGCCCAGCCTTTTCCTCGCCGGCAAACTCAGGGCTCTGAGTTTTGAGGCCCCTTGTCCTTCACGGCTCTCCCCAAAACCGTGGCGTTGCAGTCTGGGCCGGATCAGGGAAGACGGGGCTCCTCACTCCTCGCTGTTCCACGCTCCAGCCGTCAAGGGCTGCGCTGCAGTGTCCGGTGGGCAATTCAGACAGGCAGCCGGAGCGCAAGCAACGGTGCCGCCTTCCGGGTCGTGGCGCGGCCATGCCCGCGAGAGGCACGATGCCGGGCACCCGTGTCGGGTGAGGGCTAGCACCCGCCGTCAGTGGCGTCGGGCAGGCAGCCAGACATCAGCTTCTGGCAGGGCTAGGAGGGAAAAAGTACCGAGGGCTGAGCTGGTGGAGACAATCAGCTTCCAGGCTGCCCCTTTCCACGGCCCGCCAGGGGCCTTCAGATGGAGGTACCTGGGCTAGGGAGGAGACCCAAGTGGGAGTCTGGGCAGCCAACCTGAGGACGCCCCCCTCCCCCGGCCGCACTGTGTTGGCCGTGTGGCCAGCCGGGTGAGGAGGACAGCTTCCCCTGGGGGGACCTGCTAGGGACAGCCTCTGTCACTGCCTGGGGTCGGGCCTGAGAGGTCACACTCAGGTTTCTTCTGGCCAGGAGCTGGTCTCCAGGGCCCTGGGTCTCCCTGGTGCAACCTGGTCCCCAGTGGTCCGTGGTCCCTGTGTCCCCAGACTGTGTGTCTCTGGACCCTGGCGGCCCTCTCAGCTCTCAGCCCACGCCCGCTGATGGGCTCTGCTGTCCGCGAGTGGGAGCTGCCCATCACCCCCAGGCAGATGAGCGGACGGGGATGGGAGCGATGGCCTGGCCAGGAACGAGGAGGAGGGTGTATCTAGACGCTGGGTCCCTCGGCGGTGGGCGGATTTCAGGCTGCTGGTCAAGGGGGGGAGTTCCTGGGCGGGCTCTGGTTCTTACTCGCTCTCCTGTCCTCAGTTGGGGCGGAGCCCTGGAGAGAAGCCTGGGGATCAAAGTTGCTTTTACTGTTTTCTGGGCAGGAAAGGCTGGAGGAGACTCTAGAAAATGTCCTGATCTGCGATCAGAAAAAGTGGGCCCCGTTCTCCCACCCAACGTTCCTTGAAATCTTCCAGGTATTCGCCAGAGTCTTTCCAGCCCACCACATGGGTCCCTGGCCCCTTCCTGAGCGCCCCGCCTGGTGTGTGGGGGGGTGCCTGGAAGGATGGGGTGCTGGGGGGCGATGACTGACGGGTGGCCGGGCGCATGTGCAGCAAGGACGGTGTCAGTGACTGAGGGCGGCAGGCACAACAGATGGGGTCCCAGTGCTGGGCTGCAGGGCGCATCTTCAGGAGACAGGCCTCCTCCTGGAATGTCTCAGCTCACGAGACTGCCCGGGGCCTCAGGTAGGATCTGCAGAGAGACCAGTGTCTGGGGATGCCTCGACGAGAGGGTCAAGCAGCCATGGGGGTGTGGGATGTTTGGCCTCGGAGGAGAGGCCACCCCGTGTGTGGGGAGGGGGGAGGTTTTTTTTGTTTGTTTTTTTAAAGAGGATCTGTGCTGGGAGTTTCTGTTGCTTCTCTTGACTGCTCAGAGTTGGAGGGAGAAAACATGTTATGCATCCTTTATGCCAAGAAGCCCTGTTCAGAGTGTCAGGTGGGGAGCTGGCAGCTTTGTGGGGGGGGGTGGCGGCAGCCTCTGGGCCAGACAGGAGAAGCCTAGCCATGCGTGGGGATGAGGAGGTCGTTCAGGCTGTCTGATTGCAGGCTGATTGGAGGGTTCGAGAGAGGCCTGCAACACAGGTGGGGCCGGGAGGGGTAGTGAGGGCCTGGCGGGAGGCGTCTGCTCTGTGCCACCGGCAGCGGGCAGAGTGGCGGAGGGGTTTGGGTGCAGCTCCCGCGCGTCAGCCCTTCCTATAACAGAGTTGGGGGGGACACGGTCTCCCAGGGTCCGCCGGCTGTGTCATTGGTCCCTGGGTTCCCCCCTGAGAGGCCACTTGCTTTGACTGGCAGCTGCTGGAAGAAGCCATGATTGCAGCAAGACCCACTGGACCATCGGTCACTAGCCAAGTTCAAGCCATGGTTCTGGAAATATTTTCAAAGTTTCTGAACAGGTAAGTGAAAAGGTGGTCGTTGCCTAGAGAAGGAGGTACGGTGTCTGGGTCCACAGAAGCCCAGTTAGAGTGCTAGCCGAGCCTCTGCCCGCGGGCCACCGGGTGCTTGGCCAGTTCCCGAAGCAGGGCAAGGGGTGGGCACTGGCTTTGGGTGCCCCCAGTCTGGCCTGCTCCACCTCCCGCCTGGCTCTGGAGGCAGCCCCTGTGTGACTGCGGAGACGTCCCATGGTGGCACCTTCTGACATGGCGTCTCCAGCCTCCCGTGGCTGTCAAGCTAGTTCCATGGAGGGACTACAGTTAACTTTTACTTAATTTTAGTTAATTGACCTTTAAACACCACCTGGGGCTGGGGCTCCCGTACTGGACAGCAGGACTGGGAGGAAGGGGGAGCCCAGCAGGGCAGTCATGAGCATGCAAAGTCGAATTCTGTCTTTATCTAAAACTTCATGTTTTGCTCATTCTGGATGTTTTGGATCGGTTTTGATTTTTTAAAATGTTTCATCAAAATATTATCTTGGGGCACCTGGGTGGCTCAGTCGGTTGAGTGTCTCACTCTTGATCTTGGCTCAGGTCATGATCTCCTATTTCGTGGGGTCGAGCCCCATGTTGGGCTCCGCACTGAGCCTGGAGCCTGCTTGGGATTCTCTCTCTCTCCTTCCCTCTCTCTCTCTCTCTCTGCCCCTCCCCCCCAATAAATAACTAATAAGAAATGATCTTGGTTACTAACCTTGGCCAGGGACCTGGAAGACTGCCCGTGTCCCCATTTCCTCTGCTTTTCACTGTCAGAGTCCTGAGCCACGCACCCAGCTCTGTCCCAGGCTAAGGATTTGGGTGGGGACTCTGCCTCTTTCCCGACGGGCTGGGGCTGGGCTCAGCGTTGCAGGGTCCTTGGGCCCCTGTGATTAAGAAGCATGCCTTGGGCACGGCGCGGTGTAGACCACATCACGAGGCCCCTTTCTCCGGAGACTTCAGAAGTGGCTGTGTTCACCTGGCCCAGGCTCCATAAAGGGTGGCTGTGAGGCAGGTTACTTAAGAGAGGCCAGGGATATGGATTGTTAGGTGAAATCAGCCAGGTTTTAAATGTTTAAGAAAATGTTGCTGGGCCGCCAGTTTGATCTGTGTTCTAGGGACTCAGACTCGTGAGGGCGCCCCTTCTGTCCTGCTGTTGGGGAGCAGGGGTGGTGTGCTGTCCCGGAGCCTCCCCCTACTCTCTGCTTTGGAGCAGCTTCAGTGGCCCAGCCCGGGCGTGGGGTGCCGGCCTCCCCTGCTTGAGAGCACCCCCAGGCCTCAGCCGACGCTCCCGGGGCTTGGAGGGCGCGGCCTCGTCTGCCCGCCTTCCCCTCCACCGCCGGGGAGGGAGGGCTTCTCAGATACAGCACTGACGCAGCTCCAAGTCCACGGGAAAAGCCACCCCCATCCTGTTCTCAAGCATCTGCCACCAGCGGTCCTCCAGGGCATTCGGTGAAAATGTCTTTAGGAAGCATCTGGCTGCACGGAGCCAGCCCAAGTAAACCCCGGCCGCCTTGTCAACATCTCGGTCCCTGCAACCCACGTTTGTGGTTCTGTGAACGAGGCGGCGGCCGTCAGAGCAGAGAAGGGACCCGGCCTGTGGGGCTGGGGCTGGTGGGCGGGGCCTGCGGCTGGCGGGCGGGCCTGCGGCCGGTGGGCGGGACCTGCGGCCGGTGGGAGGGCCCTGCGGCTGGTGGGAGGGGCTGCATCTCCCTCTTCACACCGCAGGTACCAGGACGAGGCTGTCCACTTCCTGCAGCAGAACGCCACTGCGGGGGCTTTCCCCGAGGTGCACGTGCTGGGAAACTGCTGCATCCTCAGGTGCGTGGGGGCGTGACCCGGGTGTGGGCGGGGCCGGTGGGCCCCGGCAGGCTAGGCAGTGGACGATCCGGATTTGCTGTCCTTCGTGAAAAAAGTGGGGAGAGGAGTTTTCCACTGTACCTTTTGCATTTTAAGGCACGTGGATACAACAGTCTATAAGTACAGAGAGAAAAAACAGTGGGATGGGATAGACAGCAACGGCAGCAGAAATGAGGGAGCGTCAGCCTCCCATCTGTCCCAGGGTGCACAGAGGCGCAGGGGTGTGGCCGGTGTGCTGCAGCTTTGGGGCTGTGGCAGGGCTCTGGGCCAGGCCCCACGGACCCCCTTTGGTTACCCCAACAGGAAAACGTGGCAGGAGCTGAGTCAGGCATGCTTTCCACCTGCAGACCTGGTGACCGCGGTACAGGGTGCCATCCACGCCATTGAGGGCCACAGCCGGGACCACCTCCTGCTTAGAGTCAGAGCCCTGTGCCAGGTGATGCCGTCCCCGCCCCAGCACTGGCGTGGGGTCTCTTCTCCTAGGAAACCTAGGCAGAAGGCGCCTGCCCGTGTCTCCCTGGACTTCTGCCCAGCCCAGCAGAGTCTTTGCTGGGGAGGGACATGGCAGCGATGACAGAATGGGCTAGAGATGTTCCTGGTCAGCCACCCCCCCCCCCCCCTTCCCCAGCTTGCCTTCTCTGTCTGCAGCAGAGGGGCAGGGCCAGCTTCCTGTCTGACCTGAGGTAGGGGTCCTGTCCGATGAGTGGGCTTAGCTTAGCCACCCTGCCACTTTATGAGGCCTGGCCCCCTCCTCATGGAGGGTACCTCCCTCTGTCCCCTCTGGCCAGACCTGCCTCTTCCTTTCTCCACCTGTGTGATTGCTCTCCTGCCAGGCCAGCTGAGGCCTGACATTGGCTCCCCTCTCCCCACCCCGGCTCTGACCGGGCTGCATTCCCAGGCAGGTGAAGTCCCTTCACTGTGTCCCAGAGCCTCTGTGCCTGCCCGGCTTTGTCTCCCCCTGAGCTGTGGCTGCCACACCAGAGGATGAGGTCCCCGAGGATGCCCAGAGGCTGACCCTGGAGCCGAAGCCCTGAGAGGGCGAGGTGGCCTCCTAGGATGTGGAGACCACAGGAGGGAATTTTCCATTCAGATTAGGGGTTCAGGGCCCTGTCCTCATGGGGGCCTCCTGGGTGGAAGATGGGAAGTACTGGTGGTCGGTCTCCACTCCTGCAGTTCTAGCCAGTGGTTCATTTTCCCCCTGGGGACCGGCTCCTGAGACAACTGCCA
Source organism: Puma concolor (assembly GCF_028749965.1). NCBI lineage: Eukaryota > Metazoa > Chordata > Mammalia > Carnivora > Felidae > Puma > Puma concolor. Next base: position 3,338,138 of record NC_141672.1, read on the forward strand.
TTGGATTTTCTGCAGAGTTGAGCACCTGGCAAGCCCTGGGGAGGTCTGGTCCTCCCAGGGTGACCAGCAGCCTGTCCTTGCCTCTCCCTGGGCTGTGGCAGACATGGCTTCAATCCCAGCATTCCGTTCTGCTCTGGCCCGATTGGAGCCCCGGGGTCTTTCTCCACACAGAGCTCCAGGCAGGCGGACCTCATGGATTGGACGTTGGCACCGTCTTTTACAGATGGTGCCGATGAGGCTGCGTCATGCAGACGGGGCGCCGGAGGGCTGGGGTGTAGCGGGGACGGGACTTGCTCAGCTACCCTGGTAACACCGAGGAGGCTGGCTTTGCCCCTCTGCCCATCCTCTGTGGCGTCCACTGAGAACTGAGCAGGCCCCAGTCCCGTGTCTTGGGAGTCTGATCTGGAGGGAAAGCATCATCGAGGTCTGGTGCCAGGCCAGTCCTGTGGGGACAAAGGGGAGAGACGCGGGGGGACTCAGGAGGGCTCCAGGGAAGAGCTCGGGTCAGGGGCTGCAGTCTGAATCTGGGGTGCTCTCAGAGATCGGCAGGAGGAGGGTAGACAGAGCTTTGGGACAGACAGTGGGTGAGCTTCTGGCCCAGGACTGTGCCCTCAGTGGGGCGAGGCGGGGGCCCAGAGGCTGGAGGAGACCGGCAAGGGTGGGAGGGAGCACGGCCGGCCTGGGCACCGCGGGCCCCCGTGACATCCGACCCTCCTGTCCTCAGAATCTGCTGAGGGGCCACTTCAGGAGGAAGGAGAGGGATCTGGTCAATGCTCTGCAGTCCCTGTGGCAGGGCCTGGAGGGCTGTCCCAGCCTGCACTCCACTCCCGTGTATGAGGTAGGAGGCCGATTCGGGGGGACTGACTTGCTGGCGGTCACCCTGAGGAGCTGAAGCAGGCACCCCTGGAACCCGGCGGTTAGGGGTTCGATGTGGCTGGTGGTGGGGACAGGCCCTCCACAGACCCGTGCTGGAGGAGTTTGAGTAGCATCCGCCTCCCTGCCCCCCTCCCCCCCATCCCCGAGGGTGCACCGCTAAGGCCAGCCAGACCGTGTCCTGGGACAGCTTTCACTCGGGCCTCTCCATCTTGTCTTGTGGAGAGCAGAGCATCATGCAAAGTTTGCACACGGTGGTCTTTGGGGAGTACGTCCAGGCCCTGGCCACCCACCTCAGGATGCTGGCGCCCAGGAAGTGGGGAAGCCTGAGGATTCAGGTGGAGACGGACATCTGGAAGTTGGACAACATCTTCAGGAAGCACGGGGTGAGCCGTGGACCCCTCGGGTAGGCCAGGTGCTGGGAGGGGGTCGCTTTGTCCTCCCTTTCCGGCTCTCGTCTCTCCCGGCCCCCTGCCTGGGCCGGGTGTGCTGTCCTCGCCCAAACCACACTCAGACCTGCTGGCGCTGGGCCTCGAATCCCACACACAAGGCTGGGGCCGCCTGCTTCCACGGCGACACTGTGAGATAGGGTTGGGGTGTCGCAAGCTGGGGGGAGGCAAGCCCTCCCAGGACAGGTGTGGGGAGCTCAGGAGGTAACTTTGGCGGGACCAGGCAGCTCTGACCAGCAGCGCCCACCCTGGGGCCTGAGGGGTAGACCTGGGCTCTGGGCCTGCAGGTGGGTAAGGGGAATGGGTCCTCCGGAGAGACAGGAAGCCGGGAACACAGGGCCCATGCTCACGTACCAGCTGCTCCCGGCAGGGTCCCGGCTTGGCCATCCCAGAGGAACCCATCCTGGGGATCTTCCAGCTCAGTGAGAACAAGGGCAGGGAGACTGTGGATGATTGGCTGGCCTCCTTCAGGGACAGATTCCCAGGTTATCTGAGGTACGAAGGAGAATAAGGGGCTGGGGAGGGGGTTGGTAGAGAGGGGGACGGGTGAGCCTGCGGAGGTGGGGTGCTGCCAGGGGCCCCAGTGGGGGCAAGGCCGCACCAAAGCATGGGCCCCTGGGTATGGAGGGTCAGTAGCTGCCAGAGACTGAGAACCCTAAGCTGGAGTCTCACAGCTCATTGACCCCTATTCCCAGATAGGGAAACTGAGGCCTGAGAGCAAGGGTCTGGGCAAGGACTTGCCCAGAGTCCCCAGCAAAACATGGCAGGGAGTGCAGGACCATCACTCGCCTGGGGTCTTAAGGGAGGCTGGTCTCCCTGCCACCCTCAGAGTGCTCCCATCCTGACCCGTTCCTAGAGTTCCCAGGGCTCCCTGGTAGGTCGCCTAGGGGTCCCCGGAGGGAAGGGCGGGTGGAGACTTGGGGAATGTGCTAGTGTCCCAGCCGCCCTGGAAGATACTGCTCTAGACTTCATTGGTGGGCACTCCTGGGTACGCGGACCCCGTGGTCACAGGTGCACAGACCCAGAGGCTCACAGGTGCACAGAAGCTCTCTCCTCACTCCCTAGCATGCAGGACCAGCCATGCAGCTCTGTGGACTCGGAGGTTGAGGTCAAGGGAAGATCCTGCTGCTGCTGCTGATCCCCCAGCTCTGCACCAGGTGACTGAGGGTGCAAGTCTCCAGAGCATCCCTCCAGGGGAGGCGATAGGGCAGGGTCCAGCCCTGGGCAGGGTGGCCAGGGCCGTGGCTCTGGAGATGTGGAGGGAACCAGGTCAAAGGGCACAGCCGGATCAAGGTCCAGTTGCCGTAGCAGATGTGGCATGGCCAGCCTGGGTCCCGCACCTTGTGCTCTCGAGCACAGTTCTCAAACGTCTTGATCTCAGGACCCCTTTACTCTGAACAGTCACTGAACTTAAGTGCTGTAGCTTACGTGGTTAAATCTAAGAGTTACCATATTAGAAATTAAAGCCAATAAATATTTAGTAATTCATCTACAATATTGGTTAAAATAGTAATTCACCAAAATGGAAAATTAGTATTTATTAAATCATTAGAAACAAAGTAAATGACAATATATTATTTATATGTGAATATATAGATTTGAAAATAAATTAACATTTATATAGAATAACACTAATTTAGGTATATGAATTTATTTAAAAAAATAAACCCATAACATGTTAACATTATGGCAAATAATGATTTTTAAATGGAGAAATTAAGTATTTTCTGCAATAATAACAACAAACTTAACAATATGGGTGTCATTGTTTTAGATTTTTGCAAAATCTTTGTCTGGCTTACTAGGAGACAGGTAGATCCTCATTTATTGGCTGCCGTGTTCAATGTGTTGTGACATGTTTTGGCTGGAGTATATAAGGAAGGTCCAGCCTCTCATAGACCAGTTACTATTGGGGAAAGAGAGGGTATTTTAATGCCTCTTTTAGGAAATTATGGCCAGTCTGCTTTGATATCACACCTTTCCTGGATAGGTGGTAGTTTATTAAAGATTAGGACGTACATTCTGAAACCAGCTTGATGAATTTTATGAAATTTGCATGCTCTGTTGTAGTAAAGCCCCTCGGTCTACTTTGCACTTTGAAATGGCTCTTCTACCCATATGTGATTTTGTAGCATAGAGTGTTTGTCACCTGGCAAACACAGGTTCACACAGTGATGTGGATCTAGATGTCAGCATGTTTTATCAGACCTTGTCCATAAAGCACCTTTGTTAACATAGCTATCAGTTTCATCAGGAAAGTCTATAGCTGTTGGGAATCCCAGGCTCACAGTGGAAGACACAAGTTTTCCAAAATCCCAATTTTTGCTCGGGAGCTCAAAATTTTATCATTGGCAACAAACACCATCAGTTGTTTACCTTGAAGTGGCCAGCTCACATCATTCATTTCCAAGAACATGCCATCAACAACTGAACAGTCTGTCCATGGGTCATTCTTTCAAGTAAAAGTGGTGTTCCATGAAACAAGTAGCTAGTTCAGCTTGTAACTCAAATGTCAATTGCACAAGTGCTTTTCCTCAGGGCGGCCATCGTCTTTCACTGTGCAATACAAGGGCCAGGTATGAACTGTGTATTTCTTCATGTGGGATCTTAAAAATTTATGCATCACAAATTTTGTGTAAATCACAAATTGAGATTTAACAAGAGTAAGTATTTTTACTCTTTTATCAGCACTTTTTTTTTTTTTTTAATTTTTTTTTTTCCACGTTTATTTATTTTTGGGACAGAGAGAGACAGAGCATGAACGGGGGAGGGGCAGAGAGAGAGGGAGACACAGAATCGGAAACAGGCTCCAGGCTCCGAGCCATCAGCCCAGAGCCTGACGCGGGGCTCGAACTCACGGACCGCGAGATCGTGACCTGGCTGAAGTCGGACGCTTAACCGACTGCGCCACCCAGGCGCCCCTTATCAGCACTTTTTAAAGTGAAACTGGATTTTTTTTTTTTTCCTGTGGGTACATGGTGGTGAAGGACACTAGTAGAATTTGGTGCCACTGCTTTGGTGTGGGCCAAGGTTCTAGCAACTTTATCCACCATGGCTTTTGGGCCATTGGTGTTAAATGTCCACTCAGCGAAAGGGGCATATGAAAAGTTTTGACCTCACAGGTCACCTGAAGGATCCCAGGTCCCTGGGATTCCACTGAATATATTTTGAGAACCACTGATCTAGCTGCACTGGGCTCTTCTCCTGCCCATGTGCCTGCTGTTGGTTGACTCACATGAAATTGTTGATATTTGGTCAGATTGTCTCTACATCTTTGTATGTTCTGTTCCACCTACCTGGAGTGTCCTTCCCATCTGTCGAAATTCTTCTCCTTTCAGGCCGCCAAGTCTGTTGCTCATTTTCTTTCCCAAGATGCACATCACAGTCTTCCTCTGGCCAAGAGCTGTCTTGTCTGTTCATTGGCAAGTGGCTTGATGGCAGAGGACCAACCACATTTGTCTTTGTCCCCCCAGGGTCTGGCAGAACCCTGACTGCCCTGAACAGAGGTGGAGGTGAGCAGTAGCTTCAGGGAACCTCGGGCTGTGGAAGTTGTGTGACTCCAGCAGCTACCTAAGGCAAAGGATCTGGGTGCCCCTGATCCCAGTACCCACCCAGTGGCCACTTCATAAATGACAGCCTGATATTCAGGAGGAAGCCAATCCTTCCGAAGTCTGGACTCTTCTATCAGAAGGAATGCCTGGGGCATTTACCCTGGAACCCAGCCACCAAGCTATAAGGTAGGCCAGGCCTTGTGGGAGGCCACGTGCAGGTGTCCCAGCCAGCGACTCTACTGAGGACCCAGCCAGGGCTATGGACGTGAACCCCAGATGTTTGAGTGAGGAGAGCTTCAAGATTCCTGCAGCCCCAGCTGCCGTCTGATGTATTATCAGAATTAACTTGTGTCTGCACACCTGGACACTTGCCTGGTGTGGAGACCCCCACACCTGGTGTCAGAAGAGCAGTCGCAGGAAATGTCTTGGGTGGACGTTCAGGTACCGCTGCCTCCGGGCTATGTGAATAAATCGCAGCCGACAGGCCTCTGGTTAACTCTAGAGTTGGAAGCAGTCATTTCTCTTTTTTCCTTTTTTTTGTCCTCCTTGTCCACATTCTCCTTTCTGGAAAATTAAAGAGTAGCTCCTGTACATCTGTGTTTGTGGTCTGTGACCTCGACCTTGCATAGGAATTTAAACACTGTGTTTAGCGGATCCCCTGGGCTCAGATAGGTAGTATTTTTATATATATTGTAAAAGAAATGTGCAGTTTGGGTCTGTAGTTCCTTGTTTTAAATTTTATTTATTTATTTTGAGAGAGAGAGAGCATGCACAAGCAGGGGAGGGGCAGAGAGAGAGAGGGAGAGAGAGAATCCCAAGCAGGCTCCATGCTGTCAGCAGGGAGCCCGATGTGGGGCTCAAACCCATGAACCCTGAGATCGTGATCTGTGGTGAAACCAAGAGTCGATGCTTAAGCGACTGAGCCACCCAGGCGCCCCTGGGTCTGTATCTCCTTTTTGTCTCTAGATATATTGAAGAGTTTTCAATTAAAATTTCCCGGTGGAAGGGTCTTTTCATTTTTAAGACCTGGTTTCGTTGCATGATACCGTAGAATGCTGCCTATATGATTTCTATTTCTTGGGACTTATTCAGCCTGTAGCCCTGATCATCCCCATCCTCGACCCCAGCAGGCCTTGTCCACAGGCCACAGCCTGGCCCCTCCCTGGGACGCTGCTCAGGTCAGTGTCCTTGCCCCGGGAGGACCCTCAGCTTGGTGGGGAGGCCCAAACAATCAGGAACATAGCCACCTCCCACTGCCTTTTTTCCAACCCTGGCCCATCCCGAGTCCTTTGAGTTCTCAGAGCCCCCCGCTCAGGTCCCGCAGGTCAAGGTGAGCCTGGGGAAGGGGGCTGTCCCTTCATGAGCTGGGGTGGGAAGTCTTTCTTCCTTTCTTTTGTCTCCTGGTCTCTAGACCAGCAGGATTTTGTGGTTGTGCAGAGTCCAAAACTGTGCACAGTTTTCGGCCTGGAGTCCAAAAGGAGGAGGACCTCACATTCCTTGTGTCTGAAGAAAGAACTGGCTTGTTCGTCCCTGGTCCTCTCTGTCCTCCGGCCCTCCTGCCCAGTGCTGCCACCTGCTGAAGACAACGGCCAGGCCGCCTCCTTCCTGATCTTCCACCGCTGTGGGTCTCGGTCCCTCCTCTTCCTCTCTCCACCCGGAGAGCCCTCTTTTCTCTGACTCGGGCCCAGAACTGTGTCCCTGGGGTTGTTTCTGAGCGGGCAGGGCAGGACCATGGCTGGGAAGGATCGGGAAGCCCTGACATGCTTGGTCTAGGAAGCAGAGCCCCGGGGACAGCCAACGGACCAGCCACACTTTCCACCCCTTTGGACCCAGGGCTGGACCACGGGGAGAGGGTGCTGGGCACTGTGCCAATCACATTACGTAAGCAAGCAGTCTAAGAACAAAACAGAATAAAAAGTTGAAGCCATACGTGTTATTTGAAACCGGCCCAGACTGGTGCTGGGTAGCAGCAAACACTGATCGTCTCCTAAGAACAGTGTCTTCATTCTGGCTGGTTGTCAAAGTACTCCGACAGAGGTGGGGAGAGGCAGATGGGGGGGGGAGGAGAGAGAGAGAGAGAGAGAGAGAGAGAGAATCTGAAGCAGGCTCCACACTCAGAGCAGAGCCTGATGTGGGGCTAGAACCCACGACCCAGGGGTTCATGACCTGAGCCGAAATCAAGTTGAACCCTTAACCGACTGAGCTCCCCCAGGGGCCCCTACAAGGAGTTTTGGGAGGACAATGAACTCCATGCAAAAATCAGCAAGCACATGGGCGAGACCCAGCAGGAACAGTGGACAGCGGGCGGGCTGGCAAAGACCTGGCTCTCGGCCACCCCGTGTATCAGGCATGGACTGTGGAGCGCAGACTAATCGTGCCGGAAGAAATAAATACAAGCTTGGAAATATCTATAGGGCAGATGCTGACTCCCCCTCACTGGGGATTCCTTGTGGCCTTAGGGAGGCTCCTTTGGGACCTCTTGGGGAGCAGAGTCACCGGTGTCACAAGAAAACCCTGTCCTAACATTTCCCCTTTCCTGAGCCTTCCGCATGTTGCAGAGGAAGTTCATAGCTGTCTGCCTCATGTACAGCAGGACCCTGATGCAGCCTCCAGAAATGCATTAGGACCGGTCTCAGGTGCCCTTGCCAGGACGCTGGTCACACGGTCACAAGGGGATGCTCCTATGTCAGCGGAGGCCCCATACCCACTTTACGCTTTGCCCCAGCCCTTGGTCCCAGCGTGCGGGTCCAGTTCTACCTGACTTTGCCCAGTCCCTGCGGACACACGTTTGCCAGACACTGCAATTCCTTCCTCGGATAAGCTAGTCCCCTCGAGTCAAGACTGACGATCCCTCTTTGTCCCGACCCTGGTTGTTGGTCCGAAGGCATGAGGGTTGGAGAGAATGGGTGTGATCTTCTGAGAACGCTGCCGGAGGCAGGGGCTCGTATCTGCCAGTGGCCGGGTTCAAGTTCTCAGAGCCACCCCCCAGATATCCCCGTGCCAGACCCCAGGTGCCCCGATGTGGGCCCCGACGTGGACGTCAAGACAACGCATCTTCCTCGTGGTTCCGTGGCAGAACACACGGCCCGGAGCTCTCCGCCCAGTCCGCTGTGGCCAGAGGGAAGAAATGTTTAAGGCAATGCTGCCACCAAGATGTTAAGACCTCCAGCGCCACGTCTGTGTTCACCCCCTTCGCGGACGTTCCCCTCGGGCCAGCCGAGTCCACCCCCAGCTGTGGGGGCATCACCCCTGCATCGCGGCAGCTTGAGACTCAGCTGGCCGGTCTCTGCTTCACCACCTGAGGACCTTCTCAGGTGCCACGGAATGTGCTTGCTCCACGGCCACGGCACCCTGGAAGTACCCAGGCTTTTACAGTCACTCCCAAGGCTTCCCTCAACAAATAGGCAAGGAGAGTCTGGTGGCGAGCAGCCTAGTTTCTCTGGAACATTCCACATGGTACTTCCCAGGGTTCCCAATGGGATGAGCCTTAATTGCCAATGAGTGGGAACCCACTCACCTGTATACTTTGAACGGATGCTGGAGGTCAGCCTAGGATCTGATTTTAAGGGTGGCAGAGCTGAAAATGCGACAGGTCTCTTACACCAAGGATGGGGCTCTGACAGGAACAGAACGACCTGTAGGCACAGATGGAGATGTTTGGAAGGATGGGCCTGAGAATCATCAACCCCGGATTCCTGTGAGCCTGCTGCAGAATCGAGGGGGCCACCCCTGTCCCCGACAGTCTACGGAGCCTTCACCTGAGGCTGGTAACTTGCAAGGCGTCGCTGGGTCTCTAGGTCCGTTGAGGCCCTGCCTTGTTACGTCCCAGCTGATAAACAGGATTGAATAGAGCCCAGCAGGAAATGCAGTCCCTGCTCTGGGCTGGGGGGCTGGGAACTGCTTCCTTGCCAAAGGGTTGAGGCACCCGGTTGAAAGCCAAGCCGCTGGCTGACTGCAGAAGGGGCCTGCGGACGCAGCTTGAAACCACCAGGGCAGCGTGAGGTGGGGACTGCCGTGAGCCAGGTAGAAATGAGTGAGAGGGGATTTGTCTATTTGTCCTTGTGGCTCAGTTTTCCTTCAAGTATGTTGAAGCTCTTACAGATGCATAAACCGCATCTGTTATGTTATGTTCTCTTGATTAATAGACCTCTGCTCTTTTTATCTCTGATAATAGTCCTTTTTCTGACATCTATTTTATCTGATGCTTTAAGAGCCATATGGCTTTCCTTTGGTTTGACATGGCGTATCGTTTTCCATCCTATTGCTTTCGCTATATTATCTTCATATTTAAAGTGGGCTTCTTATAGATAGCATAGAGTTGTTGTTTTTTTAACCAAATCTGATGATTTCTGCCATTTCACCAGGGAGTTTAGACCATTTGTGTTTCTGTGATCATGTCCTTATCGCCTCTTTCATCTGTGTCATTATTGGTCTGTTTTAACTCGTTGCTTCCTCTTATCCTTATGGGTTCTTTTTTCCTATTTGTTGAATGCCTGATACTGGGAAATCAGATGACAGGAAGCTTATCTTTTTGGTGCTGGTTATTTTTATATTCTGTAAATTTTCTTGATTGTTGTTCTGGGAGGCAGTTAACTTACCTGGAAACAGTGAGATCAGTTGGGGACTTGTGTTTAAGTTAAGGACCCAAGCAGCATTTGGTCCAGGGTGAGTTTTCCCTGCCCCTGTGCATCTACGCCGAGTCAGGGAAACAGAATGTGTGCACCTGTTCACCAAAGCCGGGGCCAGGGACGTCCCCAGCAGCACCCTCAACCTCATGGCCATCATCAGTGGATTGGACAAGAAGTCTGCTAGACCCAAACAAGGGCATATGGTTCAGCAAAGGGAATGGATGGACGACAACTGTGCACAGCCCCCTGTGGAATCCCGCCAGTGAACTCTGCAAGATGCCAGACACGAAAAATCCGTGTTGGGACGTGCACATCCCTGCGGATGACGGCCGAGACAGGTGACACTCATTCTGGTGTTAGAGGACATCACGGAGCTTACCCACGGGGAGGACAGGAGAGGGATTACCCAGTGGGCTTCTCGGGGGGCTGACACATAAGTGCTCACTCTGTGCACTTACAGTCTGTACATATTTCTTCAACTACGTTACACTTCACTTTCAAAATTTGACTCACACAGTTTTATGGAACGGCTCCATGTAGAAATTGCCCCATCCCCAGATGCTGTCCCCGGATGTTGTCAGGGCCTAGACCACAGCCACGCCATCCAGCTTTGATCTTGTGACCTATGGCACAGCCGAGAGGGAGTGAGGCCCTGACGGTGAGATGCACTCACGAGATGTGCTCGTGGCTGCCATCGGGGGAACTAACAGCAAAGCCAGGCTGGCACCGGCTTCTCTTTTTAAACGCCCCCCCCCGGCCCCCGCTTTCCCTCCCTGGGGTCAGCTGCCCCCTCAGCACCTAACAACCTACCCGGCACGGCTTCCTGAGCAAAGCTCTGGCAAACAAGGCGGCCATCATCCTGGGTCTACACTGCGAGTTGTTGCTTAGCACTTCTCTTTCACGACACCTGTTTGTCTCTTCCTGGGACAGCCAACGAGCAAAAGAACAGAGAGACATGGGGCGTCCTCTCAGCATTTAGGAGACAAAGATCAGGGACGGCCCGTCAGAGTTACGGCAACGGGCAGCTGCGAAGGACCCATCGGAGCCACCTTTCTGGGGCCCATGTGACCATCTACGGAAAGCAGGGTGACTCCAGCCAGGAACTTGGTGAGGGAAGTAATTAGTAGCAGGAGGCTAGGGGACCGGGAGGGACACAAAATGGTGATTTCAAACTGCTAAAAAGCAAAAAACTCATTGGAAACCACTAGATGTAGAATTTGTTAAACAACGTAGGGGGACTCCCCATCTGACTCGGAGCCGGTCCCCTGGCTGGGAGGGCACGTGGGTGGGGCGACAGGGTCTCCAGGCAATTCGGAAGCCCCGAAGCTCCAGTCACGCCCAAAGCTGGAAGAGGTTTCTGAGGGGGAACGATCTGCCGCCATGCCGAACACCATGTCGCTCACGAATGTCACTTCATTTCTCAAACACACCTGGACGCAGAGACACGAATAGGAGCGAGGGAGGCCTGGGGTTAAGGATCTGCTGTCTCGAGAGGAAGGAGGGATTCCGGCGGTTCATCTGAGACATCTCTACCGGACTGCATGATAGGGAAGGATTTGGCACGACAGAGCCTGGGTCACAAGCCTCACCCCGAGGGTGTGGAGCCTCAACGACCCTCAGGCTGTGACCCAGAGCCATGGGCGCCCGCATCACCGGGGGCTTGTACACGAGGCACCACATGGGTCCCGCTGGAGAGCACGGAACACTTGGAGGGCAAGGACAGAGCCCTCCCTGGAAGGACCTTAAGGTCCACAGAGGCAGGAAGGGGCAGGAGCTGGAGGGCAGGTCAGAGGGAGCCCCTCGCCCAGCCTGAGTCTGGGAGAGGGGAGGGAGGCAGCTGCAGGCAGACAGCTGGTCAGCAGGGCCCCTGGCACAAAGCCACCGAGGTCCTGGTCAGGCTGGCAGGGGGCTGGAGGGAGGCACCTGCTGCCGGCCTGTCCCAGGATGGTACCTGTGGCACCTGTGAAGGTGGGTGGGGGCCACCTGCTCCTTGCACCGGGCCTGACACAGAGGGCCCTGGTGTCCGAGTCCAGCCACCTCCCCAAGGCCGGCCTCCATGGGCCTCACAGCTGCACTCCCTCACTGGTGGTGAGCCCCATCCCCGTCGGGGCCCAATCCTGGCCCGGGGAGGGAGAGGTAAGGAGCTCAGTGTGGGGGCTCAGGCTCCCCGACCCGGTGGGCCCAGCTCTGGTCTGCCCCAGGAGTCTCCTCCTGGGGTGTCTTCACTTCCATTTCTAGAAGCCTGGGCTTCAGCTTCCAGAGCATGGTGTCTGGGGCCCCATCCCCACCCGGAGAGCTGGGGGAGCCCTCGCCAAGTGTGATGCCCTCCGCCAGCTCCATTTCTGACTCTCCCTGTGCGTCCCATGGGTCTCCGTCCTTGTCCTGGAGAAAAGCCACGAAGCAGCTCAGGTGGGAAGTCCCCTGAGCCTGGCCCTGCTCTCTCCCGTCCCTGGGCCCCCCACCCCAGGCATGTGGACCAGGCCCGGCCGGAGGGCAGAGCAGGGTACTGAGCGAGCTCAGGAGCTGACTCCCTATCTGGCAGGGCCTGGCACTGGGCGCGCTGCAGCACAGGCTGGGGGGGAAGGCGGCTGACCTAAGGGCAGGATGTGCCCCTGGTTAGGAGGGAAAGTACCCACTGGCCCGGGGGGGGCAGGCTCTCTGATATCTTAGATGCCCCCCACTTGCTGTGGGGGCTGGGGAGGGCCTGGTGGGTTTGACCTAGAACCTACTGTGAATTTCGTGTCTCCGTGTTCTGCAACCGGCTCAACAGGTGAGTTGAGCCGACTTTCCAGGGCCGGTCCTTTCTGTCACCGTGCAGGTGCCCTTGCTGGGGTGCACTTCCGGTCTTGGTGCTGGGGCACGCCCCCCACCGCTGCTTGCCCTTCCTTCTGCTGGGACCCTGCGGACCTCCGGACCCCCATGCTGGCCACACATTACAATCGCCTGGGCAGCTCTGGAAGAACAGCTTCTGTCTGCTTTGGCCTGAGCCAACGAACTGGGGATTTCTGTGGTTGAGGACTCCAGGTCCTCCAATGAAGGTCTCGAGGGGTCCGGGCCCAGGAGTCCTGCTTTACTCCTGTGGGCAGTGGGGGGCCCCTGGGGGGCTGTTCCCGGGCGGTGTGTGCTCCTCCTCTTCCCCTTCCCCCGGGTCCAAGGTGCCAACAGTCCCTTCTGGGTCACACCCACAGCTGCCTGGTTCTCTCCGCTTACTTTCCTGAGCCTGAACGGGTGGCATTCAGACTGGGTCGTTTCCTTCTTGACCCCTGTGTTTTGGGGTTCGGCTATAATGTCTGGGACAGTGTGTGTTCCTGTACACGGGCTGTGTTCATTTGCCGGGGGTTTGGCCCTGCAGGGGCCCTGCCTCTGTCATCACGGCCAGGCTGGTCACTGGCTGGGCTGGAGCCATGCCCTCCCATCTGGGGATTCCTCCTGCCTCTCGGTCTCTGGCACTTTGGCAAGGATGTCCACTGGTCTCAGGGGCTCTTGTCTCCAGCCACTGTGTGGTCGCTGCTGGTCCTGCCTCCGAATGCTGTCCTCACTTGTCCCTACCCTCCTCCTGTCTGCTCCCCGCCCCTCCCGGGCTCTGCTCCGGGGCACCCCTCAAGATTCCTCACCCCGATGTCTGCCCTGAGACTCTGTGCTCCATGCCTGGGACCCTCGATGCTTCTATCCTGGACGCACCCTCCAGAGACCAGTCCTGTAAGGTGTCTCACCCTATGGGGACTCTAAAGAGGGTCTCATGAATCCAGTCACCTGGTGGACCGCAGTCCCAGCCCAGCACCTGCCCACTTACGCCCACCCCCAACCTGGTCCCTGCTGGCTGTGGGCACCTCTCTGTCCTGGGGACAGGACGGCTGTGACTAGGCGGGCCCAGGTGGCAGGGGGCTCTGAGGGTGGGGGCTCCAAGCTGCAAGGGCAGCGCGGTTCTTGGGGGGCTCCTTTGAGCTATGAGGTCTCCCCACCCTTCCTTGCCATGTCTTGTGTGGCTCCTGCCCCTTCCTCGTGTCTGTGACCCTCAGCAACCACCTGCCCCTCTCTGAGCCTCAGTTTCCCCATGTGAAGTCACAGGGTGGGCTCTCCTGTCCCAGGAGTAGCTGCAGGATCCCCCACGGTGGGGTCAGACCAGGGCCAGGCTCTCCCTCCCCTTGCTGACCTGACTGTGCCCTGGTGCCCCTGGCTCACCCACCCCTGCTCCATGACCTGTCCCATTGTCCTCTCTGCGGGGTAGGGTTTTACTCTGCGACACTCCCCTCAAGCTTGAAGAGGCCTCCACCCTCCCTGAGGAGGGTCTCCAGCCCTCTCCACCCTGACTGCTCCAGGAAGAAACACAAGCAGCACCTACTGGGCCAGGACCATCCAGGGCTCTCGGCCCGTAGTTCACTGAAGGCAGCACTCCTAGGTCCTGTGTCCCAGGGGCCCGTGCGGCCGAGCCGTCCCCCACCCCTGCGTCCTGCAGAAGCCCCATCCTCGCCTTCCCTTCCTGTAGGGCCCAGCCTGTCCCTTCCTCCCAAAACTTTGGGTACTTGGCCTCTGATGGCTACTCCAAGCACTCACCTGAGCCTCTCCTGCCTCCCTGGAGGCCCCAGACCCTCCTTCCAGGGCTTCTGGATCCTTCAGGCGAGTCTGAGGTAGGGGTTGTAGGTTCTGACTTTTGGGGTGGTGGTGAGGCATAGTGGGGGTGACATGGGGGTAGGTGGTATGGTTTCCCTACCTCAGTGACTTGCTCAGTCCCTGGGGTACCCCTGACTCTGGCAACTGAGACCTGACCTTGGGGCCTGATCTAGCATCTCCTGCCAGGTGCTGGGGACAGGAGGGTGTGGGGATGCCCGTGACCCCTCCAGAGTTTGGAGACCCAGGGTTCCACCTAGAATCTTCTGGGGAGTATCCTGGGGTCCAGCCTTTGAACACCTTTGCCCAGGCCTGGCCTCTGAGGAGGAGTGAGAGGCCAGGGCTGTGCCCCGCTGAGGGCCCAGGTACTTTCATGGAGGCAGGACTGGGGTCCAGCCACCGTGGCGGATGAGCTACGGGGCCCCACGAGGCATTCAGACATGGGTCCCGGAGGTTGTGGACCACCCCAGGGGAGGATTCCCTTCACATAGGGAGGAGAATGGTTTGGTGATAGAGCTCGCCCAGCAGGTCCACTCAGGCTCCACCCAAGGACCACATGGCCCTTCCTGACCCGAGATGGGGACACTGAGGCCCAGATGGGGACACTGGTGTCCTGTCCATCCCATCCTAGGACATTGCTGCCACCTCAGTTCCCCACCTCCACCACATCCACCCTGGACCTGCTTTTCTTGGGTGTTTGGGGGGCTCAGAAGGAACACCTGCTATGCCAACACTGGACGGCCTCCCCCCTCCCTGCTGGCCCACCGCCTGCGTCCGGGGGCACAGAAGCCACTTGCCTGGACCCACGCAGGCTTGGCCTGGGAGACTCGAGCAGTGACCTGGCCTGTCCCCCTTCTCACTCTCGTGCTGGGGAGTCCCCGTTGGGCTGGGAGTTTGGTCTAAACATACTGTGGGGGTGGCTCCTGGCCAGACTCTGGGACCTGGGCCTGCAGAGGGAAGGTGGCTCCCAAGACTGGGTGCTGGTCACTGTCCCAGCTGGCCACCACCACCTCCGGCCTGTTTGCTCCCTCCTCCCCAACCCCTCTCCCCCACCACCTCTGGGGCCCTGCCCTAGTTCAGGCCTCGCCTCTCGCCTGTCCATTCCTGTCTTCTCCCTGACTGCCCACCCACGTGGCCTGGTGTCCTGGCCAGCCCGTGGCCCCTCTCTTCAGAGCAAAGCAGCTCTGCGGGTCCCGGAACCTGCCCGTGGCTCCTTCCCTCTTGGACACGTGCCCGCCACTTTGGCTGCCTCGGCCCCTCAGGCCTGGCTGGGAGGACCCCACCTCCTCCAGGAAGCCCTCGGTTTGCCTCTCCCTCCCACCCGCACTGGCCTCTCTGCGCCTGAACAAGCACCCCCACAGCCTCCCCTGTTCCTGGTGCTCAGCACGTGTGCCTCTCGCTGGGCCATTCTGGGTCCCTCCCCGGTCGGGTGCTGTTCCTCCCTGCGTGCAGGGCTCTGAGGCTGCGGCCCCGGCGGCCCCACCTTTCCCTGCAGAAGCCACATCAGGGCAGGCAGGGGTGTGGCAGCGGTTGGGGCTCTTCGCCCCAGACTTCCCTAGGGCACACCCCAGTGGGCAGTGGTGCCGACACCTGGGGGCTCAGCACCAGGCCCACCCTCCCCCCACCCCCCAGCTCTCAGCACCTTCCGAACCCCGCCTGGAGTACACCCTTCCAGGCTGCACGGACGCCAGGGGCCCGCTGTGGAGTGCTGGCTGGGCCAAGCCGGGGTAGGGGGGTGGGGCAGACGAGACCCCCAGGGGCCCCCTGAACAGAGACCCCAGCCCTGAGGGCCTGCCATCTGGGGGAGGGGAGTGGGGCTGAGGTCCTCCACGTGGCCCCGAGTCCACGTGACACTTGCCTGCCCGAGAGCCTTGCTGTGGCTCGGGAGCCTCGCCGTCAGGAACACACGTGCTCCGGCTGGTCCAGAGACACCCCGCGCGGCTCCCAGGCCGTCACCTCGCTGGGACCGAGTGCCTGCTCCGGTTGCCAGGATCCTGTCACCTCTCTCTTCCTTCACGTCCCATCGGTGGTGTAACTGCTCCCACTGGTGGAAACTCTGAGAAAACCTCTCAGGACGGCTTCCTGCACCGGCTGCGCCTTCTGTCTTTCCCGCGAGGGTCGTCCTCCTTGGCCTACGCGTGTTCCTCCCGGACCTCCCACGGCCCCTTGTTTCTGTGGGGTCGGTGCTGATGCCCCCGATCTCACGCCTCCTTTTCTAATTTGAGTCCGTTTTTCTGAGTGCATCTAGTCAAGCGTCTGTCAAGTGTGCTGCTCTTTTTTTTTTTTTTAACGTTTTATTTATTTTTGAGACAGAGAGAGACAGAGCATGAACAGGGGAGGGGCAGAGAGAGAGGGAGACACAGAATCGGAAGCAGGCTCCAGGCTCTGAGCCATCCGCCCAGAGCCCGACGCGGGGCTCGAACTCACGGACCGTGAGATCGTGACCTGAGCTGAAGTCGGACGCTTAACCGACTGAGCCACCCAGGCGCCCCAAGTCTGCTGCTCTTTGAAGGAGCCAACTGTAGGTTCCACGTCCGGGTTTTCCCCTATTTTTCCATCCTCCGTGTGTACCTCCTCCCTTCTCCTGACCCTGAACCTGGGCTGTACTTCTCGCTCCTGAAGTCAGGTCCGCTGGCGGACTGGTTCCCCTTTTTCACACGGCGCTTGCCGCACAGCACCCCCTCGGCCCTGCTTTCCCCACACCCTCACACCCCACTCTGCTGTGTTGTCCTTTTCGCTGGACTTGAGCTGGTCTCTGACTTCCCTGTGAGCAGCCGTGGGGAGGGGCTCAGGCGCAGGGGAGGGTAGAGGCTTCCGTGAGGCTTGCACCGAGTCTGGGAGACCGAGGAGCCAAGGGCCTGAAGACCACGGAGTGGGCCCCTCCCAGGCCTGTGGGAGGCTGGGGCCAGGGCCCCAGGGGGTGTGTCAGGGGCTGGGTTCCTGGGACAGATGCTGGGCCGAGTGGGGCGGCTGAGGGGGGGTGCCTGGCAGGGGCCGGGGGCAGAAAGGGGAAGGGGCGTTGGACACAGAAGGGCCTTCCCTCAGGTCCCGGTGACAAAAGTTTATCAAAGGACAAAGGGAGTGATATGTCATGATTCCCAGGTGGAAACCGCCCAAGAGGAAAGGGGTCTGGAGGGGCTCGGAGCAGAGGCAGGGGTGCAGGGGTCCCAGGCACAGGAGGGGGCACGAGAGACATGGGACGCAGTCTGAGGCTCCCTGGCAGGCTCCCCGCTTCATCTGCCCTTGAATTTTGGGTCTCCACCACCCCCCCTCCCCCGGCCCCAGGAGGCTGGTGGGGGCAGGCTCCAAGTGCACTGCCCAGGCAGCCCTGAGCCTGAGCAAGGCCGGCCCGGTTCCAGCACCAGAGTGGATCAGGAATGGCCCAGGAATCCCTGCGTTTCCTGGGACATTTCTTGAAGACACCCCCTCACTTGTGTGCCACAGACAGAAGGGCCTCCCTTGGAAGGTGGGGGAAGCCGGGGACTGCCTGAGGGGCCCTGGGTGGGGGTGGGGTGGGGTTTGGGCAGAGGCCAGGGAGGGAGGCTCTCCCCAGCACCAGCCAGCTCTGCCTGGGCTGTGCTCACCTGGGGACAAAGAGCTGGCTCACAGGACACTTGCCCCAAGATCTCCAGGCTGACGGGGAGGCAAGGCGGAGGCAGTATCAGCCCAGCAGGTGGAGACAGAGAGACCTGGTCCTGTGTCCAGGGCCCCAGCCCCATGGCTGCACAGAAGGGCAGAGGACCCTGCAGGGCCTGTGTCCCTAGGCCTGAGCCATTCTGGACCGGGACCCGGTGGTCAAGCTGGAGGGGGTGCCTGGGCAGGGACCCTTTCTGACCGTGGCCCCAGGACCGCAGACTCCCCAGTACCCGTGCTCTGGCCCCACATCCTGCAGGCAGGGAGGGACCCATGTTTTACCTGCCCAATGGCACACTGGGGCATGGAGGGGTGCTGCCTGAGGCCCCCCATGCGGCTCAGAGTCCAGCTGTGTCCTCGGCCGAGGCCCGGGCATGGATGGGGCCAGGACTGTTTGTCGTCTGTGCCTGGGGACCTAGCCCTGTGCTGTGCCCTGCCCACCGCAGACACAGGCTGGGCTCTGCTGTCGGGGCGGACCGAGGCTTCCAGAAGGAGATTCCCCACCGAGGCCCCACTGCCCACCAGGAGAACTATGGTCAGCTCAGCCTGTGCCCCTGCAGGTGATTAAGACTTTCTCTCCAGTAAGGGGGATGGGACCTGCCTCAGGGTGGGGGTGACACTGTCCAGGGAGGTCCCTGAAGATGGGAGGTTCGGGGCTCATCGGGGGGGTGGGGAGGGACTCTGGGTCCCCTGTCCTGTGAAGAGAGAGGGAAGGGCCTGAAGGCCAAGGCCAGCCCCTGCCTGTGCTGGGAACTGAGGTCTCCTAGGGCGTCAGTAGCAAGGTTCCTGATGTGCTTACCTGTGGGGATTGAGTTTGTTTCCACGTTAGGAGGGAGGCGACCGTCCTATGAGGACAGAACCGGCCACACGTGAATAACCGTTACTCGCATGTGCCTTTAACAAAGTGACGTAGCGATGAACGTTCAACTCTCCCCTGTTGAGTTGTTTCGGTTATGCACCGGAAGCGTCTTCCAACGACCGCCCTCGAGCGACAGCCACCCGAGTCGCTGTAAGTAGTGACCTGCGGGGAAGGGCTTTCCGCGGGTAAAACAGGCCCAAGAAGACCCCAACCCAAAGTCAGCAAGACTTTCAGTGCATTAGAAGTTTTTCCCAGAAATTCTCTCCCGCCACCAGACAGTAGGCCGATCCGCTCTTTATATGGTTTCATTCGGTTTCCACGCCTGGGCGGCATCACAGCGGCGAAGGGTTTCCTTCCAGAGACATGCTCCCCCGGAGAAGACAAAGCCAACCCTCGTCAAAGGGTGTGTTGCAGAAAGTGCCCCCACCTGACTCTGTGTCCCCTGGGAATGTGCTTCCCCGGAAAGAGCCAGGAGGCAAGGGCAGCGTCGCGAGGAAACGGGGAGACGCGCTGGAATAATTCCCACAAGGACAAATATTCGGAACAGAAAATGAAAACCATTTGCCCTCCATTTTCCTGTGCGGAAATACCATGCAAGCCCCTCGCCCGGGCTGGGCTCAGGTCAAACGTCTGGGTACAAACGCAGAAAGTCAAGTCTCCGGGTCGGAATTTACGCTGTAAAGGAGGTTGAGCTCCAGGCCCAACTATTGGGTCCACGTGCCTACAGTCTGAGATTCCCAAACCTCCAGACAAAGCCCATGGCAGCGCGCATGTGAGGGAACAGTGGTGTCCCCTCCTGGAACGTGGGCACACGTGATCGTGGTCCTTCAGCCCCGCCCTCCCGGAACAAGTCAGGTCGGGGGCCCCAGGGACCCCCTCCATAGGCTTCACAGGCACCGTCCTTTCAGGTCCCCACGTGTTCTGCGTGAAATCTTTCCGTGAAGGCCTTGGGAGCAGTGGGGACGCTGAGCGTGCGTGACCGACACAAGCCAGGACACAGGTAAGGACCCGGTTCTGGAGAAGGTCCTGCGCGCAGCCGTCCTGGCGAGCTTGGGCAGCTGCGACAGCGCAGGGGGGACCTGGGCCGGCGCCCTGCTCGCGGCCCCGGATCAGGAAGCCTCTGGGCTGGCGGTGCTCTGCCCCGAGGCCATCGAGGCCGGTCCCGAGACGCCCCAGCGGGGATGCGGGAACACGGGGGACCCGGGACATGGGGACCTGGGGCCTCGGGGGCTCAGGGGCACGCTCAGCGACCCGTCGGCCGCGCCACCTCCGGCCGCCGCGCCGGGACGGGGGCGGGACCCGCGGGGGACGTGGCGGCGCCACCCTTCCGGGGCCGGGCGGGGACTCACGCCACCGGGCCGGACGACGGGGGCGCTGATCCGGAGACCCGGGGCCGCCTCCGCCCCGGCTGCGCCCCGCCCTGGGTCCCCGGGCCTGGCGAGGCCTATCCGTCCCGGGGTCCTCGGCCCTGCGCGGCTGGGGCGCGGGAAGCGTGGCGGCGCAGGAGGAGCCGGGAGGCGGAGGGTCGGCCTGGGGAGCACGGTGTCCGGGGGCGGGGAGGGGGCCGCGACTCTGGTCCCCTCCCCACTCCAGCCTGCAAGTCCGGGAGCGACCGGAGGGCCGAGTGCCCCGTGGGCGGCCTGGCCCCGAGGGGGCGCTCCTCGCAGGCTCCCCCCTTTCGAAGCAGGGCCCACGGGCTCCACGGCGAAGGCCCCCTGCCCCTCGGTGAGCAGCTGGCGGAGGGACCACCGCGGCCACGAACCAAACCGAATGAGACGTTTCACACAGCGGGTGTGCGGAGATGAGCCCTGGGGCAGATCTGGGCCGCCTCTTTGCTTCTCCTCCACTGGTCGTTCCAGAAGCGCATACGTGGTCAGACACTGGGTGTTGGACCCCTTGAGATGCTCCCAGTAGGAAGCAAGGGTGACCGCTTCTCCACCTGACCTTGTCACCAATGCCGGGCTCCCAGGCAGTGACCCTGGACGGAGAGCCCAGCATCAGGAAGAAATGCCACAGGAAACACCCCTGGTGCCAGGGGGCTCCCTGGAGGGACAGCCCTTCTCTGGGCCTCTTGTCATAGAGGCAGAAGTCAGGGAGATGGCCATGGGGGACACGTGTGGGGAGTGTCCAGGTGTGGTCCTGTGCGTGATATCTGTGGGGCAGCTTGTCATGGGGGGGGGACCTTCTCCAGCGCCCTCACCCCCTGCGTGGCCAGCAGGACAGACGGAAATCTAAATACAGACGGAAATCCCCACCAGTCTGTCGCCCTGACCCTGGTGACTCCAGGACTCTGCAAAAGCCAGTATTTGTATTTAGTATCATGTTTGCTTTCCACATCCTTCATCTTTTGTGTGTAATGTCATTTCTCTATGTCTTTTTATTTTATTAAAAAAATTTTTTTAACGTTCATTTATTTTTGAGAGAGGCAGAGACAGGATGCGAGTGGGTTAGGGGCAGAGAGAGAGGGAGACACAGAATCCCAAGCAGGCTCCAAGCTGTCAGCACAGAGCCCGATATGGGGCTCGAACTCGTGAACTGCAACATCGTGACCTGAGCCGAAGTTGGCCGCTCGACCGACGGAGCCACCCAGGTGCCCCTCTCTCATGTCTTTCATCTACTAATCCGACTGGCTGGAAATAGAATGCCTGTGGCTCTGCTTGTGGTGGCCTGGCCCTAGTCTGTTCAGCACCTCTTTGGACCACGAGGGTGATCTGAGCGGATGATGGGAAGCCCCATAAAGGAGCATCCCTCCAGAGAAGCCGGCACTGACTGCTGCTGGCGTCCTTAAGGACCTACCCACCTGGGCTCACTTGATGTTCATTGTTCAGCTTGCTGTTTCCAGGACTTCTAAGGGAGGTTCAGTTTAAACCCAAACCTCTGTGAGGACCAGACCCTTGTTACAAATCTTAGGGAAAATCTTTTGCTTTTGTCCTCGAAAGAATACTGGACGGGAAGAGGCGCCTGGGTGGCTCAGTCTGTTGAGCGTCTGATTTCAGCTCGGGTCATCGTCTTTCACTTCACGAGTCGGAGCCCCGCGTGGGGCTCTGTGCTGCCAGCTCAGAGGCTGGAGCCCGCTTCGGGTTCTGTGTCTCCCCCTCTCTCTGCCCTGCCCCTACCAGCTCTCTGTCTCTCTTTCTCTCAAAAATAAAGAAAAGCATTAAAAAATTAAGAAAAAAAAGAATACCGGACAGGACAATTTTTCTCCCCTGCTTTTGCGGATAGTTGGAAAACGTTCAAAATCACTCGTTCACTGAGGATATGGGCCTTCTAGGAGGTGCAGCTCGTGTGGGGGTTCTGCTCCTAACTGGGAAGCTTATATAGCCTCAAAATCTTGCCATCTGTCTCCATGACGCCCCAAACCCTTGATGACGGAGGTTGTGAATTCCCCAGGGCGGCTGCTTACCGCTACCACTTTGGTTTTCAGCGGCTTCTCTGTTTGGGCCATGTCCCTTTTTCCAACATCGCAGCTATGCAAGAAAGCGTTTTGTAACAGTTCATTCAGAATTTCTAGTCTCGAAGGTTTCTCCCAGTTATCTCCCCTACTCTATGGGCAGAAAGGGAGGAACCGCTGGGCTTCGGGCTGAGTGAATGCGTGTGCATCCACGCTCTCGCACTCGCTGGCGGAGGCCGTCCACGCGCGTTTGCGACATTTCCAGCAGCTCTCAGGGGGCTCCGTGCGTGTCCCCCACCCGGGGAGGTTTGCACAGCTGCTCTCTGCAGATGCCGTGGCCGCTGCTTTGTCCCCAGGAATGCTGTTTCTCCTCTCTGCCTGGAGGTACTAAGATCCCAGTTCCTCCCAACTGGGAAGAGACCTGGAGGTCAGAGAGTCTCTGTGGGCTCGGGGCCTAAGGCTCAGAGGGTTTAAGACTCCTTAGCACGATAGGCTGAGATCATGAGACAGGCCAGGAGACTGGGGGACGGGGCGCACCGGGCACATGGTGTGAAGTTTGCTCCTGCAGGCCCCCTCCCATAAACGTCGGGGCCTCGGCTCCCACTGGAGACAGATGATGGATTGACTGGTTTGCCTACCACTGGGCAGGTGAGTCCAAATGTGGGCTGTAGGATTAGGACGGTCCATAGCGCAGCCCTCCGAAGCCATCCGCTCCAACTCAGACCTCATCTGTGATAAGGTAATAATTTTATTTATGTTTTCTTGAGTCCCTTGGACTTCTCTCTCAAGTGTCTGGGTCTTGGGCAGGAATAATGAAAGTGTCATTGCCTGGGCTCCTTCACATCCCTACATTAAGCCCCGTATTATTCTCCGCCATGCTCCCCAGCCTTTTGGACACAGCCAGCCTCAAGGAGCAATTGTGTAGTGAAAAAGTCATATAGCAGGATAATTAGGGTCTAATTCAGAAAGGCAAGAATTTATTCAGTTATTCAACAAATGGGGTCCGTTTTGCTGGGATGCATCATATGGTTTCATAAAATTCAGGGTGCCATGCA
Source organism: Puma concolor (assembly GCF_028749965.1). Classification (NCBI taxonomy): domain Eukaryota; kingdom Metazoa; phylum Chordata; class Mammalia; order Carnivora; family Felidae; genus Puma; species Puma concolor. The sequence continues at coordinate 3,361,185 of NC_141672.1, forward strand.
AACTCGCACAGTAAAAATCACGCACTCCAGGGGAAAGCAGAGTCGGGTCTGGACACTCAAAATGTTTCATCAGCAACACATTTAAAAACAGATAGGAACCGGGGCGCCTGGGTGGCTCAGTCGGTTAAGCGTCCGACTTCGGCTCAGGTCACGATCTCGCGGTCCGTGAGTTCGAGCCCCGCGTTGGGCTCTGTGCTGACAGCTCAGAGCCTGGAGCCTGTTTCGGATTCTGTGTCTCCCTCTCTCTGACCCTCCCCCATTCATGCTCTGTCTCTCTCTGTCTCAAAAATAAATAAACGTTAAAAAAAAGAACAAACATTGTTAAAAAAAAAAAAACAAACAGATAGGAACCTAATAAAAAGGATAGCACAGTGGAATACGTTAAGTTGTTATTTTAAACACATTAATACAATAAGAGATATGGCCCTTTGTCTCAAAGGCCCAAAGAGCAGTGGACACGGGGAGGGTGCAGCTTGCGGCCCGGGAGACGGGACAGCTGGAACACCCGGCGGGGGCGGTGCGCTCACGGCACGGCAGTCACGAGGCATCTGGGGGACGCGTGAGGGGAGCGTCTGTGTGTTCTGTGTATTCCCACACACCTCGGTCCAGCCAGTGCCGTTTTCCACGTTTACCTCGCAAAGAAAATCGCACAAAATGCAAAATTCACGCTATGCGGGCCTGGCTCCCGCATTCTTCAGTCGTGCTGGAAAAACTCATTTCCAAAGCCTGTGTCACGGCAGAACCGTAGTCGTGGATTGTGCCAACCACATGGGAGGCACTGATATCTGTGCCAGGGGGCTAGCAGTGAGCGGTGTCGGGGGGCTAGGTCGTGGGAGGGACAACAAGCAAAGGAATTCAAAGAGTGTAATGGGGGCCCCTCCATTCGTAAGTGGAAAACTAACCCCCAAAGTCTGGCATTAGGTGGGCACTTCGGGGAGTGATAAGGTGACGGAGACCCCAGAAAGCTCCCTTGCCCCCCACCATGAGGACACAGTGAAATAACAGTTGTCCGCGAACCAGAAAACGGAATCTCACTGAATCCGCCAGTGCCTTGGCCTTGGCCTTCCCAGCCTCAGAACGGAGTCAGAAATGTTCGCTACGTCCCCCAATCTGCGGTAATCCGTTCTATCAGCCCAAGTGGACCGGGGCGGCAGGATAGTAAGTGACGATCTGCGGTAGGTGGCACTGCGGTAGTTCCCCACGGCCTGGGGGCTTTTGGACAGGAACCTGCTGTGTCACCAGTCTCCAGGCCAGAAGTCCCAGATCAAGCTGTCGGCAGGGTGGTTCCTTCCGTGGGCTGCGGGTGGAGAATCTGTTCCGGGCCCCTCTTCCTTAGCTTCCGACGATTTACAAGCCTCTTTGGCTTCTAGAACACCAGCCCGACCTCTGACCTCATCTTCAGGTGGCATCTCCCTGTGTGCACGTCTGTGTCCAAGTTGCCCCTTTCAGAAGGACGCTGGTTATATTGGATTAGGGGCTGTCCGTGGTCCAGCGGGACCTCAGCCGATTACACCTGCAACGGCCCTGTTTCCAAATGAGGTCACATTCCGAGGTGCGGAGGGCTGGTGCCAATGAATATGGTTGGTACCAATGTGCGTTCTGTGTATTCCCAGAAGTAAGTGACATTTGAGCAAAACACCTAAAATGAGGGAGTGGGCCATGCAGACATCTGAGGGAACAGCATTCCGGGGGGAAGGAACAGCAAACATAAGATTCTGGGATGAAACGCAGACTGGCACGCTGAAGGAGTGGGGGGAGGATGGTTGTTGTGTCTGGAGGAGGCAGGGAGAAGAGGGGTGAGCGATGCAGCGAGAAGCAGAACGATTCGGCGATGGGAAATCCGTCAACTCTGAGTCATAAAATTAACAGCATTAAAGGAGAAAAAGCTATACATTTATCAGAGAACAACAACAATGACAAATCTCAATACAAGTTCTAAGGTATAAATAGACTAAACTTTCCTTTTATGATGAAGGATACCCATTACAGGACAAAAGGATACATCATATATTTTGTTTAATGTTTATTTATTTTTGACAGAGAGAGAGAGAGACAGAGCATGAGCCGGAGAGGGGCAGAGAGAGGGGGAGACCCAGAATCCGAAGCAGGCTCCAGGCTCCGAGCTGTCAGCACAGAGCCTGACATGGGGCTAGAACTCACCAGCCGTGAGCTCATGACCTGAGCCGGAGTCGGACGCTCAACCGACTGAGCCACCCAGGCGCCCCAAGGATACATCCTTCAATGGTATGTCGTAAAGGCATTTCTGTCAGTCGGAGCTCTGTGGTTCAACATCGATATTTTGGAGTCTGGCTAAAGCAACAAGAAAAGGAAGCGAACTGTGTACTCACCACTGTTTGCAGATAGTATGTCCCCCCGGCCCCCCCGGAATGAGGCATTTTCAAACTGTTAGAATGGAGTCAGCTACCTTTTACGCCCTGGTCTCGTAGGCTGGGAGTCCACCGTTTTGGCCGTCGTCGTCGCTACGGAGCCCGGCTGCCCCCGGCCTCCACTGCCCGCCACGCCCCCTGCCATCTCCTCGGGGCTGTCCGTTGTCGCTGCTCGCGGGGCTGCTGGAGCCCAGGTGCTGGCACACGTGCAACCTGGAAAAGGGAGGGACTTTGCGGGCAGCCCTGGAACGACGAGGAAAGGGCACCAGCGGGCGCGCGTGCCCCTCGCTACCGCGCACCAGGGGACGATGCCGGGGTAGGACGCACACCGCTCCCTAGGGTACTCGGGCAGCAGTGGCAAGTCAAGGACGCTCTCTGGCATCAGATCTCCCCGCTCCCCCGTTTTCCCCTTCCAGGGTCCCCATTCCTCATCTCCGAGGTCACCTCCAAAAATAAACCATTGGCCCACAAGACCACGTCCCATGTCATAGCTTCTGCTTTTGGAGAGAAATCGAATTAAGAGAAGTGACCGGGGCGCCTGGGTGGCTCAGTCGGTGAAGCGTCCGACTCCGGCTCAGGTCATGATCTCGTGGTTCGTGAGTTCGAGCCCCGCGTCGGGCTCTGTGCTGACAGCTCAGAGCCTGGAGCCTGCTTCGGATTCTCTCTCTCTGTCCCTCCCCACTCATGCTCTGTCTCTGTCTTAAAAATAAGTAAAACATTAAAAAAAAATTTCTTTTTTTTTAAAAAAGAGAAGTGACCCTAAGAAGCAGAACTTCTGAGTAAGATTCTAAGGTAGATCACACCCTCAGACCCCATTGGAAGGACGGTATGGCTGGTGGTGAGCGAGCTGGTGATGAGCCTTGGCCTGTGGCACAGGGACAGTTAACTCAGGGGGATGGATTAAGGTGTGGTGCAGGGGAGGTGGGGCGTGGTTCTGTGTGGCAGGGGTGGGGTTAGCGTGCTTTCCTTAACGGCTTTAAAAGCCTGAACGAATACTAACTTGACAGGCTCAAATTAGCCCACTGTCGGTTCAAGATACTCTCCGAAAATCAGCCGCCCCTGGCAATATCAGGGCCCCTCATCGCCTGCAGGCACAGGGCATTTTAGGATGAAAACCAGGTCCAGGATTCCCCGCAACTCATGATGTCGTTACTTCTCTCTTCAGTCATGTATTTAATCCCCAGTTCGACCAACAAGGGTGTTTTATGTTAATCAAAATAGCAAATTATCATACTGTCCATTTCTATCATATTGTCTGTTGGAGAGTCTCTTTCAAATTACTTGACCATACTTTAATTTTTTTTAAATGTTTACTTATTTCTGAGAGAGACAGAGCACGGGCAGGGGAGGGGCAGAGGGCACGGGAGACACAGAATCCCAAGCAGGCTCCAGGCTCCGAGCTGTCAGCACAGAGCCGGACGTGGGGCTCGAACCCACGACCTGTGAATCATGACCTGAGCCGAGATCAGACAGTTAACCTACTGAGCCACCCAGGCACCCCCTACTTGACCATACTTCATAGCCTCTTGTTCCTTGCTCAAACTTTTAAGCTTCTTTTTTTTATTTCTTTAAACACATGAAACATAATTATCTCATCTGTCTGATAACACCAATGTCTGCAGTTTTCCAGACGTGGTTTTCTTGTCTGTGTTTCCAACGGCTCTCATTCACGGTGTTTTTTTCCCTGTGTGTTTTGTGACTTTTCAGCAGCAAGTTGCCTACGTTCCCTCCAAAGCTATCTGTGGGAAGCTGTTGAAGCCTGCCTTGAGCTTGCCTCCCTCCAGTGAATATTTGCAGTTATCCTTTTTAAAGATGCATTTTTACTTTTGTTACTTGCGGTCAGAGAATGTCTCATAAGCCTTCTCTATTTAGAAAGCGAGTTGTCTGTTGTGTTCCATATATAATTAATATCACAGGTCAAGGGTGCTCTGTGCACCGTTAATAGAAAAGCATGTTCTGTGACCACAAACACCAGTGTGAAAGATGTATCCCGTTGTCACTTAAACGTCATCTCTGAGCCTATGCTGCCGGGAGCAAATTCAAGCTCAGTCAGAACTGGGGCCCTGTCCCCTCCCCCCCCCCAAGGGCTACACCAAAATGACCGAGATCAGTGGCACCCCGACACAGGGAAAGCGTAGTTATCTCCGCTTTCAGCCCAGGCCTCTGGGTCCCCCTCAAGTCCTAAGGCACCTGTTTGTGCCCGAGTACAAGGTGAGTGGAGTTTACTCAGGTGGACGACCCCAGGACTTTCTGCCCAGCCGCCAGGGTCCCCTCTGAATCAAGGAATGACAAGAACGCTGCCCGAGAGAGACTGGCAGCAGCAGGGTCCGACCTGGAGGACCCTCTAGAACTAGGATGACCGCAAAGCCCTGTTGCCAAGGACCCCGCCGGTCGATGCTTTGCGGCCGGGTGGATGGGTGCACACTTTCATTTTCAAAAGTGGCCAGTTTTGACTGGTGAGTTATGTGGTCCCTCTTAGGTCAGGAGGGCATGATGGAAAGCCAGGGAAGGTTTGAGAGAGGGAGTAAAATGTGAGTTACATTTTACAAAGTTCATTTGGGCTTTGGTCAAAGGCAAAGGGGTCTGGAGGGGGCCAGAGTAAAGGCAGGGGCGCGAGGTAATCGGTACTCCGCGCACAGAAGTCGGCGGGGGAGGGAGGAGGGGTGCAGGAGTCACTTGGGACCTTCAGTCTGAAGCTCCTTCGCAAGTTTCCCCTTCCCTGGGGTCCTCCTGGTCTGGGGAGGGGCCCCAGCTGCGCAGCCCAGCCAGGCCTGACCTAGAACGAGGCCAGCCTGGCTTCCGGCCACGGGGCTGGCTCTGAAATGGTGGAGAAATCCTGCGTTTCCCGGGTAGACATGGAAGGGATCAGGTTACCTTCTAGTCCCGCGGACAGAAGGGGCTCTTCTGGGAAAGGGGGAGCGGAGGGCAGGGACTGTCGGAGAGGCCCCAGCTCGTCGTCAGGTGGGGAATGGGAGGGAGGCCGAGCAGGGCCTGGCAGCCTGGGGACCCGCCGTGAGCGAGGTCGAAGGGGGGGCGGGGGGAGGGGAAGGAGAGGTTTGGGACGTGGAGCTGGTGGGTAGGGCGGCGCCGGATCGCCCCAGGCCGGAGGCGGGCCAGACAGTGGGGTAGGGAGCGGGGCGAGAGGCGCGCGGGGCCCGGACTCCCGGGACCCCCGTCTGGGCTGGGGGAGCTCTTCTCCGCCGGGTCGCAGCCGGCCTCCGCGCGCCCGCCCCCCGGGCCCCTTCCTCGCCTCCGCGTCCCGCCCCGGCCCCCGCCCCGCCCCTCCCCTCCTCCCCTCCCGCCCCTCCTCTCCCCTCTTTCCCTGCCCCTTCTCCCCGCCCCCGCCTCCGCGCGCCATTCCTCGCCGTCCTCCGGCCGTGCGCCCCGCCAGCCGCGTCTCGGCCATGGCAGGCCTGGGGCCGCGACCCGCCAAGGGCTACCGGGTGGTGCTGCTCGGGAGCGTGGCCGTGGGCAAGACGGCGCTGGCCACGCAGTTCGCCTGCGGCAGCTTCCCGGAGCAGTGCGAGCCGTCGGTGGAGGAGCTCTTCAGCAAGGTGATCGAGGTGAACGCGGCGCCCGCCCTGCTGGAGATCGTGGACACCGTGGGCGCCGAGCACCTGGTCACCCTCAAGGACCTGTACATCAAGAACAGCGACGGCTTCGTGGTGCTCTACAGCGTGTGCAGCGAGGCCTCGTTCGAGGCGGTGCGGCCGCTGCGGGAGCGCATGGGCCGGCTGCGGGGCCCCAAGGCCGTGCCGCTCGTGCTCGTGGGCACCAAGGCCGACCTGGACGCCGAGCGCCAGGTGCTGACGGCGCGGGGCCGCGCGCTGGCCCGCGAGTGGCGGTGCCCGTTCCTGGAGGTCACGGCCAAGAGCAAACTGATGGTGGACCAGGTGTTCACGCAGGTGGTGCGCGAGGTGGAGGCCCTGGCCCCGCCCGAGGAGCGGGCCCCGGCGCTCCCCACCCATGCCCAGGACACGTGGCCCTCGGAAAGATTCATTGGCTGACGCGCAAAGGTGACTTTTTAGTGTGTTCGGCGCGTTTCTGATTTCTGAAGCTCAGTCCTCCTTCCCTGCCTTTTTAACGAAAGTTTTCCGGCCCAAGACAAGTGATGATGGCTTCTGTGTCGGAACTCAAACCAGCGCTTTGGACTGTTGGCCTGAAAACTTTGGCCACTTTGTTTACCTCTTACAGGGCTCTAGAAAACCCAAAATTCGTATTGTTTTCCTGGACGGAGAGTCCCAGCCTTTTCTTCACATGGGATTTGTTACAGGATTCTCTTTTTTCCCCCTTTTGATAATTAATGCCTTCGAATGCACCAGACCTTTGAAATTGATTGAGGAACATGAACTAAAGACTTTAAGCCTTGGATTCTGTGAGGTTTTCATGTGTTTCCCTCTCATCCGCAGCCTTGCATTGCAGCAGTAATATTTTCCTCTCTGTGTGTTTCTAAATATAGTTATGACATACACAGCGTTGGTTTGAAAGGGATATTGTATACCCTGGGAGGGGAACACGTAACTGCTCACACACAGCTCAGCCTGCCTTCAGCTCTGTAATTGACATCTAGTCGATGTTGAATCTGTACACCGGGTGAAAATAAAGTGATTTTAAAAGGTGATAGTTTTAAATATCTGTCTCTCTAATACTTAAAGCTACAGTTTCTACAGTTTGCACGCACGGTCTCTGCTCCTAAGCTGTTTCCCAGGAAGCTCGTTAGGAACCAGAGGGAAAATGGCTGCATCTGGTATGTGTTTCTTGTTGCCAGCGTAGGTGTGTTTTTGTCTCTGCATGGTTTACAGTGACATGGGGACTCCAGGAGAAGCAAGCCGTGTTTGAGTCTTCTCGTATAGTTTTCACATAACGAGGCAAGAAAAGTTTTCTTGCACCCGTTTAAAAACATTATGGTTTTGTAATTTGAAGAATTACATGAGTTGCGTGTGCTTTTTTTTCATGTTAACACATTTTTCAAATTTAGGAACCTAGCCTTACCACTTAAACGTCCTTCTAGGAGAAAGTAACAAGAAAAACAAAATTAAATAAACAAGAATGCTCAAAACTATGCCAGGGATCTGAAAAAGTTCATTTTGTTACAGGGAAGTTATCTATACAGTGATGGTTATACGGGCTCTGGGAGCTTTATTTATATTATATGTGTTGGGTGAACAGAAGGATGGATTTTATTTTAACAGAAAAAGTGTAAGTATGTTAGAGCCTGTCAGTGCCTGACAGCCAGTTCACCAGGGGAACGGGCTAGGCTGGGTGACACCTGTCTTTTATCTTTTCCTCTGTCCCTGGGCCTCGGGGGAGGGAGGTGTTGGGCACTTACTTGTGAAGCCTTGAAGTCCAACCTATTTACTCTCTCCTCTGACCCTCTGTGTTCTGGGGTCATTCCTCCTGGCTGAGTTACCCACATCCCCCTCCAGGACATTTCAAACACAGGGAGGAAGGGAGGGGGTCCTGCAGAGTGGTGAAGGGTGGGGGAATACCTTCCTAGTCTCAGGTGTCTTCCTCCAAAGCTGCCCCTTCCTCTGCCCGAACAGAAGCAAAAACCCAAGACTGTTACTGGAGTGGATGTTGGGCTGTGCAGAGAAAGCACGCAGGGCGTGAACAGTGTCCTGTCCCCAGCCATGAAAGCAGGGCCCCCGAGGACTGCAAGCTGAGTGACCCTCTGGGCCTGCCTGCCCCTGCTTCCCACCAGCCCTGTCTTTCTGACTCACCACCTGCTTGCACTGAGGCCTCCTGGGAGGTCTTGTGTCCCTGAATCCCTGTGCCTCTGGAAGATCCGTTCAATCCAGGAAAAAATTCACAAATAGCCATTTCTTCGTTTAGATTCCTAGGACCTCCTCAGACCCTTCCACTCAGATCTACATTTTGGCTCAGAGCCCAGGGTGTTCCTTGCTGACCGGTGAACATAACAAATACTCAGGCCCACACGATCGGCTCCTAGGACCTCAGGAATATGTTTGAAGCCGTTCTCTGCGCACGCAAGCGCGCATGCAAATACATGTAAAATTCAAGACCGACATACCCGATTTTCTTTCTCTTCCTCCATTTCACGTGTCTAACTTCCATATGTCACACACAGTTGCCTGGAGTCCCTCTGGAGTCAAGTGCAGCCTAACTAGAGTGAACTTGAAGCAGCAGATATGACTGCTTGTCAGGTCCGGGTGCCGTGGTCCATGGAGGCACTGCCTGGTGGGGGCGGGGTGGGGGGGGTACCTGAAACGGGCAGCCTAACTCACCAGCCTGCAAATGGTGTTACCATCTCAGGTCATTCACAGCTGGGCCCTGGGCTGGGGGCCACGTGCGTGCTCAGCATAACTGGGGCACGTGAAACTGGTTTCCCAAGTGGCTGTGACATTCCCATGCCCTCCGGCATCCGATGCCCGTAAATGCCCTGCAGCTCAGAGCACCTGCAGCCTCCCTTCTGGCCCGTGTGTTGTGGGTTCGTCTGTATCGTTCAGATCGCTGGTGATGCTGAGAATTCTCTGGGAGGGTTTCAAATGACATTCGATTTCTTCTCCAGTGAAATGCCTGTTCTTTTCGTCAGCTTTTAAAATTGTGTAATCTGTCCATTTCTTCTTGGTTCTTGGAGGTTTTACTCTGTCTCTGGGGTGGGCAGCCTCTGGGATGCCTCCAATGACCCCACCTCCTGGTACGCATGCCCTGTGTGACTGCCTCCCCTTGAGGGGGGGCAGGACCTAGTGACTCTCTTCTGGGAATACAACAGGACAACAGTGATGGGAATGTCACTTCTGAGATTAAATTCCAAGCCACTGACCTCTGCCCTGCTCGGCCTCCTTCAGAGCCCTTGTTCTGGAAAGGCAAGCTGCCGTGTTGGGACTAGCCTGGTGGAGACAGCCATGTGGCAAGGAACTACTGTCCCAACCGGCAGCTATTGAGGACCTGAGACCTGCCCACAGCTCCTAAGTGAGCTTGGGAGGGGGGACCCTTTCCCAGATGAGCCCTGAGATCTGAGCAGCCCCCGCCAAGCCCTTCCCACAGCCCGTGAGGGAGTCTGAGCGGAGCCCCAGCTGAGCCGCAGAGGCTCCTGACCCACAGACACTGTGAGATGGTGAGTGTGTATTGTTTTACGCCAGTAAGTTTTAAGGTAATTTGTCATGCAGCCACGGACAACTACTACAACTGTTTGGTACCTGGACTAGGGTGCCGACATACAAATATCTGAACCAGGCCGTGGGCAGAGCCAGGTGGGATTCTGAGGAGTGTTAGGTAAGCACTGAGGCATCCTGGACAGGCCTTTAGTGGAAAGCTGGGCTTTGAGGACGCTGCCAGTGAGGGCGCACAGGAAGTGAGGAACAGGGGTCTTGTGACATAATGGCAGAAGCGTGGCCACCTTGTCATCTGCAGTTGTGTGGGGAGCAGTGTACCCGCTGCAATCCAGAAGCCGATGGGTAGATTTCCAGGCCGAGTGCAGAAGAAGCCGTCTGGCCTCTTCCTGTGCCTTATGGTTTCATTTGAGCAGAGAGACAGGCTGAAGGCACTTGGGAAACTAAAAGGAACCGGTACCTGATAGTTGTCAAAATTCGCAGTTTCTCCAAAGGACAAAAGATGCTAAAATTAAGAAATGACTTCCCGGGGAACATCAAATCCGGGAGAATTGGTCTCAGATGAAGCCAGGGGCGCCTGGATGGCTCAGTCGGTTAGGCGTCCAACTTCGGTTCAGGTCATGATCTCACGGTTCGTGGATTCGAGCCCCACGTCGGGCTCTGTGCCGACAGCTTGGAGCCCGGAGCCCGCTTCAGATTCTGTGTCTCCCTCTCTCTCTGCCCCTCCCCCACTCACGCTCTGTCTCTGTCTCTCAAAAATAAACATTAAACAAATATTTTAAATAAAAATGAAGCCAAGGGTGTGAGTACGTGAAGCCCTTTGTCAAGACCTCAGAAAGATCAAAGGTGACAACTCAGAGTACTGTTCAGTCACATGACGGGCCTGTTAGAAAGATGAAGATGTACCCCACAAATCCTCTCTCCCAAAGACAGGGCCTCTGGGAAACCTCAGCAGTGCCCCTCAGCCATCTCAGGAGGAGCCCAGCGTAGAGCAGGTTCATCTCAAAGAGCTTTGTGGGTGCACCTTCTTGCTAACGGAGCGAGCCCAGTCCCCAAACAGATTTGTGCGCGTATCTTTTCTATTACAGAGTTAACCCCAAATCACAGGAGATCCACAAAGTTTTTGAGAAAAAGTATACCAGTCCAAACACGACCTGTTTGGACTAAAAAAGGACAGAGCCATTCAAAATGAAAAGAGACTTTGGACACCCACACCCCCAGGCTGCACAATTTTACTGGAAGGAAGCAGGCTGAGAAAACTGATTGCAAACATGTGCTTTTCTTTAAAAAAAGGGGGGGGGTTTGAAATCAGGAAGTGTGTCTTCCGGATCTGTTGTCCCTTTTCAACATTGGTTTGTCTACTTGGGATCCCTTGAGATTCCATACATATTTTAGGATGGGTTTTTCTCTTTCCGCAGAACATGCCATTGAGATTTTGATAGAAATTGCCTTCACTTTGTAGATTGCTTTGGGTGGTGTAGACACCTTTATAGCCTTCAATCTTCCAGTTCGTGACCATGGGACCTTCTTCCATTATCTCTGTGTCTTCTTTCAGCAATGTTTTGTAGTCTTCATTGTACAAGTCATCCACCTCCTTGGTGAGGTTTATTCCTAGTATTTTATTCTTTCTGATGCTATTGCAAATTGTGTTCTTAGTTTCCTTTTGGATAGTTGGCCATTGTTAGTGTATAGAAATGCAATCAATTTTTGTGTGTTGATTTTTGTATCCTGTAGCTTTCTGAACATATTATCTCTAACAGTTTTTTTTAATGAAATCTTTAAGGTTTTCTGCACTTAATATATCCATGTATATGTCTGTCATCTGAGAACAAAGATAATTTTATTTCTTCCTTTCCAATTATAATGCCTTTTTTTTCCTTGCCCAATTGCTCTGGCAAGAACTTCCAGTTATGAATAGAAGTGGCGAAAGCATGCATTGTTGCCTTCTTCCTGATCTTAGAGGAAAAACTTTCAGTCTCTCATCACTGAGTATGATGTTCCCTGTGGGCTGTTCCCATATCACTTCTATTGTATTTAGCTTCCTGTATTTCTGGTTGGTTGAGTGTTTTTATCATGGGTGGACATTGAATTTTGTCAAGTAATTCTTTTTGCATCAAGTGAGATGATCATGCAGGGTTTTTTCCCCTTCATTCTGGTAACATGATGTATTACACTGATGGCCTTTTTATGAGGAACTTCTCTTGCATCCAGGAATAAATCCCACTTGGTCAGTTTACAAACCCTTTAAAGTGTTGTTGAATTCTGTTTGCTGGTATTTTGTTGAGGGCATAATCGATATTTCCCCCCAGTTTTATTGGGATATAACTGACATGGAGCCTGGTGTAAGTGTAAATTGTACAATGTGATGGCTTGACACATGTGTATACTACAAAATGGTCAGGTTAGTTAACACATCCTTCACCTCACCTAATTGCCATTTTTGCTGTTGTTGTGATGGGAACATTTAAGACCTACTCTGTTAGCGACTTTCAGGCATGATTTTTCTAAATTTCTTCTTCCATTACCTATTCCCTGTTTTATTTCCCCTTAGCCGGGACCTTGGCTGGTTGGAGGTTTTCATCTAGTAGTAGGATCCAAACATACCCAAAGGATCTGAATTCTCAGCAGTCTCCTGCCAGTTTGGGGTTGACATTGTTTTCTGATAACCTTTCACAACTGGAATGGAAGTACCAAGAGGGGCCTCCAAGAAACCACTTAGTTCCTGGGAATAGTAGCTAGAGGAGCCAGTTCCTTGACCACCCTTTGACTCACGAACTCCCATATTCTGGCTTTGGGAAAAACAGCACTCCATATAAGTAACCGTACTATGACTATAATTGAGATAACGTCACAACCTGTGAGATGGAGTCCCATCTTTTCAGAGTGTGCTAAAAGGAATCCTCAGGAGGTCATTCAACCTACCAGATCACTGCTTCCGGATGAGTGCATCAAAGACCAGCGGGTTTCATGTGCCTAGCCCACTGCTTCACATTTTTTTTTTGCTGTAAAATTACTCTCTACATCAGAGAAACGATCCGTGGGCTACAATAAAGGTCCACAAGGCATACTGGAAGTCTGTGGGGGGCAGTGCTTCCAGGGCGTTACAGGCAGTGAAAGCAGATCCACATCCAGAAGAAATGTCTGTTCCAGTGCAAACTGCTGTTCCTTCCACGATGGAAGAGGTCTAATGTAATCGATCCTCCACCCAAGTGACTGGCCGTCCCCCCAGGAAATATCAGGGGCTCACCATTAGTCTCTGCTCTTGGGGGTTAAATTCTCAACTGGGATGGTGTCCATGTCAGACTCGGTGAGGCGAAGCCCATGGGTTGGACTTTGATGTTGAGCCCACGCCTGGCCCCCATCCCTGCCTCCTTGGCCACTCTGTACGTGGGCTCACTGAACAAGCCCGTGGCTGGCTGGCTAAGGAGACTGGCTGCTGGGCACAGAATGGACTGTCCCGTCCAACCGATTCCTGAAAGCCTCGTCTGCGGTAGATGCCTTTTGACAGGTACTCACAACGTGGCAAAGTATCTGCACAGCTCATGCCTCCCCAGAGCGGTCCATCCTCTTATGCCTTTCCCAGACCACCTCATTTCCGGTCTTGCAGTGTGGTTTTCTCAAGGCTCTGGTGATCAAGCCAAGCCATTAATAACTGCCCATGAGTCAATATAGAGCCATACTATTTCTGGCTATCTTTCAGAACAGGCACCGTGCTTGAAGTAATGAGAGGCTTCTCTTTCCTCTCTGTCCTTTCGGGCCACCCCTAAGTGGGACTGTAGGGCTTGAGCCGTCCCTTCCGCGCCATTTGTAAACCACGATCGAGGTTTTTCCTTCTCAGTCAATTAGTCATAGAGACCTCCCTGTGAGGTCATAGGTTTGGACTGTGGGTGAGGAGACAACGTAGCAGGAGTAGGTGGGAGACGCAGCCCATCAGCACATTTGACAGACTTTTCAGTTTTAGTGTTTTGTTCTTTTTTAATGTTTATTTATATTTATTTATTTTGAGAGAGAGCATGCATGTGAGAGTGTGGGAGGGGCAGAGAGAGAGGGAGAGAGAGACTCCCAAGCAGGCTGTGCACTGTCGCTGCAGAACCAACCCCGTGCAGGACTCCATCCCACAAACCATGAGGTCGTGACCGGAGCGGAAACCAAGAGTCGGACACTCAATCGACTGAGCCACCCAGGCGCTCCCAGACTCTTAGACACATGGTGCACTGAAAGCAGTTTCACCAAATGTCTTGCTGTAAGAGCTCAGGGCTCCCCAGCCTCCCAGCCTGCATATATGCCTATTTTCTTGTTTCGAGAGAGAAAAGCAGCCCCTGACCCGGGGGTGGGGTGGGGTGTGGGGAGGGTGCTGGCCTGACCCTGGTGGCGAGACCACTGCGTTCTCCTGCTGAACACAAATGGTCTCAGAGGAACTGACGTCAGCCAGACAAGACCATTCTGTGACCGTGATGGATCAAAACCAACAAGAACAATCTGCGATCACGGCTGAATCCAGGCGGAAATATGGACGATTTCGAAACCACAAAGTGGCCAACCCTTCTCCCTCTCGTGGTTACTGTGAGTGACGGTTGCTTTTTCACCTGTTACAGCTGACCCTTCAACAGCGTGATGTTTAGGGGCACTGACACCCCACGGTGCAGTTGAAAATCTGTACATGACTTCTGACTCCCCCAAACCCAGCAACTCAGCTGCTGCTAGCCTGCTGTTTACTGGAAGCCTTACTGATGACATAAACAAGGCACATTCGGTATGTTGTATGCAGTATTGTATTCTTACAATAACGGTAGCCAGAGGAAAGAAAATGTTATTAAGAAAATCATAAGGAAGAGAAAATACATTGGTAGCGATGGGCTACAGTTGCTACAAATATCCACATATAGGGGCGCCTGGGTGGCTCGGTGGGTTAAGCATCAGACTTCAGCTCAAGGTCATGATCTCGCAGTTGACGAGTTTGGGCCCCGAAACGGGCTCTGTGCTGGCAGCTCAGAGCCTGGAACCTGCTTCGGATTCTGTCTCGCTCTCTCTCTCTCTCTCTCTCTCTGCCCCTCCCCTGCTCACACTTTGTCACTCTTTCAAAAATACACAAACATTAAAAAAAGGAAAATATCCACGTATAAGCGGACCCTTAGAGTTCAAACCTATCTTTTTCAGCCTTCCTTCCTTCTAGATAAGATTTATTATGATATTCAGTCATGCAATGTCCCCCACTTCTCGACAGTGTTCATTCTAAAGCAAAGTCTGTTTTCTTGAACTTTACTAAAATTACCTCCTCCAAGCCTGAATCCAAGGGCTCTCTAGCACCTTCCCACTGAGACACCCCATGGGTCCCCATGGTATGTGCTCCCCTCACTTGCCCAACAACAGGTGCGTTCCTGTGGTCTTGAGCTAGTGGACCCTGATGCCACCCGTGCCTCGTACGTGGCATTAAGGCTGCGTCATTTCCAGCAGCAAATCCTGTGACAGGCAGGGTGCGGGTTCTGGGTAATCTAAGCAGGGGTTGATTTAGCAGACGTAATCAGGTGCTTACAAAACTTCTGCAAGAGTTCGAGGAATGGGCTCTGAGCGGCTTGGGGGCGGGGAAGTGTTGGACCCCTGAACCTGGCCCTGGAGTCAGGAGTTTACACAACAGCCCGAGTGACCATCCTGGGCTCTGGCCCCCAAACAGAGCGGCTGCTGCTGCCGCCCCGGCATCTAGGTAGCTGGGAGGAGACACTGGATGGAACCTGCTTGGAAAGTCTCCACGTCTTCGTGGCCTTCCCTTCGTGACCTTGTCTGTAGCAAAGAGTGAGCAGTGGGGACATGGCCGCCACCCCTTTCCCCCTTCCAATCCGCCGGGAGGGGGCGCACGGTGGGCAGAACCACACTCCCACCCAGGTCTGAGATGCAGGGGGCAGGGCACAGGCAGTTGTTAGCAGCTCCCTGAAGGTGGCCCTGAGTGACTGCCTGCCCACTTCTGGAACTTTCTCTTTCCTTCTTTTTCTTCTCCTCCTTCTAAGAAAACACATTTTTTAACCTGACTCCACTGGGTCTGAACTTGTGACATGCTCTAGCTTGCTCCTCCCCTTGACCTTGGGAGGGGTGAAACCCTGGCTGCTTCCTTTCCCTTCGGGTTCCTCTCTAACTCTGACTCTTTCCAGCCCTGGGGAGCCTCCCCAGCCAGGGCCCACCAGGAGGTGGCTGTCTTGAGCGAGCCCAGTGGGGTGCAGGCCCCTCTTGTCCTCCCTGGGGGCCCACTGAATAAGTCTGTCCCCTGTCCTCCCCCACAGGGTCCAGCAGCCCCTGTGGGGTCCAAGTCTAGGACTCCCACCGGGGTCCTAAGGCCCGAGACCAGCCATCAGCTGTGACAGACATTGGCTCCTGGGGCTACTGCAGCCAACCTGTGGGAGTCCGGGGCCCGGGGTGGGGCTGGGGTGAGCACTGTGGGGGCCACTAGTCAGGGGTGGCTTCAGGGGAAATGGGGCCAGTCAGTCTGCAGGGAACGAAGGCCCCTGCGCTGTGTGAGGGCGTCTTAAGGAGGGAAGGTTTTGGGTGCTGAGGAAGCCCTCGTGGTGTCCTCCTTCCAACATCCATCCTGTAGGGTGTGAGCCCCTGGGCCCCTGACCTGGGCCTCCCAGATGGGCTCTGATGCCTTCTCAGAACCTCAACCCAGGAGGTCAAGGGCTTCTGGAAGGAGACCCCTGAGCCTGTCACACTAGCCCCTTGTGAAGTTCGTGTCAGCCATGGAGTTAGGCCTAGTCCCATCCGGGGAGGAGGGGGTGGGGAGGTGCAGCCCGCAGGCCAGGCCGGGAGAAATGGCTTCTTTGGAAATGGATGCATTTTCCTGGATGTCGGTCTGCTGCTTGGAGAGGCCTGGATCTGGAACACAAGGCAGTCACAGACCCCCACACAGGGCAGGGCCAGAGCCAGGAGGAGCCCAGGACACAGGTCCCCTCGTGGTGTCTGTGCTTTGGCAGGGGTGGGGACAGCTCTGGGACAGACTCACCAGGGAAGCAGGAAGGCAGGGAAGGAGTCTCCTCTACGCTACACCTAATGACAGTGAACTTTGCTGCCTCCAGGTTGATTCAGAGGGAGGGTTGTCTCCCCACCCCCTTCTGACAGGGGAGGTCCCCATCAGGGTGTAAGGTGACACCACTGGTGGAGGGGAGGGAGCTTGGGGGGGGGGGGTGGCCCACACAGCATGGGAGGAAGGAGGTGAGTCTTCTGGTTTCCAAGGCTTCCAACCCCTGGGAGGGATGGGACAGTGGCTCCCCGCTTTCAGCTGGGAGCTGAGGTTTTTGGTTTTGTTTTTCTGTTTTAGGAGGTGGGAGGGTGACGCCATCAGCTTATTTAAATGCGATATAAAATCTTAACAGAGTTTCCTTGACAAACTTGTTTAGCTGTTACAGACCAAAACACTGGTGCGGGGTTTGTTTTATTTGGAAGCTCGCACTTTCTACAGCCGGTGCAGGAAGGACAAATCAACACAAACCAAAACTTTTTATTTTTTATTATTATTATTTTTTAATTTTTTTTTACGTTTATTTTATTTTTGAGAGAGAGAGAGACAGAGCATGAGCCGGGGAGGGGCAGAGAGAGAAGGAGACACAGAACCTGAAGCAGGCTTCTGGCCCTGAGCTGTCAGCACAGAGCCTGATGGGGGGCTCAAACTCACAAACCGTGAGATCATGACCTGAGTCGAAGTCAGACGCTTAACTGACTGAGCGAGTCAGGCAGCCCAAGTGTCTGACTCTTGATTTTAGCTCAGGTCATGATCTCACGGTTTGTGGGTTTGAGTCCTGCATTGGGCTCTGCATGGACAGCGTGGGGCTGGTTGAAATTCTCTCTCTCTGCTCCTCAACTGCTTGCTCCCCCCACCCTCTCAAAATAAATAAATAACCTTAATAAAATAAAATTAAAATGGATGCAAATGGGTTAAAGCAAACAATGGCAATTCATTGGCAATGGAAATAGTAACTGCCCTTATCCATGTCGGACAAGGTCACTAGGACACCGATGTGGAAGGCTGAGAGAGGCAGCTGACACACGGACCTGCAGACAGACAGACTCCCCACTGGGCCTGTGCTGCTCAGGCGTCCCTAGATCCTTCTCTGCTCCTCGGACCGACCCGGGGACCAGGGGAGCCTGTTTGGCTCTGCCACAACGAGCCCCGCTTGGGCAGGATTCGCTCATCACCAAGGTCAGGGGCAACTCGAACTGACCTGGATTTCGGTCTGTCCTGCTGGCCCACAGCTGCTGGCCACGCAGGGGGTGAGGCCGCTGGAGAAGGTCCCCCCCCATGACAAGCTGCCCCATGGACATCAGGCACAGGACCACACCTGGACACTGCCCACACGTGTCCCCCATGGCCATCTCCCTGACTTCTGCCTCTATGACAAGAGGCCCAGAGAAGGGCTGTCCCTCCAGGGAGCCCCCTGGCACCAGGGGTGTTTCCTGTGGCATTTCTTCCTGATGCTGGGCTCTCCGTCCAGGGTCACTGCCTGGGAGCCGGGCATTGGTGACAAGGTCAGGTGGAGAAGCAGTCACCCTTGCTTCCTACTGGGAGCATCTCAAGGGGTCCAACACCCAGTGTCTGACCACGTATGTGCTTCTGGAACGACCAGTGGAGGAGAAGCAAAGAGGCGGCCCAGATCTGCCCCAGGGCTCATCTCCGCACACCCGCTGTGTGAAACGTCTCATTCGGTTTGGTTCGTGGCCGCGGTGGTCCCTCCGCCAGCTGCTCACCGAGGGGCAGGGGGCCTTCGCCGTGGAGCCCGTGGGCCCTGCTTCGAAAGGGGGGGGAGCCTGCGAGGAGCGCCCCCTCGGGGCCAGGCCGCCCACGGGGCACTCGGCCCTCCGGTCGCTCCCGGACGTGCAGGCTGGAGTGGGGAGGGGACCAGAGTCGCGGCCCTCTCCCCGCCCCCGGACAGCGTGCTCCCCAGGCCGACCCTCCGCCTCCCGGCTCCTCCTGCGCCGCCACGCTTCCCGCGCCCCAGCCGCGCAGGGCCGAGGACCCCGGGACGGATCGGCCTCGCCAGGCCCGGGGACCCAGGGCGGGGCGCAGCCGGGGCGGAGGCGGCCCCGGGTCTCCGGATCAGCGCCCCCGTCGTCCGGCCCGGTGGCGTGAGTCCCCGCCCGGCCCCGGAAGGGTGGCGCCGCCACGTCCCCCGCGGGTCCCGCCCCCGTCCCGGCGCGGCGGCCGGAGGTGGCGCGGCCAGCGGGTCGCTGAGCGCGCCCCTGCGCCCCCCGAGGCCCCAGGTCCCCATGTCCCGGGTCCCCCGTGTTCCCGTGTCCCCGCGTCCCCGCATCCCCGCTGGGGCGTCCCGGGACCGGCCTCGATGGCCTCGGGGCAGAGCACCGCCAGCCCAGAGGCTTCCTGATCTGGAACCGCGAGCAGGGCGCCGGCCCAGGTCCCCCCTGCGCTGTCGCAGCTGCCCAAGCTCGCCAGGACGGCTGTGCGCAGGACCTTCTCCAGAACCGGGTCCTTACCTGTGTCCTGGCTTGTGTCGGTCACGCACGCTCAGCGTCCCCACTGCTCCCAAGGCCTTCACGGAAAGATTTCACGCAGAACACGTGGGGACCTGAAAGGACGGTGCCTGTGAAGCCTATGGAGGGGGTCCCTGGGGCCCCCGACCTGACTTGTTCCGGGAGGGCGGGGCTGAAGGACCACGATCACGTGTGCCCACGTTCCCCCAGGAGGGGACACCACTGTTCCCTCACATGCGCGCTGCCATGGGCTTTGTCTGGAGGTTTGGGAATCTCAGACTGTAGGCACTTGGACCCAATAGTTGGGCCTGGAGCTCAACCTCCTTTACAGCGTAAATTCCGACCCGGAGACTTGACTTTCTGCGTTTGTACCCAGACGTTTGACCTGAGCCCAGCCCGGGCGAGGGGCTTGCATGGTATTTCCGCACAGGAAAATGGAGGGCAAATGGTTTTCATTTTCTGTTCCGAATATTTGTCCTTGTGGGAATTATTCCAGCGCGTCTCCCCGTTTCCTCGCGACGCTGCCCTTGCCTCCTGGCTCTTTCCGGGGAAGCACATTCCCAGGGGACACAGAGTCAGGTGGGGGCACTTTCTGCAACACGCCCTTTGACGAGGGTTGGCTTTGTCTTCTCCGGGGGAGCATGTCTCTGGGAGGAAACCCTTCGCCGCTGTGATGCCGCCCAGGCGTGGAAACCGAATGAAACCATATAAAGAGCGGATCGGCCTACTGTCTGGTGGCGGGAGAGAATTTCTGGGAAAAACTTCTAATGCACTGAAAGTCTTGCTGACTTTGGGTTGGGGTCTTCTTGGGCCTGTTTTACCCGCGGAAAGCCCTTCCCCGCAGGTCACTACTTACAGCGACTCGGGTGGCTGTCGCTCGAGGGCGGTCGTTGGAAGACGCTTCCGGTGCATAACCGAAACAACTCAACAGGGGAGAGTTGAACGTTCATCGCTACGTCACTTTGTTAAAGGCACATGCGAGTAACGGTTATTCACGTGTGGCCGGTTCTGTCCTCATAGGACGGTCGCCTCCCTCCTAACGTGGAAACAAACTCAATCCCCACAGGTAAGCACATCAGGAACCTTGCTACTGACGCCCTAGGAGACCTCAGTTCCCAGCACAGGCAGGGGCTGGCCTTGGCCTTCAGGCCCTTCCCTCTCTCTTCACAGGACAGGGGACCCAGAGTCCCTCCCCACCCCCCCGATGAGCCCCGAACCTCCCATCTTCAGGGACCTCCCTGGACAGTGTCACCCCCACCCTGAGGCAGGTCCCATCCCCCTTACTGGAGAGAAAGTCTTAATCACCTGCAGGGGCACAGGCTGAGCTGACCATAGTTCTCCTGGTGGGCAGTGGGGCCTCGGTGGGGAATCTCCTTCTGGAAGCCTCGGTCCGCCCCGACAGCAGAGCCCAGCCTGTGTCTGCGGTGGGCAGGGCACAGCACAGGGCTAGGTCCCCAGGCACAGACGACAAACAGTCCTGGCCCCATCCATGCCCGGGCCTCGGCCGAGGACACAGCTGGACTCTGAGCCGCATGGGGGGCCTCAGGCAGCACCCCTCCATGCCCCAGTGTGCCATTGGGCAGGTAAAACATGGGTCCCTCCCTGCCTGCAGGATGTGGGGCCAGAGCACGGGTACTGGGGAGTCTGCGGTCCTGGGGCCACGGTCAGAAAGGGTCCCTGCCCAGGCACCCCCTCCAGCTTGACCACCGGGTCCCGGTCCAGAATGGCTCAGGCCTAGGGACACAGGCCCTGCAGGGTCCTCTGCCCTTCTGTGCAGCCATGGGGCTGGGGCCCTGGACACAGGACCAGGTCTCTCTGTCTCCACCTGCTGGGCTGATACTGCCTCCGCCTTGCCTCCCCGTCAGCCTGGAGATCTTGGGGCAAGTGTCCTGTGAGCCAGCTCTTTGTCCCCAGGTGAGCACAGCCCAGGCAGAGCTGGCTGGTGCTGGGGAGAGCCTCCCTCCCTGGCCTCTGCCCAAACCCCACCCCACCCCCACCCAGGGCCCCTCAGGCAGTCCCCGGCTTCCCCCACCTTCCAAGGGAGGCCCTTCTGTCTGTGGCACACAAGTGAGGGGGTGTCTTCAAGAAATGTCCCAGGAAACGCAGGGATTCCTGGGCCATTCCTGATCCACTCTGGTGCTGGAACCGGGCCGGCCTTGCTCAGGCTCAGGGCTGCCTGGGCAGTGCACTTGGAGCCTGCCCCCACCAGCCTCCTGGGGCCGGGGGGCGGGGGGGGTGGTGGAGACCCAAAATTCAAGGGCAGATGAAGCGGGGAGCCTGCCAGGGAGCCTCAGACTGCGTCCCATGTCTCTCGTGCCCCCTCCTGTGCCTGGGACCCCTGCACCCCTGCCTCTGCTCCGAGCCCCTCCAGACCCCTTTCCTCTTGGGAGGTTTCCACCTGGGAATCACGACATATCACTCCCTTTGTCCTTTGATAAACTTTTGTCACCGGGACCTGAGGGAAGGCCCTTCTGTGTCCAACGCCCCTTCCCCTTTCTGCCCCCGGCCCCTGCCAGGCACCCCCCCTCAGCCGCCCCACTCGGCCCAGCATCTGTCCCAGGAACCCAGCCCCTGACACACCCCCTGGGGCCCTGGCCCCAGCCTCCCACAGGCCTGGGAGGGGCCCACACTGTGGTCTTCAGGCCCTTGGCTCCTCGGTCTCCCAGACTCGGTTCAAGCCTCACGGAAGCCTCTACCCTCCCCTGCGCCTGAGCCCCTCCCCACGGCTGCTCACAGGGAAGTCAGAGACCAGCTCAAGTCCAGCAAAAAGGACAACACAGCAGAGTGGGGTGTGCGGGGTGCGGGGAAAGCAGGGCCGAGGGGGTGTTGTGCGGCGAGCGCCGCGTGAAAACACGGGAGCCAGGCCGCCAGCGGACCTGACTTCAGGAGCGAGAAGTACAGCCCAGGTTCAGGGTCAGGAGAAGGGAGGAGGTACACACGGAGGATGGAAAAATAGGGGAAAACCGGGACATGGAACCTACAGTTGGCTCCTTCAAAGAGCAGCAGACTTGGGGCGCCTGGGTGGCGCAGTCGGTTAAGCGTCCGACTTCAGCCAGGTCACGATCTCGCAGTCCGTGAGTTCGAGCCCCGCGTCGGGCTCTGGGCTGATGACTCAGAGCCTGGAGCCTGCTTCCGATTCTGTGTCTCCCTCTCTCTCTGCCCCTCCCCTGTTCATGCTCTGTCTCTCTCTGTCTCAAAAATAAATAAAACGTTAAAAAAAAAAAAAAAGAGCAGCACACTTGACAGACGCTTGACTAGATGCACTCAGAAAAACGGACTCAAATTAGAAAAGGAGGCATGAGATCGGGGGCATCAGCACCGACCCCACAGAAACAAGGGGCCGTGGGAGGTCCGGGAGGAACACGCGTAGGCCAAGGAGGACGACCCTCGCGGGAAAGACAGAAGGCGCAGCCGGTGCAGGAAGCCGTCCTGAGAGGTTTTCTCAGAGTTTCCACCAGTGGGAGCAGTTACACCACCGATGGGACGTGAAGGAAGAGAGAGGTGACAGGATCCTGGCAACCGGAGCAGGCACTCGGTCCCAGCGAGGTGACGGCCTGGGAGCCGCGCGGGGTGTCTCTGGACCAGACGGAGCACGTGTGTTCCTGACGGCGAGGCTCCCGAGCCACAGCAAGGCTCTCGGGCAGGCAAGTGTCACGTGGACTCGGGGCCACGTGGAGGACCTCAGCCCCACTCCCCTCCCCCAGATGGCAGGCCCTCAGGGCTGGGGTCTCTGTTCAGGAGGCCCCTGGGGGTCTCGTCTGCCCCACCCCCCTACCCCGGCTTGGCCCAGCCAGCACTCCACAGCGGGCCCCTGGCGTCCGTGCAGCCTGGAAGGGTGTACTCCAGGCGGGGTTCGGAAGGTGCTGAGAGCTGGTGGCGGGGGGGTGGGGGGAGGGTGGGCCTGGTGCTGAGCCCCCGGGTGTCGGCACCACTGCCCACTGGGGTGTGCCCTAGGGAAGTCTGGGGCGAAGAGCCCCAACCGCTGCCACACCCCTGCCTGCCCTGATGTGGCTTCTGCAGGGAAAGGTGGGGCCGCCGGGGCCGCAGCCTCAGAGCCCTGCACGCAGGGAGGAACAGCACCCGACCGGGGAGGGACCCAGAATGGCCCAGCGAGAGGCACACGTGCTGAGCACCAGGAACAGGGGAGGCTGTGGGGGTGCTTGTTCAGGCGCAGAGAGGCCAGTGCGGGTGGGAGGGAGAGGCAAACCGAGGGCTTCCTGGAGGAGGTGGGGTCCTCCCAGCCAGGCCTGAGGGGCCGAGGCAGCCAGAGTGGCGGGCACGTGTCCAAGAGGGAAGGAGCCACAGGCAGGTTCCGGGACCCGCAGAGCTGCTTTGCTCTGAAGAGAGGGGCCACGGGCTGGCCAGGACACCAGGCCACGTGGGTGGGCAGTCAGGGAGAAGACAGGAATGGACAGGCGAGAGGCGAGGCCTGAACTAGGGCAGGGCCCCAGAGGTGGTGGGGGAGAGGGGTTGGGGAGGAGGGAGCAAACAGGCCGGAGGTGGTGGTGGCCAGCTGGGACAGTGACCAGCACCCAGTCTTGGGAGCCACCTTCCCTCTGCAGGCCCAGGTCCCAGAGTCTGGCCAGGAGCCACCCCCCACAGTATGTTTAGACCAAACTCCCAGCCCAACGGGGACTCCCCAGCACGAGAGTGAGAAGGGGGACAGGCCAGGTCACTGCTCGAGTCTCCCAGGCCAAGCCTGCCTGGGTCCAGGCAAGTGACCTCTATGCCCCCGGATGCAGGTGACTGGTGACCAGGTAGGAAAGGGAGGCTGTACAGTGACTTGATGAGCTGGAATTCATTAGAAATAAAAACCCGTCTGTGAATGACAACGTCGAGAGAATGAGAAGTCCAGCCACAGACTCAGAATATTTGCAAAAGACACATCTGATAAAGGACCGGTGTCCAAAATTTCCAAAAAACTCTTAAAAGTCAACAGTGACAAAACTGACAACTGGATATAAAAATGGGCAAAAGACGTACAAAGGTGACGAGTAAGCACAGGAAACGATGCTTCATGTCTTACTTCATTAGGGAAATAGAAATTCAAACACTACGAGGGGCGCCCGGGGGGGCTCAGTCAGTTGAGCATCCGACTGCGTCTCAGGTCATGATCTCATGGTTTGTGGGTTCAAGCCCCGTGTCGGGCTCTCTGCTGATGTCATGGAACCTGCCTGGGACTCTCTGTCCCCCTCTCCTTCTGTCCCTCCCCCGTTCTCACTTTCTCTCTCAAAACAAATAAACACACAAAAAAAAAAAAAAAAGAAAAGAAAATGGCTAACTCATCCCAGAGCTATTTCCACAGAGTAGTTCACAGTCTGTAAAGCTATTTCCATACAAAGGAAAAGAAAAGAAAATATCTCTGGAATTCTACAGGAGTGGGGAGTCACCGGCTCAACACTGAGGGGAGACAGGGCCCAGTGGGCTCGGCCAGGACAAGGAGGCAGGAGAGCATGAGGGTTCCGGGTGAATCAGAACAGTGATTTGATTGCCTCTGGGTTCAGGGACACAAGCCCCTGCCTGCCCAAGGTGGGCGTCCAAGGGGACCCCCTCCACGCTGTACTGTGCTGACGCAGGGCCTCGCCCTCAGGGTGAGGGTCACCCAGATAGACCCGAACCCGGCAGTGCACTCAGTGGTCAATTCAATCAGAAGGACTCTGGTCAGGGCCTGGCAGAATCACATGTCAATCCTGTTCGGGGAGGCGCCCTCTCCCTCCGCCTCGAATCCTCGCTGCCGGTTCTTCTCAAGGACACCAATGTCACCAAGCCCCATGACAGAAGCCAGGACAGAAGCCCCACAGACAACAGAACTGACTGGCCATAGTCTGTTCATAGTCAGACATAGTCTGTTCTCTTGTGCATTCAAGACATAAAAGAAATGTTTGCAAGTATGTGCAGAGGAGAGAAAGCTGTAAAAAGTCACCCAGAAATTCCACCTCCAATATCAGTTATTAGTGATGATACTTTTTAACTTAAAAAAATAATGTTTGTTTTTGAGAGAGAGAGAGAGAGTGAGTGAACAGGGGAAGGGCAGAGAGAGAGAGGGAGACAGAGGATCCGAAGCAGGATCAGAGCTGTGAGCACAGAGCCCGACGCGGGGCTCGAATTCACAAGCTATAAGATCATGACCTGAGCTGAAGTCGGACGCTTAACCGACGGGGCCATCCAGGGGCCCGGAAACTTCCTGTAAATAGAATCCCAGTGCATGTCTGGGTTGTGTCTGGTGTTTTGTTCAACATTTTGCTTGTGGGATTCATCCACGTCATTGGGGGTAAATTGTCGTTTTATGGTCACTCGTGTGGCGTTCCACTGTGTCGATTTGCCACGAGGCCTTCATTGGGACGGGCATCTGGCTGTTGTCATGCTCTGGCCGTCATGAGTGAGACTGCTGGGCCCCTCTATGACAGATCTCTTAGTGAGCGTCCTTCAGAGTAGGTCCCTTCCGGTCAGACCAGGCTGGCCCTGAACATTCTCTGTGCTCCTCATATGGCAGAAGGGCCGAGGGGCACAGAGAATGTTCTGGGCTCCCTGTTCTGGGGCATTGATTCCCCATCTGTGAGGATTTTGCATTCAGTCCTCAACAGACAGCCATTGAGACGCAGCTTGTAGGGCACACAGCTCCCAAGAAGAGGGTCTGCACCAGGGGTCAGGAAACACAGGGTCAGTCACGAGCAGAGGGGGAGGGGAGACATGGGCAGGATCTCGCCAGAGGTTTCCACCAGAGGGAAGGGGCATGGCGGGTCAGTGGGTTTAGAATTGGCTAGATCGAATCATTTTGGTGGGTTCTGGGGGCATGGCGACTGTCCCTAGTTGTCTGGAACCTGGCTCCGGGGTGACTAGGGCAAGAAATGGTGGCCCAGAGTGAGGGGGCCTGGTAGAGGCGGTGGTTGGGGTGCCAGCTCTGGATTTGGTGATTTGCGTACCCAGGATGTGCTCCCAGGGGACTGCTTTCTTGACCCTGGCAGAGGCAGTCCCTCCAAGGTCAGCTGGGACCCTAGATGTCGAAGCATCAAATGTAGAATCTGGAAGGCCTGGTCATGACACGTCCTCAGGCCCCTCCCTTGTATTACAGCCTGAGGTTTCTGAGACAACACACATTGTGGGAGTCTGAGCCACAGGCCAACATGAAGGGTCCCTGGTTTCCGAGCCTTTCTGTCCATCTAAAGCTCAGGCCAAGACAAACATCTTCCGAGAAATGTTCCTTTCATTAGGAAACCAACTAAGAATTAAAGCACTTTTGTTATATTTCATCCAAAATGTCTAAGCATTCTGAATTTTGGAGGTTTTGTGGGGACTCCCATCCATCCGAATTCTGGAAAGACAAGAGGCATCTCTTTGTGGTTTTTTTGGTTGGTTGGTTGGGTTTCTTTTTGTTTAAGCCTTTACGGTTTTAGAGCGGTTTTAGGTTCCCAACATAATTGAAAGCAGAGTAGAGATTTGTCACCCATCTCCTGCTCCTGCAAACGTGTGGCTTCCCCTGCCAGAGGGGTGCATTTGTCCCCAACAGTGAGCCTACACTGACCCGTCATTGTCACCCAAAGCCCAAAGTTTACTTTAGAGTTCACTCTGGGTGTCGCGCATTCTATGGGTTCGGATAAAGGTGTGGTGACATAAGTCCGTCATCATAATGTCATACAGAGCAAAATCCTCTGCCTGCTTGTCCCCTCCTGCCCCCAGCCCCTGGCAACCACTGATCATTCCACCGTCTCCATAGTTTTGCCTTTTCCAGAATGTTCTGTAGTTGGAATAACAGCCTTTTCAGACTGGCTTCTTTCAGTCATTCGTATGCTGCCTGACTGGCTTTATGTTTCCTCCCTGGCTTCTCACTGGCATCTGCTTTGCAACGGATGCTGCACGCACCCTATCCAGGACCGAGAGGATCTGACAGCCCATGGTGTCCCCATCGCTAACGGTCACCGGAACCCGGCCGCCTGCACTTTCTCTCTGCAAATGCCGGCAGCTCCCTTGTTCGCTCTCCTCTGGTTGTGAGTCTGAAGAATTTCAGGAATGTGCTACAAGCCACGTCTGCTTGGTAGACTAACACGGCCCCAGCTGGGATGCGACCTGGCGACTTTCCCCTGTGGTTTCCGGGACCCCAGGTAGTTCTTGTGAGCTCACCGGTCAGAGAACTCACCAGTTAGAGGAGTCTTTAGTGGAGGCTGTAGACCAGCAGTGAGCGGGGTGCAGGTGCTAGGGGACTTCTGTCGTGGTCTGGGGTCAGGGACTTAGCCTCTGAGGTCTCTGGGCTTCATGCCTGATCCATCATAGACTCACCGTGGGCAGGGCCAGGGTGTGAAAACAAGGTCCTGCTTCCCCGGCAGGGCTGTTCTGATTTCGGGGGCTGGGCCCAGGTGCTGAGCTCTGGGGGAGCCCCGGGGCGGGGGTCTGGATCACCGCTCAGCATGGGGATGCCGGCCTCAGCCGGCAGGCAGGTGTCCGGGCAGCTTCCAGGGGCTAAGAGTGCAGCCAAAGCGGATGGAGTTTTGCTCTAAGTGGTCATTTCGAAGTGGTCTCCCAGACTCCCGGCCCCCAGAGAAGAGCTTGGCTTTGCAAATCTCCCCAGAACCGCGCACACCTCCCGCCATGTGACAGGTGAGGGAGTCTCGGTTCTTTGTGACTGTTCTCAGAGCCATCAAACCTGAAGGAATGGGCCGGAGCCAACATCTCACTGTTGCTGTGGGAGTCACCAATGATTTCTGCCAATTCAGAGCTGGGCAGACTCAATTCAGATTTTAAAATCAGGCTCCCAGACTCCGCTTAAAAACATGCAAAAGGCCTTCCGGTTCTGGTCAAATGGAACAACAAGAACCAGGTTTCCTCTCTGACCTAAACACCTAAAAACCTGACAGAAATACACGAGAGGACAGTGGTCAAGACCCCCCTCCCTGTCCATGGGCTTCAGGCAATGCCGGACCGTGGGAACAAGTGAGGGGGCCTGTGTTCCCCACTGCGCGTTGTCTGGAGCACTTCCAGGACACGAGGCGGCGGTGGGGGGGGGGGGACCCAGCGTCTCCCGAGTGCAGTCCAGGGAACCCACAGGGTTAGAGCCCGCGGGCCAGAGTACCGAAGGGCACACACAGAGAGTGCTAGAGCCCTGCAGAGGGTCTCCCTGCCGTATCCAGCTGAGAACCGGCACACGCAGGGAAACCTCCCTCCGCGGGGCAGGAACTGCCCACGGGGACCGGACACAGCAGGGACAGTTGTCCGTTCCCGTCCGCCAGAATGGGAAACTCATCCTTCACGTGACAGTGTAAGGGTGCTAACGGGGTCTTAGCGCAGGAGTAGGGAAAATTAACCCTAGACCATGTGCTTCTTGGGTCCCACCCAGTAACGGCTGCACCCCAAAACAAAGAGGGGGAATATTTACAGATACAGAAATATCCAGCACCGGAAAGGTAATCTTCGCATCGTCTGATTTCCCATTAGAAGCACCAGGTGTGCAGGGGAAAGGAAATAGACCTGATACCAAGGAGAAAAATCAATCAAGACGGACCCACAAATGGCACAGATGAAAAGCACCAGGAGATAGAACACAGTGTAACCGGGGGACACATATTTCAGAAGGTAGATGGAGCCAATGTCGGAGACGATGCCATCGGAGGGTGCTGGGCAGCTTTCTATAGAAAAGAAAGAAAAGAAAGAAAAAGAGCCCAATTGACATCCCATTCACCACTCTGCAGAAATATCCTTCAGAAACAGAGGCACAGGGGCGCCTGAGCGGCTCAGTCGGTTAAGGGTCCAACTCCCAGTTTCGGCTCAGGTCATGCCGTGGTTTGTGAGTTCGAGCCCCGCAACGGGCTCACTGCTGTCAGCCTGTCGTTGGTGCAGAGCCTGCTTCGGACCCTCCGTCCTCCGCTCTCTCTGCTCCTTCCCCGTTGTGCTCTCTCTCCTTGAATAAATAAATAAATAAATAAATAAATAAGGGGTGCCTGGGTGGCTCAGTCGGTTAAGCGTCAGACTTCAACTCAGGTCATGATCTCATGGCTTGTGGGTTCAGGCCCCAAATCGGGCTCTGTGCTGATGGCTCGGAGCCTGGAGCCTGCTTCGGATTCTGTGTTTCCCTCTCTCTCTGCCCTTCCCCTGCTTGTACTCTCTGGCTCTCAAAAAATAAACATTAAAAAAAAATTTTTAGTAAGTAAATAAACAAAACATAAATAGTCTAAACTCCTCCACGAAAAGGCAGAAATGGTCACATTGTTAAAAAAAAAAAAAAAAAAAACCCAGCAAGACACCACTATATGCTGCCTACGAGAAACACTTCAACTATAAAGACAGTAGCTTAAAAGCAAGAGGATGGGGAAAGATATGCCGTGTTAAATCAAAGAAAGTCGGAGTATCTCTGAAAACATCAGACAAGATAGATTTCGGAGGAAAGAATAAACAGGGCAAAGGGGGTCAATTAATCAAGAGCATAACAACTCTAAATGTATATGCACCTAATAAGAAAGCTTCAAAATAAATGAAACAAAGTCTGATCGAACTACCAGGAGAAGCAGACCGCATCCCCACGTAAGGATAGCTGGAGAATTCTACGCCCCTCTAATGCACGTGGGCGGAAATTCAGGAAGGAAACAGACTTAGACATCGCTATCAACAAACCTGACCTAACTGACATTTATAGAACACTTCACCCGACAACAACCCAGAAGGCATGTATTTGTGAGTGCACACAAAACATTTGCCAAGACAAACCATATTCTGGGCCATAAGGCAAGTCTCAGTGAATTTAAAAGTCAGACAAGTATTCAAGTCATACAAAGTATGTTTTCTAACCTCAGTGGAATTAAATTAGCAAACAATGATAGAAAGCTCTCTGAAAAAAAAAATCCTCAGATATTTAGAAATGAAAACCACACTTCTAAGTAACCCGTGGGTCAAAGAAGGGCTCTCAATGGAAATGTAAGAGTATTTTATTTTTCTTTAATTACTTTAAAAAATCAGAGTATGGTTGGCATACAATATTATGTTAGTTTCAGGTGTACAACGTAGTGATTCAACGTTTATATACATTATGAAATGTTCGCCACAAGAAGTCTAGTTACCACCTGTCACCATACAAAATTGTTACAATACTGCTGACTATATTCCCCAAGCTGTACTTTTCATCCCAGCGCCTTATGTATTTTGTAACTGGAAGGCTGTACCTCTTAACGTCCTTCACCTGTTTCAACCACCCTCCTCCCCACCCTACTCTGGCAATCGCCAGTTTGTTCTCTGTATTTATGAGTGTGTCTGTCTCGTCTTATTTGCTCATTTATTTTTCAGATCCCACTTATACATGAAAGCATACAGTATTTGTCTCCCTCTTTCTTATTTCACCCAGCATCACAGCCTCTAGTCCATCCACGGTGTTGTTCTTTTTATGACCCAGAAATATTCCATTGTGCATCTCGACCACATGGCTTTTCTCTTTGAAATTAGCTAGTGTCTGGGGGTTAACACTTTTTACATCTTGCAAATACGCTGTTTCTCAACAATTTCACCAAGTGCCTTTAGCGTCCTTTGGTAGATCATCGTTCTCACTTCTTTACCCCCTTCCCAGTTTTAGAATGACACCTCCATTTCCCTTGCCACGTGACTTCACAGTATCTCTCACTGGACTACAGGAAATATATTTCCCCTTCCCATGGATCCTGGGCTCGGCCATGCGACCTACTTTAGCTAATTCAATGTTAGCAGACAGGACACAGGCAGACAGCACACGGGTAGGGGTGCCTGGGTGGTGTAGTCAGTTGAGCACCTGACTTGGGCTCTGGTCACGATTTCAAAGTTCGTGGGTTCGAGCCCTGCATCAGGCTCTCTGCTGTCAGTGCAGAGCCCGCTTCAGATCCTCTGTCCCCCTCTCTCTGCCCCTCCCCCACTTGCTCTCTCTCAAAAATAAATAAACAAATAAAAGAGCTTGAATTAAAAAAAACATGCTCGGGGCGCCTGGGTGGCGCAGTCGGTTAAGCGTCCGACTTCAGCCAGGTCACGATCTCGCAGTCCGGGAGTTCGAGCCCCGCGTCAGGCTCTGGGCTGATGGCTCAGAGCCTGGAGCCTGTTTCTGATTCTGTGTCTCCCTCTCTCTCTGCCCCTCCCCCGTTCATGCTCTGTCTCTCTCTGTCCCAAAAATAAAAATAAACATTGAAAAAAAAATTTTTAAATAAAAAAAAAAATTAAAAAAACATGCTCGGGGCACCTGGGTGGCTCAGTCGGTTAAGCGTCCAACTTCAGCTCAGGCCATGATCTCATGGTTCGTGCATTTGAGCCCCACATCGGGCTCTGTGCTGACAGCTGGGAGCCTGGAGCCTGCTTTGGATTCTGTGTCTCCCTCTCTTTCTCTGCCCCTCCCCTGCTCACGCTCTGTCTCTCTCTCAAAAATAAACGAACATTAAAATTTTTTAAATTAAAATATGCTTGTGAACTTGGGTTGGGCTCATGTCCCAGGTGGAGGCTGGTCCATGGAGAATAAAGAGACAAAACCGAACTTAACCCACAGCCTGGAGATGAGCCCAGCGAACAAGCATCCGTGAGAATTGCAAACCTGTGAATGAGAACCAGACGCTTCTTGTTTGGAGGCGAGGTTGTTTGCTCTGTAGCAGCCCCATCGGTGCTGTTACAGAAACCCGACGGCACATGCTCTGTGCCACAGTCGATCCTCTCACGGGAGGCTGCAGAAATGGTGATTTCGTAATCCTTACATTACTTCTGCCCACACTAGCTGGCATCCTTCCAAAACGATAAACATTCTCTGCTTTCCTTTTTACTTTTTCAGCATAACTATCAAGTCGTGGGTTTTATTTAGTGAACGGTTTACAATTGATTACAGCTGTGATTCCTTCTGACTCTAAATCCTACAGCTTACTAGTAAGAGCCTTATTCAGACTAATGTCCTTTTGACATGTCCCCCCTTGAGCATTGGGCACTCTTTTGCTTCTGTAGCACTGGAGGATGTCTGCCTGTCTAGTTTATCTGTATGGTTCCTGAAATAGCCAGGATGATCAACAGCGATGACAGACTAATGTCGCCCTAATCGAGTGGTAGCCCGGATCACTGCCTCTGTGACAGATACGTTATCTCTACCCAAACAGATCAACCCGGCCTCTGGCACTGCGTTTCGGCCACTGATGTGGCAAATACGATCTTTTCAATCCCCATAAATAAAGAGGTTCAAATAATTTGCATTGACATGGAAAAGACAGCAGAACACGTTTACTGTCCCCAGGACTCTTAATCCTCCCCGTCACAACGTCCTGCACCAAGGCCTCGAGCTGAGCAGAAGAGTATGCAAACTCACTGTTTTGGTAAATCACACTCACGTGTCGCCCAGGAAGTAGCAAGCACTCTGGATGCACTGTTAAGTCACACGTGTGCCAGGGAATGGGGCACAGACCTTAAATAAATTCTGGGTCCTGCACGTTGATGATGTTTTTAGGGATCCGGTGATCGACAGTGTGTCCGTATATTCCCTTTGAGGTAAAAGAGAAGTCCTATACGTTGTCCCTTCAGCATGAGTAGGGCCCAGAGCTGCCCTTTCACAGTAGGTCCCACGGTGCTCAAAATATCTGCACTAGGTAACGATGCTGTGGGAAATCTGTGGCGAGCCTAATGGGGGAGTCACAGGGCAGAGCCCCTAGGGTTCTGGGGTGAAGGCATGACACACAGAGCAGGTTTGAGAACGAGATCCTGGCACGCCACTGGGTCCTAGTAGAGTCTGAGCACCTGGCTACAGGACGTTAGGTAACTGTGAGGACATAACTGGTGTTCTGGATGGGACATTAGAAGTACTACCAAGTCCTAGAGTCAGGTAGACCAGCAGAAACTCATCAGACAGCGAACGATGCCAAAGTGGGATCAAGCCAATAAGCTCCCTGGGCAGGTGGTCGAGACCCACATGTGACCCAGCTCTCCCGTGCTAACACTTCTCGTTCAATACACACACCTACGCCTTCATGAGACGTTTCCGAAGACTGGCTGATAGAAGAGGACAGAACTTGGCTTGATTCATAGATAGAAATGCTTGATATTGTGTTGTAAGCTAAAGATAGATTGCTCCCGCACTCGGGATTGTCCCTAAGGGACAGTGGTGAAGTGAACCCCACCCCTGCCAGCAGGCAGAGCTATGAGAAATACACATGGCCATCTGATTTAGGGGAGGGGGAGAGGCCTCGGGTAAGGTTATACCTGATTCCTGGGCAGCGCTGAATGGTTGGCCGTTGGGTTAGGGATGAGAAAAGAGTAAGGCTGGAAGACTGGTGATCAGGGGTTCTGGGGAAGAACATGTGAACATGAGGGGGCTGGGCAGGAAGTGAGCAGATCTTTGCATCTCACCAGAGCCCTCCCTAGAGCCCCTTCCCTTAAGGAAGTGCCTGACAACCTGGCAGACAAGATGACTTTTCCAGTAGGAGTCAGCCAGCCTCTGTCCTCCTCGACCCGAACACTTGCACAACGGGACCCTGGCCGGGAGCACGATGCTGGCAGAGGCGGAGGCTGTGCGTGGACTCCTCACTGAGATTCATCTCACTGGTGAAGTCGCCAAATGTTGCCCTACAGCTGAAGAGATGGCATCTTCCACGGTCGCCCTCAGTGTGGCACTGTCCCCCGAGGAGACCGACCACTCCCTTGACCATTTATTACATCGGGCCTCTTCCAACCAGGAGGGGAAGAGATTCTCCCTCAAAAGGATCAACACCTACCCTGGATATAGATTTTTGTAGATCTTGCATATCGTCACCTCAGCGTCAGTGGTGGGACAATGGACTATGGCTGTGACCTATTCCTAACACAGACCATATCACCCTGAAGCAGCTGGCCAGACACAAGACTGGAATTTTCAGCTGAGGCACCAGATTGGGGTCCTCACCCTGCAGGCTTGCGGTTCTGTCTGCCAGGATGCAGAATAGCCACATACGGTGCCATATCCAAATAGCTAGAAGACCCTGGGTGGAGATAGGAGTGACCACACTCAACATCACTCCCAGAACCCACGTGAAGAGTCTGTGCTTTCAGTCACTGAAAGCTTATGTTCTACTACATTACTGTCCGGGGGGTGAATTCTTCCTCCAGGAGCTGTAAGATTTCGAAGCCATGCTTAGCTTACCGTCTCATCACTCTGAACTCTATCCTGATGGACCCACAGGCAAAAAAAAAAAAAAAAAAAAAAAAAGGAGTTACTTTGTTGGGTAGGTAATTGACCCTAATGACCATGAGGAGCTATGGTGCTACCATACAATGAAGACAGAGAGGAATCGGTCTGGAACTCAGGATTCTCTAGGGCATCGCTTGGTGCTTATGTACTAAATGAAAATGATGAATGGGCATCATGGCAAGCATATATTGACAAAGGAAAGACATCTGAAGTCTGGACTCCTCAAGTCTGAAAGACTTGGACGTGCTACCAAGCAAGAAACCTAGACCAGCTAATGCTATTGTTGAAGGGGAGGGAAATCTACAGTGACTGGTGGAGAAGGAAGACAATATCAATTGCAATCGGGGATTCAGTTGCATTAACAGTTCTAGCTTATTCCCCTGGTTTTTGTGCACTAAGCCTTTAGAGGAATTGAAAGAAACTGAGAAATTGGACTCACAGGTGGCATGAGAAACCTGAGTGATGCAAGACGCTGCTGTGGCTGACCTTTCCAATGCCCCGTGTCACAGACCATCAGCCACAAGTGCAATGGAGGAGTCCGTGCAAGCTGAGACTCACCCCCGACTCATCCCAGGTCAAGAGGGTACTTTTGAGATGTTTCCACTCTACAGCAGGGCTGGAGTCAATTTAAAAAAAAATTTTTTTTCAACGTTTATTTATTTTTGGGACAGAGAGAGACAGAGCATGAACGGGGGAGGGGCAGAGAGAGAGGGAGACACAGAATCGGAAACAGGCTCCAGGTTCTGAGCCATCAGCCCAGAGCCTGACGCGGGGCTCGAACTCACGGACCGCGAGATCGTGACCTGGCTGAAGTCGGACGCTTAACCGACTGCGCCACCCAGGCGCCCCTGGAGTCAATTTTTTAAAAATGGCCACAAATTCTCTGAAGTTCATCCCATCAAGAGGCGTTGTCTGTCTCTACTGCTTGAATTCAGGCTTGGACACGTGAGTCCCTTTGGCCAAGGTGACATTAGCAAACATCAGCAACTGAGGCTTGAAAAGTACTTGTTCATTGAGACCTGCCTTTCCAGTCGTTCCTTAGCCTACCGAGTGCAGGCCAGTATGGTAGAAAGAGCCAAGTAAAAGCACCATCATCAAAGACTTAAAACATGCAAAGGTGGTGGCCCCTCCAAAATATTCATTCGGTTCCCCTGTCTGGCCTAGGTGGGTGATGGCAGATGATCATGGACTAATGTTAACTTAAACAGGTGGTGGTTCCAGCTACAGCTGCTGTTCCAGATGTGGTATTTTCACTGGAGCAGATCAACTAAGCCTCTGGAATTTGATAAATGGTTATTGATTTAGTGAGTGGTTTTATCTCAATACCTGTGAAGACAGAAGGGCAAGAGAGTTCATCTCTGCGTGATAAGGATAGCAATTTACGTCTGTGTCTTGCCTCAGTGATATAGAGTCTATAGAGGTTTGATCATCTTGATGTTTTATATGACATCATGGTGGTCCGCCCTACTGATGGCATCATGCTAATTAGACCTGTTAAACAGGGGGTGCATGGATGGCTCAGTCGGTTGAGTGGCCGACTCTTGGTTTCAGCTCAGATCATGATCTCACAGTTTGTAAGTTGGAGCCCCGTGCCACGATCTACGCTGACAGTGCAAATCCTGCTTGGGAGTCTCTCTCCCTCTTTCTCTGACCCTCCCACCCCCAATTTGTCAAAATAAATAAATAAACTTAAAAAAAAAACCTGTTAAAAAGGAAGTGGCAACTACTTTGGGTATGCTAGTAAGTCTCATATGTACAGATAATGAGAAGGGAAATCCTAAAGAATAATCAGTGAACTGCCACATTGGTGACATTTTTAGGGGTTCAATGGTATGGACCTTCTGAACCATGTCTCCTAAGGTAAAGTACAAGTTGCTACTTCTTGCTTCTCCTACCACTGAAAAAGAGGTACAGCTAGGTAGCTACGTAAGAGGTACAGCTATTTGAGGGGGCCCTTTGGGTTTAGGAGGTAACAAACACCGCATCTATTTATTTAGTGATCCAGAGACTTCCAGTTTTGGATAGGGCCCAGAACAAGAGAGAGAGGGAGGGAGAGCTTTGCAAAAGGTCCAGGATGCCTCTTGAGTCACAGACCCAACGGATCTAATGGAAATCGAAGTATCTGGATTGGATTTGAATACTGTTTGGATTCTCCGACAATCCCTGATCAGGGAATTGCTACAAAGCCATCTAGCATATGGAGCATTTCTGTGCCCTTCCAAGCACCTGAGAACCAGCTGCTAGCAAGCTGTCAGGCGCTAGAAGACAAACAGCAGGGGGTCACGGGACGCAAGTGACTATGCAACCAGAATTCCCCAGCGTGAGCTGTTGTTTGACCCACTGAGTCATAGCAGAGTCATAGGACAGGCACGCACAGGAGCAATCCATCATGTAATATATTTCAACATCAGGCTCAAACCAGTCCAGAAGACACGAATATACTCTCTCAGTACATGTGCCGCCTCTTCTTGGTCCACCCACACCTATGGACTCATGAGGAGTCCAACTGACAGGAAAAGATGGACTTGGGCCAGTGACCCACCTGTGAAATTGGTGCTTCCCACCCCTAAAAGTCTGCCAAGTTATGGTCTGTAGGTCTCTCCCAGGAAAGAGCTCTTAACGCTATTGGTTTTGCTGGTTGTCACCTGGCCATGAGTTATCACTGGTGAGATTTCCTCTGAATATCGTGCAGCTTCTCATGCTAGTGAACCAAAGGCAGGAAGGTACTAGATCCTGATTACCACGAGATGCTATGGTGCTTCCATGCGATGGGGGCAGTGAGAGATCGTCTGGAACCTGGGGATTCACCAGAACATCTAATCTTAAGACTTCCAAGAGGTAGTTACTGGCCTCCACCCTGAAATGGAATCTGTGATTATTTGGAATGACACTATCCTGTTCTCATTACAAAGAAAAAAAAAAAAGAGACCCCATAGTACAGTGTGGAAGGTAGATATAGGAGGAGACGAGCCCATGAAGCAACAGAAGGAGGACTGTGATGGACACAAGTGTCATGCACTTCCCCACGTGCCACTCACCTCCTAAACTCCTCTGCTGCTTGCTCGTCCTTAGCTGTCTCCACCCTCGATTGATTCACCCAAGGCCCAGATTGTTCTGGGACCCGTGACAGATTGGCTGTGTGCCCGGGGTATGCTGGACTCTCCCCCTTGGCCGCCACTTTGTGGTCAAACACACCCAACACCCATGTGGCCTGTTGGCCTCCTCTCTACTCCTCTGGATGAAGCGCCACACCCCCTGGGGTGGGATCTGCGGTCTGGCCCCTGAAGGACCAATGACGCAACTTAGAAGCTTGAAGAAGTGAGATCCTCATAGGGCAAAGTTTGACCAATGGAAAACCAAAGATGGGAAGGATCTAGGCAGATAAATTCCTTCTCCTGCCTCTCTGAAGCACTGAGGAAAATTCCTTCCAGTTTATCCAGAGAAGTCCCATGTGCTAAGCAATCTGCTTGTTTCCTTGTGGCTCCCTGGGACATGGCAGCCAGCATGGCGATGTGCCATTCTTTTACTTGGCTGCACAGTGTACGTGTACACGATCTACCTTATTGATTATGTTGTTTAGATCTTCTGTCACCTGCTTTATTACTTTTGTCTATTTAACTTCTGTTACTTTTGTTCAATTTAACCTGCTTTATTACTGTTGTCAATTTAACTTCCCAGAGTCCAGGACATATAAGAAGACATAGAAAAGAAAAATCAGGTATAATTGGATGGATGGCGGTGGGGAGCAGAAGACAAGAGCACCCTGGAGAAGAGCTAGCAGCGCCCCCTAGAGCGAAGCGTGTGGGCACCCAGGCCAGCATGTCACTCCCGGTTGGGTGTATGTGTGACTAACAAAATTAGGGCTCTCGTCCCACGAGGCGTGTGTGAGAATGTTCATAGCTGCTTTATTCACAATTGCCCCAAACTGGAAACCAAATGCCCATCAATAGTGGAATGAATAAATTGTGGTGTGGTCATATAATGGAATAATCTGCAACAGTGGAAAAAAATTAAGTGCAGATACAAGGGACAAAGGGATACATCTCACAGACACAGTTCTAGTGGAAGAAGTGGGACATAAGAGAGAACACGATGTATGATTCCAGTTTTATGATCAAAACCAGTCAATCTATGATAGAAGCCATGAGGACTGCCCTTCAGAGGGGGGTAGGGACATATTGCCTGGATGGGGGCACAAAGGAATACTGGGGTCAGGAAACTGTCCACGTCTTGATCTGGTTCTACCAGCCAAACAGATGTAAAAATGACACTCCACATTCATGCGCTCTGCTGCGCTTAAGTTACAGCTCCATAAATCACTGAGATATTTAGATTCAGTTAGATACATTTAGGAGAGTGACATGACTGTTTTACTTTAAGGTGTCAATGTTGGCACCATCCCGGAAATCACATCCCTAGAAACAATTTAAACTTACGTTTAAAAAGGTTGTATATTCACATTTTAAAAAATGTGAGTTCAACGGGTTTCAAAATTGTTTCAGCGAGTACTTTAGCAACAGGTGTCAAAGTCTACTCCATGCTTTCCCTTGGACTGACCTTCTACGCCATTGGGTGCTGATGAGAGCTGCCTTGACCTTGTAGTGAGAACTGGGTCATAAATCCCTAACTCAAGGGGAGTAACCAACGTGCCCCATGAAGGGGGAGGGATGTGTCCAGGAGAGGCACCGCCCCAGCTGCCAACACGAGGGGGCAGAACCGGCTTCCACGTCAGGGTATCGGGCCAGGGTCTGCCATCCCCAGACAGCTTCCTGCAAAACCTAGATGGCTTGTCTTCTCTCGGCCAGGGGACCCTGCTCTCTGGGGCTCCCCTGGGGGAGGGGGAGAGGGCTCTTGGAAATCCCCTCAGCGCCCCCCCCCCACCAGCTTTCTCTACAGCCACGGTTTCCTCAGCGTCCAGAGGCACCTGCTCTATGAAGCTGAGTGTCCCACAGTCCGGGGCAGTCCCTGGGGCCACTGCCTGACTGACACCCTCCTTCTGGTGGCCGCACATTTCCCTGGAGATGCCTGCCCGAGGCGGGAACCTGGGCTGCCCTCTGCCCAGGGCAGCACATGGACACACAGGAAAGGTGGCACGGTCCAGGTCCCGTGCCTTGACCCAAGGGCCACGGATCTGAGGGCTGAGTGATGCAAACAGAGTGGATGTGGACCATGATGTCATCAGGACAACACCCTCAGACAACAGCCTGAGGAACCCAGAGTGACGATGGCCCTGGCCAGCCGGAAGCTGGCCCACCCATCGTCCCCACAGACTATCGGAGAGGTGGTTTTACATATTTGCATCTGACCAGTGAGGAAACTACGAAAGGGAGGCCAGGGGGGCTCCCAGCCCAGCATCCACGATCCCTGGGCGTCCCCATGGGTGACCCAGCCTCTTCTCTGTCCCTGGGACTAGGGGCCCCTCCCCACGAGTGCAGGAGGGAGGGGCTGCTAACGGCTCCCGTGGCCTCCTCTTTCTGGGGTTCATTGGGCCCCTCTGCCCACCTGGTTTTGCTCGGTCCAGCCATGGTGCCCTCTTTCCTTGGGAATCCCAACACTGCTTCGTCTTTAAGTCAGTCTAGATGCTTACAAGGCAGCTCAGCCCTTGCTAAACAATTCTGAAGCAATCCATGGATACTTTGGAAAAAATAAGAGTTCCCCTTTCTCCTGTTCCTCCAAGTTCCACATGGATTGCTGTACTCACTGCACTCGGGCACCTGACAGAGCTGCCCTCTCCTCCCTGTGGGGCTGGGGGACCTGAGGCAGAGGCCCTCTTGGCTAAAGTGGAACTCTCATGCCTCTGGTCAAGCTGGAGGAGGACCCAAGGGCTCCTGCACATGGTAGGGCTGTGTCTCTACTTCTCAGGGAGCTGGATGACTGCCAGCGCAACAGGCTGGCAGGGCTGGGTTGATGGGGCTGGTCCTGGGAGACCGTTCCTGCCCTTCAAGGTCCAGACCTTGCCCATCCCTGAGAAACAGACACCCTGCCAGTCCAGGAGCTCAACTGTTGGCCACACTTGACCCAAGTCCCCTTTCACTCCACGGCCGATGACCCCTTCCTGGGCAAGAACCACCCCTCCCCCTCACCTTTTTTTCCTAGTTTCAAAAGCACTTCATTGGAGAAAGTGTCTAAACCCAATAAAATATCAAAATAAGGAATTTAAAATTACTCACAAATCCCAAAAGACTCAAGCACTAAACATAGGTCTTAAACGCCTTCCCCAGCCCCTCTGTTTGTACAAAATACTGTTTTCAAAAATCTGAACAAGGAAGAGTCTCCTAGGCTGAAAGTCTTGGTTCACCTTAAACAAGATCTTCTTCTAGGGAATGTATGTTTCAGAAATAACAGATTCTAAGGAATTATGTAAAGCATACACTGGATGTCATCCTTCCCCTCAGTCCGTGCAATGCCCAATGCCCGCACCCCAGGCGTAGGCCGTGTTGGTGTTTTGGCACAAACACATCCATATTTATGTAGCCATTCTGCTATCGACATTGGTCTGCAAATTTGAACTTTGACTGAATGCCTTGTCACGGACCTTTTCCCCACCAGTGACAATGGACCCAGCCTGTCATCTGAATGGCCACACTGTCATATGTGGTGTAATTGTTTGGCTCCCTCCCTCTGGCTGGATAGTTGGGGATTTTCCAGTTTTCTCTACAATGAAAATCTTGTATCTGTATGACACGTTTGTCCTATTGTTTTGAAACACATATTCCCTAGGAGTAGAATTAGTACCTCAAGGATCTCATTTAAGGTGAGCCAAGACTCAATGTCTTTATTACGGTAAGAAATGTAGCAGGGATGCAAACTGTCTTCTGTTGGAGAAATCTGCCAGGTACTTGCACTGTGTAGGAATCCAGAAACATGACTGCACACATTTCCAGGACAACAGTTACCAAGTAAGACAAGTGAGCAGAGTTCCAGCTTTCTGTCAGAAGGCATCTTCTTAGAAATATTGCAAGACCCTTTTCTTTATTTTTTTTATGTTTATTTATTTTTGAGAGACAGAGCATGAGCAGGGGAGGGGCAGAGAGAGAGAGGGAGACCCAGAACCCGAAGCAGGCTCCAGGCTCCGAGCTGTCAGCACAGAGCCTGACATGGGGCTCAAGCTCACATACTGTGAGATCATGACCTGAGCCGAAGTCAGATGCTTAACTGACTGAGCAACCCAGGCGCCCCTAAGATCCTTTTCTTTAAATGACAGATTGAAACTGAGAAATGAGCAGGTTGGTAACAGTTATGAATGTGCAGACAGGTCCCAGTTTTGTAGGAAAACAAGATTTATACACTTGTAAGTGACCTGATTCAACACCTTA
Source organism: Puma concolor (assembly GCF_028749965.1). Lineage (NCBI taxonomy): Eukaryota > Metazoa > Chordata > Mammalia > Carnivora > Felidae > Puma > Puma concolor. Next base: position 3,402,556 of record NC_141672.1, read on the forward strand.
CCAAATCAAATTCTTTGTGTTTTATAATTCAGAATGATATCTTTCCCTCCATGTTTTCAGGGGGAAAGAGACATCTTTAACATTTAGGTCCTTTTTTTAAAGTTTTTAATGTATTATTTATGTTTGAGAAAGACAGAGTACGCACTGGGGAGGGGCAGAGAGAGAGGGAGACTCTCAAACAGTCTCCATACTGTCAGTGCAGAGCCCGACGTGGGCCTCGAACTCACGAAACTGTGAGATAATGACCTGAGCCGAAATCAAGAGTCAGATGGACATTTAAGTGACTGAGTCGTGCAGGCGCCTTCCTTGCCTTTTGTTAATTACGTAGACTTTCATTTTTTAAAGCCAGGCTCTGGGGGGGCATCTAGGTGGCTCAGTCAGTTAAGTTTCTGACTTCAGCTCAGGTCATGATCTCACGGTTCATGAGTTCGAGCCCCGCATCGGGCTCTGTGCTGACAGCTCAGAGCCTGGAGTCTGGTTTGGATTCTGTGTCTCCTTCTCTCTGCCCCTCCCCTGCTCTCACTCTATCTCTCTCTCTTTCAAAAATAAATAAACTTAAAAAAAATTAAAAAGCATAGATTAAAGGAAAAAAAAGCCAGGCTCCGGAAATTCATTACTTGCCCTTACAACCTGTGGAATTCAAATTTACTGAGACAAAAAAGAAATAAATGAATAGGATCTTAATAAGAGCTTATAATTTTTTTTCTTCCCCAAAGAATGGAAACACTTTGTAATGGCTCCTGCAAAAATTCATTCCAAAAAGACTTATGCCAAATCATTTTTCCACGGGTAGGGAAGCCAGTTTCCTCACAGCTTTGCCAGACCTGGAGGCAATTATCTTGTTTCTTTTTTGACAATCTAATAAGACAAAACAAAATATTATGTCTTTGCATTTACAGAGATATAATTGGCATACAATAAACTGCACATATTTAAAGTATATTAATAAGTTTTTATATGTGCATATACTCATGAAACTATCACAATGATAAAGACAATTAACATGTCCATTATTACTGAAAGTTGCGCCTGGCCCTCCCTGCTCACCCGTGCACAGACACGGACCCATCTGCTTTCTTAACTAGATCAGTTAACATTTTCCAGTGGCGAGGCTGACGGCCACCAGAGCTCTCCCTCGCTGCTCCGGGAGTGTAATTTTGCACGTCCCCTGTGGAGGGCCATTTGGCCATATCAGTCCCACTGACAAAGACTCCTGCGAGCCAGCCATCCCTCTTCTAGGAATTTACCCTATCAATACTCTAACATTTATGTGGAATGACACAGGTATCACATCAGTTACTTTGGTTGTAGCAGCACAATATTGGAAACTCCCTAAATGTCCGTCAGCAAAAACCAGGGATATAATCGCAGGGCACCAGACAATGGAGTTCTATACAGCCGTAAAAAGAATGAGGAAGTTCTCTGTTCTGATGTGGAAACTGCTCCAAGAAACAAGGTAAGGGGAAGTGTGCGTGCAGAGGCATTCGGGAGGCATCCATGAGAGCCATGACCCTGACCTCGCCTCTTTAGCCTCCCCTCTCCCTCACCTCAAGAGAAGGAGAAAGCACTCACAACTGGCTGTCGGGTGGAGGCACTGAGTCTCTCTATCTCCGCCTTTATTTGTTAAATTTGTTCTGCTTTTCTTTCTGTTTTTGCATGGAATCATACAGTCTTCCTCTTTCTGTGACTTAGCATAATGCCCTCGAGTTTCGTCCACGTTGTAGCATATTGCAAAATAATTAAGACTGAATGATTAATTCTATTTGTAGATTTCTAAAAGTCCCGGGGCGCCTGGGTGGCTCAGTCAGTTGAGTGTCTGACTTCGGCTCGGGTCATGATCTCAAAGTTCATGAGTTTGAGCCCCGTGTTGAGCTGAGTGATTAATTCTATTTTAATTCAATGACATTCCATTTAATTCCATTTAATGTATATACTGAATTTTGCTTATCCATTCATCCATCCATGGACACTTTGGCTGCTTCCGCTTTTAGCTATTGTGAATACTGCTGCTCTGAACGTAAGGGTGCAAATTTCCCCCTGAGATCCTGCTTCCTCCTCTTGAAGGTACACACCCAGAAATGGGATTGCTGGATCATATTCCATTTAATTTTTTGACGGACCACCATCCTGTTTTCCAGAGCAGCTGTGCCGTTTTGCATTCCTACCAACAGTGCCCAGGGTTCCAATTTCTCCAAATCCTCACCAACACCTGGTTTCTGTTATTTTGCCTTTGATGTTAGCCACCCTCCTGGATAGGAACTAGTATTTCACTGCAGTTGTGGTTTGCATAGTGTGAGTACCTTTTCATGTGCTTCCTGGCCATTGATGTATCTTCTTTGCAGAAATGTCTATTCAAGTCTTTTGCCCATTTTTGAACCAAATGGTTGTGTTTCATTATTATATTATTGAGTTTTAGAAGTTTCCTACATATTGTGGCTATTAATCCTTTATCAGATCTGTGATCTGTAAATATTTTCTCCTATTCTTTGGGCTGCATTTTTATTCTGTGGATTGTGTCTTTTAATGCACACATTTTTTAAGTTTTCATGAAGTCCAATTTGTAGATATCTTATTTTGTTACCTGTTCCTTTAGTGTCACATCCAAGAAATCACTGGCAATTCCAATGTTGTACAGCTTTTGATCTATGTTTTCTTCTAAGAGTTTGATAGTTTTAGGTCTATCATTTAGGTCCTTGATCCATTTCGAGTTAGTTTTTGTATATGGTGTGAGGTAAGGGTACAAATTCAATCTTTTGCATGTAGATATCCAGTTTCCCCAGCACCATTTGTTGAGAAGACTGTCTTTTCCCCCATTTAATGGTCTTGAAACCCTTATTAAAAATCATTCGATGAGGGGTGCCTGGCTAGCTCAGTGGAAGAACAAGCAACTCTTGATCTCAGGGTTGTGAGTTTGAGCCCCACATTAGATGTAGAGGGTACTAAAAAAAAAAAACTTAAAAAAATCATTTGATGATATATGTGAGGGTTTATATCTGAGCTCTGCGTTCTATTCCATTGGTCTTTGCCTATCTTCATGCCAAAACGACACTGTTTTGATTACTGTAGTTCTGTAGTGGTTTTGAAATCGGTAACTGTGAGTCCTCCAGTTTTGTGCTTCTTTTTCAAAAATTTTTTGACTATTCAGTGTCCCTTGAAATTCCATGTGAATTTTAGAATGTTTTTTTTTTCTATTTCTGCAGATAATAGAATCTGTAGATTACTTTGGGTAGTACTGACATTTTAACAATATTAAGTCTTCCAATCCATGAACATCATTGTGCTTCCATTTATTTATGTCTTCTTTAATTTATTTTGGCCAACTCTTGTAGTTTACATTGTACAAATCTTCGACCACCACCACCACCCCTGCCACTAGTTAATTCTTAAGTGTTTTCCAATTAGGATGCCTTTTATTTCTTTTTCTTGCCAATTGATCTGGCTAGAACTTCCAATACTATGTTGAAGAAAGGTAGTGAAAATAGGCATCCTTACTGTGTTCCTGATCTTGAAGGAAAAGCTTTCAGTCTTTCACCATTGAGTATGATGTTTGCTGTGGAGTTTTTACATATGGCTTTTATTATGTTGAGGTATTTTCCTTCTATTCTTATTTTGATGAGTGTTTTATCATGAAAGGGTGATGAATTTTGCCCAACGCTTTTTCTGCATCAGTTGAGATGATCATGTTGTTTTTAAACTTCATTTGTCGGGGCGCCTGGGTGGCGCAGTCAGTTAAGCGTCCGACTTCAGCCGGGTCACGATCTCACGGTCCGTGAGTTCGAGCCCCACATCAGGCTCTGGGCTGATGGCTCGGAGCCTGGAGCCTGTTTCCGATTCTGTGTCTCCCTCTCTCTCTGCCCCTCCCCCATTTATGCTCTGTCTCTCTCTGTCCCAAAAATAAATAAACGTTGAAAAAAAAATTAAAAAATAAATAAACTTCATTTGTTGCTGTGGTGTACTACACTGATTGATTTGCATTTGTCAAACCACCCTTGCATTCCAGTAATAAATCCCATTTGGTCATGTGCATGATCTTTTTAATGTGCTGCTGAATTTGGTTTGTAATATTTTGTTGAGGATGTTTGCATCAATGTTTATAAGGAATACTGGTCTGTAATTTCCTGTGGTGTCTGTCTGGCTTTGGCATCAGGGTTATGCTAGCCTCACTAAATGGGTTAGGAAGTGTTCCCTCTTCTTCAACTTTTTTTTGGAAAAGTTTAACAAGAGTGGTATCGGTTCTTCTTCAAATGTTTGGTAGAATTTATCAGTGAAGTCATCAGGTCCAAGACTTTTCTGTGTTAGGAGATTTTTGATGACTGATACAATCTCCTTACTAGTTATTGGTCTATTCACATTGCTATTTCTTCATGACTGGGTCTTGGTAGGTTTCCTGTTTCTAGGAATTTATCCATTTCATCTAAGTTATCCAATTTTTTCCTGTACAATTGGTCATACCACTCTCTTTTAATCCTTCTTAATCCTTCTTATTTCTGTAGGAATAAATAGTAATGTCTTCACTTCCATTTATGATTTTAGAAATTTGAGTCTTCTCTCTTTTTCTTCATCTATCTAGTTAACAGTTTGTCAATTTTGTTGATTTTTTTTTAAAGAACCAACTTTTAGTTTTATTGACTTTCTCTATTGCCTTTCTATTTCCTCTCTCATTTATCTCTGCTCCAATCCTTATTGTTTCCTTCTCTCTGGTACCCGGAGGTTCAGTTTGTTATTCTTTTCTTAGTTTCTTTGTAGAGACTTACGATGAGAGAGAGAATCCCAAGCAGGCTCTGTGCTGCATAGAGCCCAATGTAGGGCTTGAACTCAAACTGTGAGATCATGACCTGAGCTGAAGTCAAGAGTCAGACACTTAGCCAACTGAGCCACCCAGGAACCCCATCTCTAGGTATTTTCTAATTTCCCTTATGATTTCTTCTTTGATCCCCTGGTTGTTTAAAAGTGTGTTATTTAATTTCCACAACGTTGCGAATTTTCTAGTTTTCCTCATCATTGATTTCTCACGTCATCCCACTATGGTTGGAGAAGATACTTTGTGTGATATTTGTCTTTTTAAATCTACTGGGACTTAATTTATGGCCTAACTTATGGTCCATCCTGGAGAAGGCCCAGGTGCACTTGAGAAGAAGGTATGTGTTGTTGTTGGGTGGGGTGCTCTGCACGTGTGTGTGTCAGATCTGCTTGGTTTATTGTGTTGTCCAGATCCTGTTTCCATACTTATCTTCTGTCTGGTTGTTCTGTCCATTATTGGGAGTGGGGTATTGAAGACTCTGTTATTGTAGAACTGTCTGTTTTTCAATTCTGTCAATTTTTACTATATATATATATATATATATATATATATATGTTTATTTATTTTGAGAGAGAGAGAGAGAGAGAGGAGAGAGAGAGAGAGAGAGAGAGAGAGAGAGAGAGAGAGAGGGAGAGAGAGAATCCCAAGAAGTCTCCATGCTGCCAGCACGGAGCCCAACACAGGGCTTGATCCCACAACCCTCGGATCATGACCTGAGCTGAAATCAAGAGTTGGACGTTGAACTGACTGAGCTACCCAGGCTCCCCTAGGTCATATATTTTGATGGTCTGTCATTAAGCATGTAAATATTTATAATTGCTGTATCTTCTAGCCGTATTGAACTTTTTATTTCTTTTTTTTTTTTTTAATTTTTTTTTTAACGTTTATTTATTTTTTTGGGACAGAGAGAGACAGAGCATGAACGGGGGAGGGTCAGAGAGAGAGGGAGACACAGAATCAGAAACAGGCTCCAGGCTCTGAGCCATCAGCCCAGAGCCCGACGCGGGGCTCGAACTCACGGACCGCGTGATCGTGACCTGGCTGAAGTCGGCCGCTTAACCGACTGCACCACCCAGGCGCCCCGAACTTTTTATTTCTTTATCTGTGATTCTATTTTTATTTTTTAATAAAGTTTTTTATTTGAGTAGAGTTGACACACAATGCTACATTAGTTGCAGATGTCCCATTTAGTGACTTGATAATTTTATACATGAACCTTTTATTAACGTATAAATTAGTCTTTCTTTGTCTCTTATAAACCTGATTGATTTACAGTCTATTTTGTCTGATGTCGGTAGAACCGTCCTGCTCTGTTTTGGTTATTATTTGCATGGACTATCTTTTTTTATCCCTTTTTATCCCTTGAAAAACCTGTTTGTGTCTTTGGATCTCAGCTGAGGCTCTTGTGGGCCGTATGTTGTTGGGTCGTGTGTTTTATCCTTTCCCCCCACCTCTGTCTTTTGATTGGACAGTTTAACCCTTTACATTTGAGGTAATGACTGATAAGAGACTCACTCTGTCAATGTCCTGTTTGTTTTCTATATGCCATGTAGCTGTTTCATCCTTCATTTTCTGAATTACTATCTTCTTTTGCGATTAGGTGATTTTTTTTTTTTTGTAGTGAAATGTTTAAATTCCTTTTGTGTATATTCCATAGCTATGTTCCTTGTGATTGCCGTAAGGATTACATTTAACGTCCTAAGGTTATAACGCCCTGATTTGAATTTATACCAGCCTAATTTCAATAACATACAGAAATGCTGCTCCTTTACAGTTCTGTCCCCACCCCTTTGGTTACTGATATCACAAAATTACATCCTTATACATTGTTGTGGTGTCAGTCCCAGCACCGATAGTAATCCCCTCAGCTAGGAACATCTGGGGCACTGGCCCAGACCAGTATTGCTCACAGAGAGCCCCGCAGACATCTCCCTTGAGGGGGCAAATTATATAGCTGGGCCAGCCCTGGATTTCTTATTGTGATCCCAGGATGCAGTTCAGAAAAAAAAAATCATGAAACCTTTATTACAGGTTCTGGAGGGTACACGGCATACCCGAGGGCCAAAAAGTGAGGTCATGGGGAGACAGAGAGAGGGAGAGAGAATGTGGACCCGGGACTCTGCCTCTATCAGGGTCCCAGGGTGGGGTGTCTGGGATTTTGTGGGGTCACTCAGTATTCGTAATTTGAAGCATAGGAGTGGGAATTAAGGTGGGGGAGGGTGGAGGTAGGGCCAATCAAGTGGTCAGCTATCTACGTGCCCACAGTTTTCCACAAGGGACACTTCATGGGTGTAGGTGGCCTCATTCCTTATCTGGTTGTTATGCTGTGTCTTATAGCTGGCAATATATTTATTCAAAATGAGTGTCTTGGGGCATCTGGGTGGCTCAGTTGGTTAAGCGTCCAACTCTTGATCTCAGCTCAAGTCATGATCTCACGGTTTGTGGGACTGAGCCCCGTATTGGGCTCTGTGCTGACAGCATGGAGTGTGCTTGGAATTCTCTCTCTCCTTCTGTCTCTCTACCCCTCCCCTATGCACGCTCTCTCTCTCTTTCAAAGTAAATAAATAAACTTCAAAAAATGGTGTATTTTGAAATGAATATCTCAGCAATCAAAAGCTTAATGCCAGGCACTTACACTTGCATTCTCAAAAACATAAACTAATAATTCTTTTAAAGACATTAGTGTCCTAAATTATGTAGAAAACAAGACTTGGAATTGCAAACCAAGTTACAGTAATACTAGCTTTTACACTGGTAATTGTTTTAAATCACATAGAAAATAAGCAAATGTACAGTTATAAGCCATTGTTACAACAATACTAGCTTTTAAAATTGCCCATTATTTGCCTTTATCGAGATCTTTATTTCTCCATATGTCTTCAAGTTACTGTCTGATGTATTTTCATTTCATCTTGTAGGACTCCCCTGAATATTGTATGTATGCATGTATTACTTATTTATTTTAAAGTTTATTTATTTTGAGAGAGAGAGATAGCAAGGGGGAGAGGCAAAGAGAGAGAGAGAGAATCCAAAGCAGGCTCCGCGCTGTCAGGACAGAACCCGACATGGGGCTCAATCCAATCAACCATGAGATCATGACCTGAGCCAGATCAAGAGTCGGTTGCTTAACTGACTGAGCTCCCCAGGCACCCCCCTGGGTATTTGTTGCAGGGCAGGTCTAGTGGTCACAAAGTCTCAATTTTTGTTTTTCTGGGACTGTGTTCATTTCTCTCTCACTTTTCTCAGATGCAGGATTCTTGGCTGATGATCTTCTTTTAGCTCTTTGCATATATCAACCCACTGCCTTCTGGCCTCCAAAGTTTCTGATGCGAAATCTATTGGGATCTCGCTGAGGATCCCTCAGATGTGATGATTTCCTTCTCCCGCTGCCTTCAAGATTCTCTTTTTCTTTTGAAAGTTTGATTATAATGTGTCATGGTGTTGATCTCTTTGAGTTCAGCTTACTTAAAGCTTGTTGAACCTCTTGATTGTTCATATTCATGTCTCTTATCGAATTTGGGAAGTTTTCAGCCATTAAATATTCAAATATTCTCTCTACCCCCTCTCTCTTTGTCTCTCTTTTTCTTTTCCTTCTGCAGCTCCCGCGATGTGTATATCGGTCCTCTGCATACACAGGTCCCTTAGGTCCTGCTCACTTTTCTTCCACCCTTTCCATTCTGTTCCTCAGCCTTGATAATTTCTATTGTTCTATCTTCACTGATTCTTCTGGCTCAAATCTGCCTTCAAATCCCTCCAGAGATTTTTCATTTCAGTTATTGGACTTTTTAGTTCCAGAATTTCTTCTTGATTTCTATTTAAGTTTCTCTCTCTTTTTGGTATTTCCATTTCGTTCACACATCACTCTCTTGATTTTCTCCATGTCTTCCTTTAGGTCTTTGAACATCTTTAAGGTAATTGTTTGAAAGATTTTGTCTAGTAGATCTGTCATCTTGTCTTTTTCAGGGACATTTTCTGTTGATTCATTTCTTTTTTTCCTTGAATAAAGCATACTTCCTGTTTCTTTTTTTTTTAATTTTTAATGTTTATTTATTTTTGAGAGAGAGAGAGACAGAGTGATCAGGAAAAGGGCAGAGAGAGAGAGAGAGTGAGACACAGAATCCCAAACAGGCTCCAGGCTCTGAGCTGTCAGCACAGAGCCCAATGTGGGGCTCGAACCCATGGACCATGAGATCATGACCTGAGCCGAAGTCAGACGCTCAACTGACTGAGGCACTCAAGCGCCCCTTTACTTCCTGTTTCTCTGTGTGTCTTATAATTTTTTGTTGAATGGTGGGCATTTATTTATTTATTTAGAACCATGGACATTTAAATGTAATAATGTAGTAACTCTGGAAATCAGATTCTGCCCCTTCTCCAGGGTTTGTTCTTTGTTGTTACTGTCACATTCTCAGGTCCTGGGCATCAGGACATTGACGTGAATTTTGGGGGACACAATCCAGCCCGTAAGAGCCTCTTTCCCCAATCACCCCAGTGCTTTCTCAATCGACCCACAAACAAAGTAGCTATGGTGACAGGAATGAGAGCTATTCGTGGGCTCAACAACATGGGCGTCCTCTTCCCATGCTGCTCTGGCCACTGCTGAGTGGCTTATGTGACAACAGCACAGACCAGTGCGTAGGTCTTGCCGGCATCGTTCTCTGGGGAAAGCAGCCAGCCTGGTCGATTGCAGTGGAGCTCCTCCATCATGGAGGGCAACGATTCACCCTCTCTGGGATAGACGCATTCTGGACGTGGCTTTGGCTTCCTTGCCCATCATGTTGCTCCTGGCGCCACAATTCACAGACTCACAGAGCGCCTCATCCACCATCATGGTATCCACACAGCATTGCTTCTGACCGAGGAATTCGTTTCGCCGCCAGAGAAATCCAGCAGTGCGGGCTCATGGCCGAGAACTTACTGGTCCTACCACATGCCGTATGCCCTGGAAGCGGCTGGCCTGACGGAAAGGCCGAGTGACCTACTGAAGATTCAGTTATGGCGCAGGCTGGGAGACCACATTCAGGGAGGATGGGGCTCTGTTCCACAGGATTCCATATGTACTTTGAATTAGAGACCATCATATGGGCGTGTCTCCCCCCTAGCCAAGTACACGGGGTGCGGGGACAAAGGGATTGCTCTCCTGGCCCCGCTCCCTCAGGGGAAGCTGTGTTGCCTCCACACAGTCAGGGCAGGAGGGTCACGTCAGGAAAGCAGGGCTTCTCCGCAGCTCTTCTCGTAACTTCCATGACCCACAGGAAAGGTTCATGGAAGGCTACCCCCTCCCCCGCACAGAAGACAGTGTAACTGGGGACGCAGACCCTTCGGGCACGAAGGTCCAGGCCATCTCATCGAGTAAAGATCCCCGACTCCTGAGGCTCTGGCTGAGGGGGGAGTTCTGGGACGAGGAGGGTCCCAGAAACAGGGGCTGTGGCAGCTCTGCTTTGTGTTCTTTGCTTGTTCAACGTGCCTGTTCGCCCATGCTGACCACTCCCGCTGTCCTCCCCTTGACATTTTCCCCGTGGGTGCAACGCGTCACAGGTTCGCTGTGCAAGTGAGTCTCTAGGTAACGGGACAGCCGTGGACCTGACCTGAGGAGTTACGGATACCCCCGGGGACGGGTGGTTACTCTTGGGACTGCGTCTCCACATCGTGGAGGGGCTTCACTTGTAGGAAGATGTATAGTGTTTGCTGGGCGCTTTCACAGAGGTTAAACGCGCGTAGAGGAGTGTGTCTGGAAACTGAGCCCCAAACCCCTCTTTCATCCGTCTCTTGGGCATTCTGGAACTTTTCTGCCTTGCCTGCTGGCAGAGTGCTAAACTTTGTCAGTAGAGGGCACCGGAGGGACGGCAACGGAGGGAGGGGGTTTTCTTCCAGATCACTCGTGGCTGTGGGCTGGCACCGGCCACACCTCCCCAGGGACTTCTTCTTCCACTACTTCCTCGCGGGGCTTTGCGGCAAGTCCCGGGCACGGCACTTGCCTGCACGTGGCGTACCTAGCATCCCAGGGAGTGGCTTTCCAGCCAGTTCTGCTGGCAGAAGACCTCAGTGAACTTCACCAAGGCTGCATCCAATGAGACGTGGCCGGATCCCAGTGCGGGTTTGGGGGGTGAGGAGACTCTTCCGGAGTTGCTCCTTCCTTGGAGCTCTGCCTCCGCTCTGGGGTGGCGGCCACATGTCTGCTGTTCCTGCATTTTAAGAGTTCCCCTCACCCTCCGTAGCCAACCCCTTGTTACCCCAACCCCCTGCCACAGTCCTTCTTTAAGCGTCCCCTGTTCCAGTGACTGGGGGGGGGGGTTTCCTCCTCTTGGTTGGACCCCGAATGATAGAAAGACTGAGGAAATTGCTCAGCTACCAAACAGGCCGTGCGTTAAGGCAAAGGAAGGCCCGGGGTGCCTGGGTGGCTCAGTCGGTTAACCATCTGACTTTGGCTCAGGTCATGACCTCATGGTTCGTGAGTTCGAGCTCCATGTCAGACTCTGTGCTGACAGCTCAGAGCCTGTTGCGGATTCTGTATCTCGCTGTCTCTCTGCTCCTCCCTGCCTCTCACTTTCTCTCTCTCTCTCTCAAAGATAAATAAACATTAAAAAATTAAAAACAAAAAAGGCAAAGGAAGTCCCGTCGGAGGGCAAAGCCGGGGAATCTAGGGCTGCGGAGAAGACCGTGCCTCGTCTCCTGCCCCTCCCCTTCTGAGTGATGTCGCCAACGGTGGCCGTCCTGTCCCTGGGCCCACCACCGAGTGTGTCCGGCAACTGACTTGTCCTCTTAGTTCACAGCGTGTGGGTCTGGAGTTGCTGACCCAAGGAACACGCGTGAGAAGCCCGTCACCATTCGGTCCCGCACACCTGGTCCGTCTGACCCGTAACTGGAGAAGCCTGGGAGACCTGAGGACAGCTGGCGCCTGAGTTTCACGAGGGGGAGTGTAAGTACTTGTAGTCACAACACAGATTGGAGGAGATGCCACCACGTGCTCCAGTCCCTCCCATCAGAAGGGCACCTGGTCCTCCCCTTGAATCTGGACCTGGTTGAGTGACTGGCTTTGACCACGGGGACATGAGCGAACGCGACACGAACAGAAGCTGGAAACGCACTTGTGCACCCAGGCTCGTCTTCACTTGCTACTAGAACCTTCTGGCGGTCTGTGAACAAGCCCAGGTTAGCCTCCCGGGCTAGTTGCCCCTGACAAACCCCAGGCCCTCAGGGTGTCTCTGCAGGGACAGTAACTGTCCTTAGGGAGCACCGGCCACCTGACTCCCCCGCAGTCCTCAGGTCCACTGTCGGCACCACCCACAAGAAGGCACCGCTCCTTCCGCAGGCCCAGCCTTCCCGCCCGAGCTCTGGCGTCGTGATCCGGCACAAGCGCAATGCGTCCGCTCAGCCGAGGACTGTCTACTGCCCTAGGGTGAGGGACAGACGCGGGGGGGGGGGGGGGGGGTGCTAAAGCTGATCGCGCCCCCTGCCGCTGGCAAGCTTGCGGGCTCCCCTGTCCTCCCCGCCGCTGTCCTCTGCTCACCGCTGGGTCCCTCCGTGGCACCCTCAGAGGACAGCAGCCCCCGCCCATTATCCCTTCCATGATTTCGTCAATGTTCTTGGGGGCTTCTGGACCCACCGGTTGCCTCCTGTTCCTTGAGTCCTCAACACTGCCAATGTCAGCCACACTCTCTCAAGGTCATGCCCCCGGGGGCGTCCTCACCAGCAACTGCGTCACTGCCACGACCTCAATTGTAAGGGTCCTCCTCTGTGACCGGGGAGCCCTCTTCCCGTCACTCCCTTCCTCCTGTGACTCCACCCCAGCCCTTGGCTCCACCCCCCTCTGACCCAGCCTGATATCACAGCCCCTCCCACTTTTCCCCAGCCCCCAGGTCCGAGGCCATGACCTCCCCAGGGAGCCCTCCTCAACGCCATAGCTGTGCTCATCCCCTGATGCGACTGTCTGACCAAAGCCCTGTTCTCAGTTAAATCCAACCCTGGGACTCCGGGCGGGCACCTGAGTACCGAACTTGGCTGGAGGAGGTCTCAGGCTGCTGCTGAACACACTTCAGAGGGCACTTGACATTGCTGGACAGCCCTACACCTGAGACCCCAGGTCTCATTTAGTCTCCCCTCAAACCTCCAACCACGCTGGCTTGCGTTTCTCAGTTAAATGTCATATTATAACATGTTGATGTGTAACACGTTGATGTGGTTCAGTAATAAAAATTTTAAACAGGATATACAGTGAAATATCTGCCTCCCCAACTCCCTCCCCATCACCTCCCTGCCTCCTGCTCTCCCCTCCCCGTTTCCGGTGTGCACACACCTGTGAGCTCACACACTCACAAGTAACCACTCTCATTAGTTCCTGGCGTATTCCTCCAGGCTGCCTCAATGCACACGTAGGCAAAAGCAAATGAATATAATACATATGCATATGTATATGTATATGCATATGCATATACGTATGGTAGGTCGATATAAGATTCTATAGGTATCTTTTCCCACGTTTGTTTATTTGGAGGTAACATACCACAAATTGTTATGCAGTGTGCTTTTTTTCTCCTTGACATTATATATTGGAACAGTTCCACATCAGGACAGAGAGAACTTCCTTTTATGGCTGTATAGTACTCCATTGTTTGGTGCACTGCAATTATCTGCCTGGGGTTACTGATGGACATGTAGGGAGTTTCCAACATGGATAAGATACATTCCTGGAAGGGGGTGCCCGGGTGGCTCAGTGTGTTGGGCAACCGACTCTTGAGGTCGGCTCGGGTCGAGATCCTAGGGATCGAGCCCCACGGTGGGCTCCTCACTGAGCATGGAGCCTGCTTGGGATTCTCTCTCTTTCTCTCTCTCTCTGCCCCTCCCCCCCTTTATCTTTCTCTCTCTCTCAAAAAAAAAAAAAAAGATACATTGCTGGAAGGGGAATGATTGGTTCAGAGAGTTTTTTGACTTGACTGATATTCTCAAATGGCCCTCCATGAGGGTGTCAATCGCCCTCCCAGAGTAGGGGGTGACAGCACCTGATGGCTGTCGGCCTTGCATGCTTTCGACAATCTTATGAGACGTACTCTTTCTGCAGACCTCTCAAACTTAACCCCCCAGATGTCTCTCCTGGGGCCTCCCCACTCTCCCCTTCAGGCCTTCCTCGTTTGGGAGGTGGCACCATGGTCCACATGTCTGACTCAGTGTCTTTTCAACGGTTCGGGGATTTGCTCGTCTCACACGCCACCCCAGAGCCAGTCCTGTCTCCCTTCACAGCCCTCACTGACAACATCATCTCTCTCCCAGGCAACCCCACACCCCTTAAGGGGTCTCCTGGCCTCCCCTCGGCCCTCCAGTGTCCATGCAGCAGCCAGAGAGGTCTTTCCAAGTCCTACATCACATCAGCCCCAACTGCCTCTTCAAAACCCTCAGTGCTTTCCTCGTACAGCTGGAGTGAACCCCAACTCCCAGGCCCAGCTAAGTTTCTCGGACCCTCGCCTGCCTCTCCGGGGGGATCCGCTCCACCTCCTACCTTCACCACCCAACCCTGGAGCTCCTCCTAGAACTGGAACCCTGCCAGCATCCCGCTCCCATCCCCACCCCACGTCCTTTGCCGGGCTGCTCCCCTCCCCTGCACTGCTCTGTCGAGGACTGTGTAAGTGGCCTTGCCAAGTTTGGGGTCCCAAACCAAGTATCGCCTCCCGCGTGAGCACTCCCCCCTTCCCGCTTTAATCTCTACTGAGTCACTCCCACCCATCACCCCACTGCACTTGGACCTGAATTGTTTATTTACTGGCTCTGTGTTTCTTGTGGGCTTCAGGGAATGTCAGCCCTTCTGGGCGGCCTTGGCCAGCTCTCCCCGCTGCCCCGCCCCCAGCAGGGATGGGGGAGAGGTGGAGGGCCCCATCAATGCTGTGCCCTTCACTCCCCGTTCACACGGGGCCCCATGTCCATGTACAGCTGAGAGCAGGTGGCCACAGAAGGCCCCCTGTCCAGGCCGCCCCTCTGTGCCCTGAGCCTGGTGACTCACTCCACCACTAGGGTCAAATTCTTCCCTTAAGGGGATTTTCCTGCGGGATGGGGAAGTTCCTGAAGTGGAACCCTTGGTGGTAGCCAGGGCCAGCGACTTGGTCCCTTCCCCACCCTTGTGCCTCTTCTTCCTCATTCCTCCTGGAGTTCTGCTTCCTGGAGATGGGGAGTGCAGGGGCGCATTGGGGCGGGGAGGGGAGCTCCGTGCTGAGGACCCCCATCCATCCCAGCTGCAGCCAGGGTGGACTTTTAGGTCCATCAGGTCGGCCTGGCCCAAGGGATTTGAAGTTTCCAGCTTGTCCCGGGTGCCGGTGCCATAGCTCCCCGCAGGCCCTATCCAGTGGGGGGCAGGCGCGCCGGTCCCAGGACCCCCTGCCCCTCCCACCCCGTGCTCCGTGGGAGCAGCGAGGTTCCAACCCACCCTCGATCTGCGTGGCGTGGACCTGGGGCCCCTGCTCTGGGGAGTAGGATGTCCAGGGGCCACTGTCCCCCTCCCTCCTTGCTCCCCACTGAGAGGCTGGCTCCATCCCATCCCATCCCCACCTCCACAGGCTCCTCTCCCCTCCTCTGGAATTCACCCAAGGAGCCCCAGACGCCACACATGGCTCCCTTGGGGACCCTCCCTCAGCTATGTGGAATGGAGGGGACCCTGGTCCCAGGGACTCTGCCCCTCCCCAAATCCTGGGCCAGGTGAACTGGTGTCCAGGTGAGCTGGGGCCATCTCTGAAGGTAGACTGTGGGGCTCCCCTGATCACAGCTGCAGCTTTGTGAGATCGGTTCCAGAAATATAAGGGTGAGTCCCCACAGGGGCCTACGGGGGGGGGGGGGGCTGACATGACTGTCTGGGGTCCACTGCCTACCCCTGCATTCTCAGAAGGACAGTGGGGAGGCCAAACTGGTTTATGGTCCTCTATTTACAGGTAAGGAAACTGAGGCACGAGAGAGTGAAGTGACTGGTCATGCCCCACAGGCAGACCCTTCCAAAGCTCATGCTTATGGGTGAGAAGGGGGAGGAGCACTGTAGGATCAGACACGTTGGGGGTCTGACCCAGAGCCTGGGAGACGGGCTTTTCCCAGGCCCCCGGAGGCTAAGAAAGCCACTGCTGCCCCCCATTCCTGCTCCCCAAATAAATCACTCCAAGCCACTTCTGAAATCAGTTTTTTATATTAAGCTATAAAAATCCGGACCGTGTCCTGAGTACATACATACAAAAGCAGTACTATCAAAAATAATATTAATGACGTTATTAACACACACTAACTCCTACAAATGTACAAAGGCCTTTGTGCACCATTTACACGGGCCAGCTCCTGGCCACAGTACCTGGAAAGAGGGGACAAACCCCAGCTCAGTACTGTCAGAGGCACGCGGCTGAGGCGTGCCTAAGTCTGAACTGCACTGGCTGAACTGGAGGGCCTCGTGGGTGGGCAGAGGCCGGGGTGGGGGGGTGACAGAGGGGTAGGATAAGGTGCCCTACAGGGCAGGGATGCATGAAGGCTGCAGTGGGCAAAACAGTGCCCCCCCCCACCCCAGAAATGCCCACGTCCTGACTCCTGGAGCTGTGATTATGTCAGGGTCCACAGCCAAGGGACCTGACATAATTAAGGAATTATGGCTGCTAATCAGCTAACCTTAAAATGGGAATGATCCCAGATTATCTAGGTGGACCAAAGGTAATCAAAAGGGTCCTTAAAGCTGGAAGACAGGAGCGGAGGCAGGAGAGAAGGTCTGAGGTCTGTGATGTGAAAAAGGTTTGACTGGCCACTGATGGCTTTCAAGATGGAAGGCAGCCACGGGCCACGATATTCAGGCAGCCTCTAAAAACTGGGAAAAGCAACGAAATCCCCTCCAGAGCCTCCAGAAGGAGCCCGCCCTGCTGGGATCTTGGTTGTAGCCCATGAGACCTGTGTCAGACTTCTAACCTCCGGAACCGAAGGATAAGTTCCAACTGAAACTGCCACGTTTGTGGAAACGTGTTCCAGCAGCAACAGGGACACTGATACAGAGGCCAAGGGGTCAGAGGTCAGGCTTCCCTGTCCAGACCTCAGGCTGACTTCCAGGAGGACCCATGGAGTCACCCCTGTCAGTGCATGGAGGACCCAGGAGGCTGAGGCCCCAGATAAGAGTTCATTTTTGCCTCCTTGCCTTTCCAATTCTGCCTTCGAGTCCATAGACGTGCTGAGCCCAGCTCCATGCAGCTCCCCACACTGCGTGTCCCGCCCCGAGCTGGACCGGTAAACAAACCGGGACTTATCCAATTCTAGCTGCCCAGGGGTTTGTGCCTTAGCCAAGGCTGGGCAGAAGCAGCAGCAGTAGGCCGGAAGCCTGTCGAGGAGCCAAGAAGCGGGGGCTGGTCTGAACAGCCCCCAAGTGGGTGGCTGCCCACCAAGGGGGGTGGTGCCCGATGCTCACTGTGTGCTCACAAGCAGGTCAGGTGGCAGGAAAAGCTAACCAACTTTTATAAGCGAAAATAGGGACTTGAAGGGCTCATGTGTCCCCGTGCTGACGTCCAGGATGCTTCGGATGCTCTTGACCTCGCTGCTCGATAGGTTTCCCTTGATGGCCAAGATGGCACTCAAGTGGCCTTTGCTGGCAAGGAAAGCATCCTGTCAGTCCAGTCTAGTCACCAACACCCCTGCTCACCCCTCTTTCCAGCTCCCCAGACACCTGGCCCAAGCCACAGGGCCCCGCAGCCAAGCCCCTGCCCGTGAGGGGGACTCACTCGATCCTTTGCCCGCTGTACTCCAGCAACACTGGACACCTGTCCTTCCCTGGAGTGCACCGAACTCCTGCCCACCTCAGACCTCTGCACTGGCTGTTCCTCCTGAAATATTCTTCCCCACAGTCTGGAGGTGAGCGGCTCCTTCTTACTCTTCGGGTCTCAGCTAAAATGTCACCTCCCCCCCCTTGGGGCGCCTGGGTGGCGCAGTCGGTTAAGCGTCCGACTTCAGCCAGGTCACGATCTCGCGGTCTGTGAGTTCGAGCCCCGCGTCGGGCTCTGGGCTGGTGGCTCGGAGCCTGGAGCCTGTTTCCGATTCTGTGTCTCCCTCTCTCTCTGCCCCTCCCCCGTTCATGCTCTGTCTCTCTCTGTCCCAAAAATAAATAAAAACGTTGAAAAAAAAATTAAAAAAAAAAATGTCACCTCCCCCAAGATTTCCCATCTCTAAAGTCAGCACCTCCTGTCATTCACAATCTTGCTTAAACAATCCTTATAGCTCGTAAGTTTATTTCTGTGCCTGATCACTTCATTATGACTAACTCTCATCACGCTGCAACCTACACGAGGGAGGACTGAGACTGTTCTGTCTTCTACTTCGTTGCAGAAGTAACGCATATACCTAGAACAGAGTTTGGCACTAAGCAGGAGACCACTCAATAATGGGTAGATGGAGGGAGCGAGGGAGGATGGATGGGTAGGTGGATGGACATGTGGGTGGGTGGGTAGATGGATAGATGGATGGATGGGGGACAGGTGGGTAGATGGATGAGGGGATGGATGGATGAGGGGATGGGTAAGTGGGTTGGTGAGTAGACGGATGGGTAGACGGATAAATGGATGGATAGGCAGATCAGTGAATGGATGGCTGAGTAGATGGATGGATGACTAGGTAGGTGAATGGATAAATGGATGAATGAGTGGGTGGGGAGGTAGATGGATTGTTGGATAGGTAGACAGGTGGGTGACCAAATGGATGGATACCTCGATGGATGGGTAGATGGGTATATTGGTGTTTGTATGGGTGGGTGGATGGATGGGTAAGTGGATGAGTGGATGGATAGGTAGGTAAGGGGGTAGATAGATGGGATGAATGGATGCATGGGTAGACGTAGACGGGTAGATGAATAGGTAGCTAAATGGATGGAAGGATGAATGAGTAGGTGGAAGGGTAGACAGTTGGAGATAGGTAGAAGGGTGGATGAGCAGATGGCTGGATAGCTACACAGATGGGTAAATGAGTAGACATGTACATGGGTGTTTGGATGGATGGATGGATGGATGGATGGATGGATGAATAATTGATTGGTTGGATGACTGGATGGATGGATAGATGGGTGGATGGGTTGATGAGTGAATGGATAAATGGATGGATGGATGGATGGATGGATGGATGGATGGATGAGTGTATAGATAAGCAGACAGGTAGGTGGATGGATGGAGTGGATCAGCCAGAGACTAGACTAGGCTGGACTAGGCTAAGCACTCCAACTCAAGACTGTGCAAACTTTCCCTGTCATGTCAGAAGACTCAGCCTAGAGAAAAAACTGCCTTAGTTCACCAGACCTTCAGGCAGCGGGGGGCTGCACCTCCACTCTGAGGATCCCTAGGATGACCTCAGTGGTGGACCCCAGCTTCACTCCTGACTTGCCATGACCTCTAGCAGGTCTCCAGTCTCTCTGGTCTCAGTTTCCCCTCTGAGGGCAGTATCATATTAGGCTAGAACCATGGACTGTGGAGCCAGACTACCTGGCTTCAGCTGTGTCACCTTAGACAAGTTCCTTAAGCTCAGACCTCACCAGCATCATAAGATGGTCAGTGAGCTTCAGACGCATGAGCTGCTGTAAAGGTCCTGGCAGCGTCGGGCACACAGTCAGCCCTCAGCACAGGCTAACTGCTGGGACTGCATCCTCAAGGCCAGTATCTGAGCTCTACCAGCCCTGCAGGGACCGACTCCGGCCCTACCAGGCTCCGACCGGGTCCAGCAGGGCCATGCTGACTGCCCAGGTCCCGTGGCGCCCTTGTTTCTCACCTGAAGTCAGGGTACCAGGTCGCATAAGTGGCCACCTCGATCTTGATGGCACTGGGGTCTTGCAGGCGAATGATCTCGGCAAGCTTGGGGAGGGCGTGATGCAGCCAGGTCGCTGGGGAGCCCTGCAGGCACAGGTGTGGTTGGAGGTAGGCTGCCCCTTCCCCAAAAGGCACCCAAGGGCTCAGAGAAGTTCAGGTCAGAACCGATCGGGTTTGGAGTGGCCTGGGGTCGTGCCTGGCCCTGAAGGGACTTGGGGGGAGGGGCCGCCCATCCCAGTGGCGCTTGGGAAGGGTAGACAGGAGCTTACATTCTGAGTGCAGAAACACTGGATGAGCTCGGCATTGGCCAGGATGTGACCCGCCAGTTGCTGCTGCTGCTCCGCGGACTTGAGGACCAGGCTCCGCTTGCTGAGGCGGACGATGTACTCCTTCACCAGGTGCAGGTGTACAACCTCCATGAGCTCCTGGGAGGCGAGCGGGCAGGGACACGTGAGCCATCACCGCTGGGGAGCTCACCCCCTTCCCTCGAAGCCTTGAAGCCAGGAGTCCGGGGAGGGGCAGAGGCCAAGCAAAAGAGTGGTACGTGTGCATGTGTGTGTGTGCGTGTGTTTTCTGAGTGTGTATGTGCACGATAGCGTGTGTCCAGACTGTCCCTCCCGGCCCTCCCCGCCGGGCCCAGCCATCAGCCCGGCACCTCCTCACCTCCCGGAAACAGTCATGCAGTTCCGAAAACTCAGGCAGCCTCTCGCCCACGGTGGAGATGATTTCCTCCAGGGTCTGCGCGGGGGCGGCCCAGCGGGTCTGTGTAAACCTCTTAAACAGCGGCTGTGACAGGAGAGAGGCAGGATGTCTGGTCACGCCCTCCAGAGGAAGGGCCACCAGCCGCAGACACACGCACGCGGACACACAGGGCCCAGTGCAGGGGCAAGGGGGTCTCGAGGACTCCCCAGGGAACTCAAGTCCCCGTTCACAGACGGGAAGTGGAGACAGGGTCCGTGTACCCTTCTCCAAAGTCAACCAGCTGCAGCTCTGGAGCCAGGACAACCATCTGTCTGCCTTGGGGCCTTTTCCACCGCCCCCTCTGAAATAAATAAATTCCTGCATAAACAAGGGTTTGTGCTTGGCTGAGCCTCTAAAGACCTGTGCCAAGTCACCCAGGGTCACTGCCCGGCCTTCACCACTGGCTGGCCACTCGTGGCCGCCTGTCCTGAGCAGCAGGGACAAGGCGGGCTCCCACAGAAAGCAGGCAGGGAACCCTCCTCTTCATTTCCAGGGACCCCTGCCTCGCCCTCTGCTACGGGAGCCAAGGGCTTTCTGCGTATTTTTTGGCCCAGAACAGATGAGGCAGTGGCCATCAAAGGCTCTGGGCATCACAGCTGGGAGTCGGGCATGGGGACACGGCATGGGCGGGTGGGTCTGGGGGAGCTGCAGAAAAAGCGTGCGGGCTCAGGACGGGGTCTTGATGGGGGAAGGGGCACTAAAGCTCCCAGCCCTGGGCAACCCCTCTGAGGCCAAGCCCGGGCTGAAGTGGTGGGGACGAGGTCAAAGCCCTCCATGGCCCCCATCGCCTGGGCAGCACGGGCCTCAACAGCTGGCCGCACAAGTGCCAGGCACTGGCTTCTGCCCTTCCTCCCCTCCCGGGCCCCCTCCGCCCCCCCCTCCGATGCTAAGCTCAGCGTGCATCCCAGGGCGGGGGTCTCTCTCTACCTTCAGGTCCCCGAACAGGCTCTGGAGCAGGGTGTCAAAGCCGTGACTCTTGAGCTCACTCAGGGGGCCCAGCAGGTGGCCGGGGAGGTCTTGTGTCTGCCATTTCTGCTGCATGGCTGTCCTGGAAGGACATGGATGGAGGCAGGGAGGTCCACCTACAGCCCCACACCCAGAGAGCCCAATGCCCTCGGCAAATCTTCCTAAACCACCTTTTCACTTTAGAACCTTCCGTGACTCCCCATTCCCTGTGGAAGCAAGTCCAAGTCAACCCATCTCTGCGCCCCAGGCAGCACCCAGCCCTTCTCAGCCCCTGGAAACACCTGCACCACATGCTCTTAACCCACATCTGCTTCACAGATGTAACCACTGCGCCTACTTCACAAGGGTGTCATGAGAAATAAATCCTCCGCAGGAGTGCTGGCCCACCAGCGCTTGATAAACGTTGCTGCCGCTGCCCCTACAGACCCCGATCAACTCACAGGCCATGCTCGTTCGAATTCCACATCTTCGCTTATGCTGCACCCCCCACCCCCTCCCGAACCCCGCACCTCCTCTCCCCCTTCCAGCTGCCCTTCCCTCCAATAGGCTGGCAGGCCCAGTGATTCCCGCTCCCACAAACCCCTCCTAGCGCCCTTACCGGAAGGACAGGCAGTTGTTGATATTGGCAATGACATTGGCCCTGTAATTTCTCAGCTGCTTGCCTCTCTCCAGAAATTCATCAAAGGCTCGCTGGTAGCTGTTGAAACCGGAAGGGGCACATGCCGGACCCGCACAAACACAGCCGGACAATAGCAGCCTCCGGCCAGCCCAGCAGCCTCCCTGGGTCTACAGAGTGCTTTTCCGGTTGACAGGCTCCCTGCAGTCCAGGGAGGGGCTGCTGGCCCCCGAGCATCACGGAACGGGCTTCACACGCTAAAGCCAGTGGGGTCAAGGCTCCCGCTCTCCCCACTCCTCCCTCCAGATCCCTCTATAGCTGGAGGACTGGAGAGGGGGGGTGAGGGGTGGGGAGGGAGCAGCCAAGAGAAATGCAGGGCTGGAGACACGGCGCGCCACCAGAAGGGAAGCCAGCAGCCTCATGGGGAGGGGGGGGGGGTCCTCTTTGCAGCTGGAGGCTGCAATGCTGAGAGCTTCTTGCTGAGTGGGAGGGGGTGGGTGGTCAGATCACCTGAGGCACTCAGGGGTCCCAGGAGAGGTGTGGGGGCAGAAAGGACTCCTGCTTATAGTGACAGACACCCCAGAGGCAGGAAAGGGATACCCACCTGGGCCACAAGGGAGGAGAGACGGCTCTGAGAGGAGTGGCTAGGCAGACACCACCACCCCCCCCACCCCCCCACCCCCTGCACACCCACCTCCTCAGGAATGTGGCCAGCTCCAGGAGCAGCATCTGCTTTATCTGCGTGCCCAGGTCAAGGGTGATGCTCTCGGCCTTGGCCTGGCCCTGGGAGATGATCTGCAGGGGTGAGGGGGAGAGCTGAGCAAGAGCCCACCTGGACCAGGACCGGGGAACATGCGGGAACAAGGGGCGGGTGGTGCTTGGAGTGGACATGTGCGTGCGCACACGCAGGGATTTCATGGGTGTGGGCCCCGCACGGTGCACGGCTTCTCGCACGCAGCCTGTACGAGAGCACGAGGGGCCGGCTGTGCTACCTGGATGATGTCAATGGCCAGCTCGCTGTGGCAGTGGCTGTCCAGCCTCTGGGGAGCCACATCCCGGGCCCAGCGCTGACACTCTAGCTCCAGGGCACGGGCCATCAACTCCTTCACACTGGTCTGCGGGGAGGAGAGGCAGGTTAGGGTAGCACAGCCCATCACCCTGCCCACGTGGAAGAGTCCCTGTCAAGCTCCTTGCCTGCGTCCTGTCTCCGAGCCTCCCCTAGCTTCCTTCCTGCCCGCCCCCCCCCACCGCCCCCACCCTGGCGCTGGACTCACCATCTCATTGGACAGGAACGTGGCCTCCAGCAGCCGGATCTGCCTGGGGGGCAGGAGGCTCCCAAGGTTGAGTCTCTGCAGCTCCCCGGCCAGCTTCGGACTGTTGATGATGTCACTGCAGGCAAAGGGGGGCTAGCATGAGGAAGCCTGCACCCCCTCGGCGCCTTGCCCGAGCGAGAGCCCGCCTTCGCAGCCTCAGTGCCTGGCGGGCCCAGAACTCGATCGCCCTCCCCCATCCCTGCTTCTCCGTCTCTGTCTGCCCAGTTTGGCTCAGGTCAGAAGCCCGCCTGATGCCCGGCCTCTACCAGCTCTCCTCGGGGTCGTGGCAGAGGCCTCCTCTCCAGCCTCCTGGCTCCCACCCTCCTCGTCCCCAGCAATCCCTCCTCCAGCCGGCAGGCGGAACTGCCTCTCGAACCCAACTCCGGCCTCCTCCCTGCCACAAGGCCTCCGTCTCATACAGATAAAACCCGGCTCCTCTGGTGGCAGCTGTGAGACAAGCCACTCGCTCTCGGCCTCGCCCCGACCTCATTCCCTCACTGCTGGCCTCAGGCATCCTGCCAGCCCTATTCCACCAACCCCAGGTTGGCCCTGCTGCCCCCGGAGGGTGGGTCAGTGCCGGCCGGAAGGGCTGCCCCACCCCAGCTACTCCACTCATTCTGTGGCGCCTGTGTGGGACCCCGGGTCCCCAGGGACTGCCCAGCCCTGGCACTTCCTCAGAGGCCTTTATCCGCCTGGACACTTGCCCCTCTCCCCTGTCTGGATGTGGCTGCGTCCCTCTGCTCCCTGCATTCTGGCCACTCTGGCCACAAAGGCCCCGACGGCACCTCCTGAGACTCCCTCTCCCCACGGCTCCACTCAACTGGCCTCACTTTCCTGCTGCGCTGACCCCAGTGGGCCTCAGGCCAAAAGCCCCGAGGTCACTGGGACAGGAAGGCTGAGGTGCAAGTGCCCAGCGTTTCCTGGTGAGTTAGGATAAGCAAGAAGAAACTGGCTCACGACCGGCCTGTCTCTCCCACAGCGCCTGCCCTACGCCAATCTCCCTGCACCCTGCTGCCTCGACCACTGCCCCCGCAGGGCCCTTCCTCTCGCCCCCCGCTGGAGGCCGACCCACCAGCACCAGCTGAGACCCCTGGCCACCCAGATTTATCTCCGAGACCCTCAGACACTGCTCACGCTGTCTATACCTCCAGGCTTCCTGCAGGCTTCACACTGGACACCAGGGTCAGCCCCCATAGGAGCCCCCGGCATTCCGTGCCCTGGACCTTTCCACACGGCACTGCCAGTCTTTCCTCACCCTGCTTGTACAAATGACAGATGCGCTCAGGGCCCCGCGGAGTCTGGGTCAATCAGAGGAGACCCGAGACACCCCGAGGCACTCTGTTAGCAGAGCCAGCCTCCCACCCAGGGAGCCCTGGGCCTCAGTGGCCAGAACCCAGCTCTGCAGTGGGCTCACGGGGTGACCCGGCTCGATGGCCACACAGCCCTGCTGCACCCCTGGGAGTGCCCCATAGCCTGCCGGGTAAATCCAAACACTGGCAAGCTCTGCACAGCTGCCAGAACGTGTCAGGGCTCAGCCTCTGGGCGGTGGAAGATGACTCCTTTTGCGGGGACATCGTTCTCCAGTTTCTTCCAGGCCTGCCGTGTCCCCTCCCCTGCCTGCCTCTCTTACTTCCGGCCACGGGCAGAATTTGGTTCCCCCTCCCTTCCCTCCTCTTCCTCCTCCTCCACCACCTCCTGGACGGTTTCCTCAAGTGACTCAGGCTGGTCAGGGCCTCTGCTCCTGGTTCCCACGGTCCCTGGTCTCCTCTGCCACCGCCCTCCCTGCCCTGGATGGTCACCACCTGGCCCCCTCCTCAGGATGGGAGCTCAGGAACGAATGACGAAGTCCCTGCCGTTCTCGGCGGCTCAGTTTCCCCAGCTGTGGAAGGTGGCCGAAGCCAGGAAACGAAGGGTTTCGAGTGCAAAGCAGCGCGGGCTCTGCTCCTTTGAGTCTCTGGGGCCAGACAGACGGCAGAGACTCCCCAAGCACCGCTCCCAGCGCGGCCTCCTCACTCACTTGGGGTAGAGGTTCTGCACCCAGACCAGCAGCATGTAGGTGTCGCGCTCGCACAGCTCGAACTGCGCCATGGCCGCCAGCTGGGCCGCGAAGTGCCGGTGGTAGCTCTCCGCGTAGGCGGCCACCACGTCCAGCTCGGCGGGGAACAGCGGCTTCAGTCGCTCCACCACGGCCTCCAGGTCCTCCTTCATGGTGCGGCCCATGTGCAGAAAGGTGCGCTCGGCCTCCGAGAGGCCCTCGGCGCCCGCGGCGGGCCGGCGGCCCAGGCGCTCCTCGGCCGCCTCCTCCACGCCGCGCCGCCACAGCTGCAGCCAGCGCCGGGGCCGCGCGGACACCAGCGCCCCGGAGCCCCCGGCCGCCGCCGCCGCCGCCGCCGCCGCCGTCGCCGCCCGGCGGTCCTCGCGCTCCTGCTCCGTCAGCACCGCCAGCGCCTGGCGCAGCCGCTCGGGCGCCACGTCCAGCGGCCGCAGCAGCAGGCCGAGCACCTGGTGGCGCAGCAGCGCGTACAGCGCCTCCACCTTGCTCTGGCGCCGCACCAGCTCCTCCGCGCTCTCGCCGCCCGCCGCCGCCGCCGCCTGCAGCTCGCGCTCCAGCGCCAGCAGCGGCCGCGCCGCCTCCAGCCGCCCGCGCTCCAGGTCCGCCTTGAGCTCCTCCGCTGCGGGGCCGGGGACACGCCGTCAGCGGGCGCCCGGGAGGGGGCGTCGCGCGCCCCGGGCCCGGGCGGAAGCGGGTCGGCCTCCTCCCGGCGCGGCGGGGCCAAGCCCGTCTCTCCCGCGCTCGCGCCCCGCTCGCCGGGATGCGCCCCAGCCCTGCCCGGAGCGCCCCCGCCGGCTCCGATCCCGGGTACCCACGCCGCCCGGGGCCCCGGCCTACCTGTGGGCAGCGGGCCACTCAGCTCAGGCTGGGACTCGGGCTGGCCCTCTGGCTCTGCTGAGCTGGGCTGACCCTTCTTCTTCCTTCCTTTGGTGAAGACGCTGAACACGTTGGCCAGTCCTTTTGGCCTCTTCTTCTTCTTCTTCTTGGTAGCCTCTTCCTCATCCCTGTCCGGGGCTCCCTTGGCCTCCTGGGGTGGCACCAGGTCCTCAGAAGAGGCCTCTGACATGGAGGCCTCTGATTCCACCTCTGAGGTGGGGGGCAACTTGTGGGAGCTTCTGGGGAGGTCGGGAACCCCTGGGACAGTCTGCTGGCCGGGTAGGCCTTGGAAGAAGGTCATCATCTTCAGCATCACCCCGACTCAGGCCTGCAGACGGGCAACAGGCAAGGGGAGAGGGAAGGTAAGAGCGGCTGCAGCAGACAGGCCCCAGCACACATCCGCAGGGGCAGCCATGAGCCTGCTTGGCCTGTTTTCACCGTGTGACCTTCCGGGTCTGGTGATCCCGGCCCAGAGCGGCGCGAACAATTCAGCTCCCTCCCCGGACACCAGTTTCTCAGCACCTATGGTTTCTCTTCCAGTACTGCCGAGTCCCTCCCGAGATCACCAGAGGCAGGGAGGAATCTGGGCATGTCAGGTGTCCCAGGCAGAGGGGGCCTTCACTTCATTTCGGCAAATCCTCCTGGGCCAGGAGAAAGGACCGGAGGGTGCGAGTGCCATCCTGCATCCCGTGAGACCCTGGGAGAGGAGGCAGAGCCCGGGCTGCTGTGCCTCTGCACAGAGCAAGAACTGAGGTCCACAAGGGTCACGGCACCAGCGGCCGCTCCATCTTGCCTGGTTCTTCTTGTCTGTGTGGAGTCCCAGAGGGATGCTCTGAGCAGAAACATGGCTGCTGCTTCTGCTGGGACCATGAGGGGAGCAGAGCCCCACCCGCCATCCTGGCTTTGGGGCTCAGGTCTGGAAAGCGTAGTGCCCCTCAAACTTCCAGGGGTGGGAAGGGACCTCAGAGAGGCTTTCACATGCCAGCAGAGGCCAGGGGCCCGACGAGGCACCGAGCTATCTGAGGTCACCCAGCAACTCAGACCAGAAGCCAGGCTTCCTGGCTCTTGCTTTACCCCGCCGGTCCCAAATTTGGTGACATTGTCACCACAAAAGCCTCCACTTCCAACGCCCTCCCCAGGTGCCCATCACGCCTCTTCCTCATTCCCTTAAAGGGGGGGATTTATTGTCCTCATCACACAGAACTGACTCGGGGAAATGTGCCTGCGGTCAACAGCCTGGCCCTGGAACTCAGATCACCTGGTGCTGCGTCCTCCTGCCTCCCTGTCCCCCACCGCCTCGCAGGCTGCATTCAGAGAGGCAGGACCCCCTTGTGCCCAGCACCACCCCCCGCCAGCACCGTAACCATTATCAGAGCAAGGCCGGTGGAGGGGAACATGGCTGAGCCCAGGAGAAGGGAGCAAGGCAGGGCTGGGAATGGGGAGCAGATAGGATCAGGCCTCCCTGATGACTGGGGCGATCCACCACCCTGGTGCCTGCCCCACCACCCAAGAGCAAACACGACAAGTTGTGACTCATGGAACACGATGACTTTGATTCACCTCTGCGGCAACTCTGCAAGGCAGATGGAATGATCCATCATGCAGGAGAAATTGAGGCGAGGAGGGGTGTGGGAGATGCTTACCACAAGCCCATAGCAGGCATGGATCAGGGCTTTTCACAGCCCCTGCTGCATCCCCACCAGCCCAACTACCCCCCGCCCCACATCCCTCCAGGGCCTCATCACAAACCCCTGAGTTTGGCCAGAGCCGCTTGGGGGGCAGATGGCCTGAGTTTCTCCCAAGTGGCTTCACCAAGTGCCCTCAGCAGAGTCCAACACCGCTGGACCTCAGCTGTCTCCCTGTGCCATTTGGGCTGAGGCTTCCGCTCCAGGACCAAGCAGGGGGTGCTCCGGGGAGCCCCAAAGCCAAGGCGCAAGGCCGCCAGGCTCTCCCGCCCTTCCCACCCACTGCCCCAGCCCTCTCCCGATCTGTCCCGTTGTCACACTGCACACCCTCAGGAGCTGGTCTGGCGAGCAGGCCGGGGCTACTGGGCACCACCCTGAGTGGCCAGGCCCCACTTCTGCCCTCCCTTCCTTGTCCCACACCTCCTTGGTCCCCACACATGCTAGGCTCTATCTGGCCTCCAGACCTGGCTCCTGCGTGTCCCCACACAAAATCTTTCTCACACCTTGAGGTCCTGCAGCAGCCCCCTTGGCTGGGTCCCGGGACTTGATTTTCAGAGGCGGCTGGTGCAGTGGAAAGTTAACGGGCTAGGGGATCATCGGCACCACTCACTAGCATGTGGGCAATAACTCCCTTCATTGGCCTCAGTTTCCCCATCTGTGAAATGAAGATGACGACCCCCACCTCACAGGGCTGCTGAAGGAAGTGGCAAAACCCCACCGCCATGTGCTGGCCCCCAGCCAGCCTTTGTAAGGAAGGGGAGGTTGTCGCGTGTCCCCTTGTCTGTGAAGCCAACCTCAGCATTGGGGTAGAGCGGAGGAGGGCAGGAAAGGCGTCCCTTCAAGCCTGGGCTCTAGGCTAGGCACGCCGACACAAGGGACCGGCTCAGTCATATCATGTGACCACAGCCTGTGGCCCAGCAGCACCCCCCCCCCCACCCCATCCCGGCCTCCCAGCTTCTTCTCAGGCACCGCACACCCCTTTACCTCCTTTCTGGGTCAGGGCTGAGGTTCACAGTTTCTCACGGCCTCTGTCCCTGGCTCCTCTGTCCTGGCCCAGAGACGGAGGGCACAGCCGTCCCCCCAAGTGAGGACACCCAGACCCAGGCAGGCAGAGTGACTTGGCCTAGGTCACACAAGCCAGCCAGCCCCACCGCCTTCAGCCTCCCTACTGCGGAAGGATCAGAGACCCCTGCGCCTTGCCCCCACACTCCTCCCCCCTGCCTCTTGCAGGACGGAGCTCTTGGCTGGGGGCACCAAATCCGGGCCCCCTGCACCCTGACGCGCCGCCGCTCAGCGCAGGGGCCTCAGTTTCCCTAGAAGTGGGGCCGCCGGAGGCCTCGGGCCCTCGGAGCCTTCTGCCCCCTCGGTCCGGACGTGCCCTGGCCGCTCCGTCGGGGGGGATCGGCCGGGAACCCGGGGCGGAGGCGGGCGGGCAGCCGCGCGGAGCGGCGGGGGACAGACGCTGCGCGGGTGGAGGAGGTCACTTACTGTGTCCGGGCCGGGCCGCCGCTGTCCCCGCAGAGCCCGGCGCCGCCTGAAATAGTCGCAGACCCCGCCCCCGCCCGCCCTCCTGCCCCGCCCGCGGCAGGCGCGGAAACCCCGCGGGCGGGGGCCCGGCCCGAGTGTCCCCGAGTCCCGAGCCGCGCGCGCCCCGCCGAGGGGAGTGGGGGCGGCACTGCTTGGCACCAGCCCGGGCGGGGTGGGGGGGCTGGCCGGGCGTCGCCGCGGCTTGGGGGCGCGGGAACCGCACCCTGGGCGGACGGGGACCCGCCAGGCGCTGGCATTGTCCGACCACGGCTTCTGATTGGCCGGCTGGAAGGGGCCCGGGACCTCTGTCCCGCGTCACAGAGCCAGCACCCGCCCCGGCTCCCGAGCTCTCTCCCCGCGGGGTCCCGGGGACCGTCCCACCCTGACTCCCTGGGCCGCGCGAGGGTTGCCCCCTCTGGGTAGAGCGTCCCCGCTCCGGGTATCCGGGAGGCAGGGGGGCGGCGCTGCTGGAGGAGGCGGGGAGGGGAAGGGGGCCGCAGGGCTGGCCAGCTACTGACACAGCGCACCGTGCTGGGGGCTTGGCATCCGCTCCTTCACAAGCCTGGCTCGAAAGGGGGCAGAAAGGTGACGTGACCTCCAAGTCGCCCGAGGTTGCACACCGTGCTGCGGACTCCCGCGGGGGCACTTTCCCTTCCTGGGATTGGGGTGGGGCCGGGACGTCTTCTGAGGCACCAGGCCCAGACCCCTGCAGCTCAGGCTTGATCCTCACGCAGTGCAGCCTTGTCCTTACTGGCCTTGGGCAGGCCAGGCCCCTTTCTGGGCCTCAGTTTCCTCATCCAAACCCAGTTTCTCCCTCTCTCTGGGTCTGGGGGAGCTGGGGGGGGGGCGTTGCTGGTGAAGAGCAACCATTAGCGCCTCATCCCCTTCCCCATTTCTTGTTTTAGGAATTCTTGCCTTCTGGAAAGAGTGGGGTCATTGAGGAATTCCCCAGCTGGGCACCGGCTTCCCTTTTACTTCTTGCTAGAGCCTCTGCCCCTTCCAACCTTTTGTTTGCCTCTGCCCTTGGTCTCTCTCCCCCAATGTGTGGATTCCTGTTCCCCGTACCAGCTGGGCAAAGATCTCTGAGGTCAGGGAGTAGGTGGGGTAGAGGGGAGCTGGGGGTGCCCTTTGCACTAAGAACTTCCTCTTCCTCCTTGGGAGTGGTGGTCAAGTACCAGGCTTGGGCTTGGCTACAGATCCTTTCCCTGGGGGGCACTTGTGGGGGGACCTCAGGAAATGGCAGTAAGACGGATTCCACACTCTCTTTCCCTAAGTGTCTGGTGGGGGGGGGGGGCGGTGACCATTGCAGAGGAGCCAACAGAGCCACAGTGCCCCGGGGCTGGGAGGGTCATTCCATTTCCTCCCTGGTGAACAGACTGTGGGGATGAAAGGCCACTCCCCCAAGTTCATCCAGCCAGACAGGGGCCAGGAGGGTGGGAGCCAAGGGGTCCTGGCTCATTGCCTCCTGTGGCCACATTGTGCAATCCCCACACTTCGCTGCCAGCCCTCCTCTCCTCTCCCCAAACAGATTGGGAAATCACTGGAGAATCTGAAGTTTTCTGGGTCATTGTGGGTGTGTGTCCGGGGGAGGGGGTTGTCAGGCCCACACACCCCACCACCCATCAGAGCCCCAGATCCTGATCAGCAGAGACAGGACGGACACTTCACAGGGCAGGTGCTGGGCAGCCAACTTCATCCCTGGATGCCCAGGCTGCCCGGGCTCCCTCTCCATGGCCTCACCCTGGGCAGCAGCCAAGAGTTGGGAAAAGTTGCCTTCTCCTTTGTGGTCGTACCATTCACTTCCCCTTTCCCTGAGTTGAGATAGGAGGTCAAGTGCTTCCTACACGGAGCCCCCGACACAAGGGAAATCCTCTGAAAACAGGGCTGCATAGACGGCCAGGGGACGACAGCCAGTGGGGCAGGTGCTGCTTTTATCCCGTCTGGAGAGATGAGGAAACGTCCCCAAGAGGCCAGACACTTCCAGAGGAGGCCAGCCAAGGATTCCACCCTCAGCAGGAAATGGGCATCAGACGCTGGTTGGGGGCGTTCCCGCCAGCCGCTGTCCCAGTGGCCACCTCCCTGAGGGATGGGTAGGGGAGAGCAGGCCAGCTCCACCCGGAAGAGAGGGGTGGACAGCAGGCAGAGCAGAGTGGCATCAGACCCCTCCAGCCTAGCCCGGAAGTCAGGTGTACCAGCCCCCGGCCAGCAGTAGCGGTCAGCTCCTCACCGGCAGCCCAGGGCTCAGAAGCCCAGGACAAAGTGAGTTGGCCTCCCTTCCCTCTGCTCAGAAATGACAGCTGGTTGGTTTTTAAAGTTGTGATGAAGCACGCATAACGTAATTTCCCATTTTGACCATCTTAAGTATACAGTTGGGTGGTGTGTACATTATTACGCAATATTATTATTACTTCACCACCATCCCTCTCCAGAACATTTTTCACCTTGCAAGAATGAAATTCTGTACTTATTAAACGTTAACTCCCCGTTTCTTCTTCCCCGAGCCCCTGGCAATCACTGTTCCACTTTCTCTTTGTAAACTGGACTATTCCAAGCACCTCATAGAAGTGGAATCATAACAACATTACTCCTTTTGTAACTGGCTTATGTCACTCAGCACGATGCCCCCAAGGGTCACCCATGTTGTAGCTGGGTCAGACTCTCCTTCCTTTTTCCAACTGAATATTTCATTGTTTATGCAACACGGCCTGTCGGTGGACGCTTGGATTGCTGCTACCCTGTGGCCGTCGTGAGTGATGCTGCTTTGAACGTGGGTGTGCAAATACCTGTTTGAGACCCTGCTTTCAACTCTGAGGGTGGTCAGTTGACGTGTGTTGGCCTCCACAGGTGCCGAGCTCTGTTCTAAGTGCTTTACATGCATTAGCAGACACTCCTTCACAGACGAGGGAAACAGAGGCACAGATAGGTCCAGTCATGTGCAGAAGGAGGGTGCAGCTTGGAGCAAGGGTCAGCAGGTGCAAAGGCCCAGGGAGGGGATCGCACAGGAATGAAGGGCTGGGCTTCACTGGGAAGACCCGGCCAAAGTGCCTTGGTCGCAAGGGCAGTGTTGACCGTGTGGTGGACTCCCCAGGACCGGGTGTCTAGGGCATTCCAGGATGTCACTGAACCCTTCCCCCATGGCACAGGCCACTTCCTTTTGCGAGAAGACTATGCATTTACCACCACCCTAAACCAGCTCTCCAGTCCTACTTCTCCCTGTCCGTCTCAGGCCATCACCCGACCTGGGACCCTTCCCTCATCCTGGGGACACCCCACTCACCAACGGCACTGGGCAGAGCCATTGTATCCCCTGTTGACAGATGAGGAAACTGAGTCTCAGAGTGTAAGTGGACACAGAGTTTGAGGCCTTGAGTCTGTGGTCCCTGCTGCCACTGACCTTTCCCAAAAGGGGAAGTCACTCGTTCAAGGGTATCTGAAGTTGCACCAGACCTCAGCTGGAGTCTGCTGACCTCCCCAGGGACCACGGGATGGCCAGGACAGCTGACCGGGAACCTCCCTCACAGGGCATGCCCGCCCTCGCGCGCACTCACCAGGCCAAATGTTTACCAATAGATAGTGCCCCTCCCACCACCCATGAAGCCTCTCCCCTCCGCCCTCCCCCAGAGGAAGCCGGCAGCACCATCCCTTCAGCGTCTGCCTGATGGAGAAACTGAGGCAAGGGGAAATGGCTCCTGCAGCTCTTCCACGAGACTGGCCCACCTCAAGCCCAGCACTCTTCCAAGGAGTGCAGGGCAGTGCAAGTCAAGTTCAGCTCCTGTCTCTTCTGGCCTGGGGCTGCCCTGGGGCCCTTCTCCGAGTCCGTAGGATTTCCAGGAAAACGGCCAGGAGGCTTGCTCCCCCAAAGGCCCCACCAACGGCAGAGGCAAGTCACATGGCAGGGGCTCTCTGGGAATCCCAGCACCGCACGGGCCTGGCCAGGCGGGGACGAGAGGGATGCTTCCCCGCAGCCTCTCAGGGCCTGGGCGCTGAGAACTCCCCCTCATCCGACAGGGCACCGGAAGCTGCGAGCTTCTGGGTTTTGGAGAAGGCAGGCATGATGATGGGGGCTTGGGCGCGAAGACCACCTGGCCCCTGGGGAGCTGCGTCACTCACATCTGTATTTTCAGACACGTGGCTCCATCCCTCAGGCCTCAGTCTTCCCTCCTGGAAGCGGAGGGGACACACGCTCAGGAGGTTGCCAGGAAAGGCTTACGAGAGACGTGCGTGCAAAGAGCAGCAACGCTCCTCTTGGTGAGTGCAAGCCACAAGCCGGCTCTCATCCGGCACCATATTTGCGTTTTCTCATGTAATGCTTCCAATTTCACACCAGGAGATGGGACCCAGAGAGGGAGAGTAACTTGCTCAATGTCACACAGCCAAGAAGGTGCAGAGCTGGGGTCCCAGCCCGGGGTGTCTGAATCCAGAAGCTGACTCTTACCGCTGCCCCGAATCCACAGGAAGGGGGGGAAGCCGTAAATCGCGGAGCACAGCCAGGCAGGCACCCAGTGGGTGCCCCAGAAACCGCGGGGCTTTTCATGACATTCCTCTTTTCCAACATCCTGAGATTCCATGATTTGAGGATTCTGGCAACCTGACGGTGTTAGGTTCTTTATCACTTGCTCTGTTTACAGGACTGCCCGCGTCCCCAACCGCCTCCAGCAAGAGGCTTCATGGATGCCTGACATTTCGTTATTCACGTATATTCTTCGGATGAGCATCGCTTTTTACAAATGCCAGGATCCTGTGAGGATCCCCTGGTTGCTTCTGGGGAAGGATATAGGGGATGGGAATATGGAGACATCTCACCTTATAACCTTTTTGTACGTTTACAATTCTGAGCTATGTGGGGGCGCCTGGGTGGCTCGCTCAGTTAAGCATCTGACTCTTGATTGAAATCAAGATCATATCTCACAGTTTGTGAGTTCGAGCCCCGCGTCAGGCTTTGTGCGGACAGCACCGAGCCTGCTTGGGGTTCTCTCTCTCCCTCTCTCTCTCTCTCTCTCTCAAAATCAGTAAGTAAACATTAACAAAAATTCTGAGCTGTGTGATTGTGTCACTATCCAAAATATTATGAGAGTTAAAAATGGGGGCGCCTGGGTGGCGCAGTCGGTTAAGCGTCCGACTTCAGCCAGGTCACGATCTCGCGGTCCGTGAGTTCGAGCCCCGCGTCAGGCTCTGGGCTGATGGCTCGGAGCCTGGAGCCTGTTTCCGATTCTGTGTCTCCCTCTCTCTCTGCCCCTCCCCCGTTCATGCTCTGTCTCTCTCTGTCCCAAAAATAAATAAAAAACGTTGAAAAAAAAATTTTTAAATGAAAACATTTGACAAATAAATGTTAAAGGCCACTAACAGGTGGGGAGCTATACTGTGCAGAGTAGGGGAATCTCAAGAGGAGGAAAGTCTTTGCAATGGACCAGTCCAGGCCCCACGGGCCCCAGGAGAGGAGTGGACCCAGGGGTGGGCTTGACTTGTCTTGGGTTTAGTCCCCTCGAACCATTTCACCAGAGGAGGGCCCGAGGCGGGGCGGTGGGGGTGGGGGGGCGGGCTGAGACCCTGGCAGCACTTGCCCAGGGGAGCTCCCGGCACCGGGCACATCTCTCCCACAAGAGGGCCTGCACTGCCACCAGGGGGGCCTGGTCCTCCCAGACCCAGGCCTCTGTGGAGCTGGCCCTCATCAGCAGCATCCTTACGGGCCCCTCAGCACCCAGTGCTCCACAGCCAGCAGGGGAAGGGTGGGCCCTGACCTGGGAGAAGGGCCCCTCTGGCCTGCTGGAGTTCCCAAAGGGACTTGGTGGCAGCAAAGGAAGGAAGTGACAATGCGGCTGGAGGGTGACTCTGGGAACACTGCAGCCTCCTCTCCCCTCCCCTGAAGGGGTGGGGGCCCCCGTAAGGACTGCCTGCTGGCCGATGAGGGTGCCGCCCTATGTACGGGGGCTCCATGTGGTCAGGGGCCAGGAAGGAAGGGGCTGGGGTCACCAGGCAAGCAAGGAAGAGAGAGAGAGGCTGTACGGGGACAGAGGCGACACACTGTCATTCACAGCGTGCCCGGATCTGAGGACGGTCTCATCTACTCCCGCCCTCCCTCACCTATGGGTGCTGCAGATGAGGGGACAGAGCCTCAGGGAGGAGATGGCCCCGGGTTACCAGCGAGGAGGGCAGAGCCGAGACCCGAAAACACTGCTGCCTGGTATGGCCCCGTGGGCTTGTACAGCACAACACTCTCCAGGGGAGCTGGGCCCAGCCACGAGTCCCAGCAGGGAGAGGAGCCCACAGAAGGCACGAGTCTGAGGCTGAGCTAGGGCGAGGCTCCTAGGTGACACTCCAGTCCCCGTCTGTCACCCCAGGATTGTCCTGGGGCTAGCAGGACCCTCAGGCTGTGGCTCACCATGTCCTGGGACCTGGGCACTCTGCCTTGGGCAGGGTGGCCCTCCGCATATTCTCACTGCCCTCCCCAGGTTGGGCTGGGGTCCCCAAAACTTCTCAGAGCAAGCCTTGTTTCAAGAGCCCGCAGGCTCGGGGCCAGAGGCCAGAAGCAACCCCCAAGGCAGGAAGGAACCCCAAGAAACGTGAGCATTGAAGGAAGCCAGGCTGAGCTGGAGAGAAAAGAGAAGGGAGCCGTGCAGGAGAAAGAGGGTGGCCAGACAGGGACGGAACCAGGGACCAGCCGGGAGGGCCCAGGACCCGAGTTCCAGGGGCAGATCGGATGTCCTGCTCCACCTGGGGAGTGCAGACACGGGGCAAGGCCCCTCCGTCCTCAGGCACATTCCAGGAACACCCATGCGCACATGCTTCCTTGTCAGCCAGACAACCTGGCCTGCAAGTCCGGAAGCTGCCCTCTGAGGGCCAGCCCCGCCCCCACCCTTGGCCCGGACAACAGGATGGCCAACGAGATACTCCAGGCTCTCCGCAAGGCCTCGTGAGACCTGGTGGGATGGGAGAGCCAGGGGGTCTGAGGCAGAATGGCCAATGGCCAGAGTCCGGTGCCCCTGGCCTGGCCCACCTCTGGGCCCCAACCGTCCTGACCACAGCCTCGGAGGAGCTGCCGTCCGGCCTCCTGTGCATCTCAGCTTGGCCC
This sequence comes from Puma concolor, assembly GCF_028749965.1. Classification (NCBI taxonomy): domain Eukaryota; kingdom Metazoa; phylum Chordata; class Mammalia; order Carnivora; family Felidae; genus Puma; species Puma concolor. The sequence goes on from NC_141672.1 coordinate 3,438,980, forward strand.
CGGGAAGCCAGCCCCTGCCTCCAGGCGCTGCTGGGCTCACAGGAACACACACGAGGCACACACACCCGCCTGGGCACGAAGGCTCCTGCCAGGAAAATCTGATTCCCTGTCTCCAGGCCCAGACACACCCCGGAAGATGGCCCTGGGTCTCAGCCTGAGTCCTTTCCACTGCAACAGGATGCTCCTGTCAGCGAGGGGCTCCCCCACTTTGGCGCCTCCTCCCAGCCTCCTCCTGGGCGCCTTCCCCACTCACCGACCCCACCAACCTCAGGCTTCGCTGTCACTCAGAGGCCCCCACTCCTGCACCAGGGCCTTTTTAAGTTTTGCTTGCAGACCATGGCCTGGCCAGGCCCTGGGGATGGCATTACAAGAGAGCCAGGCATCTGGTTTTCTGGCTGGCTCGTATGTAGCCCTTCCCAGCCTGGGGGGCACAGACAGCACCCCCATTTCACAGCGAGGAAAACAGAGGCATGGAGAAGTAAAGGAATGTGCCTACGGTCTCATGACGGGAAAGTGGCAGGGCTGGGACTGCACCCTTCCCCACCTCTGCAGCCTGCCTTGGGAACCCAGCCCCAGGGCTCTCACCCTAGCCAGGGGCTCAGGGGGGCGGGGGGGAGGGGCAGGCGTGTTAGGGCCGGGGTCAGGGCAGGGGCTGCCGCTGGGGGGGCAGTTTCTGTGAGGAGGCTGGGGCTCAAACACGGGGTATGGGCTCCCTAGGGAGAACCCGGCCAGGACCAAATCAAACCTTCTATGCCCCACCCCATCCAGCCTTGGACTCACCCAGGCCACTGATGGCTACTGAGGTCAAATGTGGAGTCGGGCTGGCCTGTCAGTCCCTGCCCTTCCTGGGGAAGGAGGTACCCCTCTGATACCTCCCTTCCTCCTGACTGTGAGGGTCTCAGGCTACCTGTGCTGGGGCCTGATGTGAAGCAACCTCTACCCTCTGCTGGCCTCAGTTTCCCCACAAAGGAAAGACACAGGACTGCTCGTCAGTGTCGACACTGGAGCACACTGTCCCCATCCTTAGCCTGGAGCCCGGGAGCCCCAACCACTCCTGATCCTCCCACCCCACCCCACCCCTCTGCATTACCTGCTTAGGGAAGGCTGGACACCCAGGCCTCCTGCCCGCCCACCCCTGACCCCCGTGTATCCATGGAGGGGCTGCCCCTGGTACCTGCTCCCGCTCCCTTCAGCACCCCAACAAGACGCAGTTCTCCAGCCCTGGTGTAGGGATTGTGGCAGACCCGCCCCTGGCTGTCCACAGTGTAGGGAGATGGGCCTGAAAGGAGCTAGGGGAGTCAGATCCCCCACCGGCCTGGCCCCGCAGCCTTTCAGAACTCTCGTCTTGTCCTTGGGAGGCTCAACTTCACTGGGTTCTTAGAACCTTGGCCCACCTGCAGTTCCTTGCTCCCCACCTCTGCCAAGGTCACGGTCAGGCACATGGGGGGTCTGCTGCAGAGGGATGGGCCAGGAAGGCACCTATCACTGTCTGCCTCAGCGTCTACCCCACCCCCTCCACACGCACACACCATCTCAGCACTCAGCCTCCCTGGCAAGCTGGAGGCTGCCAATGCAAATGGGTTTCTCAGCAGCCTTGCCAGAGGCTAGAGTCAGATTTCAGTGCCAGCTTTTCGGGAGAGAAGAACCAGGCGATGGGGGTAGATAACAGGTGCACGGTGGGGCAATCTCCTTGCAGCCCTGCCGGCCAAGCTGAGACCGGTAGGATCATGACCCCCCCCCCACACACACACACACTCCCCAGGGCTGACACTTGCCCTCCACCAGTCCTACAGCTTTGCTGTTGGGAAGTCCCTCTCACATCTAACCCAAATACTTCAGGCTGCAGAACAAGCCTCGGCCTTTTCTTGTCTCCTAGGGGCCCAGGCCTGTTAGAACAGGACAGAACAGTGCCAACTCCTGCTGGGTGAGGCGCACTTGGCACATGAGGCCAGTGCACCCAGGATCCCAGGGCTGAAGACTGTTTTTCTCTGCAGCCACAGGCACAGGCCTTCCCAGCTCTGGGCCTGCCTCAGTCTCCCCATTTGTGCAATGCACAGGAAAGGACCATCTACCAAATGGAGTCACCACAGAACCTCCCATCCCGACCCCTTGGTACCTGGAGACTCAGACCGTCAACTTGGCCCTGCCCCCTCTTTAGGGAGGCACCATTTTAATTCACCTTTATTTTAAAAATAAATACTCTCTGCTTCACTTTCAGACTGGGGGTGGTGCTGGACCGTTAGGCCGGGAGGCAGTATTGAAAGGAACCTCCGCCACCCCCAAACACTCCCCCACAAATGCCTGAAATGCCTCTCTTCGTGCTGTTCCTTCTGGTAAGCAACCACGCACAGCTGAGGACGAACGTCGTGTGATTACGGGCTTCAAGGTTGGGGGCAGGGCTGAGAGCGCCTCCCTAGACTCCCAGCCTGGGGCTTAGTGTCTGGGTGATGCCTGGGTGAAGGTGCTGACCCTCAGTTAATGCGGCCCCCCACCTGAGGCCCGCCCCCTTCGAGACCCGGAGCATTTGATGCAGGTGATCAGCACGTCCACGGAAGTAGGCACTTGGATCTCTTCGAAGAGCACACGGCCGCCAGCAGCCCCGGAGCCCTCTGCCTTGGCCGCAGCCCTCAGCAGGCTCTGGGCATGCTGCAAGAGGCGCTGGTTCCGACGGCGGCCCAGTCTGCGCAGCGCCAGAATGGCCAGCACGTGGTCCCGCCTGCGAAGACACGCCCCTATCGCTGTAGGCCCCGCATCTCCGTGGCACTTCAGCCTTGAGCGAGGCGAGCCCCTGGGCCCAAGTGCGGGTGCCCCCAGCATTCCCGGAAGCTGGCCCGAGAAAGGCTGCGAATGACGGAAGCAGGAGGGGCAGGGAGGGCCCTGGACAGCGTGGCTGGGCCTCGAAGGGGGCTGAGCTGGGTGGGCAGGGGAAAGGGCATGCCCGTGGGGGAACACAGTCTAAGCAGAGGTTCAAAGATCAGTGGAGTGAGAGACGTGACAAGGCCTCAAGGACAGCAGGTCCAGGCCCAGAGGTGTCGGAGGCCTCTTCCTGCGAGCACTGTGCGGGGAGCCACAGGCAGGCAGCGAGGAGAGAGGCCCAGGCACAGCACGAGAAGTGCCGCCTCCAGGAATGGGGGCGGGGTGGGGGTGGGGGTGGGGGGAGGTAGACAGGGGCAGGCAGCCAAGAGTAGACAAGCCCCAGGGACGGGGGGTGGGGGAACCCCGCAGCACTGTGGGGGAAGTAGTCACTCCGGGCCAAAGGCGGAGACAGTCCGAGCTGGGGAAAAGGGCTTTGTCCCAGGCTCTCTGCGACCTCCCCATCCCGGAATCTCCAAGGCTATGGAGAGATTCGGGCTGGAATTTCCACGGGTTCGATGACTCACCATCCCCCCCACCTCCCCTCCAAACCCCGGAATCAAAGCCTCTTTCCTCTTGGCCAGGTCTCAGGAGTCCCGGGCTGTCAATAGGGCTTTCTCGTAGAGGGGGCGTCTCCCTTTCAAGTACCCGGGACGGGTACTTGTCCCCATCCTCGGACGCATGAGGAGGGGCCCCGACCCCCTCACACTCTAGACGCCTCGGGACCCCAGGCACCGAACGCCAAATCCGAGAACAGCGGTAGAAGGAGGGGCCGCCCGGGCTCTCACGCCCCGCCCCCGCCCCGCGCCTGAAGGTCAAGGGCCACCCCGCACACCCGGGACCTCACGCACCTGCGCACGAGCCCGCGCCCGGTGCGGGCCCCGCTCCGTACGGGACGCGCTGTACCTCCCTCTGGTTCCTCCCCTGCCCCCCTCCCCCCGCCAGAGCCACAGGGACCCTTCTGAAGGCCCCGGTCCCCCGACCCCGGGGCCGGCGGCGCCCAGTGAGGGAGCAGGTGGGGAACGGACCTGATGTCTGGGTAGCTCCCGATGAGTGTCTCCAGGTGCCGCCCGATGTCGTCCTTGTAAGTCTCGCCGAGAATGTCAGCGACGCATGGGATAGCCTGGCCCAGCCACGTGGCCTCTGAGCCCTGCGGGGACAGGGAGCCTCCTAGGGCACGGGCCGCCTCCCGCGGGAGCCCCCTTGCCACCCCTGCCTGCAGCCCCAACACTAATGCACCGACACCCGCTGTGACTGCACGGGCGGCGTTAGGGGACTCGGGTCTTGGCGCTGTGGACGGAGCCGCAGCACTTTCAGAGAGGTCTTCCGGTCTCTGCGCAGGTGGGTAAACCGAGACCCAGGCCCGGAAGTCCTGCCGGGAATCCTACAGCGCATCCGCGCCTGCGTAAGGAACAGGTGCCCAGGCTCCAAAGGCTGGGTCAGGGATGCTGGAGGGGCCTCCCGGAGGCCCCGCCCCTTGGCTGCTCACTCCGCAAGGGCCGTATGCAAATATATGGAAATGATCCCACCTGGCCCCACCCCCGCCGTGCCAGCGCTCCCAAACCCTCTCCCGGTTGCTGCAGCGTGGGGACGACCACCTCTGCCAAAGCCCGCCCCAGGGGGCTCTTGCGGAGCCCCCCCTCCCGGAAATGAGAATAGGGGGTGCCAGGGGAGGCTCCTCACGCCAGAGGCCCTAGGAGGAGGCGAGCACTGGGGGCGGTCAGTCAATGCTCCTACCAAGCCCTGGAAGGTGTTGCCAATGGCCTGGGCGTCGAGGCCCATCTTCTGGGAGCCAGTCACGCGATCGACACCGCGGAACCGCTCACGAGGCCTCAGCACCTGTGCCAGGTATTCACGGACCACGTATCGGTGTGCCTCCTGCAGCGTCTCCTGGGCCGTCGGGGGATCAGGGCCAGGGTCAGAGTCAGAGTCACAGGCCCCAGCCCAGGGCACGGCCCCACCAGAGCCCTGTCCCGAAATACCTGTGCCCGCAGTGGGGCCACGTGCTCCAGGTGATGGGCGAAGGCCACCACTTTGTCCATGAGGGGCTGCAGCACGTCGTGTGTCAGCCAGGCCTTGGTACACAGGACCCTGAAAAGCGGCTGGGGGCAGAGGGGGACAGGAGTCTTCTAACCCTCCTCAAACCGTCTCCTCCTCATCCCCTAGACCCTCTCCTCAGAGCCAGTGCGTGGTTCCTAACAGGGGTGTTTCAGGCCGATGGACAATCTGTCGCCAGGAAGAAACTTTGGGGGGACTGACCCCCTTCTAATGTCACCCGAGTAACGTCTCTCTCAGCCATGAATGTCATTAAGCCTCTTGCAAGGATGACTCCTCCAAGCCCTGAGCTCCAGGGGACAGGGTTTGAGTTTGAGCCTCTAGGCAGGCCCTGCTTAGGGGAGCCTGGGGAGGCCTTGAGGGGCGGGGTGAGGGGTCTGGTTCCTTGAACACACCTTCTCTGAGAGTCTCAAGTAGGTAGGCGTTTCCTGACCTCCCTGCTCAACTAGGAATTTATCTGGGTCCCTTGCCCACCCCCCAACGCACCACCCCCGAAACTGCCCCTGAGGTGAAGGAATGCTGGGACTTGGGGGCCCCAGGCTCCAGGGCACAGGAAGCAGCCACTGGGTGTGGAAAGTGGGGAGAGAAGGGCCTGTCCCACTCACTTGCACATCATACTGCAAGCCTTGGAGCAGCCGCTTTTGGAAGACACAGACGGCAGCCACTAGAGGTTTCTCCAGCTCTTCAAAGGTTCCTGGGAACCTGGCCAGAAGACTGGTCCTGGGAGGGGCCAGGACAGGAGATGGAGTGGGCAAGGAGGAGCAAGCTGTGGAACAAGCTCCGGTAGACAGCCGCGGAGGCCAGGTGCCATTCACTTAGACTATAATGTGAAGGGCAGCCCCTGGGGCTGTACAGCGTAGTAGCCCCGAAGGCACAGTCGGGTGAGAAGATGGCTCCAAAGCCCCAGGAGCTGATCCCAGAGGGTAGGTCAGCAGGGTGATGGTGGTGTCCCCACTGCATCGCAGAACGCCCCTGTGGTGTCTCTGGGTCAAACCTCCAACCGTCTTGGTGATGAGACAGGGCACCCTGGCCATGACTGGCACAGAGGCCCTCCCCTGAGCCTCATAACTGCCTCTCTGAAGGTGACAATGTCCCCCACTTCAAACCCACCCCGTCACACCCTTTCAAGGAGACTGAGGGCCAGGCTATGCCCAGTCCTCAGAACAGGGACACAGAAAGGCAGGCTAAAAAGTTCCATCAGGGGCTGGGTCAGAGGCTGCCTACCAAGGGGCAGAGAATGTTTCCTGGGGCTGAAGGGGACGGACCAGCCTGGCATCGATTAGGGTTGAGAGAGTGTTAGACAAGTGGTCCTCGTCATGGTCGTGCTTGGATTCAGACAAGTGTGGTTCAGGTCCCAGGTCCAGCACATACTGGACGGTGCATGATGGTGGGCTGGTGGCACTCCTTTTCTGAGCCTCCACTTGTCCCAGTACATGGGGACACTGCCCTCGGGACGAAATACATCAGGCGGGTAAAGCTCCAGCTCAGTGCCTGGATCTCCAGCGCTCACAAAAAGTGAATACGAAATGATTCCCTCTAGGGCGTGGAGCCCCACGTCTCCATCTGACAGATGACAAAAGGAGGCACAGAAGGGGGAAGTGACTTATCTCTAGGCACACAGGGAGCAGGTGGCAGAGCTGGGATCAGAACCCAGACTGCGCGGCTCAAAGTCCATGGCCGTACCTGCTGCAGCTGGTGCATCCATAATGTGGGGTACACCGGAGGCCCAGGAGGGGGACAGCCACTGCCTGCAGAAAGGGGAGGCATCTGCCTTCCGGGGGCAGAGGGACCCAGGGTAGTGGGGAAGAGGAGGGAGTGTCTTTAAAAAGGAAGCCGGCTGGGGCGCCTGGGTGGCACAGTCGGTTAAGCGTCCGACTTCAGCCAGGTCACGATCTCGCGGTCCGTGAGTTCGAGCCCCGCGTCAGGCTCTGGGCTGATGGCTCGGAGCCTGGAGCCTGTTTCCGATTCTGTGTCTCCCTCTCTCTCTGCCCCTCCCCCGTTCATGCTCTGTCTCTCTCTGTCCCAAAAATAAATAAACGTTGAAAAAAAAAAATTAAAAAAAAAAAAAAAAAAAAGGAAGCCGGCCAACTTGGGTGAAGGGAGGAAAGAAAGGAGCCCAGGGTGGCGTTGCGGGGGGGGGGGGGGGGGGTTGGGGGGTTGGGACACACTGGGCAGACAACAGGCGATAACTGGGGTGGCTGGAATTTGTTAGCCTCTGCTCAGCGTTGAAACTCCCTGCATCCCTTCCAGGGCCTCACCCCTGCGGGGAGGAGGGAGGACCTTCCAGCGGGGGCGGGAGCTGCGAGGCGGGTGCCCTCCTGGGAGGCTTTCCGGGAAGTCCCTCCAACGCCGGGCGCATGGTCCAGACTGTTCAATGCGCGCCGGCCGCCACGGGAGCCTACGGCTTCCCGGCTCCCCGAGCTCGCGCGCCCCCTGCTGGCCGCGCCAGGCACCTCCCTGCGGAGGAGCAGGGTCGAGACCCACCTGAGCTCCTCGCAGGCGTTGATGCTGGCGCCCAGATGAGGTTCGCTCACCGCCTCCGACTGTAGAAAAGCCTTTTCAAACCTGGGGGCGAAGTACGCAAAAGCCTTAGGGACCCTTACCCGTGGCGCGATGACCTGGGGTCTGCCCTCCCCCTCAGGTCCCTACCCAGACCCGGGGCCTTATAAGAAGGCTCCTCTCTCATCTGTCCCTGGATCTGGGACTCTGAGCAAACAGGATGGCCCTTCCCCAGGGACGACCACCATCCTTACCCTGGTCCCTCCACCCACCCCACCCTGGGCGAAGGATATGCCTGCACCTGGGCAGAAAGAGGCCGAGTGCCCGCACGCAGATGCGCAGCGTGGTGGCCTCCAGTTCTGCAGAGATGGCACCAGCCGCCTTCACATGCTCAGCCACGAGCTGTAAGAGATGCCACGTGCTGAACCCACGTCGAAGCCCAGATCCCACCTGATGCCCCCTGTCCCTCACCTGTGGCCCAATGACGTCTCCAACCTGCCCCGCTCTAGTGGTCTCGGCTTTAGCTTCCAGCAGCCTCCCGGCACCCCCACATCCACGGGCCACTTGCTAAGCTGGGCGCTGTGCCCTGGCACTCCCAGCCTGGCTGGCGACCCAGGGTCCCTGATTCCACCCAGGTGGGGCCTCAGGCTCTCACCTACTGGGGAAGGGAGGTCGGGACTGGATTGTATAGCTCTGGGTGTCCCCACTTGGAAGGGGACAGACACCACCTGAGGCCCAAACATACATCCCCCCTCCCAAGACTCACCATGTGGATGTCGATGGACAGAGGCGTGTGGTAGAGGCCCTGGAGCACATCGGGGGCCTCAGCGGCCACCCAGCGGCTCTGTTCCAGCTGCAGGATGCTGTCGAAGCAGCTTGTGATCTTGGTCTGTGCGAGGTAGGGACAGGGGCACAGTGAGCCCCTCCCAAGAGGGAGGCGTGGGTCCGCCTACCTTCAGAGCCCTGTCCTGGGCCCTGGGAGAAACTGACCCACCCTGCCGGGGCCCAGGCCCATGCTGAAGGCCACAGGGTGAAGAGTGGCTCTCCCCTGAGCGAGGCCACACACCCAGGGTGATTCTGGGCTCCACACTTCCCCACAGCGAGGCAGCCACATTCAGCCTGGATGGCGCCCCTCAGGCCCTGCCCCGTGAGGGCCTCACCTCTAGGAAGCTGGTGTAGTCGCTCTCCAGGCGCGCCCACACACTGGGTGCCAGGAGTGGGGGCAGCGGCTCCGTGGACAGAGTCAGGTCCGGGGCACCGAGGAAGTCAGGACTGGAAGGCAGGGTAGGGGCTGAGGGTCTGGGCCCGGCTCTGATGCACTAGCGGCTGCCCCAATTTCCCCCTGGCCAAAACCTAGGCACCCAAGCACCACACAGCTCAGGGACCTGCCACTATCCAAGCCGCGCCAGGGAGGCCCAGGTAGCTGTCCGAGGCCACACAGCAAATTAATGAGCCCCGGAGCTTAGGCACCCTCCTCCCACCCGCTCTCTGGCCTTCGGAGCTGAGGAGGGCTCAGCAGCGAAGGAAACCCACCCCGCCCCGCGGCGCGGGGCTGGAGCTGGGAGCGGTCAGCGCGCTGGGCCCCGTACCCAGGTGCCCATCCAAGGGGAAGAGTGCGGGTGAAGTCCAACCCGCGCCGGGCATCTGTGAGCCACGGTTGTGTCCTGCCTGGGTGGGGGGCCCTTTTCTAAACGCTCGACGGCGTCTGGGGACTAGCAGAGGCCTCCATCTGGGCTGTCAGGGAAGCAACCTCCCCTCAGATGCTGTCCCGCTCGCGGGACCGGGTGCCTGGGTAGCACGTAGGAACACCCCGGCGGCAGAGTACCGCGGCCCAGACGAGGGGAAAGAAAAGAACGTCAAAGTCCCCGGGATCTCTGCCGCCCACCCACCAGCCCTCTCTCGGGAAGAAAGAGAGAAAAGGTGCCCAGGGCTCCTCGGGGCGGGCGCCCAAAGGCCTCCGGGTGGGCAGGGCCAGGTGGGCGATACCGGGCCTCCCCTCGCCCGGCTCGGCGCTCCGGCTGGGGCCTCACCTGCCGTAGACATTGGCGGTCCAGTCCAGCAGGACGTAGAGCTGCTCGCAGCCCCGGGCGTCGCGCGCGAGCTCCTGGAGGCGCTGGGCCACCGCGCCGTGGAAGGCGCGCAGGTAGGCCTCCCACGCCGGGAGGCCGGCGGCCGAGTAGGCGGGCTGCACCTGCAGCCGCACCTGGCGCAGGTCGCGGCGAACCGAGCCGCCGAGCTCGGCCAGAAGCCGGGCCAGGCCCGACGCGCCCTCGGCCGCCCCCGCGGCGTCCCCAGCGCCCGCCTGCTGCACGCGCTCCTGCGCGCTCCGCGTCACCGCGTCCTCCCAGTGCCACCGCCAGCGGCGCGGCGTGAGCAGGAAGTCGCCGTCGGCGGGGGGCACCGGGTGGGCCTCCTCCTCGGCGCGCACCACGCGGGCCAGCTCGGCGAGCGCGGCCGCGTCCACGCCGCCCGGGCCCAGCGTCTCGCGCACGATGGCGCGGATCTCCGCCGCCAGCCCGTCGTAGAGCAGGCACACGTCCATGGCGCGCCGCGCGAAGCCGGTGGGGTCCTGCTCGAAGGTGCCCGAGGCTTTCTGCGCCAGGAGCCGCGTCTCCAGCTGCCGCAGCTGCTCGAAGGCCGCCAGCAGCTGCCGCTCCGTGATGAGGTCCGCCACAGATTTGCCTTTGGCAAGGACAGGCAGGGAGAGGGCCTTGGGGGGTGCCGCGCCGGAACCTCGGCCCCCAACCAAGGCCTGGGGGCCCCGTTCTCGCCCACCGGGAGCTGGGCCGCCTGGCCCCAGCGCTCCCCTAAGGTCTGCTCCAGGAGCAACGGCCCCCGCCTGCGGGGAATCGTCCCTCGGAATCACTCTGGAAGAGGGGTAACCCCAAGCCCCGAACCTGGCTGAAAGCAGCAGTTGGGATCAGGCCCTGCTCTCCCCGCTTTCGGTCCCTACCTTCTCCCCTGCTCCCAGCTCTGCCGAGCTGGGCCTGGTGGCCTCATGTTGCTGTCTCGACTGCAGGTCTGTTGGGGTCAGAGCTCAGCCTGGGCGCGTCCTGTCCCTGTGCCCAGCTCCCGCGCTTCTTGCTGTTCCCTGCTCTGGGCCAGCCCCCAGCCCCTAGCAGCCCTCTGCTTCCACCTGCAGCCCCCCCTCTGGAGCCCAGCGCCAATGCATCCTGCGCCCGCAGCCCTCCTGAGCTCCCCTCCAGGCCCATTACTGCCACGCACCCCCTGCGGCCCTGTGCTCTGAGGGGACCGGCGCCTTATCCATCACTCTAATTTGGCCAGGGGCCAGGCTGTGGAAGTCTGTGGAGAGGTGAGGGTTCTGGAGTCCTACAGATGTGGGTTCAACCCCCACGTATCCACTTCCTGGCCGTGGGATGTGAGGCAGATCACTAACCTCTCTGAGCCTCACTTAGCTCACTCTGGCCTCTCTGAGCTGCGCAGTGGATGCTCCCCTGCTTGAAAGGCTGGGAGAATGTAAAATGCAGTTGTGCATGGGGGTGTTTGGGGGAGCTGTCGGGAAGCCTGGGCTGTGCTGCTCCCTCTCTGGCCTCAGTTTCCTCCCATGCTTGGTATCCTTTGTGAAGCTCTCACCTTCCTCCTGTCCTGGTTCCTCAGGCCCCACCCCAGCGGTTGACGGCCGGCTGCCACCATCCGTGACGCCTGAGGGCCCCTCTGGGCCGCGGGCCCCCCCTGGTGCAGCAGCCGGGCCATCATCCCGGGGGCGCCGTAAGGATCGCAGGAAGTGGGATCTGCGTCGGAGCAGGCCAGTGTCCTCCCCGGGGGCCTGGCCCAAGGCCCGCCGGCTTGCCTTGGAGAAGGCCCGCCGAAGGGTGCCCAGGCCGGGCCAAGTGTCCTCACGGGGGGTGCTGGGCACGTCCCCACTGCTTGCCTGCTGAGTGTCCTGCTCTGGGGTCTGCAGCTTATCAGACTCCTCAGGGCTGTGCGGTTCTGGCCAGGAGGTCACTGTCGGTGATAACGACATCTTGGCAGCAGGAAAGCTGGGGATGAAAAGGAGTCTCAGGAGGCCTGGGGTTGGGGGGGGGGGCAGCCCTGGGGAATGGGCACAGAAACCTCGTGAGAGCCCTGTGAGACCTGGAGGGGCCCAGTGGCTTGGCTTGGTCAGAGAAGCTCCTCCCAGAGATGACCCCCAAGCTGTCACCGGGCAGCTCTCAGGGCCGGAGCTCTCTCCGTGCCACACCGCAGCTGGCACTGAGATGTAGACAGACAGGTACTTCCTTCGGGAAAACTTCCCTGATACCATCTTCCGAAGGGTACCCCCAGGTGCCCACCCTCTCTGGCTCTGCCAGGCCATCATCAGAGTTGGAGAGGGGGGTTAAACAGGCAGATTCTGGGGGCACAGCCGAGACGGCAGCCCGCGGTCCCCAGGGCTGGGCCCAGCAACCACATCCAGGATTTCCTGGACTTTAGGTCCTGAGGCCTAACTGCCCAATCTCCCCATCACCTAGCATTCACTGCCCCCCCCCCCCCAACCCTCACCAAGCCCTCAGCTCACCCCCATTCAGCCCATCGGGTCCAACTATTTCTGCTCAGAGGGAGGCTCAGGGATCCCTCCCTGGAAGAGGCTCCTTCTGTTTAGACCTGGAGGGAGGCAGGGTCAGGCTTGAGGTCTGTGGCCACCCGTGGCTGCCCCCAGGGGCTTATCTGCTTATCCCAGCCTTGCAGCCCTGTGGGCGGGGGTGGTGGGAGGGGCCCCGGGTCTATATTTAACCAGGGGCTGGGGCTCCCCGAGGCTGTTCCTCACCGGTTCATCTCCCCACCACCCACCCCTCGTGCGCTCCGGCCACTCCCCTGTAAGGGGTGGGGCGGGGGTCCCTAGGGCATGGAGGTGCAAAGCAGGGGCTGCCTAGGTCCCACCCTGGGCTCCAGGCCCTCCCCAGGCTGCACCCACTCTCCTTTTAAGCACAGCCCAGTGGTGTTTGATTTTCTGGCTTTAGGTTAAGCTGGGGTGGGAGAGAGGAAAGAGATTTCATAGCCTGCCGGGACCTCCCACCCACCCCATCGTGAGGGTGTTGTGTGGGGGTGGGGGGGGGTGCTGTGTTAGATCAGCAAGATCTTACTTAAGCCTTGGAGAGAGCAGCCAAGAGGAGGGCTGGACCTACTGAAGTCACTGACCAACCAGAGGCCAGAACCCCGAGACCTCTCCAGGCTGCCCCCATCCCTGGGACAAAGGTCAGGCTGGAGCCGGCACCTGACCCTTAGGTGACATCAGGTGGAATCCCTCTCCCCAGGCCCCCATTTTGCCTGCCTATTGGGATAGGCAGGGCCCAGACCCTCATCCACCCCTCTGTGCCCTCCAGCGATGTCTGTCCAGGGGTCAGCCATTTGAGGGGTCGGCTGAGGCCTACCTTCCTCTTCCCAGATGCCATGTGACAGCTGGACAGAGGCCTCACCGAGAGAGGGGCAGGCCCAGATGATTGATGAGGCCTTATCTGCCCTGCCCAGGCCACAGGTCTTTGTCCTCGCCTGGTACCTCTCCTGCCCTGACTCAGACTGACCCATGCACACACAGAACATTGTCGCAAGAGCTCTTTGCACCCTGCCCCTCCCCGACTCCCCTCTCCCTGGTGCCCCTCAGCATCCAGCAGGCTCTGAGTGATGATGAGAATCATCTGGGCCTGTGCTGTGCCCAGATGCAGTTCAAGCTCTATCACCAGGGGGACGTGGGGACGGGACAAGTGGGCCCTGCCTTGGTTGAGTAGAGCTCACACTTAGTAAGCACCTACTGTGTGCCCAGCCCACGGCCTGGCATACATCAGATGCCCGTAACAACAAAGTTGTAGGGTGTCATTCCATTTCATAGATGAGAAAACAGGCTCAGAAAGGGGCAGGGCCTTGCCTCTAGTCACACAGCCCCCCACGGGGAGCCTCAGCCAACCCAGGCCTGTGTGGAAAGGGGAGCAGAGGCTGGGCTCCCACATCTTCCAGCCCCGGGAAGCCAGGTCCTGCCCCAGGAACCATTTCTCCCGGCCGAGGGCCCGCGGTGGGGGCAGCTCTCAGATGCCAGGACTGGGGTCTAGAGGCAGATTCTGGGGGAAGGAGGAGCAGCTGGCAGTTGGGTCTTATTGAGGCCACACAAGCAGACGGGTCCCCCCAGCCCGCTCGACCACCCTCGTCCAGAACTAGACCCGTACTGAAGGCCCACCGAGGCCCCCGGACAGTCTCGCTGCCCCCTTGACCCTGCTCCCACAGTTTCCCAAGCCATTTCCCAGACTTCCACTTTCAGAAAGGCTCTTACTGACTTTCCCACAGCACAAGCCAACCAGGTCACCCCCTTGCTTTAAATCCTTCCATGGCTCCCCATAGCCCCGCACTGGAAGCCTTCCAGTCTGGGACAGAACTTTCTCCAGCCTCGCCTCCTTGACCTACGCTCACCCAGCCTCCCGGGCACCTCCCTGTCCCTAGAATGTCCAGCTTTCCAGCTTCCTCGCAGGCTGCTTCTGCTCCCAGCCTCCCTGTCTCTGCTCCCCCAAAACTGACCTGTATTTCGGGGCCCAGGGGCATGGGTGCCCCCACCTCCAAGGTGTCCTTGGGCCAGGCTGCACCACTGTCCCTGTGGGGATGGGGACACTTCCTTACTGGGCTGGGAGCCTCTGCCCATCTGCTCCTCCCCATCATCCCCATCTGAAGGAGGAGTGACCGTCAGGATCAGGGTCGCCCCTCGCCACACGGGTACCTGCGGGACTGGATGTCCTGCTGACTCTACCTCGGCCCCTGCCCCGTCCGTACCTGCCTCCCCATTCCCGTGATGACTCTCTCTGGCTCTTTCTCTCTCTGGCCCTCTGGCCCCATTGCCCTGAATGTTCAGAGGCACTGGCGGCCGCACCTGGGGCTCAGGCCTGGTGTCTGTTCAGTCATTCTATTTGACATTTGCCAGGAAGGATTAGTCAAGGCAATAAGGCAAGAGAATAAATGAGGTTTGAATATTGGGAAGGACCTGGGAAATTTGTCATTATTCATAGGCGATATGAGACCTGCTTACAAGGGCTTTCCTGTGTATTACGAAAGCCTACTAGAAAAAGGCACTAAAAAGTTTCCTCTTCTCAGTAGTGACAAAGCATAGCCCTCCTGGGGTGCCATCAGGAAAAGCAGACTCCTCCTTAGCTGGGCACTCGAGGCCCTTCCTAACCCACCCCTCAGCTCCTTCCCCCTCGCTCACCACCCCCCCAACCGCCTCGCCTCTCCTCCATACCTTTGTACAGGCTGTTCCTTCTGCCAGCAGTGACCTCACCCCCACCTTCTCAAGCCGCCTTCGAGCCTCAGTACCAAGCAGCCTTTCCTGACCATCGTCAGCTCCTCTCTCTCCGGGCTTGGCCCCAGCACTGGGTGTACCTTCTCCCCTGACTGAGGGACAGTTGCACGGTCTGGGGCATCTGCCGCTTGACCAGGAGCCCACCAGGCCAGGGCCGGTACCCAGGGGAAAAAGATAAGCAATCTAATGTGAGAGTGTAGCCTGGGGGTATGTTGCCGCACTGGGGTGCGTATGGGCTTTGTGCGTTGACCTGAGTGTGTTTCCCTGTATGTGTGCAAGCCGCTCTCTCCATGAGTCCGCGTCCGTGTGTCTGTGCCCGCGTGCGTGTCTTGATGTCCGCATCTGTCTGCTTTCTGCATGTTTGTGTACGAACGCTGTGATTGGAGCTGGCAGTCCGGCCTGGGCTCCGCGCTGAGGCCCTTGGCCCGGAAAGCCACTGGCAGAACTGGAATTACCCTGGGCCCTTTGAATTCCCGCCCACTGTCCATAGCGCCCCAGTGCCCACCTGCACCCGAACGTACCTGCTGAGCGAGTAGATCGGGCCCCAGGCAGGTCGGGGCCGCCAGGGGAAGCCGGGCCCTCGGAGCTGGGCCTCTGTGGTGGGGCCCCTGGGTCAGCCAGAGCGAATGACCGGCAGCTGGGACTTCCCAGCCTGTTCCACACTGCCCTGGGCCCACCAGCCCCACCCCCGGCCCCACCCTCCACCCTGACCCCAGACTTTCACTTTCAGAAAGGCTCTTACTCTCCCCTCATTCCAGAGACTGTCACTGCCACCTTTGATCTCTGGCAGCTCGTGGCTCTGGCTCGGGCTGAGTCCTGAGAGTCCGGGAGGGGAGGGGCAGCGCTCCATAGCTCCACAGCAGGGGGGGGGGGGGAGGGGGGAGGGGCAGGTAGGTGGGGGAATGGACCAGCCGTCCCCTGCTGTGCTCACACGAGACCAGAGGTGCAGGGACAGGGCGTGCAGGGTGGGGGTGGGGGGACGGGGACATCCAGCCCACCGCACCAAAGCCCCAAAGAACCCTTCCCTCCAGGGCAGAGATGCTGGTGCCAGGCCCGTGTGGCAGGCTCATCCTGAGAGCCAGGCGTGCAGAAACGTGGGCAGTGGGGCACAGGGAGGGGGAGAGGATGTCACAGTGACAGCAAAGGGAATGTCCTAAGCCACAGCCATTCCGAAAGGCTTCAGGAGCCGGAGGGGATGGGGGCTGAAGGAAGGAAGGATTACACTCAGAGGTGAGGAGGGATGGCGGGTGTTCTGGGCAAAGGTGTAGAGGGGCCCTGAGCCTGCTGAATGGAGAACCCGGGCCCTCCTCCTCCACAGTGGCTCAGGTTGGAGACGTCTTGTGGAGAGGGTCGCCGAGACTTCCCAGAAGAGGCAGGCTGCGCATCTTCTTGGGGGAATCCCATGCTAGCATCCTAGGAAGAAACTTGGGGAAAATCCGGGGAGGACAGATCCAGGCCTGTCCCAGCCAGGCTGAAGCCACCGCGGCATGAGGCCGAGCAGGGCAGGAGCTCCGAGCGGGGTGCTGAGGACGCAGGGACAAGCTTGTGTGTTGTTGTCCGGGCACTGCCACGGCACAGTGTGGCTGGCCGGGGCTTAAACAACACAGTGACTTCCTCAAGGATCCGGAGGCTGGAAACCCAAGACCCAGAGGTCGGCAGGGCTGGGGCAGAGAGAGAGAGAGGGAGACACAGAATCCCAAGCAGGCTCCGGGCTCCCCCTAGCTGTCAGCACAGAGTCCGATGCGGGACTCGAACTCATGAGTCCCAAGATCATGACCTGAGCCGCAGTACAACGCTTAACTGACTGAGCCACCCAGGCGCCCCCTTAATCACCTCTTTAAAGACCGTATCTCCAAATATAGCCACCTTCTGAGGTACTGGGGGCTATGACTTCAACATAAGAACTTTTTGAGGACAAAATCCAGCCCATAACTGATTGGAAGGCACCTGAGAGACGGCAGCACCCCATAGCCCTCTGTAGACAGGCTAAGTTGGACCCAGAGATGCCAGCACCTCCTCCAAGAAGCCCCCTGGCTTACCACTTGAGTCATTAGCCCCCTGATCCCTGGGTGCCCCTGTGAAATAGGGTGGGTCATAAGGGTCCCAGCTCACGCCCCGGTGGCTGGGTGGGCCTTTCCTCCTGGCTCAGGCTGGTCCTGTCCCATGTCAGGATGAGAGTCAGAATAAGAGATTGGGGGGGGGGGCCGGGAGCGGCACAATTCAGGAGTCAGAGGGGACACCCCAAGATGACTGCCCGGGGTTCTTCAGTGGGATTCCTGGAGCCCCTGTGGAGTAAATATTCTCCACCTCATTGCACTTGAACACAGGCTCAGAGAGGCCTAGGACCCTGCTCGTGGCCATGCAGCTGGCAGGACAGAGGCCAGACCCTGGTGGACAGACACCGGGGGCTCCTCTGTCTGACCTTCCTGGTCTCCAGTTCACAGGGCACGTCAGGGTCCTGGGACCTTCAATTATGGGTCACCTCCTTTCAAGAGTTAGGTCCCTGAAAAGCTGGTGGTGCCCAGGGCCTGGGGAGTCACTCCTGGACCTCCCCCAACTCCCAGATCCACTCCACACTCTAGCCTGTGCCCACCTTTCAGCATAAGACTGTGATGTTTCTTTTATCCCATTTCCACGTTGTTTTCCCCCAAATTTCTCAGTAACATCCCTTTGGAAAAGTCCCAGCCTTGTCTCAGAGGGGCCGGGGCACAGGGCTGGGCAGGCTGGGTCAGGAGAAGGCAGAGCGGAGGGGGCAGTTGGGAAGGGGAGGCACAGCTGGGGACCCCAAGTAGAGTACAAGTTCAGCTCCCCCGCACTGGGCCGCACAACCTTGGGATAGGCACTTCTGACTCTGAGTCTCAGTTTACTCCTCCATAAAATGGAGGTGTTGTTGGCATTAAATGGGTCCGCTTCTGCAGAGGACCTGGCTCTCAGGTGGGGAAGGGCAGGGAGAAGGACTCTGAACGCCAGATGCCTGCCTGTCCTAGGGGTTCCGGGGACGCCAGGCTGCCACACCCCAAATGTAGATGCCAGAGGCGGCGAACTTCACCCACACTGCAGCCGGCTGGCTGGGACCAAGGCACAGACCAATAGGAGAGCAGGAAGCCTGAGCTCCACCCACTGCCCCTAACTGGCTTTGGGCCTGGACAGGGGACGGTGCCTCTATCTCGAGGTGAATATTGCAAAGTTTAGGTGGCCCATCTCCGAAAGGCACTAGGCGGTGACCCCAGCCCATGCCAGAGGGAGCCACAGGATGATTCCCAAAACGCTTTCCCCAGGCCGCCCACACCTGAGTGCTGGTGGCGGGGGCTCAGGATGTGTGGGGCATCCGCTTCTGGCACCGCCCCCTACCATTACCGAGGGCACCAGCTCCGACCGAAAGGGAGCAGGCTGGGGCCCGACTCCAGGGAACTGGGTCCTGCAGGGTGGGGGCCCACACTCTTTGGGGCGAGCAGATGTTCCCCCAGCTCACTGGGCACGACAGGGTCCTGGGACCTCCAATTATGGGTCACCTCCACTCAAGACCTGCCCTGTTAGCTGGCGGGCTCCACGGTGGCATTGTGGGTACCACTCAGGCCTGGGTCTCGGGTGGATCTGGATTCTGTCCCAGCTCAGCTATTTGTCAGCTGTGAGACCTTGGGAGAGTCGTGTTTAAGTGGGGGGAACACTGTGCCTGGGAGGGGCCAGGATGAAATCTCCTAAATGACACCGGTGCCCACCCCACATTCCGCACCAGGAACACGGAAATCACCAGTTGGCTCGAGTCCCTGGCCCCACATCGTATGCGTCAGCAAGTCCTGGCGGGGCTTCCTGGAAACGTCTGCCCCCTTCCCATCCCCTCGGGGAACCACAAAAGCACCGGAGGAGGACAGGAAGGACTTGGAAGGACAGTCCAACGCCTTGCCTAAGCTAGAGACCAGGGAGACATCTGGGACCGTGGACGTGGCCCCTGGGGCCACAGGGTTAAAATTAAAGCAGGCTGCCAGGCAAATTTCCACACCTCCGCCTCCGACCTCTCCTGCGTTTGGGGGGCGGGTTATTTTTAGAGGGAAGGCGTGCTGGAGAAAGTGCCTTATTCATCCTTGAGGTTAGCAAGGCCTCCAGAAAGAACAGAGGGGACTGTGTCTCCCTCCTGCCCCTCCAGGCTCACCGGGGTCTTGTCCGACCCTGCCTGGTCCTGAGGACTTTGTTAAGCTAACATTTATCCACGGCTGCCTCCTGCCAGGCCCCGGGCTTCCTCGGCTCTGGGGCAGGCTAGCCAAGGGCAAGGGACCAGAATGGGAGGAGGGGAGGGCAGGAGGCAACCTGGGCCCAGGCACTGGTCGGGTTTCTGTCCCCCCCGCCCACCATGCCAACCCCAACCAGCCCGTAGCGCTCCCCTTGTGCAGTGGGACAGAGCCAAGAAACAGTGTTGCTGGACCCCATGGAGGAAGAGGACCCTCACGTGGGCAGGAACAGGTGCCTCTCCCACCCAGTCTCCCACATGGGCTCTGGTGCCTCCCAGCCCCAGGGATCCCATCGTGGCTGGGCACCTCACTTCACACTTCGTTTCTTCATCTGTAAAGTGGGACTTTTGCAAGGCGTTAATAAGATCCAGCCTGGAATAGGACACCCCACCCCACGGTCCATTTCTGTGCCCTGTGCACCCAGTGAGGAGGAAGGAATCTTGCCCTCGGGGTCCAGGCAGAGCTGGAGACCCCTGGGAGAGGTGAGGAGGCCACTTGGGGGGAAGCCAGTCCTGCCCTGGGCAGCCCTGGCTGAGGCAGAGCGGAGCAGAGCTCAGGGCCCTTGGCAGGGGTTCCAGAGGAGCAAACCCCACAGCCCCTGGACAGCCCCTGCCCCACCCCGGCCCCCACCCCGTGTACAACACCCAGGCACTCTGGCCTGGTCAGCGTGGGCTCCAAGGCTAGGCCCTTGTCTGGAAGGCCATGGAAAAACCAAAATTGTCCCCCCCCTCGAGTCCCCAGCAAGTGTGCCCGCCGACCACCAGGAAGAGCCTTTATTTCTGCTTCAAACCACGGAACAAGGAGGGTGTGATCTGGACCCCGGGGTGTGGATGGGAGAGGGCAGGCCCGTGGTCCCGGCCAGACCCTCTGAGGCAGGAGGCAGCGGCTCAGCTCTCCCTGCTCCAAGCATCAGCCCGGCCACCCTGGGGCTGAGGCCGCTCAGCTGTCAGGAGCAGGGGTGGGAGGCGGGGTTTGCAGGGCCCTGCACAGCAGAATCCGGCCATGCCTGTCCCAGTCCTCTCACTGGGGGGCCGGGGCCTGGCAGCTGGCGCGCTCACTGCCAGCATCATCCGGAACCTTCCCTGGTGCTCCCGGCAGACTTGGTGAGGGGGCTGCAGAAACACAAAGGCACCTCTGTTGGTGGGGCTGCCTTTCGGACAGGCTGGCAAGGGAACGGGGAGGAGGGGGCTGCACCTGGGCGGGGCAGGCAAGGCCACGCTCTGGGAGCAGAGGCACTCCCTCCCCCGGCACCTCTACCCACCCGGAGACCTCCCCACAGCCCAAGTTCCAGCGGTTACCCAGGGCGTGGTCCCTGGTGCTGCTCTCAGCCCTGGGTGCAACCTGACAGAGGCGGAGGAGGCTTTGGGGGAAAGGTGGGGGGTATGGGGTGGATGGGCCCCTTCTGGGCCCAAGCCGCTGGGGGGCTGACATGTGAGGAGGGGGTGCCAGGCAGCCCCAGTGAGGCTGAATTCGTTTCCTCATCAGGGGGGAAACTCCCCAGGGGACATAACTTCCCAGGGCACAGCTCACCCCTCATGTGCCCTCGGCAGAAGGCCCCCACTGCCCAGCCTCACCCCTGGCATCCGGAACACGGAATCCCCCTCTCCTACCCACACGCCCTCCCCCCAGGAGCTTCCTTGGCTCTGGCAGTCCCTTGGCCTTTAACCAGGCACCTACGGCCAGTGCAGGGGCCTGCCGCCGGGCTGGTCCACCGCCCCATCTCACGGGCACCTGGGCTGGCCCTTTGAACGCACACGTGCCCCAAAGGCAATGAATCAGGAGAGGGGAAGGAGTTGGAACTGAGGGGGAAGCATGTGGTCCTGTGTCCAACAGACGCTTCACGGGCCCCTCTGATGGGCTGGGCCTGGGGCCACCACAGTCGATTGAGTCCTTAAGGGCAGGTAGGAGGGGGCACGTGGACAAAGAGAGGGTCAAGGCCAGGAGGCTTCCAGGCGCCCAAGCAGAGTTCCAAGGACGGGCAGATGGGGGTGATGGTGTGCACAGGCTGGAGGGGTGGAGGGCCCCGTTTGCATGAGCGGGCAGGGGGAGCCCGGCTTCCGACCCCCGTGGGCAGCCCCTCACTCACCAGAAGCAACCTGGCTCTGGGCTGACCCCCTCAAGGCGCCCTCGGGGGGCCAACGCAGCTCCCCACTCTCCACAGAACCCACCTCGCTGGACTCCACTACGATCGAGGGCAGTCGCTGGCCCAGCCGAGGGCCCTTCTCCCGGGCACCTACCGCAGCCTGCAGGGGGGGTGGGCAGGGCTCAGGATGACGCCGGGCCCTGGGCTCCCTGCTCCCTCCCACACCTGTCCTGCACTGTGTCCACTGGGAGGATCGGGGGCCCTGCCGACCCAGGCTGCAGGGCAGGAAGGAGGGTGTGTGTGTGAGCGTGCACACGCGTGTGTGTGTGTGTGTGTGTGTGTGTGTGTGTGGTCGTGCAGGTGCGGGCCTCTCCCCCATCCCACCACTGCGGCTGAAGCACCACTCAGCACCTGGGGCAGCAGCTCTCCCCGGGGCCCCAAAGGACCCACCGGGGCTCAGCCCTCAGGCCCATTTCACAGACAAGAGCCTGAGGCCAGAGAGGCCAAGGCCACATGGTGAGTGAGCCCAGGGCTTCTGTGCATCCCCAACTGCCCCCTGTATCCTCGCAGCCCCTTCCTGGGGTCTTCCCTGCTGGGCCCTTGGTCCCTCCCCAGCTCAGAGGAGCTGGGAAGCTGTTACCATGGCAACCTCAGCGGCTCTCTGGGCTCGCTCTGGGCTCATTGTTCAGTGCCCACAAGAGTGTGCGGGGGCTGCCTCCCCGTGCCCTCCTGGCGCCCTCAGCGTCTCCGCCTCCCATTCAAGGCCTTCTGAGATGGGGGTGGGGGGGGCAGCTGCGAGTGCTACCGCCCAGCCCTCTGGCCCTAAGGCCACAGCAGCACTGACGCCCGCCCTGCCCACGTCCACGCCTCTGCTCCTGCAGGTCTCCCTCCCTGGACCTCCCCACCCCCCACCCTTCTACATAGAAGGAGAGTCGCTTGGTGCCTGTCTTCCTTCCCCCAGTGGCACGAGTGCCTTGAGGAAAGGCAGACACACAGCCCGAGGACTTTGCTAACCGGCCCTGAACCGCCACAGCACAACCATCTGCGCGTGTTTGAACGCACGTTCCTGGGCCCCCGCCCAGACTCTCTGAATGGGGGGGGGGGCCAGGAATCGGCATTTTCACCAAGTACCGCAGGTGACCTTGTTGACTGGGACATCTGTGGAATCAGAGGGGCAGCGCAGCAGGGACCCGTCCAAGCCCCGGCGGCGGCTGGGCCATCCTGGCTGCTCCTGTTCACACTGCCGGGTCAGGGGCTCCCTTCTCCTGGAATCCCTCCCCACCGCACCTGCCACCCCGCTTCCTGTCCTCCTCTGCAAAGGCCTTGTGACCCCCAACCAGGGGCCCTCCTCGGCCCAGAGTGTGCCACCGGGATGGGGGAGGTCCAAGCCAGCAGCACGTGGAGTTCAAAGGCCTGGTGTCCCCCTTTTCCATCTGCCGTGCCGTGGAGGCTGGCCCCCTGGGTGACCCCAGGCGGGTTCCCCTCTCCAGCCCCGCTGCCCGCCGGCAGTGGCGACGATGACAGAGTCCCAACTCTAGAACTCGGAACGTCAAGACTGCACTGCCTGTGGAGGGACTTCACTTTTTAGCTCTATCGACACAGCCCCGAAACCTAGAGCCGAGGGCGGGGGACTCTGGCATTGCCTCACCCAGCGGAGAGCAAACTGCTTTGCGGAGCAAACCCCGGTTGGGAAGTGGTGCTGAGTGAGCCAGGGAGGCTCGGCCTTCCATTGCTCTATGCACCAGACTCTTCTAGAGAAGAGCAACCCCTTCTCCCTCCCCGACGGGTAAACTGAGGCATGCCCCAAATCGCGGGCCAGGGCTTGAGGCTGGCTTCCTCCTGTCCCGCAGGGCTGGCAGACCCCAGGGCCCCAAGTACGTACCTTCCCTGCTGGGTCTCCAGCCTCCTCAGCTGGGCTGAGCTCCTGCACAGCGGGCGGGGGGGCACTCATGCCGTTGCTGCTGCCGGTCTGCATGAAGACAGGGAGAAACGAGGCCGCGTGCTGGAGCCCACTCTCCTCTGGAAGCTTCAGACCGCTCCAGTCCACAGCTAGCCCACCCTGGACCCACTGCCCGCTGCCCCCTGGCCCTCTGTCACCACTGCTCTCTGCCCACGCCCGCCCGCCGTCGGGGGGGCACTGGACAGGCACCACACGATGTGCCCGGGGTTGCGGAGGGGCAGGGGCAGGGCAGGAGAGGCTGACTCAGCCCCAAGACCCATGAAGGCCTCCTCGAAGAGGGCCAGCTGATCTGAGGCCTGAGGGATGAGCAGTGGGCAGCCAGGCCAGCG
Organism: Puma concolor; assembly: GCF_028749965.1. Lineage (NCBI taxonomy): Eukaryota > Metazoa > Chordata > Mammalia > Carnivora > Felidae > Puma > Puma concolor. Next base: position 3,462,258 of record NC_141672.1, read on the forward strand.
GAGAGATGTTCTGAGGCAGGGAACGGCAAGGAAGGGCACAGAGATGGGGGGACCCCCTCCTCTGCGAGCTCTTGCTGCGGGGAGGGCTCCCTTGCCCTTATACTGGCCTGAGCACGCAGGGCCAAGTGCAGGCAGGACGTCGGTTTCCCTTCAGCTGCGGGTGTTGGGGGCCCGGCCCTGGGTGTGTGTGGGGTGTCAGCTCTCCGAGAAGACCTGGCCACCTTCGCCTCGGGCTGACTTGAACCTGGCTCACGCAGCTCCCAGCCTCAGACCCTCCCCTCCACCTGCACCTGGCCAGAGGCAGAAGAGGGGGTGGGGTCCGGCAGGCGACATCGAACTTCGGGGCAGGCTGGGAGGGGGCCGCAGGCAAGGGGCAGGGGCACTGGGAGGGAAGTGGGCAGAGGGACAGCAGTAACCAGTGGGATGGATCGCTTGTGCCACCTTGCTGGTAGTGGGGGAGGGGTCCTGTGGGCTCGCAGGGCGGGGGGCGGGCGGGGGCTGCTGTTCTGGGATATGGGGTTTCCTTCACCGAACATCGGTTCAGTTCGGGTCCCGCGGAGACCCAGGGAAGGCTGGGGGTGGGGGGCATGTGCCTCCACCCAATCCCAGAGCCAGGGGAGGCAGCCCCTACCCTCCCTCACAGAGCCCCATGCCCCGGGGTCAGATCCTCCACGAGCCCCTCCTGGAATCCCACCGCAGGACTCGGAAGCTCGGCTAGAGCCCAGGGCAGCCAGGAGGGACACCAAGAGACTGGCCGCAGCGAGGCACAGAGACTCAGAGGGAAGGCGAGAAAAACAGCTGGCCACAGAGACAAAGCAGAGATGACAGGACTGGGGACAGAAGAAGCACACAGACCCGGAGGGAGGGTACAGATGGAGGGAGAGAGAGACACAGACAGACAGAAGGACAGAGAGAGACACATGATAGAGCGGTCACGTCGGCCGAGCAAGGGGCCAGGCAGGCAGAGAGCAAGTCCCTGGGGTCAGCCTCCCGCTGCCCGGGGCCAGTGCCAGCGGCAGCACTGGACCATCAGGGGCCCCACCACCCACACCTCCGCAGGCTCCCAGGTGCGGAAGGCCGGGTCAGGCCGTGCACAGCCCCCCAGGGGCACTGCTGTCGCCCAAAGCCCGGCCCCAGCAGCCAGGGGCTGACCACGGCCCCCACTGCCTCCTCTTTCCCGGAGCTTCGGACCCCCCCCCCAACTCCCCCTCTCTCCTCTCCCAGCCTCGCCAAGCCCGGCAGCCAGGGCGCACCGCGGGGCGAGGGCCCCGACAAGGGTGGGGAGGGGGCGCCCCCTGGGCCTCACTCACACTCACCCTCCCGCGCTGGATGCTCGCGCCGGGTTGCCACTCTCGGCTCCGAGCTGCCAGCCCCGCTTCGCCCGCCCTCCCCCGCGCTCTCCGCCCACACGCGCTCGCCCGGCCCCCAATTCACACTCAGGCCCCCGGGCGCTTCCGCCAGGCCCGGCCCCAGCTCCCGGGTAGCACCTCGGCCTCACCCTCCCTTTGACAAAACCGTGCCCCCTACAGCCTGATCCCGGCCGGCCGCTTGAGACCCCAAGCCTCAGGTTGGAGGTTCAGGAATTGGGGGGGGGGGGTCAGAAATCGGTGGGGCCAGATACATGGAAAGAGGATACCCTCCAGTTCGAAGGAGGAGCTAAGAGAAGGAAAACACCCAGGTAGGATGGCCAACGTGGTGGGGGAGGGGTACGTCCCAGCACCACTTCCCTCTCACCGTCATCCCCCAGGCTATTCCCAAAAGGGAACAAAACTGGCCTGGGACAATCAGTTTCATTCAGCCTGGAGTGCAGACCTGATACCTGGGGCCAAGGTGCAAAACTTCTAAGCCACGCGATGCCCCACCCTTCCACCATCTGACACCCAGCCTCTGACACGCAACCCCTAGCCAGCAGCCACGGCCCACCATTCCGCACCCTCTTACCCAGCCATCATCTACCACCCACCACCTATTCATGTATTTTCTACCATCCAGTCGCGGCCAAAACACCATCCAGCATTCATTAACCATTCAACCCCAATGGTCAAACCAATCCACCAACCCACATCATTAGCCATCCAACCCCAATCACCAGCCACTATCCAACCACCTTGCATCAACCATGCATCCATCCATTCCACCCACACCCACCATGTGCCAAGCATCAGCACACCACGAAAATACCCATCAGTCCAACATTAATTCACCATCTACTCACCCACTACCTATCTACCCATCATTCACATTCTAACAGCTTTCCATCAGTACTTAACTACTAACCATCTACCATTCATTCACCCATCCGCCATATATCTGGTTGTCGTTACTCAATCTATCATCTCTCTACTGCCCATTTATCTGGATTTATCCACCATCCATCCACTAGCCTCCATCTATCCAATCAGCCACGAACGCATCCATCTACAATTCAGTTACCAATCAATTGCCATCACCCCTCCATTCATATTTCTATGAACTACAACATGCCATCCACCCACTCACCAACCACCTACCATCCACCCAACTCTTATCCCTACCCACCGCATATCTGTCCATTCATTGTCCACCTCACAATATCCTCTATCCATCTACTCATCGTCCAGCCATAACACACTATTCATCTAAAACCCATTTGGGGCACCTGGGTGGTTCGGTCGGTTAAGCATCCAACTTTGGTTCAGGTCATGATCTCACGGTGTGGGAGTTTGAGCCCCATGTCAGGCTCTGTGCCGAGAGCTCGGAGCCTGGAGCCTGCTTCGGATTCTGTGTCTCCCTCTCTCTCTTCCCTCTCCTGCTCTCTCTCTCTCTCAAAAATAAATAAACATTAAAAAAATTAAAAAAATAAAACCCATTAAACTATCATCTACCATCCATCCGTATTCATCCATTCTAGAAAAATTTATTGAGTGCCTTCTATGTGCCAACTATTGTTCTAGGTGCTGGAGATGGAGTGGAGAGATAGCAGCGAGCATTCATCCACCATAGTCTGTCCGCCATTGTAATGCATCTATGATCCATCCATTTATCGTCTATACATCAGCTCCCATCCATTATTCACTATCCACTCAATATGCATCTTCATTCATTATCCGATCACCATCCACTTGCCATCTGTCCATCTTCCTCCATCTCTACATTAAATCCTCCATTTACCATTCCCCACTCACCACCTACAATCCATCCACCATCTCTCCAACATCTTCCCCTTCACTGTCACCTTTCTTTCATCCATTTTCCAAGATGTAGCCGCCTGTCATTTAATCATCATCCATTCATTACCTCATCATCATGTCTCCATCAGAATCCAACCATTCATTATCTATCCACCACCCACCTTCCATCTGCACTTCCATAGTTCACAAACCGTTGTCCATTGGCCTAGCACCTGCTCATTTATCATCTGTTTCTCCATTCGTGCACCTTTCAGCCTCCTCCACACCAGTCAGGATCCCTCCATCGGTCCCACATCCATTCGCATTTACCTGCCATTTATCCACCCCTCCTCTATGGATAGATGCATCAAACCATCCACTCACTATTTATCCGCCATCCACCCCCCAAGCATCCACGAGCCACCCCTATTACCTACAATTCACCCTCTGTCTGTACATTCTCTTGGTGCCCATCAATCTGTCAATTCAGTGTCCACATCCATCCACCCTCCACCTATCAATCTCCAGCCTATTTATCTGCTTATCACCTAACCGATTACCATTAGATAAATGCATCTCTATCTCGCCACCACCTAGCATCTCCATCTACTATGCTTCCAGCACTTACTCCACCATTATCTACACACTCGCCCACGTCACACACACACATGCTGCCATTGTATCCATCTTTCCTCCATTAGTTCACCTCTCCATCCAGCTATTCGTCCTCTACCAGCCAGCCAGCTGTCTCATTCATAATTCACCCATCCATCGTCCCGCCATGCACTTATCCGTCATTCTTATATCCTCGTGTTACCCATACACATAAACGTCAGCTGACCTTTCCCACTTCTCTCTACCACCATCTCCGTCCTTAAATACCCACCCATCTTCTCACCATTCTGTCACCCATTCGCTCATAAACTAAACATTCATTAATAAATACTAATACCAGACATTTACCACTCAGTGTTAGTGCTGGGTTCCAGGATCATCAAGATGAATAAGATCCCATCCAAAATTCACAGACTGATGCATTCACAATCTGATGATCCAGAAAGGGGAAACAAGTCCGACAGAGAAGCGGCATTGTAAAGATTCACGTTGTGTCTGAAGCTCAGTGCCTCCACCTTCTGGCCACAGGACGGCTGGCGCTCTGTGTGCAAGTTCCCCTGGAGAAGGATGGTGGAAGGGGGGAGACGTCACAGCAGGACAGCAGTGGCCTGAACTGGGCACGGTGGCTTCAGTTTGGGAGACCTGATGATGTGGGTATAAAGAGGCGTAAGACGGGACAAAGAGGCTGGCAGAGGTTGTGCAAGGCTAGGAATACCTAGGTCGTGCAAGGCTAAGGGATAGGTGCCCGGTGATGGGTCCCTGGTAACAACAGGGACCTCTGGGAGGGTTTTAGGCGGGTGCCCTGGTCAGCTAAGTTCTGTGAAAGGAGCCCCCCCACCCATCCCCATACCCTTCTCCACTGAAGATACTTGAACCCGAAGGACAGGGGCTTGCCTTCGGGTCACACAGCAATGCCAGAGTGGCCCCTGTGGCTGCAACTGTACTGTCTCCACACGCAGACACCCTTGTGTCAGGGAAGTGTGTGCTGGCATGCTCCCATTTCCACCCCCCACCCCCCCAAAAGGCCACCCCACCTCCTTTCCACCTGGGCAGGAATTGCTCTCCCTACTTGTTAACGAGGGTGCTAGCTGTCACCTGGGGCGTTGGTTATCATCCAAGGTGCTAGCTGACGAGAGCCTCACGGCTCCTGGGGATTGCTCCTAACAGGGTTCTCAGGAGGTGCTCAAGGCCTTTGAGGCTCACAGCTCTGGCGGTGGAGCAGCAGGCTGGGGCCAGGGGGTGTCTTTAAAGACGAGAGAGGGGGCGCCTGGGTGGCACAGTCGGTTAAGCATCCGACTTCAGCCAGGTCACGATCTCGCGGTCCGTGAGTTCGAGCCCCGCGTCGGGCTCTGGGCTGATGGCTCAGAGCCTGGAGCCTGTTTCCGATTCTGTGTCTCCCTCTCTCTCTGCCCCTCGCCCGTTCATGCTCTGTCTCTCTCTGTCCCAAAAATAAATAAACGTTGAAAAAAAAAATTTAAAAAAATAAAAAAAATAAATAAATAAAAAAATAAAGACGAGAGAGGCCCGTATCTGAGCCTACAGAGTCAGCCCAGGGGCCCATCTATGCCTGCAGCCTCTGATTTTGCTTCTCCCCCTCCTGCCTGCCCTCCATCCTGCGCACTTCTCCACAGGAGACAGGCAGGTCTGGAGGCAGGGGCTTTGTGTCCTGGCCACACCCAGCCTTTGCTGTGTGTCCTTGGGAGGCCCTGCCCCTCTCTGGACCTGTAACTCCTGCCAATGTAGTAGGATAGAACGGACTACGTGAGAGTAAGGACCCACCATCTCTGATGTTCCCACGGTGATGGCCGCGGTGAGACTAGAATTATCCCCTTAACAACCCCTTGCCACGCGCACCATCCGAGGCTTGAATGGGGGTGAGGGCAGCCTGCCTAGGCTTGGGAGACTCCGGGTGGGTGGAGTCCTGGGCCTGGTCCAGGAAGGTTTGCTCTGCGCGCCCTCGTGCGGCCACTCTGGGGTAAAACACCCCAGACTCCCGGATCGCCGCCGCGAAGCAGGGACAACGCAACCAACATTTGGGTGTTAATCTGAAGCATTTAATATTTTGAAACGCGACTTGAGCACCATGTTCCTATGCTTTGTCCTCACGTGTTGATCCGTTAGGAGAAGCAGGTCCAGGACCGAGCCCCTACGGCCCCTGGTCCTAAGGGTCCTAAGTAAATGACCCCGGGAGAGGAGAGGACCTGCCAGGGGGTGGGTGGATGATGATGGAAGAAGGAAGGTCTGGCTAGAGAAAACCCCCTTCTAATGACTGTCTCAGCTCGATAAAATTTTCACTTGTCTTGCACCAACACTGAATCTTCAGCCCTTAAAGATTGATTGACTACACCAAGTTTCTGGGCATTTCTCTCGAATGCAAATAATCAGATTTCAGAGTTTTTTAAATGCCATCTTAAGAGAATCACACCAACAGAGGCAGATCCAGGGAGGAGGGTGAGCAGGTGGGCGGGCACAGGGCACAGCGTCTGTAGGACCCACGAACCACCAGCCGCCACCACAGCATCCGAGGCCATCGGTGTGCCTGGGGCAAGTTGGTGGGACAGGTTCCCTGGGGTGGGGGTGGGGCGGAATCTGTCCTCCCTGGGAGGCTGGAATGGGGATAGGAGGAGGACCCAGGCCTGTCTTCCAGACCTGAACCGCCCCCCTTGACCTACACTGTGCAGTATTGAGCCTGACTGGGGAAGGGTGGGAGTCGGGGTGAATGGGGACCCCAGGCGACGTGTCACCAGGGATGCCAGACCCACTGCTTTGGGGCTCCAGGGGTCTGGGCCACAGAGCTTAGTTTGAGCACCCCTCCCAGCCTGAGAGACAAGCTGCGATGGCAGGGGCGGGGGTGACCACGCTCAGACCCAGAGCCTGGGGGCGCCCACCCCTATGCCTCCCCCTCGGACCCGGGTGGCTTAGAGTCTGTCCGCTGGTCTCAGTTTCTCTGAGCCTGGGGCCCTCCCCTTCTCCCCGCGGGGGTGGGCGCAGATTCAGGTTGCGGGAGCCAGAGGGGATCTGGTTGACATTCTCTCCCCACTCAGCGCTGCCCCCAGTAGCCTCTACCCCCAGCACAGAGGGTAAAACGGGCTCGAAAGGGTGGGTGGGCGGGCGAGAGACAGAGACGTCCAGGATCCGGGGCACTGGGGAGAGGAAGGGGCTTGCTCTCCATTTCACAGGCCCCAGGTGCCCGCTGGTCCCCTGCACTGGGAGCTCGACTCAGGAGGCGAGGGCAGCAGGGGGACTCGGGTTCCAGCCCAGCCGGGTCCGATCTGTAGCCCTGTGGTCTGAGAGGAGCTGACGGTGCTTGATTTCCAGCTTGAAGGACAGGTGACCTTGGACAGGTGGGGATGGAAGCAAGAGAGGCAGCCCAAGTGTGGAGGCCCCGGCTAGAGCAGTGAGGGTAGGGAGGCTGCTGGGACCTGAGGCTGGTCCCACGGCAAGGTTGAATGAGGCAGCAGGGGCGGGGGTGGGGTGGGGTAGGAGGGGAAGAGAGCTGTCCAAGGTCATGCCGCCTGCTGAGGTCCTCCCACCTGAACCTTGCTAGCAGAGACCTGCACACATCCAGCCCTGGGCCACCCACCACTGGGGACAGTGCTGTCCCCAGCCCTTTCCGCTTCCTCGCCCCAACCCATTCTGAGAAACTGAGGGTGGGCAGGACACCTGGTGGTGAGGTGGGGTGGGGTGTCAGGGGGTTAATCTCTAGAGCCTCCAGAGGTTGGCCCACTGCCAGGAGCAAAGGGCAGGACCCAGCTGGCCGTCCTGGGAGATACCCCAGGTCTCACCACATATGGCCACCCATCCCCACCCCCACTAAGCTGCAGCTCCTGGTCACAAAGATGGTGACAGTTCCTTCTCCTGGAAGCATTGGTAAATGAGCAGAGCCTGCCGTGAGCCACCCTTGTATAACAAATATAGAGTTTAAAATAGGTGCCCCTGTAATGCACATGGATGTTTGTATAGCATGGGATGTTCTGGAACGATACACTGTAATTCTAGCAGAGTTTATACAGCACTTCCTGTGTACAAGGCACTGTCTGGATGCTTTGCCTAGCTGATTTAACCGTGGGAACCCTGGAAGGGTGGTATATTATTATCCCATTCTATGGAGAAGACCAAGGCACAGAGGGGAGGAACCTGCCCAGGGTCACAGGGCTGAGTGAGAGGCGAGGCTGGGATCTGGAGGCGGGATAGGGACTGCTCAGCACGGGGCTGGGCTGCCGCTGTGGGGTGCTGGGGCTAGAGGGGTGAGGGGGCACACCTCTGCCCGTACCTCCATTTAATACTGGCCACATCCCAGCTGGTCCTCCAGCCCTCAGGGCAGCCCTGGGGAGGGGGGCTGTCAACCTCCGTTCCCTGACACAGACTCCCGAGAGGGAAGCGGCTTGCCCCAGGGCTCACAGCGCTGAACTGAGCTCAGGAATCCTGCCTTCCAAGACCTGGGGCCGCAGGCGAACCCTAGAGTCGTCCCTCTCCTGATGCCTGGGGGTCACCGCGTGGGTGTTAGGCCCCGGGGGGGGGGGGGTGGCGCAGAAACTGCCTATCCCCCCCCCCCCCCCGCAGCCTCCCGTTTAATCATTCGGGCGGTGGGAGCTGGGCTCTAAAACCCCTCGTGTGAACCCCCTGCGTGCTGGGGGACAAAGCCCTGCCGGTGGGCCCGGGGAGGGGCCGGGCAGGAGCCAGATGGCGCCGGGGCAGGAAGGACAGCCCTTCTCCCCCAGCCCCAACTGCAGGGGTCAAGGCCTGGAGCCCGAGCAGGCTTAGAAGCGGGGCCCAGCACCACCACCACCCCCACCCCCTCATCCGGCCTGGCCCTGTGTGCGCTCGCTCGGGGAGCAGCCGGGAGAGTGCACGCCCAGGCCCAGGTACTCCCCTGCCATCTGGCACCCCCATCCTGTCCCCTCTGTCCCAGGCGGTCCCCTCTCACCCCACCCCACCCCTGGCAGGTCATTCCACGGCGCCAGACCCCACCAGGTGCATGTCGTGAGAGTTGCGAGCAGAGGCCCCCAAACCCTGCACCTCCAGGGTGTGCGCCCTGAGTGGCGAAGGGGTGGGGTGGGCGGGTAGGGAAAGGCCGGAAGAACTCGTGCAGGGGGCAGCCCGGGCTGCAGGCCCTGGGGGGAGCAGACCCCCCCCCCCCAGTCAGCAGGGACACCAATGAGGGTCTTGAAGGCCCATTTCAGGAGACTATCCTCTGAGCTCTGCGAGGGGCAGGTGAGGCCTGTGATAATAGCAATTCTGGTGATGAGAGAGAAGCGAGTTATGAGGTGCCCTCTAGGCCCACACTGCCCTCTTCTCGCTTCATCCTCAGAAGTGGCGGGCATTATAGCCCTTCAGCAGGTAAGGGGCAATTTACTAGTTGGTAATCTCCCCCCTGGACCCCGTCAGATGAAGCAGCGGACTGCCCACTGGCGGTGTCCGTAGTAGATGTCACCCAGAAGGTGACCGCGCCCTGGGTTCCCACCCTCTGTTCCCAGGGTGGGTGGGGGGTTAGTGCCACCATGGCCCACCACAGAGGCTCTGGACGGAAACTGGGCATCAGTCTGGAGCTGCCGCTGGGGTTCTCCATGCTGGGCAGACAGCAGAATTGCAGGGAGGCCCCCGCCCCGGTGGTTCTGAGTCAGTGAGTCCGGGGCGCCTTTCTAACGGTCCCGGGGGCTGAGGCTGCTAGTTGGGTCTGGGGACCACACTTTGAGCACCACGAGGCGGAAGGGGTGGCTGGAGGGACAGGAGTGTCCTCAGACTGACCCTCCCAGGCCTCCACGGTCCACGTCTCAGGCAGGATACGTCAGCCTTGCAGCCTGGGGACGTCCCTGTGCTCAGGGGCAACGTTCAGGCCTCTGCTGGCCACACGGACTCAGACCAAGCCCCGACGCCTCCAGTGACTCTCTGGGTGCCCCGTGGGTGGGTCTCTTAGCTGCTCGGAGCCTCGGTTTCCTTACCTGCTCGGTGGGGAGGGGCACAAGACCGTGTGCAGATAAGCAAGAGCCTACGTGGAAAGCGCTCGACAGATAGAAGTCTCCGGGGTTATTCTTTCCCAGGAGGGGACATCAGCCTGGCGTGGAAGGAGGCCCGTGCTGCACTGACAGCGAGGGGACCAGGGCACCTGAGATCAGCAGCAGGCTCTGCCACTTACCAGCAGCCACCTCACTTCCCGAGCCTCAGTTGGCTCTTCTGAAACAGGGGCCGTCCCCGTCCCTGCTTCGGCGGGTTCTCAGCGGGTTGGTCTACACAGTGCCATGCACACAGCGCACAGTGTTTTCAGTCTTTGCTGGGAAGCCTTGGTGTCCTCCCCCAAGCTGCCGCCAACACATGTGCATTCTGATGCCTCCCCCCGACCCCTCGGTCCAGCCTGCAGGCCTGGGGCTTCCGGGAAGCGAGTAGTTCTGTCAGTATTGCTGCTGAAGGCTCTGGAGCAGAGATCCTAGACCAGGATTTCTCCAAAGGACCCCGTTTATCCCTGACGCAGTGGGGAGCCAGCCATGGAAGGCTTCTGAGCAGGAGAGACGTGGTCAGGGCCAGCCTTTGGGAAGATGCCCCTGGCCATGGAGGAGGGTGGGTGAGGCGACCAGGTAGGGAGTCCAGCAGCAGTCCAGGTAGGGCAGAGGTGTGCCCAGGGACAGGCCGTGCCGATCACCGCCTCAATTTACTGTCCATCATCATCACCGATAGCAGCTACTACCGTTAGTAACCACTGCAGGACCATCCGCGTATAATGTACCCTGTGTGACTGCAGGCTGCGCCCATGACCTCCCTGAAGTCACAGATGCTGCACCGGAGGGTCTCCATGCCCCTTTCGGATGAGCAGCTGGGGGTCACGGAGTCAGTCTGCCGCCTCTGGTCCGGTCCTCTCACCCAGCCTGCAGAGCATCCCACATGGGCGGCTGCTGGGATGCTCAGTGCTTGCGACGCAGGAAACACTCCCGGAGGCATTGGGGCGTCTCTGACATGCATGGTGGGGGGCGGATCAGCAGGGCAAGCTTGCAAGCTCACAGTCAGGTCTAGGTCAAGATGCCAGGGGAACAGAAAGTAGGGCACCCGAGAGAAGCCTGTCTGGTCCTCCCTCCTGGCCTGCCACCCTCACTGGGCTCGCGGCCTCCCTCCTTCATGCACAGACATCCCCACGGGCACTTTCCTGGAGTTCGATCCTGCCGGGGTGCTGGCTCATGCAGCTGACCTTCTAGGTCCTACACGCTGTCAGCCGGGAGGCGAGAAAGGAAGAAGGCGAACCCCCTGCAGGAAGAGCCGTGGCCCAGGGACTCGGGTGGCAGGAAACCTCCGGAACCGCCACCAGGGTCACGGCAGGACCCAGGCGGCGACTGGCAGGGAAAGTGGAACCTCTGCAGGGAGTCCCATCGGCCGCCGGCCCCCCACGCGTGTCCAGACCTGCCCCCCTCTCTGGCGTCTCACACTGGCCACCTCTGCCCTCACTCTGTGCTGGGGGTTTGTCTCCCTGGAAAGCCTCACAGAGCTGCTATCTTCCGGCTCCCATCTGAGCTGCAGAGGGGCCGCCCTGAGCCCCCCATCTGTAAGGCAGGCAGCCCCTCCCTCTCCACCACCTTGCCGTGTCTGCTCTCCTTGAAACCATCATCACTCTTCAAAATTCTTTCTACTCTTGTGTGCACGGGTCTGTGGTCTGTCCCGGGACTGGAGTGGACGCTCAGGTGTAGTAGGTATTCAGCAGCTTTGGGTCGGTTGAATGAATACTTCTACGTAATTTAAAAAAATGCTTATTTATTTTGAGAGAGAGAGAGAGAGAGAGAGAGAGAGAGAGAGAGAGAGAGAGAGCCAAGCAGGGGAGCGGCAGAGAGAGAGGGAGAGAAAGAATCCCAAGCAGGGTTGTCAGCGCAGAGCCTGGCGCGGGGCTCAAACCCACGAACTATCGAGATCACGACCTGAACTGAAACCAAGAGTCGGACGCTTAACCAGACGCCCTGGACCTACGTAATTTTTTAAATGGCTACATGGACCATGATTTATCTATTTGTCTGGTGATGGAGATTCAGGTTTTCATCATTTTAATTGGAAGTAACTGATAACAACTATTACTGCACACGTGACTGCACCATCAGAGTCACAGCAGGGGCACAAGAGAGCAGGGAAATCAAGGGCAGCAGAAAAAATGACCTATTTACCAGCGTGTGGGCGGGGCCTGGGACCACCGAGGAAGCGTGGGCAAGCTCCCCGGGGCGGCAGTGGTGGGGAACTTTTACTACCTCTGGGTCCTCCAGGGGCAGCAGGAAAGAGGCTGGCTGGAGCCTGGGGACAGAAGCAGCAGGAAAGAGGGGTGGCTGGAGGCTGGGGACAGCTGCTCCAGAGGCTGTGGCCGCAGCAACACGGGAGGGGGAGGAGGGGAATCGATGGCCGTCTGACTCTGCGCCGAGCTCCCCATCCTATGGGTACAGGCCACTTGGAGCACAAAGCAGGAGGGCAGAGCGGACCTGTAGAGGCAGAGGCACACTACCCACCCTCGTGCCCTTTGGCGTCCATGCTCGTCCTACGGGGGAAACATGTCCTCCACTGATCGTTCTGGATGATGACGACTGGGGAGTGAGCCATCCTGAGCCTTAGGCTTTGGGCATCAACAGCGCTCTTCGTATAAGGGGGGAGGGGGAAGACAGGCAGGCAGGAAACAGTCACCAAGGGGCATGCCTGCCATAGCACCTGCTTCCAGGCACGTTCTTCAACCACTGACCCGCGTCCCTCCCCCTTCCGCAGGCCCGTCAGCAGCACTGTTCTTTTAGTCTTGGCGGGGTGACCCAGACTTTTGTTCCTTCAGGAGCCAAGTCCTTTATGGGCCTGTCATTAAGGAGCTCCCTTCCCTATCCCAGTAAGAACCCTGAATCACCACGGGGACACCTCCGGGCTCCGGACATAGTCCCCCTGGCCCAGCGTGTGGAACAAATTCCAATTCCCTCTGACGCTTGGGTTCGATATCCCAGGCAGCCAGTGACCACTCTTCTGCTGCTGGTTCCGTGGCATGAGGAACCAGAAAGAGCCAGTGGGGGGAGGGGGTGGCCTCGGCTTTAATTCACTGGAAGCATGACTGAGTTTCCTGATAAAGGCATTCCTCTCTTGGACACTAGCCCAAGGTCACAGGAAGGAAAGCAAAAATTCCTCCAGTGTTATTTGGTTGTAGTGAGAGGGGGCACTCTCACCTCCAGCGCGAGGCTCCTGGACCCAGGCGTGCAGGCTGTGGAGGGAGGGTGCCATGTATTGCCTTGGGGGTCAAGGCACATGCCACAGTCTGCAGGACAACGGTGTAAACTTGCAGGGCATTGGCGGTCAGCCAGCACCATAACTAGTCTTCTGCAGACCTTTCTCCCATTCTCTGAAGCCAGCTCCTTTGGGGTGTTGGGGCACATGGTAAGTTCAGGGAGTTTCATGGGCATGGGCTTTCTCTGCCTTACTTCCTTCACCATATAATGAAGCCTTTGGTCTAGGGTGATGTTGCTTGAGTTGCCATGGTGATGGATAAATAAAACATGCTCCAAGTCTACAAATGGCGGTGCCGGTAGACGTGATGTGGCTGTAAAGGCAAGTACTGACCTGAAATATGCAAGGGCAAGTCACTGCCCATTCCGAGATGGAAGGGGTCTAATGTCGTCAACCTGGCCACAGGTTGTGGCCAGTGCCTGGTCCTCCTGGGGAATGGCACCATATTAAGAGCCCCCTGTGAGTCCCTAATGTTGATAAGGGGGGCACTAGCTTGACGGGAGTCAAGCCTTGGTGAGGGAAGTCCATGTGCCTGAGCCCCTGCAAAGCCTCTATACCTGCCACCTTGGCCACTTGTTCATGGGCCTGTGATAGGGGAGGAATGAGGCTGATGTCCTCAGAATGGATCATCTTGTCCATTTGACCTATAAGAGCCTCTTCCACAATAGATGCCTTTTTTAAAAAGACTTTTTTTGTTTATTTATGTATTTAGAGAGACAGAGAGAGAGCATGAGAGAGAGAGAGAGAGAGAGCGCACATGTGTGTGCAGGGGTTGGTAGGGGTGGAGAGAGAGAATCCCAAATAGGCTCCATGATGTCAGCACAGAGCCCCATGTGAGGCTCAAACCCTTGAATTGTGAGATCATGACCTGAGCTGAAAGCAAGAATTGAACACTTAACCAACTGAGCCACCCAGGCGCCCCAGTAGATGCCCTTTGATGAGCATTCTGTGCCCATCCCAAGAGATCCATCCACTTGCATTTCCCCTAGATCTCCTAGAAGTTTATTCTTTCCAAGTCTCTGATTGGCAGGCCAACCCATTAGCCACTGCCCATGGATCAACACAGAAGTTTTGCCTTCTGGGGGAATTTCTCTTCACCACTGCCTTTCAGGGCTTCCCCTGAGTGTGTCTGTAAAGCAGCAGCCATCCTCCTCTAGCTAGAGCCAGGCAGACCAATCTTTAAATCTGGCCCGTGCCTTTTCAATCCTTTTTTTGATTGGCCACAGCACTTCCCATGAGGGTGTAGCTGTGGATTAAGAAGAGTTGGTAAAACAGTAGGAACAAATACGACAGAGGCTAAGCCACCTACTTATTCATAAAGTTTACTTGTTCTTTCCAGGTCTGCTTGGGCCCAGTCTCATTTTATAATGGGCTACTACATGCACATACAATTTTATGTTTTGGTGGATAAGATAACATCTATTTGGTAAAGGACAGCTTGGGTGGCATTGTTTCTTGGTGTCCATGGCCAAGCTTAAGTCTGTATAAAGATCCAGCAGCAAGCCAGGAGCTGCCTTTGAACTGGAGAAGAGCTCTTGGCAGAAGAAGGCATGAATTTACTCCAAAACCCTGGGTGTATACACAGTGACTTTCCTATTGGGACTTTCCTCGCCAAGAGTCTCTGCCACTCACACTCAAAACAGGGTCTGCTGGGTCATAAGGCTCAAGTGGCAGGGAGGCTTGCACCAAAGCCTAGACCTGGTAGAAAGCTCATTTGTTCTTTGGGTTCCATTCAAAATTGGCAGTCTTAGAGGGTACCCAGTAATTAATCAGAGAAGCTCACCCAGGCAGTAAATGTGTCCATAAAATCGAACAAGGCCAATCAGGCATGTGCCTCTGTCTTCATGGCAGGCCTTGTTATGTCTGAAAATGTCTTCATCTTTTGAAAGCTATTTTTGCTGGGTATAGAATTCTAGGCTGGCAGTTTTCTTTTCTTTCTGCATTTTAAAGATGTCGTTCCAAAGTCTTCACATTTACACAATTTCCAATAAGAAATTTGATGTCACCTTTATTTTGTTCTTCTGCTTGTGTCTTTATTCCCTGTTTTTGTTTGTTTGTTTGTTTGTTTGTTTGTTTGTTTGTTTGAAGTAACTGGTTTTGAGGAACTCAATTATGATGTGGCCTTATTATAGTTTTCTCCCGCCATGTTTCTTATGCTTGGGGTTTATTGAAATTCTTGGGTGTGTGAGCTTATAGTTTTCATTGACTTTGGAAAATTTTAAGCCATTAGTTTTTCAATTTTTTTTTTTTTTTGTCTCTCTTCTTTTTTGTTCTCCTTCAGGACCCCAATTATCCATGTATTGGGCCACAGTTCACTCATGCTATTCACTTTTCTTGATTCTTTTTTCTCACTGTTTTATTTTATTTTTTATTTATTTATTTATTAATTTTTTTTCAACATTTATTTATTTTTGGGACAGAGAGAGACAGAGCATGAATGGGGGAGGGGCAGAGAGAGAGGGAGACACAGAATCAGAAACAGGCTCCAGGCTCTGAGCCATCAGCCCAGAGCCTGACGCGGGGCTCAAACTCACGGACCGCGAGATCGTGACCTGGCTGAAGTCGGACGCTTAACCAACTGCGCCACCCAGGCGCCCCTCACTGTTTTATTTTAAATAAATTCTATTGCTATGCTTTCAAATTCACTAATATTTTCCTATGTAATGTCTAATCTGCCATTAATCCCATACTGTATGTTTTCAAGAAGTTGTTGGTTTCATTTCTAAAAGTTCTATTACATTAAAAGTTTTTTTTTTTTTAATTTATTTTGAGAGAGAGCACAGTGTGGTAGGGGCAGAGAGAGAGGGAGAGAGAATTCCAAGCAGGCTCCATGCTGTCAGTGCAGAGCCCAATGTGGAGCTCGAACTCACAAACCGTGAGGTCATGACCTGAGCGGAGATCAAGAGTTGGATGCTTAACTGAGTGAGCCACCTAGGTGGCCCCTCTGTTACGGTTTTAAAAATATGTATTTTATGTAATATGGTTATATCAACTGTTTTAATGTCCTTCTCTGCTAATTCTAACATCTGTGTAAGTTCTGGGTTGGTTTATTTAATTGATTATTCTCCTCATTATGGGTTGTGTTTTCTCGCCTATTTGCGTGGTAATATATATATTTTTTTAAGATTTTATTTTTAAGTAATCTCTACCCCTAACATGGGGCTCAAACCCACAACCCCAAGATCGAATCACATCCTCCCCCAACTGAGCCAGGCAGGTGCCCCAAATGCCTGGAAATCTTTGATTAGATGCCAGGCAGTGTGATTTTATATTTTGGGGGATGGATATTTTTGTGATCCTATAAAATTTCCTGAGCTTTGTTCTGGGATGCAGTTAAGTTTCTTGCAAACACTTTGATATTTGGGGGTTTTGTTTTTATGACTTGTTAGGCAGATCTGAGCAGTGTTCAGTCTAGATAGAGCTAATTCCCATGTCCAAGGCACAACCTTCTTGAGAATTTTTTTTTTGAGGTGGGGTGGGTGGGGAGGAAGCAGAGGGAGAATCTAAGCAGGCTCCATGCTTAGTGTGGAGCCTGATGCGGGGCTCAATCCCACAACCCTGGAATCATAACCTGAGCTGAAACAAAGAGTCAGATGTTCAACTGGCTGAGCCACCCAGTTGCCAAAACCTTCTTGAGAATTCTACCCCATGCTGGTGAATTGAGTTTTTCAAGTCTGGCTGGTGGAAAACAACACCATTCTCAATCTGTGTGAGTACCAGGCACTATTCTCTCTAATCTTCTTGAATGTTCTTTCTCCAGCCTTGGGTAGTGTTCCTCCCACACAAGTGCTAGTCAGTATGCCGCTGGATACTCACTCAAGGGGGACCCTCTGCAGATCTCCAGGGTTCTTTCTCTGTGTAAAGTTCAGGTTTCGAGGGGGTAACAGGTGGAGAAACACAGGAACTGCCCTGCTAAAGGAACAATGACCTTTTCCAGTGTGCATGTTATAAATTGATCGAACACTAAACTGAAATTTTGAAGGGCATCAAGAGACAACAAATGCAGAGCTCTCAAATGAGGTGGAAGATCACCACATGTAGCCTGTCAATGGAAAAGCATGGGAACCTGCCCCACACCCTGGAATAAAATGTGTATTTGACGATGTGGACCTGCTGGGCCACGGAGCATGGGGCACTCTCTCCTTTACCTGAAGCCCAGTGAGGGTGGCCTCCCAGGGGATTTCTCGGAGAGCTTCAAGATGTGGCCCTCCATTTGGGGGCCTTGTGGACTAGGGATGGACTCCCAGCCAGGAAAGGAGGGCTCATGAACTGCTTTGGAGGTGGAGCCCGAAGTGTGCTGCCATGTTGGGACCTGCCCACTCCTGAGTGTTTGTCAGAGCAAGGGAGGCGAGAGTGTCTCCTGTGGACAGATATGAGCTGTAGGGATGGGTCACCACCTGTCTAGCGGTCCCCATAGAGGGGCAAAGGGTCCCCTGCAGCCACCAGGTAAACACCCACCCAGAAAAGTGACACATTGCTCAGGAGAGGGAGGGAGCAGCAGGAGTCCGTGAATAGTCCCTGGGGCACAAGGAGAAGGGGTCGTCAACTCTGCCAGATCAGAGGGGAGACTGTAGCTTCCCTCCTCCCTGGTAGTTGCCCACGTGGTTGGAAGCAGGGCCAGGCTGGCTGAGGCTCAGGAAGGAGCAAAATGGCACCAAGCACAGCCCCCGGCCCCAGTTCTTATCTCAGGCCCCCAAGCTGGGGGTGAGGGGAAGCTGTTAAGTTAAATTAAGTTCCAAGGTTTCACTCTGCAGGCTGGGGCATTGTGATTTCTGACTCAAGACCTCGCGGCTTAAAGTCACCATAAGCTGTGCACATTTCGGGGAACTGGGCGTAAGGCTCTGCTTAGTCTGACTTGCTGTGCTGTGAAGACCAGAAACCCCCCCTGGAGCCCAAGCAGGAGTTTATTGTAAGGATACTGCTACGTGCTCGATGTTTGTGTCCCCAAAACGCTTATGCTGAAATCCTAACCCCCAATGTGATATGTTAGGAGGTGGGGCCCTAGGGAGGTGATTAGGTCATGAGGGTCGAGCCTCCACTAATGGGATTATTGTCTTTTTTTTTTTTTTTTTCAACGTTTATTTATTTTTGGGACAGAGAGAGACAGAGCACGAACGGGGAAGGGGCAGAGAGAGAGGGAGACACAGAATCGGAAACAGGCTCCAGGCTCTGAGCCATCAGCCCAGAGCCCGACGCGGGGCTCGAACTCACGGACCGCGAGATCGTGACCTGGCTGAAGTCGGACGCTTAACTGACTGCGCCACCCAGGCGCCCCTGTGGGATTATTGTCTTGTAGGGGGGCAAGGAGCTACCTCTTTCTACCACGTGAGAATACAGCAAGACAGCCCTCTAGAAACAGGAATAGGGCAACTCACTCAGAACCTGATTGTGCCGGCACCCTGACCTGAGACTTGGAGCCTCCAGAACCGTTTATAAGCCACTCAGTCTACGGTATTTTGTGATAGCAGACAGAAATGATTAAGACATATACAGCGGAACCTCAAGGGTGCCCAAAGACACTGGGATTCCTTGGTCTGGGGGACCCAAGACTGCTCGACCCATCACCTGGTCACAGAGTCCCCAGTTTCTGAAAAAGGAGCTCCAATGCATACCAGCTACCAACGTGAGCATTTACTATGAGCCAGGCACTGTTCAGAGTGCTCTACGGGGGTTAACTCATTAAAATTGTTTTTTAAGACACAGACAGAGAACGCGAGCAGGGGAGGGGGCAGAGGGAGAGAGAGAGAGAGAGAGAGAGAGAGAGAGAGAAAGAAAATCTCAAGTAGTCTTCATGCCCAGTGTGGAGCCCGACGCAGGGCTCAATCCCACAAAAGTGAGATCATGACCTGAACTGAAATTGAATCAGA
This sequence comes from Puma concolor, assembly GCF_028749965.1. NCBI lineage: Eukaryota > Metazoa > Chordata > Mammalia > Carnivora > Felidae > Puma > Puma concolor. The sequence goes on from NC_141672.1 coordinate 3,481,105, forward strand.
CACTTAACTGACTGAGCCATGCAGGTGCCCCTTGTTTAATCCTTTCAGAGACTCACTGAAATACTGGGTAGGTCTTATTGTAAGGCAAAACTGTCCTGGAATGGGCAATGCTGAAATGGCTTTAGGTTGAGCAGACAAAATGGTAAGTGCAGACAAAATGGTAAGTCTTGGTAAGTGCAAAGGCCCTGAGGCAGGAGGGGGGCAGAATCAGTTGAGGGGCAGCAAGGTCAGTGAGACTGGAGTCAGAGAGTAAAGAGAGTAAGAATAGGGGTAGAGGGTGGAGCAGGGCCAGACAGCCTGCTGAGTCTGGAGACCAAAGAATACACAGTCCAAATAGGGACCCTAGGGGAATGGATACTGTTATACTTCCATTGGGACAAAGACAAAGAATGGTGACTGTCCCAGACAAATTCAACCTCATCACCCTACTTAAAAGCCAAGGTAGAGGAACCTAGGTGGCTGGGTCAGTTAAGCATCTGCCTCCCTCTTAAAAAACAAAAAAAAAAAAAACAACAAAAAAAACAAAAAACCAAGGTAAAGAATTTGGTCTTTAGCTTAAAACCAGTGGGAAACCTTTGGGTTTGAGCCAGGTGGTCTGCTCAGTCCCACCTCCTCCCTTATAATTTGTACGTTGAAGTATCATACATATGAAGTGCACAAATATTTAGAACGCGGTTTAATTTATATGTATGTATAGATCTGTGTTACAAGATGGGTCTGGTCAAGACACAAAATGTTCCTAGCCTCCGGTTCATAACGTCTACTCTGAACTCTAACACCAAAAGATAGTTTTTGCCTGACTTTTAAAAATTAAGGGACCGGGTTCCTAGGTGGTTCAGTCCATTGAGCAGCCAACTCTTGATTCTGGCTCAGGTCATGATCCCAGGGTCCTCAGATCAAGCCCCGAGGCCAGCTCTGCGCTGGGTGTGTAGCCTGCTTAGGATTCTCTCTCCCTCTCTGCCGCTCCCCTGCTCGCACACTCTCTCTCAAAAAATTAAATAAAGGTGTAACATATACAGTGATGCGTACGGTTTGAAGAATGTTACTTATATGTAGTGCTGTATAACCAACGCCTCAATATAATTACAGAACACTTCCAGCAGCCAGGATGGCTCCCTCCTACCCCTTTGCAGTCAATACTTCCTCCACAGGGGTAGCCACGATTCTGATTTGTCTCCCCAGATTAGTTTTGCCTTCAGTTTCGCGCCTTCAAAGCTCTACCTGCTCTACCTCCGTGCCCCGGATCCACCTAAGCCCCCACCCAATTCCTGGGGTCAGGGTTCCCACGGCCCTGCACCCTCGCTCCGGCTCTCACCCAGCCCGTGGCCTCAGTGCCCTCGCACGAGCTCCAGGCGGCCCCTGCTGTCCTGACGCCAAGGGTCGGTTTGGGTGGGGGAATTCTCCATCACCTTCCTTCCGCCAGCCACCCAAATGCACCCACAATCTCAGGGAAGCAGAGACTCTCCCGGGACACCCAGCCTGGAGACAGCCGGCCGCCTCCTACCCAAGTGTCAGGCTAAGACATTTGTTTGCGGTTGGGGTAGGCTGGACGGCGGAATCTGAAGTGGCCACTGCGGGGGCACCACGAATTCACGAGGTGCAGGGTGGCCCGCTGGGTCGCCGCTCTGCAGGGGCCTCCGCCCAGTCCGGGCCGCGCGGGCTCGCGTTCAAGTCAGGCAGGCCCCCGCTTTCCAGGGCCGCTCCGAGCCCGGCCGCGCCCAGGTTTTAAACCAGCGGGTCTCTCCGCCGAAGCCCCCTCCACCCCAGCAAGCAAGGGGTTTCCCCTTCGGGGCCCGAGACGCGCGCTTGCGCGAGCGCAGACCCCGCACACCCGGGACCCGTCCACGAAGCGCTGGCGCACGCCTCCCGGGCCCAGTCGGCGCACGCGCGGGCGCGCAATCTCGGCGGCGCACTGGCTCGGCGCTCGCCCCGCCCCCGCCGCCTGGCCTTCCCAGCATCCCGGCCGCCCTACGGCAAGCGGCGAGGTCCCATCCCGCCGGGAGCCGGAGCCGGGAGCCGGGAGCGCAGGGGCGGGGCGGCGCGCTGAGGTCAGCGCGGCGGCGGCCGGCCCCGCCGTGGTTGGCTGCGCCCGCGCTGGCCGCGCCCTGGTTGGCTGCGGGCCGCGGGGCTGGGCCGCCGGGTCGGGGCTGGGGTCGGGGCTCGGGCGCCGGCCGGGCTTGCGCTGCGCTCCGCTCCGCGGCGCTCCAGGTCGGCGGACGGCGGCGAAGGCGAGGAGGGCGCGGCCGCGGGCGGGGCTGAAGGGCGCGCGGCGGGCGGCAGGGCGAGGCGAGGGCGGGCCGCGGCGGGCGGGGCGGGCGGCGGCGCCGAGGGGAGGAGACCGGCCCATGGACCCGCGGGGCCCGGCGCCCCAGACGCTGCGCCGCCGGGACCGAGCCCAAGATGTCGGCCTAGGCCGGGGCGCGACGACGCGGACGGGGCGGCAACGAGGCGCCGCTGCTGCCGGGACTCGCGGCTACCGGGCCCCCGAGGGCTCGCCCTGACGGACTGGCCGAGCGGGCAGCGAGAGTCCGGCGCGTTGGGAGCGGGCCGCGCGGCACCATGTCGGCCAAGGTGCGGCTCAAGAAGCTGGAGCAGCTGCTCCTGGACGGGCCCTGGCGCAACGAGAGCGCCCTGAGTGTGGAGACGCTGCTCGACGTGCTCGTCTGTCTGTACACCGAGTGCAGCCACTCGGCCCTGCGGCGCGACAAGTATGTGGCCGAGTTCCTCGAGTGGGGTAAGTGCGCGCGGGGCTCCGGCCTGCCCTTCCGCCCCTCCGACCCCGGCCCGCTCCTCCTCCCCGCCCTCGGGCTTCCGCTCCGGCCTCTCCAAGCCCCCAGCCCCGCCGCCCCCTTCCTCTAAGGCCGCTCCTCGCGCCCTCGCCCCTCAGCGGCTGGCGATCCCCTCCCTGCCCTCCTCCTCGGCCCTGGCGCACCCGCGTTCGGCCGTCCCGCCCCCTCATCCTGCCCCTGGGAGCCACATCCTCCGTTCCCACCCCCACTCGCTCCCCGCCGCCGGCCATCGCCCGGGCCGCTTCCTAGATCCACCCTCCGAGTCTGGATATCATTTCCTGCAGCACTCCCCGGGAAATCCGCCCCCGCCCCTCGCTCTGGGGTCCGGAGTTGGCGTGGAGGCCCCCCCCTCCCCGCCTCCGCCCCCGCACGCCCTGCTGGCTTGCGGGGGCAGCCGCGCGTGATTTTTGCGTCTGCCTCCTACACCGCCCGGTGGGTGGGCCCCCCTACTCGCATGTGCATTTCCGGGGAGACCAATTCTAAGGGTGACAGCCAGCCTACACCCCCTTGACGTCCAGGGCCTGAACACCCTTTACTGTGGCACCTCCAAGGGAGTTTTCAGGTTAAAAGCCTTATTTTGCGAGAGCAAATGGATTTTTTTTTTCACGTTAATTGTGCTAGATTCTTGTAATATGTTGGGCGTAGCTGCAACTGTCAGTATACGGAAGACGTTTAAAAACTTTCTTCCTCAGATCTCTGCGTGCTTTCTGTAGTTTATTCAAGGATCTATAGGACTGTGATCATTGATCAAATAACGTACTTAGCTTTAGTAGGATAAACGTTCGATTAGGCCGTTTGACGATCATAAGAATCCCGAAGATAGCTACAAGCCTCAAGTAAAACCCTTTCACTTCCTCTCTAACGTGGACATCCTGTCAAGACCCTGAGACTCCCCTGGAACGACCTGGTAGGAAGATGCACAGTGCTCACGTTCAGGGCAGACCATGCAGACCCTCCCCTTGGGTCACTTGCGTCATTGGGTTGGGGCTGTGCAGTTTGAGCCGGTGATTTCTAATCTTTGGGCCCGACGAAGCTGATAGTTACGTGAAGAAACAAATGTGTTCTCAGGTGAGGCCTCCTACTCTGCCAGAATGGCGACTGGAATGTGGGGTTTTGTTTACTCACAGTACTCAAGTTGAGATATTCTCTAGACGGCTTCTGTGTTTTGCCCTATGGTGAAATGATGTTTTGTGAGAGCAGAGGCAGAAAGGAGGTCCAGAGCCCCAAGACAGCCCCTTATGCTTTATTTCGGTGGGGACCACCATTCTTGGTTATTTACAACATCAGTGAAATGAGAGTATTTACTTTCCGGGGTCCTTTGTCAGTGACCTGGTTTCCAACCAAATAACTCACTTTCACAGTCTGGCGCTTGGTACATTTGAGCCTTCTGAATATTGTATTTGCCTTGCCTTTCTGAGGCATTGGATCTTGACATCCAGACAGACCGACCGTCAGGTCGACTCGGTGCCGGCGTGTGAGTAAAAGTGGGACTGAAAGAAGGAAGCAGAGGGAGGGCAGTGCTGGTGGTACTGTGCGCTGCAGCTGGCCTCTGGCCTGCGAGCTGAGTAGCGCCCCTGTGGGGCTTCGTCTGAGAGCTGGACAGCCTATACATCTGGGGTTCTTGCGTAGTCTGCACACCACCCGACGGTACCAGCCCCTCCGAGAGCTGGTGGGCTTCGCACGAGCAGGCTCTTCTCAGCATGTGGGGAGGTCTTATGAGATTTGACCTTTCCAAATCTGGACAGAAGCTGTGTGCTAGAATTTAGAAATATTTTCAAAATTGGATTCTGGCTCTTTGGAAATTATGATTGCAAATAAGCTACGTCGTCCTAACAACTCAGCTTGCACAGAAGTGTAAAGCTTAAATTACAGGGAAGAAAAATGGTCTTAAGTTTAAGGTGGCATTTTAATGAGTTACTAATACTACTAAACACTACTTCTAGAATAGAAGTATTGAATTTCATGCACGTTAACATCATACACCATTGTAACTCTACACAGGTGCGTTACTGGTTAAGATTATGTGCAGTCATACTTTAGTGTACTTAGAACGCCTAGTAACTGCCTTTGGAAGGTGAAAAATGGTCCGTCAGGTGGAACTGTGGAGCCTTATTAGGCGCCCTGACTTCCAAGAGGAATTACTTCTCCTCTGGAAACAGATAGAAGCTATCCATCCGCCTGGGGGTTGTTGAGTCGTTGGAGTCACCCCCTGCATGATGTTTGAAACTTCCAGTGTGTGGAGTCCTGTCCTGCAGAGGGCCAGCCTCTGCCCACCTCCCAAATCTTGCTAGGTAGGTGTGTCGAATGACAATTAGGTAGAAATCTTGAAACTTAATGAAGAAACACAGCTTATTCAGCCCAGATTTTGACACTTAGGGAGGAATCTTTGGGGAAATTTGGAAAGTACAGGTATTCAAGTTTTTAAGGTTTTTTTAAAAATTTTTTTAAACATTTATTTCATTTTTGAGGGACAGAGAGAGAGAAGAGTGTGAGTGGACGAGGGGCAGAGAGAGAGAGAGAGAGGAGACACCGAATCCGAAGCAGGCGCCTGGCTCTGAGCTGTCAGCACAGAGCCCAGTGCGGGGCTGGAACCCACAAACCAGGAGATTACGACCCCAGTGGAAGTCAGACGCTTAACCGGCTGAGCCACCCAGGGACCCCTCAAGTTCTTAAGTTTTAAAAGCAGACTTCCTGGCTCTTATTTTCTTATTGCCACAGTGGTTGCACGGGACCAGAGTCCTCTTGGCCTTCATTGCAGGTCTTTAATTTTCCCTTGATTATGTTTATAGTTTGATTAGTTTTCCTCTCTGAAATCCTGGACCTTAATTTAAACTTGGAAATACCTTGCTTTGCCTGTGTATTTCTTTAAACTATATTTTAATGCAAATTGGATACCATTTAAAATAGAACACTATGAAGCACTTCGAAATTTCTACAAGTAAACAGCACAAACACGAGTAAAGGAGGTGAAGTTGTTATCTGTTAACTTTTATCTTTGTTATATAAAAATATTTTCACGTGTTAATTTTTTTTTTTCATGGCTTAAGTATAATGGCTCGTGTTGCAGCTAGATGAAGATGATGTTTGAAGTCCCCACCTGTTGGCATTGGCTGGACCACAGGGGCCTGTGCTCTGGCTCTCGTGTGGCCTGCAGACCAGGTGGGAAGCCTAGAGCCCACGTCTGGTGCAGGCACGCCCTGTGGGTGCACACCTCAGTGTGGGTTTCCCGATTTGTGGTCCGGGCCACCTTCCTTTACCCTGCCACTGTACTTCCTCTAAAGGAATAGAATTAATCTTTGCTAGCCCTCTTTAATTTCCTCGTTTGTGGCTTTTCTCGTTACGAATGCAGCAGTACCTTCCGAGAGCTCTCTGTCGTCCATGTGAATTCCTGTAGCTGTTGGCATGGGGTCCCCAGCCCCAGCTGTGAGTGGGATGGCTCTCCTCAAATTTTATACCAGTAGGCTTAACTGGTGGTGCTAAACATCTCAGTGTACATTTTAGTCTCACTGGTTTCTTCAGGTAGAATGTGCATCGCGTGGGAACGCCTTGAGAAGTAGGTCTCGTGAATAAGATCTGAATTCGAGGGAGTCAAACCCAAATGTTGGGTTTGCATAATAAAAATTAATGTGACTTGTAAGTAGCTATTTGAAACGCACGGTGTTTGACTACACGGCATGTGATGAGGCGGTTGAAACCATTAAACGTTAACAAGCCAGCCTTCCCTTTTTTTCTCCTAAAACCTCATCCACGAATTGGGTTTTGCGGTAAACAGCAGTGTCTGTTGTACATCTAGGCCTTAAATAAAAACACTGGAATTGGAGTGAATTGCTCTCAAACAGGATACCACTGCGTGAGCCCCTTGAGAAAGTTGATGATGTGCAGCCGATTGCTGGGCAAGCAGACAACTCAAGTGCACCTGAGGCAAAATAATCCCACTAGGACGGGCTTGCTGGGGTGGCTCCTCCTGCCTCTTCCCCCTTCCTGTCGCAGAGCCTGCTGCCCTCAGAAGTCTGCCGTGTGTGCTGACGTCTGTGATGCTGGATAAACACATGAGCAAACAGGGCTGTTAATTCCAAACTATATTAAGTACGGTGAAACCGTTGAGTGCTTTTCTTGGTAAAGAGACAAAAAGTATTTTTTGAGACTAATAAGGTAAAAGGATCTTGCTGGAAGAAACCAGATAGAGATTTTTACCTTTTTTTTTTTTTTAATCTAAAAGGAGAAAAAGTAAAATTAAAGAAATTTTGAAAGAGTTTTTTAAAAACCCACGAAAACTCTAATCACATCATCTAACAAATCCCCATAACATAACACCTTTTAGTCCCTGTCCCGAGTTTAGGTTTGATTCTTAGCTTCTTAGAACGGTCCAGAATGACAGTATGGTAAGGTTACCTTAAATTTGTGTGAAAAGCTCACACAAATACTCTCTTATCTCTTAGAGATGGATGAGAGGAAAATAACACTTTCCTTAGATTTAAAATCGGAAGTGTTTTGACCATCTGAATTATATATATACGGACTTAAAAATCTGCCAGAGACAACTATTTTTTTTGAGGACAGATGGATACTAACTATGAAATAAAGGTCGTACTTTACAGCATGATTTGAACAATCTGTGTTGTATATTAGGTTTTTGGTCAGTTTCACTGGTAGGTAACTGGCAACAAAATTGTTCTCAGATTAAAATTTTGCAAAAAGGATCAGTTGTATCATAAGAGACTTTGGGTTTTGTTATCTTTCGGAAAGAATTAGAAACTCGGAGAGAAATTGGAATCGAATCATGTTTCAGTCCAATCCTGTCTTTGTATTGGAGCTGCTTTGGAGACAGACGACCTTACTGTAAGGTTACTCCTAATGTCACTGGGACGCAGTGATTTCTCCAGCCTCCGCAGTCAGAGTCCTGGGTTCAAACACTGTTAGGGATTTGAGCGATCACCTGATCTGCCCTCCACCCCTGTCCCTGCTGCCCTTGGGTAACCGAGGCTCTTGACATTTTCCCTGATCATTTCAGAGCCAGCTTCTGGTGGGGGTTCTCTTCTCCACGGGACCACCATTAGCCTGGGACTGCCTCTCAGACACCTGCTTTGAAACCCCTATTTTATTGTAGCTTTCCCCTCGTTCCCATCAGCACCTGCCTCGCTGAAGCTCTCAAGTCCACAGAACCAAATGAATTCCTTTCTTGCTGTAGGATTTAACTCCCTCCACCAGGCATCCTAAAATCCTGCTGTTGGGATGCCCTGGGTGGTTCAGTCGGTTAAGCGTCCGACTTCCGCTCAGGTCATGATCTCGGAGTCCATGAGTTCAAGCCCTGTGTCGGGCTCTGTGCTGACAGCTCAGAACCTGGAACCTGCTTCGTATTCTGTGTCTCCCTCTCCCTGCCCCTCCCCCATCACACTCTGTCTCCCTCAAAAATAAACAAACATTAAAACAACAAAACAGAACAAAAAACCCGGCTGTTCATTCCATCATTCCCTCGTTTTAATACTTCATACTCTGTTAACGTTTAATAAATCAGGTAAAATTGACCAAGAAAGACCCATCTAACCTTAGTTGTAGAAGTTGAGATTGACGGCACTTCCGACCATAGTGTGGAGTGATTTTCTCCAAATATAACGTTACCTTTATTAAAGTAATGCATTTACTTAGTAACTCTGGGTTCGGACTTTCACAAGCAGCCACTTCCAGCCCCTCTGTTTCTGTTTAATAATCCCCTGTCTCAGATCACATTCAGCGGCCAGTGACAACCAAATAACGGCAACTGAACCCAAATCAGGGTGACTTGTATCTCGTGTGGAATTGGCCTGTGGGCAGTGCAGGGTAAGGCAGCAGCCCGTGCCAGGAAGTCTTCAGGGACCAGGGCCTTCTGCCCTCAGCCCAGCATCTTCATCCTAGGCAGTAGGTGCCGTGTTCCTGTGGGAGAGAGCAAGCATCTTGGATCTGGTTATTTAGCAATTCTTGCCTCCGATTCCATGCCTCTGTAAAGCGTGCTTGTACTGCTCACTTTCTGACTTCTCCGTTGACTTCTGTTGAGGGAAAGAAGGCTGTAGAACTTTTATATTCCTTCCCTCCCTGCCTGTCCCCTCTCTTCCTTTTTCCAAATATGGTTACATAAGAATTTCTGTTTAAGTTGGTAGTGTTTATGTTATCATTAGGCAAATAAATACCTTAACAACTGAGCCACATGGGGTGCAGTTAGTGCCCTGTCTTGACCGAGACGGAATTATTTCTGTGTTGATTGGAATGCATTATGTTTTCTCCCTTTAGCTTAGATGCCCATGTACAGTGCTCAGTACAGGCCCAGCTTTGTAACTGGAGCCCCTCGTCCCCCGCCTCGCCCCGCCTGTCACCTTCCACCCCTCAAAGCCTTTTGTTTTCCTCTTGTGTAGGCCCATTGCGCTCTGAGCCCACTGCTTAGCAGTATTCCTAGGACTTCTCTTCATTCCTTACGGGGACTTTTTTGGTGTCTTTCTGTTGAATTCCCCTTTCTGGATTTCATACCCTTTTCCTTTTGGTAGAGCTAGAAGAAGGGCTTCCCTGAGAAAAGGTTCATCAAGAGATCATTTTTTGAGACCTGAAAAGGTCTGCCTGAAAAGGCTTCTTCCTTACACGTGAATGACAGTCTGCCTGGCTATTGAATTCTAGGGTAGAAGTAATTTTTCCCCAGGAGTGTGAAAGCGTTTCTCCATTACTGTCCACCTTCTGCTGTTAGTAATGAGCAGCCCGACCCCATTGTGATCCCCCAGACTTTGTGTGACTTGTCTGGAAACTCTCGGTCTTCTTTTCACTAACCTTAGCTCTCCTTGGTGGGTCTTTCGGGTGGGGACACTGGGTCCTATGGCTCTGGAAGCTTTCCATACTGTCTCTTGATGGTTTCTTCTCTGATTTCTCCATTGTAGCCTTTGTGATCTCCTATTATTCAGGTGTTGGACCTTCTAGAGTGTGCTGCTAATTTCCTTTTCCTGCGTTTTTCCATTCATTTATCTGTTTGTTCTGATTTTTTGGGAAGAGGTCCTCAACTGTGTCTTCTAGTCCTTACATTGCTTTTATTTCTGCTGTGATATTTTTCACGTTTGCTCTCAGCATTCCTTTTTATAACATCCTGTTTTTGTTTCGTGAAAGCGATGCACTTTTTTTAAACATTTCTTTTTGTTCATTTTGTGTTGATTTCTGTGCACACGTAGGTGTTATGTCGACATTTTCTTCTCTTTCCTGCGTTGTCTCTTTCTTCTGAGTTTTCCTTCTCTTTTTGCTTTGCTCCTTGTCTTTGATGTCAGAACCTTTTCTCTGAATGTCTGCTGATCGTTGGCTGGGCTGTCTTTTCGTAATTGCGAGTGGACCGATTGAAAACTCCCCGTGTGCGTGGACAAACTTTGTGTGGAGTCTCACCATTAGGAGATAGGACAGGGGCCCACCAATTTGAGAGGTACTACCAGAAGTTGCTAATTTTTTCTCTGGACCTGTCAGTTCCCGCAGAGTGGTGTTTCTGGTCCTGTTTGGGCACTGGGGGGTATTGTGGATATGCCGGCTTTTGGGGAAGGTGGGATAAGGTGGAGAGTTGATGGGGAAGGGACAGAAGGAGTTCTGGGGTGTAGCTGCTGCTCCTATAGATTTGAAGCCAGTCCCGTTTTCTTTCTGTTACTGTTTGGACCCCCAGAGATCCCGGTGCTTCTAATCATTCCTGAGCCGCCTAACCCCTACCTCACATGCAATAACTTTTGGTTTTCTAGCTTTGCTAAATTAGTTACCACTTGGCCACTTTCTTTTCCCACTGTGCAAGATTACGTTAACATTTCTAGGCTGCTGTCATCTGTCATTCGTTCAACAAGTATTTTTTTAAGGACCTGAAAAGTGCCAGGCACTGCAGTGGTTAACGGAATACCTGTTCTCCTGGAGCTCATGTTATCCATGAAGCTGTGTCCCGTTGTAGTCATACGCTGTCATTCTACTAGGGTTTCCAGATGGCGTAAAGATAAGGTAGGTTTTCTGAAAGGTACCCTATTTTTCATTTCTGTATGAAGTCAGGATAGACTTGGATGTATTGGCATTTCTATTCCTATACTTACTCATTTATTAGAAAGCTTCTCCCCTAAGTAGAAGGAAGACATGGAAATGTGGGAGGGCAGGTTTTCCTCTAGGAACTGCATTCTAGTGGGACAGGGAGAGGAAGAGGGAAAAGGGATGTGAAGAAACGGGAGTTACATGATAGGGGTGCACTGAAAACAGAAAGAGGGGTGCCTGGAGAATGCTTATTCAGATTGCTGCTAACCGGCTACTCTAGGGTGGGCGCAGGGGTGAAGCCAGGAGGGACCTCTGGAGACCATAGCGTGGAGATGTTTGCAGTTGGGTGTTTGTGACTCGGGCCATGTGTGTAAACTTTGACCTTTCTTTTTTTTTTTTTTAAATTTTTTCAACATTTTTTATTTATTTTTGGGTCAGAGAGAGACAGAGCATGAGCGGGGGAGGGGCAGAGAGAGAGGGAGACACAGAATCGGAAACAGGCTCCAGGCTCTGAGCCATCAGCCCAGAGCCCGACGTGGGGCTCGAACTCACGGACCGCGAGATCGTGACCTGGCCGAAGTCGGACGCTTAACCGACTGCGCCACCCAGGCGCCCCTATCTTTGACCTTTCTTTAAGTGACACAGAGGTGATTCTGTTTAACTCCAAGTTCTTGGTCTGTAGGAAGATATCACCAATTTAAAATCAAGAGCAGAAGGAGAAATGTTCTTGCCACTCATAATTTTCTAAAAACATAAATAACAGAAATGAAATCCAAAGGTAAATAGACCTCCTTTACCGTGACACCCTAATTCCATTTTAAGGCTGTTGTACTTTACCCTTTTCCTGTGAAAGAATTAAACTGAAATCATTGGATTTCTCTCTTTTTGTTTAAAAAAAGTAAAATCAGGGAGTTGAATTTATTTTTCAACTTCTATATTAAGTATATTATAAAAATATATTTTTAACTGGAAATAGTATTATTTATTTATTTTTAATTTTTTTTTTTTTTTTTTTTTTAAAGTAGGCTCCATGCTCAAGGTGGGGCTTGAACTCATGACCCCAGGATCAGGAGTTGCATGCTCTACCGACTGAGCCAGCCAGGCACCCCTGGAAATAGTATTTCTGTTCTTCACTGTTGAGAAAGATGTTGATTTCATAATTAATGGGTATACAGCAATCCTTTAAAAATAATTTTGCAGCTCTGTCACAAATGGATTTGCTCCATTTTTTAACTCTAAGTATTTGAGATCAGATTGTTGAAAAGTCTGTAAGTGTATTAACAAACCACCTTTTTGATGTGCCTTTATTTTTTTTTAATGTTTATTTATTTATTTTGAGAGAGAGTGAGGGAGCAGGGGAGGGGCAGAGAGACAGGGAGAGAGAGAGAGAATCCTAATACCGGACTTGAACCTACCAACCATGAGATCATGACCTGAGCCAAAACCAAGAGTTGGATGCTTAACTGACTGAGCCCCCCAGGTGCCCCTCTGATGTACCTTTAAAGTTAATCTGGGAAAATGTCGATGAAACACTGCTTTCGGGTATGTGGGATATATTGTCTAATTAGCAGCAAATTGGGACATTACTGGGAGTGCTCTAGTCCCAGTTTCAGCAGTTAATTCAAGTGTCAGGGATGGCATTTTTATATTAGACTGTATCAGGACAAGAAGTGTTTCTGAAAACATCAGCATTATTATGGTTTTATGTAACCAAAGTTGATAAGCCTGGATATGTTTTCTTCTAGAAATATTTATTTTTTTAAAAAGCAAGGTTTGGGGGCGCCTGGGTGGCGCAGTCGGTTAAGCGTCCGACTTCAGCCAGGTCACGATCTCGCGGTCCGTGAGTTCGAGCCCCGCGTCGGGCTCTGGGCTGATGGCTCAGAGCCTGGAGCCTGTTTCGGATTCTGTGTCTCCCTCTCTCTCTGCCCCTCCCCCGTTCATGCTCTGTCTCTCTCTGTCCCAAAAATAAAAATAAACGTTGAAAAAAAAAATAAAAAAAAAATAAAAAGCAAGGTTTGCATTTTTGAAGTTTTGATAATCCTTGTGAAATAATATGTTAAGATGGTTACTGAAACAAAAGCTGCTGTCTATCAGCAATATGAGAGAAATTTAAATTACATAGCTGATTAAGCTTACTTTAGTTGGAAAGAAACATTTCTCTGCCTTTTACAATTAGCAGATGATTTATTTACTTTTTCTTTCTTTTTTTGGTAACAGCTTTATTGAGATATATATAATTCACATACATTTTACCTGTTTAAATGGTACAGTCCAGTAGACTATATTAATAGAGTTGTGCAATCATCTCTACTCTGTAATTGCAGACATTTTCATCACCTCTGAAAGAAGCCCTGTACTCTTTAGCTGTCACCCCACCTCCCTCCTTTCCACTGATCTCATCTCATTATATATTTACCTGTTATGGACATTTCATATAAAAATTTTTTTTTAATCATTGTTTATTTTTGAGAGAGTGAGAGAGAGACAGAGTGAGAGCAGGGGAGGAGCAGAGAGAGAGGGAGATACAGAATCCGAAGCAACTCCAGGCCCCGAGCTGTCAGCACAGAGCCCGACATGGGGCTCAAACCCATGAACCGTGAGATCATGACCTGAGCCGAAGTCGGATGCCCAACCGACTGAGCCACCCAAGCGCCCCCTGGACATTTCATATAAATGTAGTCTTACAGTATGTGGTCTTAAAAAATTTTTTTACTTATTTTGAGAGAGAGAGAGAACACGAGCAGGGGAGGGACAGAGAGAGGGAGAGAGAAAATCCCAAGCAGGCTCTGTGCTTTCAGAGATGTGTCTCAGTCTCATGCACTATCAGATCATGACATGAGCCAAAATCAAGAGTCAGAGGCTTAACCGACTGAGCCACCCAGGCGCCCCAATATGTGGTCTTTTGTGACTGATTCCTTTTACTTAGCATCATGTATTTCGGGGTGTCTCTGTATTTTGTTCCTTTCTGTTCCAGATAACATTCTGTGACACGGATAGTCCACTTGTTTATTCACTCAGCAGTTGGTGGATGTGTGGGTTGTTTCCACCTTTTGGCCGTTGTGAAGAATGCTGCTGTGAACATTAACGCACCAACTTTTGTGTGGACATACGTTTTTCATTTCCCTTGGGTGTATGCGTGGGAGTAGAATTGCTGGATCATTCGGTAACTCCGTGCTTAACATTTTGAGGAACTGCCGGATTGTTTTCCATAGAAGCATGTAAAGGTTCCAGTTTCTCCATATCCTTACCAACAATTGGTATTGTTTGTCTCTTAAATTCTAGTCGTCCTAGTTGGCATGAAGTGGTCTCTCATTTTAGTGCAAGTGAGCAAGGAGCAGAGCGAGAGAGAGAAGTGGGGTTCATCTGGGGCTTGTGATTTTTACCCGATGCGGGGCTCGAGCTCACCAGCTGTGAGATTGTGACCTGAGCTGAAGTCACAGGCTTAATGACTGAGCCACCCAGGCGCCCTCTCATTTTAGTTTTGATTTACTTTTTTCCTAAAGGCCAATGGTGTTGAGCATCCTTTCTTGTGTTTATTGGCCATTGCTATGGCTTCTTTGGAGAAGTATCTGTTCTTTTGTCCATTTTTAAATTGTGTTGTCTTTGTTGAGTTGTAAGAGTTCTTTATATATTCTGGATATTGAGCCTTTATCAAATGTATAATTTGCAAATAGTTTCCTTTATACTGTGGGTTGTCATTTCACATTCTTGATAGTTTCCTTTGAGGCACAGAAGTTTTTTTTTTTTTTTAATTTTTTAAAAATGTTTATTTATTTTTGAGAGACAGAGAGAGAGAGAGAGAGAGAGAGAGAGAGAGAGAGAGAGACAAAGCATGAGTGGGGGAGGAGCAGAGAGAGAGGGAGACACAGAATCCGAAGCAGGCTCCAGGCTCTGAGCTGTCAGCACACAGCCCATCACGGGGCTTGAACCCGCCAGCCGTGAGATCATGACCCAAACTGAAGTCGGACACCCAACCAGGACTGAGCCACCCAGGCGCCCCATGGCACAAAAGTTTTTAATTTTGATGAAGTTTAGTTTAACTTCCCTTTCGTTGCTTTTGGTGGCATAACCAAGAATCCATTGCCAAATCCAAGGTCACAAAGATTTATACCTGTGTTTTCTTCTAAGAGATTTGTAGCTTCAGATCTTACCTTTAGGTCTTTGATCCATTTTGAGTCAATTTTTGTATATGGTATGAGATAGGGGACCACATTCTTTCTCTCGCATGTTGGTGTCCTGTTTTCTCAGCACCATTTGTTGAAGAGTCTGTTCTTTCCCCCCATGGAATAGTCTTGTCTCCTTGTCACAATCATTTGATAAATGTATTGGTTTAATTCTGGGCTCTCAGTTGTGTCCTGTTGATATTTATGCCAATCCTTATGCCAGTACCAACTGTGTCTTGATTACTGTTGCTTTGTAGTAAGTTTTGAATTCAGGAAGTATGATGCCTCCAACTTTGTTCTTTTTCAAGATTGTTTTGACTCTTTTGGGTTCCTTGAATTTCCATTTGAATTTTAGCATCAACTTGTCAATTTCTACAAAGAAGCCATCTGGGATTCTGATAGGGATTGCGTCAAATCTGTAGATTAATTTGGGGAGTATTGCTGTTTTAACAATATAAGTCTTCTATCTATGAACATAATGTTTTTCCATTTATCTAGATCTTTTAAATTTTTTTTCAAAAATATTTTGTAGTTTTCATGGGGCATCTGGCTGGCTCAGTCAGAAGAGCATGCGGGTCTTGATCGCAGGGTCGTGAGTTCAAGTAGAGACTACTTAATAAATAAACTTAAAAAAATTTTTGTAGTTTTCAGAGTTTAACCTTTTCATATTGGTAAAATACATAAGAATAAAATTTTCCATTTTAACATTTTAAGTGTTTATTTGGTTGCATTAATTATATTCACAAAACAAAATATAAGGTTTGCACTTATTTTGTTAAATTATTCCTAAGTTTTTTTTAATGCTATCGTAAATGGAATTGTTTTCTTAATCTCATTTTCAGATTGTTCATTGTAAACGTATACAGATACAATTGAACTTTTTATATTGAGCCCATATCCTGCAAAATTGCTGAACTCATTTATTCTAATAGTTTTTAGTGGATTCCTTAGGATTTTTATACATAAAATCATGTCACTTGTGAATAGAGATAGTTTTGCTTCTTCCTTTCCAGGCTGGATGTTACTTCTTTCCGTTGCCTAATTGCCCTGGCTAGAACCTCCAGCACAATGTAGAATAGAAGTGGTAAGAGTGGAAATTCTTGACAAAACGTCTGAGTCTTCCTCCATTAAGTTTAGTTTTAGCTGTGAGGTGTTTTTTTTTTCTTTTAGGTTTATTTATTTTGAGAGAGAAAGAACACACACACACGCACGCACGCACGCACGCATGCATGGGGGAGGGGCAGAGAGGGAGAGAGACAATCCCAAGCAGGCTCTGTGCTATCAGTGCAGAGCCCGACATGAGGCTCAATCTCCCAAACCACGAGATCATGACCTGAGCCGAAATCAAGAGTCAGATGCTTACTTGCTTGAGCCACCCAGGGGCCCCAAACTGTGAGTTTTCATCAATGCCCTTTATCAGGTGGAGGAAGTTTCCTTCTATTCTAGTTCGTTGAGTGTTTTTTCCATAAAAGGGTGTTGGATTTTGTCAATTACTTTTTCTGGGTCCATTGAGATAATAAGGTGGCTTTTGTTTCTCATTCTGTTGATGTATAGTGTATTACATTAACTGATTTTTGTATGTTGAACCAACCTTATGTTCTTGGGATAAATTCCACTTGGTCATGGTGCATGATTGTTTTTCAGTGTTGGCTGGATTTGGTTTACTAGTAGTTTGTTGAGGATCTTTACGTGAATAATCAAAAGAAATACTGGTTTGCAGTTTTTTTCTTTCCTTGAATGTCTTTGGTTTTGCTATCAGGGTAGTACTGGCCTTATAGAATGAGTTAGGAAATATTCTCTCTTCAGTTTTGTTTTTGTTTTTGTTTTTTTTTTTTTTTGGTGAGAGTTTGTGAAAATTTTGTATTAATTCTTTAAATGTTTGATAGAATTCACCTGGAAATCTATCTGAGCTTTTCTTTGTGGTTAGTTTTTTGACTATTGGTTCAACCCCTGTACTTGGTATAGATCTATTCACACTTTCTCTTTCTTCGTGAGTCAGTTTGGTAATTTTTATCTTTTTCAGGAATTTGTCCATTTTATCTCGATTAAATTTGTTGGCATAGAGTCTGTTCATAGCATTTCTTAATCCTTTTATTTCTCTAAGATCTGTAGTAATGCCTCCTCTTTCATTTCAATTTTAGCAATTTGAGTCTTCTCTTTTTTCCTGGCCATCCTTAAAAATGGTTAAAATGGCAAGTTTCAGGTTTCACCAACAATAAAAAAGTAACTGCAAGTAAAAGTAATTTAGGTCCATCTATGCTGTTAGTTTTTTCTGCGCCCTGTACGGTATTTTATTCATGTATCACAGTTTATTCGTTCACTCTGGATGGCCATCTGGATTGGCCAGTTTTGGGGCTATTAATGAAGAGTTCTACTGGAAACTGCTTTGGTTTTTAAATTCCCCAGAGAGTTTCTTTGACTCCAATGCATCTATCATAAGTCAATTTTTCTTTAAAAATTCCTTTACGAACATTTTTTTAGTTACTTTTTGGTAACCTTGAACTCTAATAGTTTGTGGAGGGTGGTCATGGATGTTCCAAGTTACAGTTCTTTGTGATTTAGGATTGCCCCTGGTGCCAAGTATTAAAAATCTCAGAACATAAATCACAAAACTTATATTAGGCCAGTGCTATTATTATTTGAAATAGTTTTAAAACTATAAAAATAACATGTGTTCATGATTTAATAAATTGAAACAGTGCAGAATGGTATGCCATAGAAAGTAAAAGTCTTTCTCCTCCTAATTTATATAAGTTTTTAAAATTTACTTTTAAATTTTAGAGCATATTTTAGACTTCCCACTAAAATTGAATATTGATTTGAAAGGATTTTTAATATCAGAATATATTTCTATTCATAGTTTTAAAATTTTCATGAGAAATTAATGTTGAAATATGGTAATTACATATATCAAGAAGGTTGTGAGTTTTGTCTTAGATAGGCTTAGTTTTTATTGTTTATATTAATATATATAACGCTAGTGAATCATTCATGCATTCCCAGGATGGAGTAAAGTACACTTAGCCATGGCGTTTTTTTTTTTTTTTCCCATAACTGCACAGCCGAACCTGTCGTGTTCATGTTTTATTAGTTTTAAATTTGTATTCCCAGCTGTAAGGGGGGGAATCTGTAGTTGGTGGACTCATGTATAAAATAACTTAATTGCTTTCATTTTCTTTTATCTGTGACATCATTTTTAAATTAATTTTCACTAAAGAGTTAATTAGGGGAATTACCAGTTTTATGTTGTCAAAGCTTATGGCATTTATGTCCTGTTCTGTGACTATAATGAAGTCTTCCTTGTTTTGTCTAAGTTGGTTCTAAGAATTGGAAGCTAATAAATGGCATTTACACTACAGGCATACCTTATTTTATTGCACTTCACTTTATTACGCTTCACAGATACTGCATTTTTTACAAATTGAAGGTTCGTGGCAGCCCTGTGTCAAAACTAGTCCGTCAGCACCATTTTGTTACAGCATTTGCTCACTTCATGCCTCTGTCACATTTTGCTAATTCCTGCAGTATTTCAAACTTTTTCATGATTATTGTATTTGAGTTACTGCAGTTGCATGGTAAAACTTTAATGGATGAGGAGTTGCTTCTGATGGGTGAGCAAAGAACGTGGAACGTGGACTCTTGAGATGGAATCTGTTGCTGGTGGAGATGCCACGAAGATTGTTGACATGACAACAGAGGACGTAGCCGATCACATAAACTTAGCATGATGACGTGGCTGCAGGGTTTGAGAGGCCGGGCTCCCATTTTCAAAGAAGTTCTACTGTGGGCCAAATGCTATCGGAGACCATCACAGGCTACAGAGAAGTTGTTCGTGACCGAGAGTCCATCCCTGTGGCAGACTTCATTGTTGTCTTGTTTTCAGAAGTCCCCACGGCCTCCCCAGCCTCCACCCATCGCCTGCCAGGTCAGCAGCCAGTACCATCGAGGCAGGCCCTCCACCAGCAAAAAGTTGACTGACTGAGAGCTCAGATGACGGTTAGCGTTTTTTTAGCAACAGAGTATTTTTAAATTGAGGTATAAACACTGACTTTTGAGACATAATGCTATTGTACATTTAACAGACTACGGTACAGTATAAACGTAACTTTTACATGTACTGGGAAACCAAAAAGTTCATTTGATTCCTTTATTGCAATATTCACTTTATTGTGTTAGTCTGGATACCTGCAGTATCTCCGAGGTACACCTGTAATTATGGTTATGTAACTTTTATTCACTGTGAAACTGAGTTGTGTGACTGGACCCAGAGAGAAAGTGCCTATCTGTGCCTTGAGCAGGAGAATCTAACTTCCTTTGCTGCTGCTGAGTCATATTCTACGATTGTTTATGTTCACCATCACTCTTTATTGGATTCTTTTTTTTTGGTGATTTGCTAGAGACTTTCCATGGTGAGGAAAGGATACGTGTGTTATACATAGATGCTCAGTATAGTATGTGCATGTAACATTTTTCTCCCACGTAAGGATCGGGGTGGTGATCTTTCCAAATTATCGAATGTCTAAAAATGTCTTACTGTCTCCTCATTTTATTGGTGGTCTGCCTGAGTATGGAATTCTAGGTTCACAGCGTCTCCCTCTTGAAGAAGACACCGTGTTGTTACCGTGATGAGGTGTTCTGTGGTGGGTGGCTGTGATTTCATCTCTTTTTGAGGCCACTAATTAGAATGTTTTAAAGCTGTCTTCTCTGATTTATCTGTTTCTTGTGGAGTCAGTGCTTTGTTCATCTTGGAACTTTTCCTTTAAATACAGGTAGTCCTTGGATATCCGTTTGTCGTGGATTTTTCCCTAAAAATAATACAGAATTATTAGTCCCTATTGAATGGTGATATTTTTGAGTACTGCTAGATCCTTGGTTGATCAGATTTTGTATTTTTTCTTCTCCAGTAGCATTTTTATCACGATTGGTTTGTAATATAACTTCATTGAATACTAAGACTAAAACCTCAAAACACTTCCGCCATTCTCAGTTAATATCCACTCCATAGCACCACCCACATCCATTCTCTTACGGTTTATTTTTCCCCTGCCACCCCAATTCTTGTTGATTGTATTGCAGATTTAATGATGCTGAAAATACTACATTTATTATCTGAGAAGAATATTTTCCGGTAATGAGCTGTAAGTGTTTTTAAAAATAAAGGTTGGGGGCCCCTGGGTGGCTCAGTTGGTTAGGCGTCCGACTTCGGCTCAGGTCATGATCTCGCGGTCCGTGAGTTCGAGCCCCGCGTCGGGCTCTGTGCTGACAGATCAGAGCCTGGAGCCTGCTTCGGATTCTGTGTCTCCCTCTCTCCTGACCCTCCCCCACTTGCACCCTGTCTCTTCCTGTCTCTAAAAAATGAATAAACATTTTAAAAATTTAAAAAAAAATAAAGGTTGGTGTGGAGAAATAAACCTTTTTCATTTTGCACGAAGTGTCCTCTAGTGGCGCCATTGGGGCGGAGTCTGTAGGTCAACACTTAGCAATAGGAGGATCTCAATAGGCCTTTTGAAAGCAGAGTCCAAAGTATTGCTGTGCAGTGTGGGTCAGGTTCAGGGTGAGCATCTGTTATGCTCAGTACTGAGAGCATTAGTCACGTCAGCTTTGCAGAGTTGGTACAAAATTTTTACCAGCTCGTAAAACTGTTTTACGACCAGAAGGAATGCCAGCAATAAAACAAACGAACTCCTAACAAATCAACTGGGCACGTAGCAATTTTCAAGTTCGGATATGCTTCCAGTGAGGAAAACTCCCGTGTCGTTGGTGACGAGCTTGTAGTGGTTTGGATTCGGTCATTCTGATTTGAGTATTTGTAAATGGAGACTAATTTTTCACAAATGTCTAGCCTGATATCCCACGTCAAGCCTTTGACTGTACTCTGTTTAGATACCACGAAATACTGGATGACCCCTGTATGAAAATGTCACTCCTTTTTTGGAGTGGCTTGAATTTTTCATATGTTGATTGGTTGATTATTTGTTTATTTGTTTGTTTGTTTATTATTGAGAGAGAGAGAGAGGATGAACAGTTGGGGAGAGGCAGAGAGAGAGGGAGACACAGAACCTGAAGCAGGCTCCAGGCCCTGAGCTGTCAGCACAGAGCCCGACGCGGGGCTTGAACTCAACAACAGTGAGAGCGTGACCTGAGCCGACATCGGACACTTCACCTGCTGAGCCACCCAGGCGCCCCTCATGTGTTGATCTTCTTTATTTTCGTGATCAGTGTTCATAAAAGTGGTAGCAGTTGGCAGTATTTCCTACTCCGAATTTAAACTTCTTTTATTATGGGAAATTTCAGGCATAAAGAAGTAGACACTGGGATGATGAACCCCAGTTGAATCACCTGTCAAATCCTGGCCAGTCTACTTCATTTTTATCCCCCTGTTCCCCAAAAGGATTATTTTGAGGCAAATGCAAGACATTTGTGGTTTTAGTTGTAAATGCTCCTGTATATACTTTAAGAAGATAAAGACTTTCTTTAAAAACATAGCCATAATGACATTATGACATTGAAAAACTAACAGCAAAGTTCTCAGTGTCGTGCAATATTCAGTCATGGTTTATTTATTTACTTTACTTAAAAAAAAAAAAATTTAGTTTTGAGAGGGAGAGAACATGCGAGTGGAGGAAGGGCGGAGAGGGAGAGAGAGAGTCCCAAGCGGTCTCTGTGCTGTCAGCCCAGAGCCCATCACGGGGCTTAACTCACGAACCCGTGAGATCATGACCTGAGGCCAAATCAAGTGTTGAGCCACCTGGGTGCCCCTCAGTCATGGTTTAAATTTCCTTTTTGGTGGTGTATTCAGTTGTTTTACAGGAGCTCAAGCCAAGTCTGCATGCAGGTGTTTGGGCTGCGCTCATCCTAAATCTTTTGCCCTGGAGGCTCCACCTCCCTCCCCACCCCCCTTTTCAGTTCCTTTGTTGAAGGAACCCGGCCAATTTGCCCTGTCCTGCTTGCACCATTTTAACTTAGTTCCAGTGTTTTCCTTACTGGACAAATACAGCTTTTGACAAATCATTATCATACTGTTGGTCCAGTATATTTTGTGGGAAATAGAGCTATTTGGGGTTTATAAATTGTTGTAAAAAATGTGATATTTCTTATTTTATTTGAAGTGTTTTTTGTTTTGTTTTTGTTTTTTACTGTTGTGAAGTACGTTTTTCATCAGTGGCTGACGTGGCTGTGATCCTGAGTGTGAGCCGGGTGTTGGGTTAGCCGTGACTGAGGTTGGTGGTTAATGTTCCCAGTGGTGATGCAGGGGCTGGGGTGGGGCGGTGGGGTGGCAGGGTGGGCATCGATGGCCTCTCTTCTCAGCCTTGTGGACGTTCTTGTGGACTCCTGAGTGTGGCTGCAGGGATGCCTCTCCTCCCCCAGCCTGCAGGTCTGATTCCCCTCCCCCAGTGTTTCCCCCGTAGGGCATCTTAATGAACCCCAAGTATTTAAAGGGTTGATTTATGTTTAGCTAAAATCCTTCCCTTTTCCCCATACTTTACATCGACTTGTTCAGTTTTTTCCTATTAGTTTCTTTTTTTTTTTTTAAGTTTATTTATTTTGAGAGAGAGCATGCGTGCCTGCATGAGCACGATGGGGGGGGGAGGGGCAGAGAGCGAGGGAGAGAGAGAATCCTAAGCACGTAGTCTGATTCAGGGCTCCATTTCAGGAACTGTGAGATCATGACCTGAGCCGAAACCAAGAGTTGGATGCTTAACCGACTGAGCCACCCAGAGGCCCTTTTCCTATTAGTTTCTTACAACGCTTTATATTAGGGAAATTAACCCCTTTTCTTATATATGTTTTTCTTTGCCTTTTGTGAGCACTTGCCCGTGTTTTGTTCTGAGTTTATGACTACAAGGTGAAGTATAGGGTGCTGGGGTCTGAGCTCTCAAGTGCTGTCCTCCTTTCTAGCTGTATGTCTCCCCTTCTTGGGATGGGTGTCCCCCTACTTCCTGTGCTGGAGAGAATGCTGCGTGGCTCTGGGGTGGCAAGGCAGGGCCTTTGGTTTTCATGGAGTCTGGGTGTGTGAGAACCTCCAGGAGCACGCGGTTCCCCATCCCCAGGGGTGGCATGTGTCTGGCTGGAGTGCCTCCGGGTTGGGGAGAGGGGCACCTCCAGTGCCTGGGGGTTCAGGGTAGTGAACAGGGACCTGCGTGCAGGATGTGGGTGAGTGGGCCCCGGGGATGCAGTGGTCGGGGGTGGTGAGAGCGAGGACTCTGAACCGTCATCTCAGGCGCTCTGGTTCTGTAACTGAACTTGTGAAAAGTTAGCTCCCTGTACTGGGCGTCTGTGGGTGATGCTGTGCTCTTACTGGTCCCTGCAGTCCAGCTCTCAGAGACCTGGTGGGGTGGGCTGTCCAAAAAACACCTGTAGTGTGGCTGAGCAGGGCTGTGCTGGTGGCGGCGGGGGGGGGGGGGGGGGGGGGGGGGAGCAGCGGCCAGGCGAGCGCCGAGGCCAGGCGCTGAGTGCAGGTGTGGGTACGTATTCAGTTCGCCCAGAAGCACCAGAGATTCTGGAAAAGTGTGGTTGTGATCAGATATTGTAGTAGAATTCACTTTCACTGAAGGACTGGTTTAAGGAGAATGCAGTTTTGACCAATCCTTTATCATGCAGATGCAGACTGCACAAAGCCAGGCATCCTTTTTTGAAGTGTTAAACTTTTGCCAGCTTTCCAATAAAGTTTTACTGATTTACAGAAAGCTTCTGTCATTTGCCTTGTTTTTAGTGTGTTTCATCTCTGGCTTACCAGAGGCTTACCAAAGGCCACATGGAACCAGAGTAATTCTTTAAAAAGTCTTGGATAAAAGCAGCTTTCTTCCTATTTATTAATTCTGGGGACAGTGAGTTAAAAGATTCAGGAGGACATCTACCCTTTCTTCTCTACTAAGTGTCTCGATTATAGTCCTATGTGTCTTATTTCTTTTATGCCCTCATTTTTATATTACTGAAAAAGTATCAAGCACAGAGGGTTTGTTTTTTATTTTATTTTGACGCTTATTTATTTTTGAGAGACAGAGATAGAGCAGAAGTGGGGGAGGGGCAGAGAGAGAGGGAGACACAGAATCCGAAGCAGGCTCCAGGCTCTGAGCTGGTAGCACAGAGTCTGACATGGGGCTCGAACTCATGAACCGTGAGATCATGACCTGAGCCGAAGTCAGGCACTTAACCAACTGAGCCACCCAGGCTCCCCTTGTTTTCTTATTTTAAAAATGTATCTTAGAAATGCTTGGGTTCAGTTGGATAATGTGACATACCATGTAATGTAGGTAGTGTGGCATCCAGCCTGACAGATGTAATTGTTGATGTTTAATTAGCATTTAAATTTTTTTTTTTAACGTTTATTTATTTTTGAAACAGCGAGAGACAGAGCATGAACGGGGGAGGGGCAGAGAGAGAGGGAGACACAGAACTGGAAGCAGGCTCCAGGCTCTGAGCCATCAGCCCAGAGCCCGACGTGGGGCTCGAACTCACAGTCCGTGAGATCGTGACCTGAGGTGAAGTCGGATGCTCAACCGACTGAGCCACCCAGGTGCCCCTAAATTTTTTTTTTTTTTAACATTTATTTATTTTTGAGACAGAGAGAGACAGAGCATGAACGGGGGAGGGTCAGAGAGAGAGGGAGACACAGAATCTGAAACAGGCTCCAGGCTCTGAGCAGTGAGCACAGAGCCCGACGCAGGGCTCGAACCCACAGACTGAGATCATGACCTGAGCTGAAGTCGGACGCTTAACCGACTGAGCCACCCAGGCGCCCCCAAGTAATTAGCATTTAAAACAAGGGAAGCCATTTTTATCACATCTAAAGTAT
This sequence comes from Puma concolor, assembly GCF_028749965.1. Taxonomy (NCBI): domain Eukaryota; kingdom Metazoa; phylum Chordata; class Mammalia; order Carnivora; family Felidae; genus Puma; species Puma concolor. The sequence goes on from NC_141672.1 coordinate 3,505,851, forward strand.
TACTGTCCAAACTGTTCAAACAATTTTTATAAGCCCCTTTTTAGGGGAAAAAACCCCCACACAAGCAGGTTCTTCTACACGTTTAGAAGCATTTTGATGAAGCACTGTTTCCACCTTAGCCTTGTTGCCTTGGTCAAGGGCTTTGGAACAATGTGCCTGGAGCACCCGGAAGCATGAGCTTTGAGACTACAGTGGGTGACAGCTGGTGGAAGGTGGTAGCTGGCCCTGGAATAGGGGGTGAGGCTAGGCAGAGAAGCTGGCCTTTCTTCATGGCTCCTTTCTGGAAGGAAACAGGGTATCACTTTGTTTTTAATGGTTTTTTTTCTTTGTCTTTTTGAGACAGAGAGAGCGAGCGAGCACAGGAGGGGCAGAGACAGAGGGAGACATGGAATCCGAAGCAGGCTTCAGACTCTGAGCTGTCAGCACAGAGCCTGATGCGGGACTCGAACTCATGAACCATGAGATCATGACCTGAACCCGAGTCGGGCGCTTAACCAACTGAGCCACCCAGGCGCCCCAGGGTATCACTCTTGAGAGCAGCCTGCTGGGTTCTTTCCCCTGGTTCAGAAGCAGTGGCCTGGAAAGTCAGCGAACTGCTTACTGGAATTGCTGGATGCGTTGCCCTTTTGAATCTTCCTTGCCTGCTTGTTTTCATGTCTGGCCACTGGAAACTGAGGACCAGGTTCTAGAAGATTCATGTAATTTTTGTAGAGACAGTCTTTTCCCTTCCAGAGACTTCTATTCCTCATATAAAAATACAGAGCTAGTGGCTAAAGAAAGTAAAATCTAGAATGGATTTTAGGTAAAGGGAAGATTACCTGTAAAAAGGATTACTCTTAACCTTTTTTTTTTTTTTTTCCCTTTACACCATAGTATTCCTGGTATATTGACCATTCAGTTCAGAGTGATCAGTGATTGCCACGTGGACTTGGATCGTTGAATATTTAGCTCTGGGTGGCTGTTGTGGACATTGGAGAAAATGGTTTTTATACAGAAGGTTTACAAGCTTACGTAGGACTCTTCTGGTCTCAGGATGTATGCTAGAATTTTTTAAAAAACATATCTCTGGCATTAATTTGTTTTTCTAGTGTTTTCCAGTCCAGTGAATTTAAATACGGTCCTTTAAAACAAGAATTCCATATATAGTACTCAGATGAAAGAGTGCTCCGTATGTAAAGGTCATGAGCATGCAGCTTTAAGGAAGGGCTTAGATGACGTCGGAGGAGGGTGGGGCTGGGAGGTCAGGGGTTCTTACTCCGTATCCTTAGGGCCAGGCAGGGAGTGTCCCTTCCGCCAAGTGCTGGTGAAAGCAAGTGATGGCGACAGGGGCGGGAAGGACCGGAGCAAATGGTAGGCAGCACGTAGCGGTGGTTTCCGGGCAAGGCCCCGAAGAGGGAAGGCCTGTGTCCTGGGAGAGCCCCAGAGGTGTGGGGTGAGGGACCAGGTGCTGTCTGCCTGAGCACAGGCTAACACCTGGGGCTGCTGGCACTGCAGACGGCTGTCCGTCTGTCCCCGTTTGTTTCTGTGGGAAAGAGAATGGGGGTGAGAAGGGGAGCAGTGAGTTTTCCTGTGATGAGCCGATGATCACAACACGATTTTGACGGCTCTGTGTATTGATGCAGTGAGCCCTGTGCTCATGGTTCACGTCCACAGTCTCGTTTCATTCTCCCAGTGGCCCTCAGTCCAGGGTTCTCTCTCATTTCCTGGAGGCTAGACTGGAGCTCAGATGAACCGTCTTGTAACGCCAGTGGGGTGGCCGAGTCTAACTCAGGTGCCTGCTCCCAGCCACTGTGTTTGTTGCTTCGTTTCAGTAACTTCTTTAAATATTCTTCATACCGTTTTTTAAATTTTTATTTATTTTGAGAGAGTGAGCAGGTGAGGGGCAGAGAGAAAGAATCCCAAGCAGAGTCCACACTGTCAGTGCAGAGCCCATTGCAGGGCTCGATCTTATAACCCTCAGATCAAGACCTGAGCCGAAATCAAGAGCTTAACTGACTGAGCCACCCAGCACCCCACTAAATGTTCTTAAAACCTCTGAAATAAATGAATCATGTACCCAAGTAGGCTCTGTGGTGACCCCCACCCCCAGGCATAACCCCTTCTTCTAGTAGTAGCCACTGCTGTGACCAGTATCACAGGTTAGTTATGCCTGTTTTTCAAAAAGTTTATTATTGTTTTAAGTGTGCAGAGAAGTGATTCTGATATCACAGATTTGTACAGCCATCACCACTATCTAATTCTACAACATTTTCACCACCCGTGAAAGAAACCCTACACCCATTAGTAGTCACCATTCCCCTCCCCCAGCCCCTGACATCCTACTTTATGTCTCCATGGATTTGCCTATTCTGCACATTTCATATAAATGCAGTCATAAAATATTTGGCCTTTGTGATGGCTTCTTCATTTAGCAAAATGTTTTTAAGCTTTATCCATGTCGTAGTATGTATCGGTATTTTCTTAATAGTACTTCATCGTGTGGATAGACAACATTTTGTTTATCTGTTCATCAGTTGATAGGCAGTTGGGTGGTATCTCATTTTTGGCTGCTGTGAATAATGCTGTGAATATTTGTATGCAAGTGTTTGTGTAGACATATTTTCATTTCTGTTGAGTAGATAAGTAGGAATGGAATTGCTGGGTTTGGGGATAAACTCCATGTTTAGCATTTTGTGCAACTACAAGACTGTTTTCCAAAGTGAGCACATCATTGTACAGTCCTTTTAGCAGTGTAGGAGGGTTTCTGTTTTTCCACATCCAGCCAACACTTGTTACTGTTTTTTCTTTTTTATTCTAGCCATGCAAGTGGGTGTGAAGTAACCCATTGTGATTTTGATTTGTATTTCCCTGGTGGCTAATCATGTTGAGCATCTTTTCATGTGTTTATTAGACATTTGTGTATCTTCTTTGGAGAAATGTCTGTTCACATCCTTTGCCCATTTTTTTTTTTTAATTTTTTTTTTTCAACGTTTATTTTATTTTTTTTGGGACAGAGAGAGACAGAGCATGAACGGGGGAGGGGCAGAGAGAGAGGGAGACACAGAATCGGAAACAGGCTCCAGGCTCCGAGCCATCAGCCCAGAGCCTGACGTGGGGCTCGAACTCACAGACCGCGAGATCGTGACCTGGCTGAAGTCGGACGCTTAACCGACTGCGCCACCCAGGCGCCCCTCCTTTGCCCATTTTTAAGTTGGCTGATTTGTCTTTTTATTGGTGAGTCGTAACAGTGTTTTGGTATATTTTGGATATAAGTTCCTTATCAGACATACAAATTTGTGCATACTTGAAAATTTGCACATATTGTCTCCATTCTATAGTTTGTCATTTCATTTTCATTGGTGTCCTTTGAAGTACAAACATTTTTAGTTTTGCTGAAGTCCAATTTATGTTTAGAAATTTTCTTGCTTCGGTTTTGGTTTCATGTTTCAGAAACTTGCCTAGTCCAGGGTCACAGAGATTTATTTGTGTGCTTTCTTCTAATGGTTTTATGGTTTTAGCTCTTTTTAGGTCTTTGATCCTTTCTGGGTTACTTTTTGTGTATGGTGTGAGGTAGAGGCTCATATCTATTCTTTTGCATGCGAGTATTAAAGAGTTTGTTAAAGAGACTGTTTTTTCCTCATGAATTGTCTTGGAGTTGTGTCTGTTTCAGAGTTTCAGACAGTGGAATCACATAGGATTGTGTGTCTGCTCTCTTTAGCTTCACGCTGTGTCTTTGACATTCATCAGTGTTGCGTGCAGCAGTTCCTTCTTTTTTTGTAGGTATGTGTGCCCGTTGCACCAATACTGCACATTTGTCTGCTCTCCTGGGCATTGGGTTGTTAGCGCTTATGGCGGTTTGAATTAAGCTGCTCTGAACATTCTTGTGTCTTTTTGGTAGACATAGCTGGATCACAGGGTGTGCACGTATGGGAGCTCAAGAGATAACAAATACAAATGGGGAGAATGTAAGGATGACAAATAATCTGTTAGAAGGGTATGGAAGGATTGTTTACTCTGATTACCAGCTTTTAAAGAATTTGCGTGATACGCTTCACCTTTAACCAGAACGATACTGGCTACCAGTGACTGTTCGTGCCGCAGAAGATGTACTGACCATGAAAGCAGGAGCAGCTGTTACCTTACCATGTGGAAGGAAAGCCAGACTTCTCTGATTTGCAGCAGTGGCACACACAGAAAATCTGATAATATACTCTGCCTGGAGGATTCTGTTAAGAACACTAAGAAAAATAAGGGGAGTTATTTTTTCCTCTCATTTTAAAATTGGAAAATTTGTTCTGAGAAATATGAATAATCATATATGTGAGAAATAAAGATAAAAAGAGAATAAAAATACCAGCCATTTATATGAACTTGGGCTTTGTGTTTTCTTAGCTTACTTTATCAAAAGCAGGTAATGATCTCTATCCTGCAGGTTTTAGAGATTGTTTTATGACATCCGTGACACGTATGAAAACGTTAAGCAAGGGGTGGCTGCCGTTAGCAATGGAGTGGATTTAATATTTTATCAAATATTTGGGGTGGAAGAAAGAGTAAAAGACTAATTTACTCAGCCAGGATCTCACTTAAATAGGACCGTGGCGTAAGTTTGAATGAATGGTAACGGAAGGTTGGTGGATATTGTCTGGTTGCTGAAAATTCCCTCAAATGACTGATTACTGAAATTCGGTCACCTTTATTTTGAATGTGTTGATTTGCTGACGGATGCTCTGCAGACTTCCCACTTTGTGCTTTTACTCTCCCCACTGCTTGACTCCCAGCTGCAGTGTCCTTCCTGTATACCATGTTGTTAGTGTCCTTTGTCTCGAGCCCTGTGACTGTGTCTTCAGGAATTGTGCCAGCCAGGCTCGAGCACGAGATGAGAACCAGGAGGAGCAGGTTAGGACGTACTCTGACAGACTGGTGGCAGGAACTTTGGAGCCCCTCTTCTTCCCTTCCCTTCCACCACACAGAGGTGGTGTAGACACGCCCCCTTCTGGGTTCCCGTCCTTGCCCTTGCCGTTACTCCTGCCCTGCTTCCTGCCCCGCTGGTCACAGCCCAGTTGTAAGTGTCTGCACAGGATGGCTCTGGCCTTGTGCTGGGTAGGGGGGAGGGGTCCGTCCTTGGTTGTCCATCCCCCGGCCCCTTCCTCGTCCTGGTGAGGGCCGGATGACCTGTGGGGCACCACCGTCTGTAGCCATAGAATGCTGAAGGTGAACTTTGTCAGTTATGATGATTCCTGGCTGCCTAGTTAACAAAGGAAGATTTGGGATTACAAAACCATCTTTAGAGCGGCTGTGATACTTACTGCTGAGCTAACAGACTGCACACTGTGATTGTAGGTGGCCTTACATACCTCTCTTTGGCACACTGTGAAGTCTTTATTATAATGTGTATGTGTGTATATACACACACACATATATACTTATAATCTCTGCTTGATAAAGCAGTATGTATGTTCCTAACTTTATTTTCTTTAGCAATATTAAAATTTTTTACTCAGAATTCAATAAAGATCAAGAAAAAAAAGAAAAGCCAGTGAGTAAAATCATTAATTTCTACCAAAAATAAAATAAAATAACCACAGAGCACTGGTGCGGGTGCGTGTGGTCGGAGCCCCGTGCGGGTGAGAGGGCAGTCCCAGGAGACACCGCTGAGGTCCCGGCACCAGCCTTGGAAAATGGAGTGTCGTTAACATTCATTGTAAGGAAATGGCTGTATTCTGTGGATTGCTGGTTGAAGCTTGAGACATTTAATTGATAACCCCGGGATTATGGTTTGCTGTTACCATCTAAACCAGTGAAAACGAGCTTTTTGTTGATAACATCTGTGATGTCAGTAACACAGACTCCTCTCCATCCCCGCCCCCATCCACGAGCCTGATGGGTTAGTTGATCAGTGAGATGTTAGCAGTTTCAGAACGGATCACCTTTACCTCTACCAAGATGAGTAGTCTTTTGTTTTTTGTTTGGTGAAAATGATTTCAGGCATCTAGTCCATGCATTTTTTTGTTTAGCAGCGAAACTCTTCAGAATGGTGCGTTCGTTCTCCCTGTGTTCACTACCTCCTCTCCCGTTCTCAAACTCACTGTAATCAGGCTTTTGTCCCTCAGCATTCCCTGAGCTGCTGCTGTGTCAGGGCCACTGTGATGTCCACATGGCAAAAAACAGTAGTTAATTCCCAGCTTGTCGCGCGTCTCGATCTGGTTCCTCCTCGAGGCTCCCGGCTGGTTCCTTCTCTTCCCCCCCAGCCTCCTGATCTCCAAAGGGCCCGTCCTCACATCCCCTCCTCTGTCTCTGCTAACCCCCAGGGATCTCATCCACGCCTGTGACTCTCATGCCAGCTGTACACCGAGTACCCACATTCACAGCTCACGGCCAGGCTCGGGTGTCCCGCCGCCTCCCGGCAGACAGGTGCAGCTCACCCCACAGTCCGCTCCATCCCCCCGCCATCTCACTCACCGGCGGCTCCCAGCAAACACCCCAACACCTCGGATAATTCGGATAATGCGCACACTGCATATGCAGCCGTGCAGGAAATCCTGTGGGCTCCACCTTCAAACTGGAGTCAGAATCCAGCCCCACCAACTTTGCAGCTTCTGTCCAGACCGCTGGCACTGTATAAACTCTCCTTCCTTACTCTACAACATTCCCAGTTTCCCTGCCCTTTTTCCTTTTTTCTGAAGGATTTACTGTTTTCCACATAACTGCCTGTTCTTCATACGTATGAGGAAGGTAGGGACTTTTGTTCCCAGACCTAGCCATGCTGCCTAGAACAGTTCCTGGGAAACAGAAGGTGCTTAATAAGTATTTGTTTAATTGATTCTGATACATTTTAGAACTTGTAGATAAAACCTTTTGGGTTCTTACCGGTTAGGTAGTGGTCATTACGTCAGGGACAACAAGCATTTTTATACAGTACTGTGGTTTACGGAATGCTTTCACGTGTTAACCTCATGTCTTCATTTATTCAGTCAACACAGACTTCAGTCAGCGTAACCTCCCCCCTACGGGATCCTGGGGTCCTCGCTGTGGCTTCCGAGTGACATAAACGAGCCAGGTCTGTGTTCATGCTGGCCCCCCTCACTTGCTCAGCCAGCTCCTTCTGCCCCTGCAGGTTCTTCCAGATGGAGACAGCTCGTCCCCTTCTCCATGCCTTTGCTCACACCGCCCCTCTCAGGCTCACGGCTGCGCGCTCTCACACACACAGGTGCTCCTGCGTCTAATACAGAAGCAGGACTTCAAGGATGATTTAACTTTGACTCATTTTTCCCTCTGTCTTCCACAACCCCCTTCAAAAAATACATTGTCATGTTTTCTCCCTTGTGCCCTCACAGCTGGTTTCTTTTCTTTGTTTTCTCTTTCACTCCTACAGCTTGTTCCTTAAAATTCTTTGTAGCCCTCCCCTTGCTTCCCCATGTGCCGTGTTCAGTGTGTTTCTGTCCCTGCTCTCTGCTAAGCCCAGAGGACCCCGAACGACAGGGACGTGGCCTCGGGAGGTGGCCCCGCGGAGGGGGTCCGGTCGCAGTCAGGCTTTCCTTAATAAATAGGGTTTGAATTGAATTTGGGCCGGAGGTCTGCATTGCTCAGATCTTGCAGGGCGTGTCTGAGATGGATAAGAAGCAGGTCCTTATCTAGGACTGAGAACTCTGGGACAAAGCCAGAGGGTCACCGCGCCATGATGCTGTTTACGGCAAAGGTGCGTGGTCAGCTGGTAGGTGCCCGTGACCAGCAGCGGTCCACATGGCTGAAGCGGAGGCCTGCAGCTGGCCTCAACCTCTGCTCACCTAGCTGGGTCTTTTGAATTCACCCTCCTGGTGAATAGTTCGGATGTTAAAGCAAAATACCTTCAGATCTGTGGCATTTGAAGATGGTCGCAGGTAAAGGAAGGGTGTGGAGGACTTAGAGCTCGAAGAAAAACTACAGAGGTGGTTGGAAGGCCCTAGGGGGCTGAACAGGACAGAAAGGAACGAGAAGCTGTGCCCGTTCCTGGCGAGGATGAGACGCAGTTTCCCCAAATCTTTGCACTCCATGGTTGGGTTCTTCACCAGCACCTGAGTGAAAGAAACAGACGAGCCACCGCATTAAATTACTATTTTTCTGACTTAAGTTTTGGGATGGGGTACGTCAGAGGGTAACAGAAACCTGAAACATTTCTTCTGTCCGTGTCAGTTCGCGTAATCCCAGAGCGAGGAGGTGGCTTAAGGGTCCTTAGGGAGGGGCACTGGAGGGTCGCTTCCGACCAGGCCTCCACTCCATTATCTCAGGCTGCCAGAGGGCGGAACGGCTGCCCCACCGGGACTCAGGACCCTGACCCTAGTGCCCTGAAAAGACATAGACTGGACCTGGCATCAGCCCTGGGTTCAAGGCCTGCAATCAGGGGCACAGATCCAGAGTTTCTTGCAAGACGAGGATAATGCCACCTCCCACCTGGCAGGGTTGCTGGGTCGGGTGGGCAGCAGTAACATGCATTTGGTGCAAACTCACAGCCATTTTGTGGCCACTCAGATGCTGTGGGTGGCTTCATAGCAGGTGCACCAGGAAATGCTCTAAATTAATGGCTGACTGTTTGACATGCACGCACTGTGCCCTGTACCTGTTTTATTGAGATGAAGTCAAACAAACAAAATAGCTAGAACTCCTATGTTAAACATTCTACTTAACCACAGGAAAAAAAAAAAAATGAATCCTTCGGAAGGGTTTTGTCCCATTTCGCCCCAAAGGTGGTAACCTGACTGTGCCCTTTCAAGCATGTCTTCAGCTCCTGCACTGCAGTTAATGACGAGCCTTTGAACAGGTTTGTGGAGCAGCCCCGTCCGGCCTGGCGGGTGTCTGTCACAGGCTGTGCCCGAGGCAGAATTTCCTTTCCCCTCATGTTTTGCACTTATAAAGACATCCTCAATCTGGGTGTCACCGAAGAAAAGGCGCAGGTCAGGTGGGAATGTGAAGGTCACCGAAACGATTCGAGTGCACTTCGCCGCCTGGCGGAGAGTTCCTTGACGGGGAGTCCGGAGACACGCGGCTTCAGTCAGGGATCAGAGGTGCCTCATCCACCGGGGGCGGGGCGGTCCTGAGTGCAGACTGTCTGGGGTGGTTTGGACTCTGCAGGCAAACTTTTCCTTCTCCCCTAATCTAGCATGTCCAGGAGCCTCTGCCTGGGGCAGCCCTGACGTTTAAGGTGTGCTCCTCAAAATAGACCACCCTCTAGGGCTGTATAGGGCCCCTTTTGGCACTTGGTTTACAAGGCTGCTTAGTGGCAATTATTGGGTACTATTTAGGTGTCATCCGTGTGTAATCGGCCTGGCGAAACTGTTTTGTAACAAGTCTTTATCTTCTTGGTAATTTTGCTGGATTCTAGGATCATTTTGGTGGTAGGTTTGTTTACTTATTGTTAAATATGACATATAAGTAATACTAATATAATAAGAAAACTATGTCACCCAATAGCTGTAGCTACCGTTTAATGAGAATTTAGTATATGCTAGACAGAGCTAATAAGTGCTTTGCTGGGGGGTGGGGTGTTATAACACGGTAATTTATAGTATATATAATATAATTCAACAGTCTCAGTCACTTTTTGGGTAGGCACCATTCATCTCAGCAGGTGAGCAGACAGCCTTAGAGAAGCCAAGGAGCTCTGCCGGGTTCACGCAGGGGCCCAGCGTGTTTGTGTCTAACACTGGGCCCTGGGGTAGTTTGCCCGGCCGCAGGCCCCTTCTGCTCAGTCCTGGAATGGTGATCTTGGAGGAGGTCACCCCAGCCTCGGCCCCTGCCATGTGCTAACCAGCACACAGTCTGTACTTTTGATTTTCCTGTTTCTTAACTTTAGAGTGTACATATACAACATGCTTCTAGTGACTCACGGAAGAAATGGCCTGAAACTGGCTTTCTTTCTGGTGTAGGCACCAAGGCACAATGCAGTCTTCTGTTTGTGCGTTTGTTGCATTTGTGTGACTTGTGTATATGCCTCACTCAGTTGGCTCTGCTTTTTATATCGTTCCATTGTACCCTAGGATTTTTTTTAAGTAGGCTTCGTGCCCAGTGCGGAGCCCCAGGTGGGGTTTGAACTCACGACCCTGAGATCAAGATCTGAGCTGAGATTAAGAGTTGGATGTTGAACTGACTGAGCCACTCAGGTGCCCCACTCGGGTATTTTTTTTTTTTTATTTAAATGTGTATTTGTATTCATATCAGTCGGGTAGTTGGCTTTAGAAATCAGACATCTGTTGTGACGACTGCTCACTTTGCATAGGCTCTTTGCCCAGCAGTTTGTGGGGGAGACTTGTGCTGCTCTCAGGTCGAAAAGACAGTCGCTTCTAAGTTGACACACAGCAGTGAGGCAGTGGGATTTTAGGTCGGTAATTTACAAAGCAGGGCGGGCCAAAATTACAGTGGTTTGAGAAAAGCAGTCAATCAACAACCGAGTGGATGCAGAGACGAAGGAATGCGTGGCTGACCCAGGAGTCCTTGAACTAGGTCTGAGCAAGGTTAGCCGAGGTGGGGCCAGCCAGCGTTAGTGTGATAGCAGGCTGTTGGAATGAGATCTTTCCTGGTTTATTGTTGACTCCCTGCTACCTCCCCACCCATCTCCCCACCCTGACTTCTCCAGTTTCCACTGACTCTGTCTGTGCCTTCCGGGCGTGAGTCAGAGGAGGGTAAGGGGCTTCTCTTTCAGTTCTCAGAAGTCTGAGATTGCGTTAAGTTAAAATGTGATGTTTGTTCATGTTACCACACTGTAATTCCTGATTATCAGCCTACCTGGGTGAGTTCATATTTAGAGGACTTTATCTACAGGGCCCCTTGGAAGATTCAGAACTGGCCATTTATAACCAGAAGGGTTTGTGACGGACTCCCGATGAAGGAAAGTGTTCTGTCATTTAACAAAATTAGATATTAAAACAAGTAAACCCCATTTGATGTAAGTTAAGCACATTTTTCAGAAACCTTATGATAGGTGTATCAGCGGTCTGAACTGTGAGAATGAATTTGAAGCAGTTTTGAAACTGACTAAGCTGGTACTTGGAGGAAAGTGTCTGCTTTTTCTGCCCCTTGTTAGATGACAGCCTCAGCCTGACTCTCCGTCCTGCCCTGCTCTCCAGTTCCCCTGTGTGGGCTCATCGGGGTCAAAGTCATGCCTTGCCCACTTACCGTCCTGCCTGTGGCCATACTCCCCGTCCTTGGGGTGCTGTTCTGGCTGGCCCTTTCTCCTCTGTGAGAAATGAGGTCCGTAGAGCATGGGCATGTTCCTGGGACTCCAGTGCCATTCCTGGGCTCCTCCCAGAGCTGCCCCTGTCCTGTACCCAGCCAGCAGTGGGGCCGCCGCTGTGTGCAGCAGCAGGTGTTTGACCTGTGGTCCCTGGATGGGACCTGAGCAGTAGCTGGCAGTTGCTGGGGGAGGACTTCCAAGAGCGGAGCCCCACACCACAGAGTGGAGTGGACTGACACTGGGGAGGGAGGGGAGCTGTTCCTCGTGTCCCCTTGTCACTTGGCTTTGGGGGCTCCTGTTTCTTCAGTAGCAAATGTATTATGTGCGCTGGGTAATCTGTACGACCGGTTCCAGATGCCTGACCACTGAGTGGCTGAAGCTGCCACAGTGGAGCGGGCGGGTGACGGGGGCGGGCAGCGCGGGTCGAGTCCAGAGGGAGGTCATGGTGCGAGCTCGAAGGGGGCAGAGTGGCACTTCCCGTGTGCCTTCCTGTGGGCTGCTGCTCTATGACACAGTCCTCTTTCCTCTGAGTGTCCCTCCCTGACACTCCTTCCAGCCAGTCTGATCTTATTTCCTCTCCTGATAAACAAACCAAAGGCGGGGGGGGGGGGGGGGGGGGAAGGGGCATTGGTTTCTCATTTCACAATGATTTTCTGTCCGTTTCAGCCAAAGATCCTCCCTCCACCCCCAGTTCTTCCTGGCAAAGTGCTTTCCTGTTTAAAGGGAACCCTGGACTCCAGTTTTTCCTTATAGATGGGATCTCCTGTTGGCTAGTGCTTGCCTTTGGTTGATTAATTCATTGCCTTTTAGGGCAGTAAGAGAGTTCTTTTGGGGACAGTCTTGGGTTGTGGAAGAATGAAGAGATTAGGAAAAGAAAAATCTCTGAATAAACATTTAGCGCTCTAAGGGCTAAAGCTTTGTTCAGTCTTTTTTGGTGGAAGATATCCTAGGTTGTTGAATATACTTTTACCTTAGAAAATATGACACCACTCCCCCCCCCCCCCACCCCCTGCCACCGGAGGAGGTGACCTTTTTCTGACACCGCATCGTCAGGTGGGCATCCAGTCTGCTGTGGCACTGCATCCCCACCGTGGTGCTAGGGCCTTGGGCAGTGGTGGGTAACAGGGCGGAAGTAGCCCTGCCTTCCCGGGCCTTCCGGGCCAGTGGGGAAGATGTCAGTGAGCTGGTATGGCTCCGAGGCCTACTTCCTGGAGGACTGATGGGCTCCTGACCCGGTCAGCCGGCTGGAGTTGGGGCCACCTCCCACCTCGGGGGTCCCAAGGATGAGCAGGAGCCTGTGGGGGTGAGGGTTCTGCTTAGGAAGACCCAGGCTTGCCTGAGGGCCTGAGCAGCAGAAGGACCTGAGGTGTGGTGGGACCGGGGTGGGGGACGGGGGTGTAGGGAGGCCCCCCGGAAGGCCCACACGTGCAGCAGGCTCTGAGCACGCAGGTCTTAGCCCGGAGCCATGCCCCGCTGTGAGGAGTCCGAACCGGGGAGGTGATGCGACTGTGTCGGCTTTGGCACAGGTGGTGCCGTGGCCGGAGAGGCTGGAGAGTGGGTGCGAGGGCACAGGCGAGCTGGGAGGTCCCTGCAGAGGGACGGGGGCACCAGGGAGTGGTCCGAGATGGTGCGCAGGTGCAGGCTCAGGGGGAGGTGTGGGCGGCGCACGACCCTGAGCAACCCCACCCCTGCAGTTGCTGGAGCCAGAGTCCCGCGGGGGCCTCCGGCAGCCGGGCCCGCTTCTCTGTCCTGGTGCCAGCACACGGGCGCCCAGCGAGTGTTTGCTGAGCTGTCACCTTTTGGTGTTGGCTCATGGGATGTGGAGGAGAGGTAATTTCACCCTTTCCAAAATGTATAATAGTTATGTTTCTCTTACCTCAAAATCTACAGGTTCATTATCACCGTGAAAATCAAACATTTTAAACATTATAGCTGATCTGTTTTCTTCACGTTACCTGAGATGTCTGTCTTCTAGGAGAACCTTAGCGTAAATGATATTTAAAGTGAATACCAGGGGCGCCTGGGTGGCTCAGTCAGTTGAGCATCTGACTCTTGATTTTGGCTCAGGTCATGATCTCCCGGTTCGTGGGTTGGAGCCCCGCATCGGGCTCTGTACCGACGGCACGCAGCCTGTGTGGGATTCTCTCTCTCCCTCTCTCTCTGCCCCTCCCCTGCTCACGCTTTATGTCTTTCTCTCTAAATAAAAATAAAATAAACATTAAAAAAAATAAAAAATAAAGTTTTCATCTTAAAACAGTTTTTTTAAATGAGCCCAAATGGTGTTTTAATTGTTGTGGTTTTGCTCTGCATCCTGCATACTTTGAATGGGTGACAAGCTGAGTCACACCCCAGTGCATATAATTTCCTGGGACGTTCTGTATCCCGAAGAGCATCCCAAGCTCTAGATTAAGTCAGCGAAGTAACATTGGCAGACTGAAAAGAGGCTTAAGAAATGCCAGTGCCCGGGCTCCTCCAGGTCGGTGGGCTCCAGATTCCTGGCAGTAGACTGTCCTCCCCTCCCGTCCCCATCTCTCCTCTACCCCCCGCGTCACCTGGTGCTTCTGAGGTGGTGAGTTTTTGCACGTGTGAAACAGCAGTCAAGTTTTACAAGGTTGGCGTCCTCGCTGCCTTGGGCCCCGCAGCAGAAACAGGGAACGTGTTGATTGCACGCTGCCGTCATCCCTCCCTTCCCCCCCCCAAACCTGCTCACCCTGGGTCTGTCCCACGGGAGTCAGTGCACCGTCTGCGGCGGTCCCCTCGAGTTCTTCCGCCCACGTCGCAGGCCACTGCGCTTCCACAGCCTAACCTGGGTGCGGCCGCTGCTTCCTCCTCTCCCGCCGTGTGGGTGTCGTGTGTCGTCATCATGTGTCGTCGGCGGCGGTGGGAGGCGGCACCCTCAGCTCTCTCTGCTTCCACACCTGTCCCTACGTTCACCTCCTGTCTCCTCGTGATTACACTCAGGTTATGTAACTTGGGCAGGAAAGTCACAGAAGTGACGCTGCATTTTCTCACTGGGTCCCATCAGGTGACGTCACAATTTCGTTTTGTCACACGGCTGGTGGTAGTGTTCGCTCTGATCCCCTGATTTAGGTAGTGGTGTTCTCCAGACCTCGCTGTAAAGTCACCTGTTTCCCTTTGTTGGTAACTATTGTGTTTGGATTTACTTTGAAACTATATAAATACCTCATTTCTCATTAGATTTTTAAACTTTCAGATCAGTATGGACTCCTGGTTTCCTCTTTAATGTATGTAGTCTGTGACCATTGGCGTTGATTTTGAGTACCCATGACTCTTCGAGCCCTTCTTTGCTTTCTGGCACAGAATGTTCTAGCGCCGGCTCTGGGAGGGCCCGAGGAGTCCTGGCTCCTTTGCCGGAGGCTGGTATTTAGAAACCGAGCTCAGGCGCTAGATGCGCTCGTTGTTGGATGTTGCTGCCTCCTGGCCTGTCGGTGGACAGAACGAGGACCCTGTGTATGTACCCAGCCGTTCAGGTCTGTGTTTTTGATGTCCTGTATATCATCATGAGGTCGCACTGACACCCCCGATTCTGATCCAGTCCTGCAGGGTTTATTCTCCCTTACTCGTCTTTGTTTTTAATTTTTTTTAATGTTTATTATTTTTGAGAGACAGCGCGTGAGTGGGGGAGGGGCAGAGAGAGAGGGAGACAGAATCCGAAGCAGAGCTGTGAGCACAGAGTCCGATGCGGGCCTCGAACTCACGAGCCATGAGACCGTGACCTGAGCTGAAGTCGGACGCTCAAACGACTGAGCCGCCCAGGCTCCCCAATTCTCCCTTATTGGTAACTCCCTTCCCTGACAGTGAGGACCCTGGATCCCGTTATCCTGAGTTTGTTCATTTATTTGATCAGTCCTCCTGGTTACGACCCATCTCCCATCCCGTTGCCCTGCAGGAGCGTCCTCTTGACCCAGCATCTCCCCGTTGGGGCTCTGACCCCGCTCCCTGTTGGGCTCTGCCTTAAGGGCTCCAGAAGGAGACTGGAGGGGGGTGGAGGAGGGAGAGGGGCCCGGGGACTTCCTGCCTGCTCCTCTTTGAGTGATGCCCCTGTAACCCTTCTTCCTCCAGGCCAAAGTGCCTGCCAGTAGTAGCTGCTCAAGGACATCTGGGCGTCAGGTGGGCTTCTCTCCCTCTCAGCTTCTCGGGTCCCCGCCCGTGAGCACAGAGACCCCAGTGCCAGCAGCAGCCCACCCTCAGCCGTGTGGAGCCCTTTGCCTAGTTTCCGGAATTCCCTCCTTCGGTTCCCTGACCCCACGGGTAGTCGTGTTGCTTCCTGCGTGTGCGCCTGCTGTGTCTGTGGCGAGTTAGCGCTCCTAACGGTTCTTTACGTGAAACTTTGGTGCTCAGAGAGCTGGTGTGCTTCTGTCTCTGGGCTCCGCCCGACCCGGATGACAGGGTCACCCTGGTTTTGCATTGACTCTGGTTGACAGCCCCCTCTCTGCCGTTCACCTGAGAAGTCCCGTGGGATCAGCGTGACTTGGTGGCCCTGCGCAGTGGACAGGGCGGTCTGCTGCCGTGCCTGCTTGTCTTCGTGATTGGTACACGCCAGTGTCACGTTTTCACTGCGTCCTCAGAACTCTTGGGTCTTTTCAAGCGTTCGTCCCATTTTCCCTGGTTTTCCCGTTCATCTGACTGGCCTGGTGAATTCATGCCCATCCAGTTCGGGGAAATTTGCGCAGAACTGTGTACAAGGCAGAAGCAACAAGACCGTTTGTATCAAAGAGGAGGAGGGAACTCGACGAGGAGGATAAGGTGATCGATGTGGAAAGAACAGGGATGGCCGCGAGGCACTTCGCTCCTACCTGCCTCGGTCCTCAGGGTCAGTGGGCCCCTGAGGTGGGTGAGGAGTCCCGGAGGACGAAGTGGCTTCTCTGGCACGGCTGGCTACCAGGTGGTACACGGAGGAGCTGAAGCTGCAGAATGGGCGCTGGGCCGCTCGCCCCCGACCCCCCTGCACCGTCAGGCCACGCCAACGCGTAGAGATGGTTACAGCTGGAAGTTACGACAAACACTGCATGTTGTCAACGGCAGACGAATAATGGGTTATCTATTTTTAAAAGCCGTTTAGCAGAAAGTAGGATTGAAGGTTAGATCTTTAAAGAGTGGATAACTTTGTAGGCTCTAATAGTGAAATGACGAAGGAAAAAAATGAATCAGTTCAGTTTTGTTGAAAATATTTTTATGAAAAGTAATTTCTGTAAAGTAAAAATAGCGTAATTGAGATGAAAAGCAGGAACCGAGCGGAGGCGTGGCGTTTACAGGTGGCATGTTTCACAGAGTCAGAGTAAAGCACTTATGCAGTAGGTTAAACAAGATTAAGACGTGATCGGTGAGCAATTGTGATGAGTGGGTAGTCCTCCCCGTAGGGCTTACGAGTAGACTCGCCAGGCCTCAGAGAACTGTCCGTTCAAAGGCAGGTGAACCATCCGTGTATGGTGTTGGGGGGCGGGGTGTGGTGACAGATTAGGAACCACAAAAAAAGTTAGTGCCTTTTGGAGAATCCTGGAATTTCATCCTAAAATTACTTTAAAATAGTAAAAAAGCTTCTGTGCATGCAAAGGTTCATTGCAGATTTATTCACCATAAAGAAGGTACTGATTTTCAAAATTAAAAGTTTAACCTGTCTGTTCAGTAGACACATGATTTACAATTGTTGGTGCACCAACTTAGTGAAATAGCATGCATCTGTTAAAATGATAATTGAGTGGTACAGAAACATGAGACATCTAAAAAGTAAAAGAATACAGACGATATGAAACATGGAATATGCCTACGAGCAAGAGTGGCACGGGGTCACGGGCAAATTAAAAGTGGCTCATTACGGGTAGGATTCTCTTTGATTTTCATGAATATGTGTTTGGGTTGTACATTGAAAACAGTGACTGCCACCTCTCGTGAGTCTTGGGGTTTTGTGGAACAGTCCAGAATGTTGCATTATGCCCCTGCCAGAGCGAGCATCTCTGCGGTGTGCACTCAAGTGTGCTCTGTGCCACAGTTTGTTCGTAGCGGGTCAGCTCTCTTTCCTCTCCTACACTCTCCCTTCTGGTGGTAAAATACAACAGATGAGATTTGCTGGGATCGTTTTTTTTTCATTGTACAATGAACGGTACCATGCGGTTCCCCTAGAAGGTACCAGGAGAGGTTGAGGTTTTTGGTGGCTGTTTGAAGTACAGATATCTATTTGGAGTTTTGGGAATGGTTGTTTGGGGGTGATATGTGAAAGAACTAAAAAGCCATAGATAACCTTTCAAGTTCTAGCCCAAGGGTTTTCTTTAGCCTGGCCTTTTGTTTTTTGTTTTTTTTTTTTAAATCAGTCCCCATGTGTCCTATTTCCTGATCTCTGTGCTGATGGGCATTTGCACTGATAGTGGTAACAATTCACTGTCCTTAGGCACCAAGAACCTCGTGGTGCTCTGGCTGTTGTTGCCGTGATCACTGAACCATGGTGACCAAACCTTAATGGTATTTATTAAGCAGCTATTTAAGGAGAAAAACTGCAGAATTCCGTTAATAATATGGAGCTCAATTAGAAATCCGGAAAACGTCAGATTGCAGGTTTTGGCTGCAGGCTGTTGGCTGTTTTTGGAGACGATTGCAGATGCACGTGTAGTTGCGAGAAATAACACAGAGCCTTGTACATTTTGCCCAATGGAAACGTTTTGCAAAACTAGTAGTGGGGAATTTGAAAGAGAACTGTGTGAAGGTCAGTGTAAAACGTGGATTTAGGCCTGAAGGTGAAAATGAGAACAGCTGTAAGAGATGTGACGCGTGGTGGTCAGGAGTGCATGGTCCCTGGAGTCGAACTGCGGGACTTCTGTCCTGGTGCTGCCTCTCGCTCCGCTCCTGGAACGAAATTACCCGCGGTCTCTGGAAAGGTTTCCTGGGCTGCGGTAACAAATTACCATAAACTGGGGGGCTTAAGACCACAGATATTTTCCTCTCACAGTTGGGGAAGCCAAGTCCAAAGTCAAGGTGTGAGCAGGGCTGTGCTCCCTCTAGAGGCCCCCGGGAGGACCCCTGTCTCTTCCAGCCTCTGGCGCAGTTGGTGTCCCGTGGCTTATGACTGCATCACTCCAGTCCCTGCCTCCCATCTTCCCGGGGCTGTTTCCCTTCTGTGTCCAGATTCCCTTCTCTTAATAAGGACACCAGTCCTTTTGTGTTTAGGCCCCATCTCGTTCGTGTTTGTGACCTCAACTTGACTACCTTTGGAAAGACCCCACTTCCAAATAAGGCCACAGTCACAGATTCTGGGTGGACACTACTGATTTGGGGAGGGGGGAGGAGACCCTATTCAGCCCAGCACGCTGTCCACAGAAACCTGGCTCAGTTTTCTCCTCCCTACAACGTGGATAATAAAAGGATGATTATTCTGTTACCTGTGCATGCGTGCATGGAACACATGAGTGCCGTGTAAAGTGCTTCTGCCCGTTTCTTACCGAGGTCACTGCTAGAGTCCCCACGTGATTAGCAAGGATGGTTACGATGTCCGGGAGCACCGCCTGCACTTCAGAGATGGCCGTCGTTCTGCAAGAATTTTGTCTCGTGTTCCCCCCACCCCACCCCGGGCTACCCTGTGGCTCCACGGAGCCTACTCACCTCCAGTGTACCTGCTGCTTGTGTTCATGACCAGCGGCAGCGGACCTCTGTGTGGCAGCATCTGTCACAGCAGATGCTGAAGGACAGGGGCTAAGGATGAACATCTGCGTAGTTGAGCGCAGACACAGACTTCCCGACACCTGTCAGATACCAAGCATTTTAAAAAGTAAACCTTTGTTTCCTGAAAAAGCTGTGTCATGTAGTGGAATGCCCCAGTCAGGTTGTTGAATTTTTACGTAGTACCAACTTACTAGAGTAAATTGTTGATTTCCTTTTTTTGAATTTATAGCTAAGCCGTTTACACAGCTGGTCAAGGAGATGCAGCTTCATCGAGAAGACTTCGAAATAATTAAAGTAATCGGAAGAGGTGCTTTCGGTGAGGTAAGATGAACTTCTGTTTTGCTCATTTTGCCTAGAACGGGAGAGCAGCCGCCGCCACCAGGCGTCTGTAGGACCCTGTGCATCGATCTGGGGGACGGGTCGTTGTCACTGTCACTTGGAGAGTAGTTCTTGGTGGGCGGAACCTGCGGGGTACAATTAAGAGGAGAAAAATAAAAACAAAAGCTGGTGGCCGGTGAGTTACCCTGAATATTGTCTGGACCAAAATCGTCTCTTTGAGACAAAGAAGTTTATTAAAAGTCCACTTGTTAATTGAAAACATCCCGGCAGTCACCTTCTGCAGAATGCGGGGAGGCCACAGTGGCCGCGCCCGTCACCAGCAGCCTGCCCGCCGTCGGTGCTCGAGCTGTGCCTGGGCCCGGCCTGCGCGGCCTCATCCCGCCCCCGGCCTGGCCTCTGCAGGGGGCGGCCCGTCCAGGCTCCGCGTGTGCAGCGGGCATCGTGCCCCCGCCGAGGCTCCAGCCGCGGCTCCCCCCACAGACTGGGATCGGTGGGTGTACGCTTAGTACCGAAGAGCCGAGCCTCCTAAGCTTCTGGATGCGCTGACCCCTCCGCTTAAGCTTTCCCCTTAGCTCTGCTGCTGGGGCGTCACGTGTGGGGCCCGGCGGTGACCCGCCCTGTCCCGTCACGCGTGCTCTGCCTGACAGTGACCCGACCTGCCGTGACGAGAAGGTGCTCCAGAATACTCGGGACTTGTGTGCAAGGCGTACGTTTCCTCCCGTGTCCAGGTCTGGTTTTGTTGTTTAGTGAGGAGAAAGAGACCTTTCAAAATTGAAACCCGATTCAGCGCAGCATGTACTTTTGCCGACTGTCTCCCTGGCAGCAGGACCGGGCCCGGGCCCTCGCGGGGATCTGCGGGGACGCCGCACCCCTAGCACCGGGTTGGGGAGGCGCAGGGGTGCCGCGGGGCAGGGGAGGGTCGCTCTCCAGAAGAGGGGGAGACAACGGTGTTGTGCCACAATAGGCTCCGGTGATTTTCACTGCTCTTCTTTGCAAAGAACTTAACTGCACGGCTCAGATTTCTGAGCTTCAGAGAAGGGGCCTGTGTCACCTTTTAAGTTCCTCCCAAACTCAGGAAATCCGTCCTTGCCCAGGCCTTCCCGAAAGTCCTTGGATTCTCTCCCCTACCTTTGCTCCCTCTCCAGGCTTTCTCGGCCTGTGTAAGTCCCTCCCCCACCCCGGGGCCCCATGGCCTGGGCTCAGATCGCCATCGGGCTCCTCCGGCCACTCGGCCATCCTGCGACCCGTCTGGGTTCCCTGCACGTGCTCGCCAGTCCTCCCCCGCCGCAGAAAGAATCTTGGATTCTGTGGCTAAGGTCACTGCCACTGTCTGGTAATGGTGGCGTCACTGCCATTGCCTCCCCGGGGTGTTCTTGCAACCCTGCACCTCATCTACTGTCTTCCACCAGGTTTCTCAGTTGGCCCAGCGATGTTCTTCGTGGCGGTTTGTTTGGGTTCCTCCAGTACTGGATCGGGGCTGGCATCAGGTGTCCCACTGTGTTGTCATGTCCCCAGATCAGTTGTTAATGTTGTGTAAGATCACTTCTGTTGGTTTTCTTTACGGAAACGTCTCATTTTGGAGATGCTTGTAGCATCAGCTCTCTTTGATGCAATTAAGACTGAGTTTTGGGCCAAGAAGTTGTTTCCGGTAAACTAAACAAGATTTTTACAGATTGTTTATTTTATAATTTGTGCAATTAGAGAAAGCTTGTTTAATATACAGGGGTTTTTGTTTTTACATTAAATTTTACTCCTGCATTTCACTTCTACGTGTTCTTGGTTTGACAGGTGTTTTTCTGTGGACAGATGTATTCTTTTTCCTTCTGGGTATTTTATCAAAGGCACTGGCATATTTTCTGGACATGGCCTGTGCCCAGACAGGCCTCTTCTAAAGAAGTAAGCGTCTAGTAAGAGATCAGAGTGCTCTGTGTCTCATTTTCAGCAAGATCTGGATTGTTCAAAAGTTATCAGCTCTACCGTTTCTTCCAAGTGAGGCCATTTCTGTAGTAAATACTAAGTAGCCTTTTCTTCCCTATTTCACCCCTCTGGTAACCACCAGATTGTTCTCTGCATGATGAGTCTGCTTCTGTTTTGTTTTGTTTTGTTTTTCAGATTCTACATAAAAGGGAAATCATTTGGTATTGGTCTTTCTCTGTCTGAACTTACTTCACATAGCATTATACCTTCTAGATCTATCCATGTTATTGCAGATGGTGAGATCTCTTCCTTTTTGCGGCTGCGTAGTATTCCATTGTAGGTATATATGACATCTTCTTTATCCATTCATCAGGCAGTGGACACGTAGGTTATTGCCACATCTTGGCCATTGTAAATAATGCTGCAGTAAACGTAGGGATGCATCTGTCTTTTTGAGTTGGTGCTTTTGTTTTCTTTGGATAAATACCCAGAAGTGAAATTGCTGGATCAGAGGTAGTTATATTTCAAACTTTTTGAGGAACCTCCATACTGTTTTCCACAGTGGCTGCATCAATTTGTATTCCCACCATAGTGCACGAGTCTTTTCTCCACATCCTTGCAGACACTTATTTTTTTTTTGTCTTCTTGATAATGGCATTCTGACGGGTAGGAGGTGTGATACCTTGTGGTTTTGATTTGCATTTCCCTGATGATAAGTGATGTGGAGCATCTTTTCATGTGTCTTGTTGACCATCTGTATGTCTTCTTTGGAGAAATGTCTGCTTAAGTTTTCCGCCTATTTTTAAAATTGGATCATTTGCTTTTTTGATACTGAGTTGTGTGTGTTCATTATCTATTCTAGATATAATCCCTTATGGGATATATCTTTTGCAAATATCTTCTCCCGTTCCATAGGTTACCTTTTGTTTGTTGATGGTCTCCACTCATGTGCAGAAGCTCTTTAGTTTGATGTCCCAGTAGTTTATTTTTGCTTTTGTTTTCCTTGGAGAGAGATCCAGAAAAGTATTGCTAAGACCGATGTCCAAGAGGTTACTGCCTATGTTTTCTTGTAGGATTTTTATGGTTTCAGGTGTTATATTTTATTTAAATCTTTAATCCACTTTGAGGGTTCTTTTTTGTTTTTGTTTTTGTTTTTGCATGCTATAAGACAATGGTTCCGTTTCATTCTTTTGCATGTAGCTGTCCAGTTTTCTGAGAACTGTTGAAGAGATGGTCTTTTCCCATTGCATATTCCTGCCTCCTTTGTCCATTAATTGATCTGTGTGTCTGTTTTTGTGCCAGCACCGTACTGTTTTGATCACTACAGCCTTGTAGTAGTGTGAAATCCGGGCACGTGATACCTCCAGCTTTGTTCTTTCTCAAGATTGTTTTGACTCTTTGGGGCCTTTGTGGTTCCATACAAATTTTAGGTTATTTGTTCTAATTCTGTGAAAAATGCCGTTGATATTTTGATAGGGATTACATTATGGTAGCTTTTGTTTTTAACACTAACATTTCACCTATTGATTGTAGCAGATTTCTAGGAAGAAATCTACACTTCTAATGTGATGACATCACGTGTGCCCAGATTGCATGTTCTGGGACACGTGCGAGAACTCACCGAACCTTTGTTCGGCATTCTTTGTTCTTTATTCAGAATCGGAACGAGCTTGGTTAGTGGTTCTAAGACCACAGCTAGTAAACGGCAGCTTAAACAGGTGTGACGAGAAGAGCCACCACCGCGAGCACTGGGGTGGCAGTGAGAGAGATGACCGAAGGAGGTGACTGGAGGACGACTTCCACATGGTGGGCTGCGGGAAGCTGTGTGCTGTGGGAGGGGCCTTTGACCCTCACCAGACTCTGGGGTTCCATCAAGGCATGTTCTTTGTGGACCCCCCGCCCTATCGTCAGGCCCAGGGAAGATAATATTTAATCATAACTGTCTTTATAATCCTTAACGTGCATGCACTTGAGGGTGAGACTCTGCTACTTGTTAGCATGTTATTTAAACCTCTCAGCCTCAGGTTCCGTATCTATAAAATATGGATATAAAAATAGCCACCATCGAGGACTGTGGTGAGGGTTACCTGAGAGGGTGCAGGTCAATTAGTGAGCAGAGTTCCTGGCACGGGGAAAGTGCCTGGTGCATGTTAGCTTGTGTGGTTACTTTGACGATGTTACTGTATGACATGCATCGTTTAGAAAGCAAGGAAGTAAATAATTGTTTATGCCTGCCGTGTGGCTGTCTGTCATTGGCAGCAGAAAGGGACAGCCATACGTAAGTAGCTTATGGTTTTGTGATGGGGACTTAGGCCAGTGAATGATTTTTGCAGGGTAGAATGTGCCGTATGCTGGCACAGGCATCACATCTGGTATTGGTAAGTGATGTCAGAGCGCGTCTGAGATTTGGCAGGGACTGGGAAATCCAGTAGGACTTCCTGCAAGAGGTGGCATTTGAATTGTACCTTGAAGAACGTGCCTGCCAGCCAACATGCCGAGTGCCCACTATATGCCTAACCCCGTTCGAAGTGCATTTAGGTGTATTCGCTGGTTTGTCCTCATAGCAATCTGGGGCCAGTACTGCTGTTACCACTTTTCTAGTTGTAGAAACTGAGGCACAAAGAAGAGGATTTGCCCAAGTCCCACTCCAGAGCCCACGCCGGCACTCAGTGCCCCTTGAGAACAGATCGCAGAGGCAAGAGCTGGCATGTCAAGGCCGGCGGTGGGAGGAGGAGGTAGACGTAGCACCAGTGGGGCAGGTGGCAGGAGCGTGGGGACGGAACCCTTGAACACGGGGAGGAAAGGTTGGGAGCAGCGAGTGGATTTTTAAAGTTTTTATGGTGAAAGTCCCAGGCACGTGTCCCAGGCTCGCCCAGGGCGGCCAGCCCCACTGTGCGCCCACCGCCCACCACGGAAGTTTTTGGAACTGAGCAGGGATATGCACGTTGTGGTGTGGCAAATGGCAAGGTTCGATGCTTAGCAGGACGGATCTGCATTTACGTGAAAAACTTGTGTCTCCTCAGCAGCTCGTTTTCCAGGGTTTCATTTCTCCGGGCACTTGAGATGTCACTGTAGTTACGTGACAATGTGTGCTGGCTTTTGGTTCCTTCAGCTACGTTTTTGTTAAACTCCTGTTTGTGTTCCAGGTTGCTGTTGTCAAAATGAAGAACACTGAGCGAATTTATGCGATGAAAATCCTCAACAAGTGGGAAATGCTTAAAAGAGCAGAGGTAAGCGTGGAGTAGTAAAGAGTAACAGGAGAAGGGGGTTGTAAGGGGCATGTGCTGGGTCCCCACCACAGTCCTCGCAGAGCTGGGCCTCCCCCCTCCCTCCTTGACAAGAGTGACCTGTGTCTTGTCACCACCGTCTCCGCCCCTCCCAGTGCGCACGCCTCTCTGCGCTCTCCTGCTCACTCCTCTCTCCTCTCTGCGCCAGACCCCCCCCCCCCCCCCCCCCCCCCCCCCCCGGCCGGCCGAGGGCTGCTCACTTATATGAGGACCAATCAAAACCTTTGCGGGAACTCTGGGCATTTATCTCAGCTCTGCCTCCCGTGCACAAGGCATTACTGGATCTGGAGCCTGCGTAAGCACAGAGATGTCTGCATATGCCCTCCCAGAGGGAGGACGGAGATCGTAAGCAGAAGTGGGTGGTCACTGCTTGGCAGGTCTAGATGCGCTTTTCCTTACTTTGGTGTCCCTCCCTCTGGGGCCTGTTTCACGGTCCCGACCCTGGCCGCTCCGGCCCCCGATGGAGTCGGTGAGGCTGCTGGGCCAGCCCGAGCTCTTCCTCTGGTCCTACCAGACTCACCCCTGGTCTGCCTTCACCCCCCCCATCCTCTGTGGTCCTCCACTTTGCATCAGGGAGCCAAGCATCCTTCCTTTCCAAGGCTCTGTCACTTACCCTGTGTCCTCTCGCTGGGCTCCCCTCGGCTGAACGCCCTCAGCGCCACCTCTGCTGCCCCAGCTGTGAAGCAAGCTCACCCCGGGACTGAGCGCCCCTGGGATCAGCCACCTCCTCCTCCGGAAACTGCTTCTCTGGTTTCTGGCCTCTCTTGTCGTGTCACTCTGAACCTTTCTTGTAATTTTAGGTGGCCCTTCCTGTGCTCGGTAGTTCTTCCCTGGGATGATGATGCCACTTGGGCAGATACCAGTACAAACGTCTGTTCTGGTCAGATCCCTCCCCTGAGCTCAGGTTGTCGTCAGCTTGGTGGGTGGGCGTTCTCACTCAGTATCCTCAGTGCGTCCTACCTGTCCGTCACGGCCTGTTCTCCTTCCCCGTCCCTACCCTCCTCCTTCCCACCGTGGTGCCCAGCACCGGGCCTCTGCCAAATGAATGCAGGCTGGTTAACTGAAGCATCGCTGTGTTTGTGGTCACCTGGGCCTGGGGACTCTGCCTCAGGCGGTACCGCGGTGGCCGTGCCTCGGCCCCAGCAGCCCTTCGTGGCACCGTCAGCGCTCTGGGGGTCAAGGGAAATCGCTGGAGTGACTCTTCCGTGGGAACAGGGTAGCTGGTGGTGCATAAGAGTTTGGGGGAGGAATAAGCAGGGAAATAAAGGCTAGTAGCAAATTCATTTAAGTTTATATTTTTAGAGGAGTGATTGGTTGTTCAGTGTCAGCCTCCAGACCGGGTGTGTGTGTGTGTGTGTGTGTGTGTGTGTGTGTGTGTGTGTGTTTAAAAGTCCCAAGGTTAGGGAGAGGTGATTCGCGCCTTATAACTAGTTAGTATTTACCCAAATGTCATGGTGAGTACATTCTGAAATTATGAAATTTAAATCTGGTTACAGAGATCCTACCTAATTGGCATAGTCGGAAAAGTCCAAGGATGTCTGCTAATTATTACGATTATCCCAGGGTACATGTCATGGGATATACGTGTGTGTGATACACATAAAAACATAATAATATTGATATAAAATGGTTAAAGTAATTTATCATTTTATTCCTAATAAATTAGTTTACTGTGAACACTAAATCTTTGAAAGCATGACGTCACCAAGAGGGGGCGGTGGAAAAGTCGCTAAGCTGTGAATTCATAACTTTGTGGGTCGTGCTGTGCTTTCTAGCTCATCTGTTTTGCTCATTAAAAAAGTACTGAAAGTTCTCAAAACAAAACTGCTGAATAATACATATATTTCCTGTCTGTGGGTCATCATGCTGGTGACCCTGAGTTTAAGAATGGCTTTTATTCTAAATGTGGATGGGTCGACCCTTGAGAACGTGGAGCCCCGGCCCTGGGGCTTCCTTGCAGCTGCCCTGCGCCAGGCCCTGTGGGCTGGGGGGCCGCGGGCTGGGGGACATAGCATTGGTCTCTGCACATTTGGACATCATAAGCTGATTGCTGGTCCATTTGAGTTGTTTTATCTGCTTTTAATTAGTAGAATTGGGGCACATCTACTTCAGTCATTTTTTTTTGGAAATAAAAAATTTTTAAAATAAGTTTAGAATAGAAAGCTCATAGGACAAAACAAGTTCCAGAGGTCACTGTGAGTCTCATGAGAGAGCAGGTAGGACTCCCCGGTGCCTTGTGGACCAAGGGCTCCCATCAGTGCCACTGTCATTTTTGTTAAGCTTCGCAAGTTTCAGATCTAGAGGGAGTTAAAATCTTAGGTGATCAACAAAGAGAAAGTTTTATTATGATTATGCAAAATACCTGGTCACTTTTAAATCTAGGTACCACCTGTGTAATAAAGCTCTTAAAAAAAAAAATAAACCGTAACAGCCTAAAAGACAGCCTTTTACCTATATGCTGCAGACCATACTTCTTCACAGAATCCTGTTATGACCGTGGCACCAGTTACCGTGATTAAATCACTTTCCAGCGCTCAGCTCAGTAAGCAGGTGTGTGCCCTTTCCTGCCAGCCGTGTGGCTGCTAAACTGTAGGTGTGTGACAGCGAGGGGCAGACGCGGGGCGGCCACGTCCCAGGCTATCGAGAGGAAGCCGGTCTGGTCCAGAGAGGTCGGTCAGTGCTGGGTGGGAGCGGCCCACCCAGGAGAGTGTTGCTGAGATCCACCTGTGAGCCTGGCCGACTCTCCTTTGTCGGCTGCAGAGGTGGCGTGTGTGGAAGGGGCAGGGGCCGGGTCGGGCCCGGCCCGAGGAAGTGAGCTCTCCGACGCCTTGGTGCAGGAAAGGCCTGGGGGAGGCGAGGATGCGTGTGGTTCCAGGTGAGTGAGGGAGGCCGAGCTTCCTGCAGCCTGGGAGGCAGGCGACGCGCGTCTCCAGAGCCTGTCCCGGCAGGGACCCCTCTGCTCAGGACCGTACTCCTTGGACGGGCCCAGACCGCCTCTCCCCCTGATTCTTTACAGACTGCTTGTTTCCGAGAAGAGCGCGACGTGCTGGTGAACGGCGACTGCCAGTGGATCACTGCTCTGCACTACGCCTTCCAGGACGAAAACTACCTGGTACGTCTGGGTCTCAGGCGCTTCAGGAGTCTGTCGAACGGCATGTGGGTGAAATTGGTTGATTCGTTTGTGCTGCTACTAAAAACCGAACAAGGCGGTTTGGAATTGACAGTGTGTATATGTGCTCGGAGAGAACGAAGGGGTGGGTTTAAGGTAGTAACTGGGTGGGGTTTTTTAAAGGCAGACAATTCTCATCACGAGATAACCTGATTAGTTTTGTTCCCCGGGTTTATTACATTTAAATAAACTGGGGCTTCAAGACATTTTCCATCTTGGATTATGTTTGAAGAGAGAGGGCCGCGAGGACCCACAGTGGCTCAGCCTTTGGCGCTGACTGGGTGATCGTGTCACCCACGATGCCTGACGCTGTCCGAGGACACTGCTGGTGTGCAGTCCCCCCCGAACGAGCTGGGCTCGCTGAGGTCTTCTGACGTGGGTTTTGGGGGGACTCTTGTTATCTGTTTCTTCCGACCTAAGTGGGGGCTTTCAGTCTTGACCGGTCAGTCCGCTGTGCGATTGACACGTGTGCCCCGAGGTGAGCGTAGATGCCTGTAAAACAGACACAAAACAGCGGCTCACAAGGGAAAAGAAGCCAAACCTTTGCCCTCAGCTGCTCTTAATTCCAGAGTGACCGTGTGACCGAAGGTTTGCCTAAACCTAAAAAGGTCCTCACGTGGAGCTCTGGGTGTGCGGGGCAAGCACCGTCCTTGGAGAAGCTGGTCTCTGCCCGGCTCCTCCTGCCTGCGCAGCCCCAGCGGTGGCCGCAGGGGCTTCGAAGGTCTGCACAGCCTCGGGCCAGGGACCTGAGCTCGATCTCCCTGAGCTCACCCACACTTCTGTGCTCCGTTCCTATAGCAAGAGGGACATAGGGTCTCTCTTATTCATCTTACAACCGTCTCTTTCCCACGTCAAAGACATCCGTCAGTTTTGAATGTCCAGAATTAGGTAACATGGTTTGTTACACTGTTTATTTAGAATTTACAACATATATGTTTATGTCTACAAAGGGACCGTTATGTTTATCAAGCAGGGGCGCGTGGGTTAGCTCCGTCTCCCCAGGGACCCCGTGCCTTAGGCCCTGAAGGTTGTCACCACGTTTTAAATGGGGCATCTGGAGCGGGAGGGGACGTAGCCACTTGTCCAAGCGTGTGACGGGAGGTGGTGCTCAGGGCCCTTCCCCAGCAGACCGCCGAGTGCACATCACCCCCGCTCAGAGGCGACCATCTCGGGTCCATTTCCGAGGAGTTCAGGCGCAGATCTGTACAGAAGGAAAACAACATATTTTGTTTAATCTTTCCTGAAGTCAGCGTAGTGTCTTGCAGTGTGAAATGTCTGATAGAAGATGGTCAGTTAGCAATCGCAGCCAAGAAGGCATCTTCTTGAGTGTTTGGAGTTGCACAAATAGAGGTACAGTGAAAATCAAGAAGGAAGGCAGGGGCTCCGGGCTTTCTAGTGTGTGAACCTGGGCCCTGGTACTGGGGTTCGCAGACCCGTGGCTGGCTGCTGTCTCTGCCACCCCTGAGTGGTGCTGTCGGGCAGGTTCCTTCTCTCTGGGACCCCGGCAGTTTCTGCCTTTGTGGGGTGGTGGAGAAGCAGGCCTGGAGAGCGGGGCAGGCCGGGTCAGGCCTCCTTCCTCGTGCGGAGTCATTGGGCTGCCCCGCAGAAGCCATTCTCGTTGTTCCTTCTGTTGGAGGCATCTAAACTTGGCGTGTCCTAAAAATTAAACCTGTTTCTCCAGTGACTAGAAGGGTGTTGCCTTGTTGACTTAGAATCCCTGTGTTTCATGACAGAGGAAATAATTGGTCTGGTTCTTACTCTAAAAGTAAGTTTCTGCTTTATGGCCCCTTAGTTTACTTTCTTACGGATTCCTTACAGGTCTCCAGGAGCCTGTCGATCATGTTCAGTGCTGCTGTAAAGCATTTTCATTTTTCTGTTTAGAATTCTAGGCCAGCATGGAAACCGTTGAGACTTGGCTAGATGGGTGCTTGACTTACTCCTACCGCTTTCTTAGGGGCCGGAGAACTTCTCCCTCCGCCCCGCACGCCCGCCAGCCTGTGGTCTGGCCTCTGCCTCCGCATAGTACTCCCCGGTGCCTGTCACCCTCCTCTCCTTCCGGGACCACGTCCTGGCCTCCCAGCCCCTCTTCTGCCCTGCTCTCGGCCCCCATCCTCCGCGCTGTTGTTCCTGAAATTCGTTCTCCGTCAGATGCCTAACTGAAAGTACGACATATATGGTGCAGGAAGGTACTGGGTGGGGAAATCCTGGATGACACAGGAGCAGCTCGGAAGCCAGCGCTCCAGACTGGAAGAGCCGGAGGACTTCCGTGGTAGAACTTCGGCCTTCCGTTGTCAGGCCTCGCGCTGACCGAATATTCTGTTCTCTCCCACCTCTTCCCACCTGTAGTACTTAGTCATGGATTACTACGTGGGTGGTGATTTACTGACCCTGCTCAGTAAATTCGAAGACAAGCTTCCAGAAGATATGGCAAGATTCTACATCGGTGAAATGGTGTTGGCCATTGATTCCATCCATCAGCTTCACTACGTGCACAGGTACGCACCTTTTGTGTTTTATGGGAACGGCATTGAATACGTGAAGATGCCCTTTCGGGGCCCCGAGACTCCGTCGAAGGCTCCAGGCCGTCCAGAGAGGCCACGCGGTTCGCAGACCCTGGGCCGCCCCAGCGCCTGGCGCCAGCAGGTCCCAGCGTTACTGTGACGATGAGGATGCTCCAGCGCGGGTCCCCCAGAGCCGCCTTGTCTTTAGATGTTTTGCTGACCTCAGCTCATCCTCCCGCTGCTGATCCCTCCTCCCTGGGGTGCCCGCCCCCTAGTTCACGGGTTCCCTGACCGTCTGCTGTCTCAGCCACAGCACCTTCCCTGGTGCACGGCCCCCATCATGGCACTCACAGAGGAGGACTGGGTTGGGGAGAGGGGCTCAGCACAGCACCTCGAGCGAGAATAACTGGTTCTGTGTGGCCGTGTGCCTCCCGCCCTCCCGGGCGCGCTGAGGGCCCACCCTGCATCCTGCGCGGGCGCCACCTCTGTGTCTTTCTGCTGCTTAAGACAGCGAGTTCGTCCTGTGGGGTTGGCTGTTTATTTTAATAGTCGTTATCAAATCTGTTCATGGTAACGGTTTTTTCAAGTCAGGTAGCGCTACAGGGCTTAAGAGAAAGCACGCGTCTCCTGCCCTGCCCGGATTCCACTGGCCGCAGGTAGCTCGTCGGCTTTTTACACTGTTTCTTGCGGCATTTGCCTCATATTCCTAACTAACCAGCTTCTCTCGCCATTTTCTTTTTTGCAGAGGAGGGAGAGTCAGATCACATCTGTTAAGATGCAGTTTACTCTTTCCAGAAGTAGCTCTCTCCCTCAGCCCTCTCCCACACACACTCTCAGACCCCCCTCCCACAGCGTCCCAGTTCCCGAGCGATAACTGTTGGTTAAATCCCTGTCAGGTGCATCGTGGAACGCCTGTGTGAGTGTGACAGATGAGCCTGGCGGTTCCCGCATTTCCACTTCCATAAGTCGTCTCCTCTGGGGGTGGCAATGGTCCTGAGTCTGCACTTGCGGGCTTTTCCGTGGCAGCCGTCACTGGTTGCCCCAAACCGGCTAGTCATCCCCTGTGCTGAATTGCAAGGCTCTGCGCACACAGGCGTGTCAGGTAGCGTAGGTCTGATTTTTCTTGGAACTGCTGCTCCTCCTTTCCCGCTCCCTTCTGCCCTGGGTGCCTCTGCCAGCATCCTGAGAGTTCTTTCCCCGGAGACGCTCCCGTCCCGTCTCCCCGGATTGGATCCCTTGCCGTCCAAGTGACACATCTTCCTTTCTCGGTCTATTCTTTTGATCTGGTAGCATGGATTGTCTGTAGTTTCTGGATCAAGGTGGCTTGTGAGATCATGTTTTTGAGATCAGTGTCTTAATTCCATCCACGTGTGTGACTGAGGGATGATCCAGTAAGAATTTTAGACTGGAAATCACCTTCCTCGGGACTGTGAGGGCATTACCGTCCTCCGTTGGGAGGCTCACGGCCGCCGCGATCCCCCCGGCGTCACATCGGGCCCCGCTGCCGCCTCGCCCAGGGCCCGGCCTCTGCTGCCCGTCAGGAGGTTTTCCTGAGCAGACACAGCTCCTGCTGCAAGGGTGGCCACGGCACGGGGTGTCACAAGAACAGCCCTTCAGGTCTCGCCGTGAGTCGTACCTCACTGCTCAGTGGGGAAACTGAGGCGCGGGGGCCACGTGCCCCTGCCCAGGGCACTGCCCTGTGGGTCCAGGTATCACAGAGTAAGCAGAGGGCGCGGCTCCCAAAGAACCTTCACTTCTTTTAGGGCATTTTCTCTTTTTTCATGGATTCTTTAATGTCGCTGTGCTTGCTTTTCTAACAGTTACTATAGTTGTTTTCAACATTCGATTTTATATTCTGACAGAAATTTGACTAATTCATACCAGAGCTAAATGTCTTTGTATCTGTCACCGATCTCCAGGGAAATTAATCTGACCACTTTTTCAGTGGTTTATTCTTTCTCTATTTTCCCTAATTAGAAAGCTTTTCCCTTATTTTCTTAATTAGCTGTGTAGAAGCTTCACTCTGTCATTTGATCTCCAGACATAGTAGGAGAATGAAATGTGTGATTAACCGTCCTCCCCCGTCAACTCAGTATTCAGACTTAGCACTTGAACGACCCAGTCTGAAAACCGAAAGCTTGCATTTTTGCTAGAAAGGCTACAAAGCCAGGTTTGGTAGGAAGTCAGTCCTGCCCCGGCCGCAGGTGGTAGGTTCGCTGTGGGTCGAAGCAGCATTCGACGGGGCCGGAAATGAGTGTGTGTCGTCAGCACAGCAGCCGTGTCCCTGCTGGATTTAAGAAGCAGGACTCAGACCCTGTGCTACAGCTGTGGGGCCTTTTCTGTGGCCGGATGTGGGCCGTGGGGACTCGGGCCGTGCCCACCGCCCTCCGGCCCGGCTGCTGCAGGCAGAGCAGGTGCTCCCTGGCTTTGGCAGCGTGGGAAGCGGTGGGCAGCCGGGACCAGGGAGCAGGGCACACAGGCGGGTACAGCCCCTTCCGGAGCGGTCAGCCCCAGATCACAGCAGAGGCAGAAACGAAGAGTGACAGTCACTTGCCTTCGAGGACATGACGTCCCCAGAGAGAACGGAGAGTGCAGCTCAGAAACAAAGTCAGAACGGTGCAGTTTTAAGAGAAGGAATATCCAGAGTACGAAAACAAAAACTGGAGCAAATAGAAAGCTGCGCGGGAGAGATGCAGGATGAAGCAGAGGGATCTGACGAAGGTAGCCCGGGGCAGGCTGGGTGGCCGCTGTGGTTCTGGAGCGAGTCTGATTTTATCTTTAGGAGGCCCTCCTGTTGTCCCGAGACCAGCTCACTTAGAAAGTGTGTCTTTGCCCCAGTGAGGTGAAATGACATCTTTGTCACGCACTCACTCCCCGTGACGTTCTGTCCTGTCGTCTTTCTGTCTGTCTGTGCACCAGGGCCGTACCGCTTTAATTCTGGAGGCAGAAGCCGCGTCGGACTGGTTCCCGCATCAGACCCCTTTCTTTCTCTCCAGGGTTTTTCTAGCTGTCCTCACGCATTAATTGATCCATGTGAACTTTAGTATCAGGTTGGCTCCAAGAAACAGGACATGGGAAAATCTTTAATTTGATGGGCCCATCAGTCTGTAATGCAGTCCCTTTTTTTTTTTTTTTTTTAACTTCTGGAAGGTTCTCTCAGATTGTAGATTCAAATATTATGTTTTATTCTTTTATTCTTTCAATTTCTTTGGGGACTCCAGTTATTTGTATGTGTCGTCTGTTTTCATTCCTCTAGATCTTTCGCTCCCTTTCTTCAGTGCCCTTTCGTTAGATTTTTACTGGAATTTGTTCTATGGGCATCTTATAATTTAGTCACCATTCCTGATAAGATTTTGACTTCTGTTTCTTCCTTGAGTTAAATCTCTTCATTTCTTCCTGCTTTTGTCTGGTTCTGTTCTTAATTTTTTATTTTTCTGACTCATTGAGGGTTTGCTTTGTTTTTCCTCTTTATTTCGGTTTGGGGTGCTGCGCTAGTTTCTTTTGCTTTGTGGATCTTTCTTTGGGTAAGAATTGTCGTCGTCTTCTCACCTTTGTTTGTGAGATGCGTCCCTGATGTTGGAGTAGCTGAGGTGTGGTGTTCTGTCGTGTGAGCACATACCTGAGCTCCTCTTGGTGAACATCTGCCTTTCCTCCTGAAGTCTGTTCCCTTTTGTGCCGTCCAGTCACATGAACTTGTTTGACCAGGAAGGAGAGCTTGTGCTTTAAAGGCCGTCTGCCTCCCCAGGGGCCCCACGTTTGCAAGTCCACAGAGCAGCAGGTCAGCCGTGGACCTACCTTCCTGCCATGAACTTGCTGCTGACAGCTAGACAGATGGCTTAGGTCTTCAGCCCCCGGGTCTTTGTCCGCCAGATACAGCGTGGGGTACGTGGGGGGCTGTTGGCCTGCCGTGGTCTTGCTCATCACGTCTGTGCTCAGACACCCTTTGCCCCGTTTTCTGCTGCTTCTGGTTTCTTCCCAGCGCTTATCGTGGGCGTCATACCCTGGTGCTGACTGAGACCACGTGCGTGTTTGTGCGTTCGCACGTTCATTTTCTGCCCTCTCAGCTGGTGGAAGTTTCGTGATGGCAGGGGCTGTGGGGTCTGGTTACTGTCATAGACCTGGGGTCAAGCACAGCACCGGGCACCAAGGAGACACTCAGGAAGCATGGTCAGCTGTGCGGTGGGAACACGATGGTGTGTCATCGGATTGACTGGGGATTAGCTCGTGCACAGGAGTGAGCGGTAGTGGTGGTGACTGCCCCTCCGTACGCATGTGCGAGTAGAGTGCCATGGAGAGACATTTTCCCAAGATTGCCACAACTGTCCTGAAATGGCATTAGCATTTCCTCGGCGGGTACACCACTGGTGACAGTCTTTGACCTGCCTAATGTGTGGCGTGGAAATGGTTGACTCACTGATTTGTTTTACTCACAGAGACATTAAACCTGACAATGTCCTTTTGGACGTGAATGGTCACATCCGCCTGGCCGACTTTGGATCCTGTTTGAAGATGAGTGACGATGGAACTGTAGGTATTTCTGTTGGAGATTTTTCGTTTGGTTCTGGGTTTTGCTTGTAGTTAGAAAGGACTTAACATTTCAATTTGAGATCCAATTAAGAAACCAAGTTTATGAATGTGAATTAAAAAGATTCACAGTTGGGGGACAGTTTAAATTTTCTAATTAAGTTGAAAACCTCGGTTTTGATGTCCATGTCTCATCAGTAGTACGTGTGCCTTCTAAGTTGGGGGTCGTCCCTTTCCTCACGTGGCGAGGTGGCTGAGCACGCCATTGCCGCAGCGACACGCAGGCCCCCTCGGTCCTTTCTTGAAACGTCTGGTGCGGGCCGGTCAGGCGCTCAGACGTTGACTGTGTTAGCGACTCCTCATTTCTGTGTGCGGGCAGGTAACATCCTGTCAGGCGGGGCTTTTCTCTCTGTGGGTGTTGTCCATCTAGAAACAGGGATCCTTGATACTAGGGTTACTCTCTTCCCACCAAATCAGTTTCTTATTTCCCCAGTCTTGACCACGTGTTGCTTAGTTGAGATTGGTGCTGCCCTCAACTCCAGCCTTCTGACGACAAGCGTGGTGGTCTCGGACTGAGCTCGAGTGTTGGTTCCCTTTCCTGCCCGCACGTCCCCTCACCCTTCCCATGCTGCCACCTCACGCCGGTCTCCCCACTGTCCACCGTACGGTTCCTGCAGCCAGGCAGCCGAGCGGGGAAGTGACTCTGGTCACATGATGGAGGCCGACCTCCCCGCCGTCCAGTCTGACCCGGGTGCTGCTCGTACCCCTTGGCCCCTCCTCAGACGTGACCTGAGGGAGAGTCTGTCTGGCCTTCCTGGGCCAGGCCTTCTGTTATGGTTGCTCCCTCAGTCTAATGGACTTTGTTCTCCATGCGCTCCAAGACCAGTCTGGTTCCTCAGCTGACCCGCTGCCCCCTTGTTTTCTCATGACGCTCACTGCCCTCACTGGCCACGGCTTTCTGGAGCGATGGCCCCACGTCAAGCCTGTTCCTGCTAACGTCAGTGGTTGAGGAACTGTCCTTTCCCTTGTAGAGGCCTGAGCCTCCTGGTTCCCCGTCTGGAGAATTCCTGAGTACCCAGCCAGTGCCTGGACTATTTCCAGATGTTCCCATTTGGGAGATGGAAGGGTAGGCCCTGGGGGAGCAGCCTTAGCGTCTGTGGAAACAGACATTCAGTGTCTTGGGCCCCACCCTAGAATTTCTGTTTCACAAGAGCCCGGGTGGCCTGTATGCACATGGAAGTTTGCGAAGGGTTGGCCTGAACACACATGGTTTCTGGACCGCACTTTGGGCAGTGACAGAGGATGTGGGAAATGCCACCCCTTGAGGGACCACTGGGGGCTGTGCTGGGCATGCGGGCAAGGAGAGACCAGGCATGCGAGGCCATCTCACACGTTCTGGAAACTGCCCCACGTTTATTGCTGCAGGAGAGCATTCATTCATTTGCAGTGAATTTTGAATTACTAGGGTTTCAAATCATGCTCGTGTGCTAGTTTTATTCCACGATTATTTCATCATTTGCTATCAGTGTTTTAGAGGGAGTATTGGGGAATTTGGAATCGGAGCTGCCCCAGGATTTCCCTCCAACACCCCCTCTCCTTCAAGGTCCAGTCCTCTGTGGCCGTGGGCACTCCTGACTACATCTCACCGGAGATCCTGCAGGCCATGGAGGACGGCATGGGCAAGTACGGCCCCGAGTGTGACTGGTGGTCTCTGGGCGTCTGCATGTACGAGATGCTGTATGGAGAGACGCCCTTCTACGCAGAGTCCCTCGTGGAGACCTACGGAAAGATCATGAACCACGAAGTAAGATGTCGCATCTCCACGTCCTGTTTGTTTGAGTCCCGAGGCAGGGGCCCAGAGGTGGGAGGGCTGCTGGGAAGCTGTCCGCGTCTTTGGGGAGGAGACGATAGGGTTGGAGCAGGCTGCTGGCCTCCGGACAGGAGCGGGGATTCGTGGGTGGAGTCGGCACAAGCTGCCCCCACGGGAGGTGTGGGCGTGGGGGGAGAGAGAGCGAGCGTCGAGCCGGAGTGGCGGTGTCTCCGCGGCGGGCCTCCGCGGGGCTGTGCCGGGTGTGGCCTCGGGATGGCGGGCGGCGGGGGGCCGTTGGGCCCTTCCACCTGTGGGTCTGGATTCATCAGTGTGACCACAGCTGCTCTTCTCGAGTCCGCTTCCCGGAGATTACGTGTCCGGACCAGGCCAGGCGCCTGTGCGTGGCACTCTCCCACCTCCTTGACCCGGCTTCCTTCTCCCTTTCCAGCTGTGCCTTTCCCCCCTTGACCTTGCCTGCCGTCGGCCTCGCCTTCATTTCTTGTTCGTTTCCCGTTGCTCTTCCGCTTCCTGTTCTGTCACCTGTTTCCCTTAGTCACATGTGTCCTCCTGCCGCTCCCACCCTGTGGCCGTGTGCTCACCACCTCCTTCCCCAGTCTGTCACCCGCACCCCCCAAGTGAGCTTCTCTCTGCTGACCGGTCCTCAGCCCCGTCCTCCAGCAACTCTTCGTGTTGGGGGCCCGTGAACACTAACGTGGTGGGTGGTCTGCCATGTAACTCCCAATCAGGGCAAGCCATGGTTTTTAAAGACACTTTCCCAGAATAGAGATGATTGTTTTCACTTGGAAGTTAGCTTAGCCTTACCAGAAAAACAGCACAAAAGTGCGTAGCGTAGACGGCGGAAATCACCCCCTCCGCGTCTTGGCGATAAATGCCTTCACGGTACCGAACAGGACTCCGTGGATTCTAAAGAGCCTGCTGGCAAGGAGCACGTGCCCCTGTGGGGCCTGGTCCGGCGCTTCCTGTGCGCCCGCCGGTCTGATCTTCGGTAGCGTTCCTGCCCTCCCTCTTTCTGGATGATCGAGGTGGGGCCTGGGCCTCAGCGCTCGGGCCCGCTGCCGTGCTGGGTGTGTGTTTGTGGGGCCGCGTCTGAGTGAATGGCATCACGTCACCTACGACCAGGTGTTTCGTCATCCTTCTGTCCAGCGCACGACGCTTTTCTGTAGAACAAAATCTTAGGAGTAGACTTGCGCCAGATGCTGGCAGACGCACTGTGGAAGAGCTCCGTGCCAGCCGGTTCCGCCACAGCGTGTGGTCGGCGCCCTTTGCCACTTTGATGGGTGAAAATTTATCGTTAATTTACATGTAACATGGTAACGAGTAACCAGCACGACTAAGGATTTTCTCATTAGAATCAAATGTCGTTAGCTTTGGTTTGCATTTAGCTACCGTGAAATTGGAAAGGACTGTTGACTCTGTTCTGTTTCCTGTAATGTCTGTACATCTTGGGTTTTTCTGAATAAGTTCTCATCTCATGTCCACCGGCCGCTTGCCCCCCAGGAGCGATTTCAGTTTCCGTCCCACGTCACGGATGTGTCTGAAGAAGCCAAAGACCTCATCCAAAGACTCATCTGCAGCAGAGAGCGCCGGCTGGGCCAGAATGGGATAGAAGACTTCAAAAAGCATGCGTTCTTTGAAGGTCTGAATTGGGAAAATATACGAAACCTGGAAGCACCTTATATTCCCGATGTGAGCAGTCCTTCTGACACCTCCAACTTCGACGTGGACGACGACGTGCTGAGAAACACCGTAAGTGTGAACAAGCACCTCCGTCCCCGTGGCGTCCCGGTGGGTCTGAAGCCAGCAGTGGTCTGTTGGAGGGTGTGGATTGTCAGTAGGATCTTAGAGCCGTGTTGGTTCTTTTTAAAAGTCTGGCGTTGTGTTTCCAGAAAATACACCTTTTATTCCGGCCTTCAGCTTGGTAGTAATGTCCCCTTTAAAACACAGAGACCACAGCCACCTCCTTTCATTGTGCTTTGCAGATACTGGGTTTTTACAGATTAAAGGTTCGTGGCAAGCCTGCCCCCAGCAAGTCTTCTGGTGCCATTTTTCCAACAGTATTTGCTTACTTCGTCTCCCGTGTCACGTTTTGGTGATTGTCACAGTATTCCAAACTTTTTCATTATTACTGCATTTGTTGCAGCGATCTGTGGTCAGTGCTTATGACTTGCTGAAAGCTCAGATGATGGTTAGCATCTCTTAACAGTGTTTCTGTTTAAGTTCATTTATTTATTTTGAGAGAGAGTGTGTGTGTGAGTGCACAAGTTGGGGAGGAGCGGGGAGAGAGAATCCCAGGCTCCGTGCTCTGCGTGGAGCCTGGCGTAGGACCCCAT
The DNA here is from genome assembly GCF_028749965.1 of Puma concolor. NCBI lineage: Eukaryota > Metazoa > Chordata > Mammalia > Carnivora > Felidae > Puma > Puma concolor. Next base: position 3,544,602 of record NC_141672.1, read on the forward strand.
CCCACAACGGTGAGATCATGACGCGGGCTGAAATCAAGAGTCAGATGCTTCACTGACTGAGCCACCCAGGTGCTCCCCTCCTCCCCCCAGTAAACTATTTTGTTTTTAACTTGTTTTAATGTTTATTTATTTTTGAGAGAGAGACACACACACAGACAGAGCACCAGTAGGGGAGGAACAAAGAGAGAGGGAGACGCAGAATCCAAAGCAGACTCCAGGCTCCGAGCTGTCGTCACAGAGCCCGATGCGGGGCTCAAGCTCACGAGCTGTGAGATCATGACCCAAGCTGAAGTTGGATGCTTAACCAGCTGAGCCACTCAGGTGCCCCCTCTGTTTTTAAATTAAGTTATGAAATTTATTTGTTCAGACATAATGCTGTTGCACACTCAGTAGACTATAGCATAGTGTAAACTTTCACATACACTGGGAAACCAAAAATACACTTGACTCGCTCTGTTGTGATACTTTATTGTGGTGTCTGGAACCACGCCCAAAATTTTTCCGAGGTCCGCCTGTACTCCGCTTGAGTAAAATGGAGTTAAATGGCTCTTCTCCTTTAGACTCACCAGAAACACTTACGCTGTATTTTCATGGCACTCAGCAGTGTCGGAGATGTTACCATCCTGGAGCTTCACCTCAGCCCTGTCACCACTTGCAGACTTCGAGGCCCTGAGCTGGCGAGGGGCTCGGCCTGCAGCCCCACGGCGGACTTGGAGCCCCTGGGACTCTGGTCCCCCCGCATGAGCACCTAGCGCTCCGGCCGTCACGGTTCTGTGTCTGCACGTGTGTTTCTTTACACGGCCGGGCTTTGGGAGCAACCAAGACTGTGTGTGGCTTCTGAGTCCTCCCACTGACGCCTAACGTCGTGGATCCTCCAGGTTGGGCCCTGGCTCTGGGGCCGTCCGGTGCTGGGCTGGTCCCACGGCCTCTGGTGCGTGAGTTGGCACCGTCTTGTCTTTGCTCAGAGACTCTAAGGTTATTTTGATCTTCTCAAATCTAGCCTTTTAAGTCCATACAGGTGACTTGTTTTGGGGATAGAAGAGGTGAGGTTTGACCAAGTGGAAGAAAAGTCTTGATCACTCCCTAGGGAATTTCTCTGACTCAAATAAGAGCTGGACCGTAGACCTCCTGGAGAAAAGACAGAGAAAAATAGTGGCATCGTGGAAAGGGTTTTCTTAGACTGCACAGAAACGATTTCTACAATGACATTTCCCAGATAAAGTATAACTCTGGTTTCATGTTTAATAAAGGATTCTGACACTGAAAACCAGAGTCTGTAACACATTAATCTAAAATAAATAAACCTAATCAAAAATAAATCTAAAATAAACCCATCTACCTTGGGTTCCAAGCCTACCTCTGCCGTTGGCCTCTGTTTCTCCCAAGAGCCTGAGAGCCCCCAGCCTCTGCCTCACAACCCTCCCGGGGCTGCGCCAGCGCCCGCCAGCTCGCCTCTGCTCAGGGCCGACGAGTGTGGCACCAGGGTGCCATCCAAGTGTGCCCTGGGTCATTAACCATCCTCTGAAGCAGTGTGTTTGTTCTCTTAACTGCATCGTGGGCACAGCCAGGACTGAAAATACAAGTCTGCCAGTGCTGTGCCCCCTCGCGGGGACGCTGGGCTCGGTGTCCTAGAAGGCCACGTGATTCTCTCTAGTGCACGCAGTTTCACCCGTTGCTAATGTTCTTTCCCTTTGTTCTAACATGGATTTCATGTTGTTGTATGTGTTCTCATGCAGGAAATATTACCTCCTGGTTCTCACACAGGCTTCTCTGGGCTCCATTTGCCATTCATCGGCTTTACATTTACAACGGAAAGGTGGGTCCAGCTCTGTGGTTCCCCAGGCGGAGGCTTCCCTTGGGCGAGATGGCAGTTGATGGGCGAGCTCCGGGCGGGTGGGTGCTGCATCAGCCCTGGGACAGCCGTGCCCCAGGGAGCTGTGGGCAGGTTTGTCCTTGAAAAAGGACACCTGATGAAAACACACAGTGACCTGTAGCAGGGTCGTCCGGCTTCTCCACAGAGGGTGGTCTCTGTCAGGTAGTCATCTTTTTTTTTAACAACCCTTTAAATGTGAAACCCATTCTTAGGTCATGGGAGGTGCGGTCAGCTGACTTCTGACTTACAGGCCGTCAGTGTTGTCAGGACTCATTCCAGTAGACTTTCAGGGGCTCCTGGTCAGGCCCAGCTTTCGTTACGGCACTGTGCTAGCTTTTGTGAGGATCTTATTGCAGCTCTGTAGCTCCCTCCGGGGGGCTGGAGCATGGTCCCAGACAGGCTGGCAGTCTGGAGAGCCAGGAGGGCTCCAGCCCTGAGCGCCGCCGTGACTGTACCTGTCAGCCTCTGTCTTGAATGGGCCTCTTTGCCAAGTTGTTGCCTGAGGGTTGTACCTGCTTTGAACAGGAAACTGGGCCAGGAGGGGAGGGGAGGGAGGGCAAAATGAAACAGACGGAACCTCGAAGCGCCTGAAGGAGGGCTACGTGGCCTTCTAGCGGCTCATACCTCAGTGGACGGGAACTCCTTCCGGAGAGGACGGTTTCTGCTCAAGCCCGCGGAAACTCTCCTGGTGTAAGGTGCCAGGGCTCAACAGCACTTCAGCCAGAGTGACGGCAGACGCCTTGTAGCCTGCAGGAAGGGGTCTTAGATCTGGGAGGCACGATGACCTCTTAATCCCTCATGCAGAGGTTCTGGATTTTTCTGATCCGTTCCAACTCAGTGGGCACTTGTTAAACCTGCAGGTCCCAGGCCCACCCGCCAAGGCTCCAGTTTGGCAGGTCAGGCCCAGGGCCGCCATCCTGGGACAGACCCTGTGGTGCTGGCACCGCGTTCTCGGGCCACCTTTGAGAAACACTGGCCAGGCCCTTGCATACCCGTGTGCCCGGTACCTTTGCTGCACTCCGGGCGGCAGGACTCGGAGAAGGCTCCCTGGCATCGCTGTCGTGTTAAAAGCGGGAGGAACTAAGTAACTGGTGGCCTGGTTCTGAGGGAGAGAACCACTTGGGGTCTCAGTCTGGGTGCGTGCAGGCTGCGGACTGGCTCTGGTGAGTGGCCGTGCCGCCCCGAGTACTAGCGGCCGTCGAGTCTGCAGGGGAAGGTGAGCCCTGTCCTCAGACTGCTCAGGAAGCCCTCGGCGGCAGGACTGCCCAGGGCCGTCCAGCGAGGGCTTGGCGAGGCCCCCGCGCCCAGCTCCTCACACGGATGTCTCCTGTGGCGTTTCTGGGCGCGCGTAAACGATGACGCAGAAAGTACGCTTGCCTCCTTGGCAGAGGCCTTTTCCTTGACCCCTTCTGAGGGCACGGCCTTGTCCGCCACCCCCCCCCCCATCATCCCATCACTTGCTGTAAGGAGGTCTCCCTTCTGAATTTTGGCTCCATCCACGACGGTCTGGCCACGGGCCTTCGTCTGCCTGTTCAAAAGACTTCTCTTGGGCCCCAGAGAGTCTCCAGATGCCGAAGAAGTCGCTGTACGCTCCGTGGATCAGAAACCCCGTTGCTTTATTTGCAGCTGCTTTTCTGACCGAGGCTCCCTAAAGAGCATAATGCAGTCCAACACGCTGAGCAAAGACGAGGGTGTGCAGCGGGACCTGGAGAACAGCCTGCAGGTGGAAGCGTACGAGAGGAGGATCCGGAGGCTGGAGCAGGAGAAGCTGGAGCTGAGCAGGAAGCTGCAAGGTGAGCGCCGGTCTCCGCTCGCCCCGTCCCCCCGCTCGCGCCCCCGTCCACTCACCCCGTCCCCCTCCGCTCACTCCGTCCCCCCGCTCGCGCCCGCGTCCCCGTCCCCCTCCGCTCACTCCGTCCCCCCGCTCGTGCCCGCGTCCCCCTCCCCCCCGTCCCCCCGCTCGCGCCCGCGTCCACTCACCCCGTCCCCCTCCGCTCACTCCGTCCCCCCGCTCGCGCCCCCGTCCCCCTCCGCTCACTCCGTCCCCCTGCTCGCGCCCGCGTCCCCCTCCCCCCGTCCCCCTCCGCTCGCCCCGTCCCCCCGCTCGCGCCCGCGTCCCCCTCCCCCCCGCTCATCCTGTCCCCTTCCCTCACGCCTGTCTCCCTGCCGTAGAGTCCACCCAGACGGTGCAGTCCCTGCACGGCTCCACCCGGGCCCTGGGCGGCTCAGCCCGCGATAAGGAAATCAAAAAGCTAAATGAGGAGATAGAGCGTCTGAAGAATAAAATAGCAGGTAGGTGTCTTAAAGAGGCTGCTTCGTCTGTGTTCCTGGGCGTTAATCCCGTCCAAGAAGATTTTCAGAGTCCTTTTCGTAGGGTGGAAAAGGAGAACAGCGTTGGCTTCTGTAACCTATTTACAGGTCTCCCGTTTCTTTCCGTCCGTTCACCTGACGTTCTCTCTCCAACTTGCTTGGCCCACAAATGAGAGACTTTTACAGTTGCAGCTAGAATCACTTCTTAGCATTTTACCCGTAAAGTCTCAGAAAGGTTTACATTTCTCTGTCCCATTCTCCCCTTGGTGGCCCTGAGGCACCAGTGCCACAGCGTATTTCTCTCCGAAGCGTCCTCAGTGGCTGTGCCTGCCGTTTGCAGTATTTTAGGGGCTGGCTCCGTCGTCACCATCTGTCCTTTGCGGCTCCTAGATTATCAAAGCTTCCTGAAGATTCAAATCGCTTTCGAGTCTTAATCCTCAGCCCTCCATTTTCTCTCTGGAACCCCAGCATCCTGGTGCTGAGAGGGGCCCCGAGTGAGCCCATGATAAGCCTTACTGCGCACCTCGGTTGCCCTGTGCCCGCGCACACGGGCTCACGCGGTCCCCGGTCCCCAGGGGAGAGCGATTACCCCGTCAGTCCACACGGGTGGCTGCATACATGACTTTTCCATGTGTGAGAAAGCAAGAAGGTTATTAAGCGATAAAGTGAGTGAAGAATCCGTAACGAATTCACTATCAGGAAGTCAGCCGACATGAAGTTTTTCCTGTAAGGGAACGCGGTTTATTTTCTCTCTGTTCAGACTCCAATAGGCTCGAGCGACAGCTGGAGGACACAGTGACCCTTCGCCAGGAGCATGAGGATTCCACACAGCGGCTGAAAGGCCTGGAGAAGCAGTACCGCGTGGTGCGGCAAGAAAAGGAGGATTTTCACAAGGTAGTTGGGGGTGATTTCACGTGAGACGGGTTTCAGCGACGTGCAGTTGCGACCTTGAAGTTGTGTGGGGCTCTGAGCCCTCCTCAGGACCCTCGTCTGCGCCCTGGGCTGTGTTGCGTGCAGTCCACGAGGGGCCAGACTGCCTCAGGGTCATGCCGTGCCGCCGACCACGCAGCCTGCCAGGTGGCTGGCCGTGAAGCGGGCGGCCTCAGCACCGGTCACCGCATCGGTCCTCGCCACAGGCCTGCTGGGCGGGCTGTGCACCAGGACCCGGCGATGCCCAGGGCCTGAGGGTCCCCGCGTCCCCACAGCAGCTGACCCAGCTGGGTTCACACGCTGGTATCCGGTGCCAGAGTCCTCCCCCTTCCAGCGGCCTCCTCCCCTTCTTTCAGCAGGGGCTCTTTGTATGACAGGGCCTTGCAAAAGAAACCGTTTGTTAAAATTTGGGTGAGTCCCCCCAAAACCCCTTTATAAATTTGATTTTCAGTAAAATGTATCAGATTGTATGTTCGGTCGGTAGTGTTCATACCAGGATTGTTTTCTAACGTACATTCGTTTATACACTTAAGTCATTAAACCTGCAGTTTGCTATGTGTTCTCTAAAACGTGCAGGATTTCAGACCCAGATTGTTCAGTCTGTCGTGGTGTCCTAACCACGGCGCTTTGTCGAGAAGTGCACAGGGGACAGGAGACTCCCTGGTACGCTAGTGTAGGTTCAGCAGCTCACTGAGCCTGGGCCGGCCCTGGTGGAGTCCCCCCTTCCCCCCAGATCCAGCTACTTCCGACATCAGACCAATAGGGGCCACCGTGACTGTGCCACCCAGTCGTAGACGAATTGGCTGCAGGAAGGGGAGGCCACGGGTGCAGCCAGGGGGGCCACCATAACCTCACTCTCGTGAGGGGCTAGCTGTCCAACAGTCGTTTTTATGTGGTTCTTTACTTTGATGGAACTCTTAAGCTTTTTTGTACGTAACGTGTTCTTTCCCAGTTCTGCTGTTTCAATAACTGGGTTGGTGACCACATTCACGCTCCGTCCACCTTTATGGCCTTGTGGACGGCATAGGGGAGAGGTCGAAACACGTGAGCCTGTGCTGTGAGCAGGCCTTCCCTCTGGCTGGCAGAGCTCGGGCTTCTGGTCGCCGCGTAATTGGGGGTCTTTCCCGGAGGGAGTTCGATCTTAGCACCTCTGCTCAGGTGGGTCTTCTTCCAGGCTGCTCGTAGCTGTGCTGGGGCCTAGCAAAGGGCTTTTTCACAGAGGTGAGCCCTTGGCTCTCGGCCGTGGCCTGTAAGCAGCATTTGCTGGAGAGGATTGAACGGCCAGCCTTCCGCGTCTCTGCGAAGCAAACGTAAAACCTCTGTCATTCTTTCTGTTCAGCAACTGATTGAAGCTTCCGAGCGATTGAAGTCCCAGGCCAGAGAGCTCAAAGACGCCCACCAGCAACGCAAGCTGGCCCTGCAGGAGTTCTCCGAGCTGAACGAGCGCATGGCAGAACTCCGCTCCCAGAAGCAAAAGGCATCCCGGCAGCTGCGGGACAAAGAGGAAGAGGTAGAGGTAGCCATGCAGAAGATCGACTCCATGCGGCAGGAAATCCGCAAGTCGGAGAAGTTGAGGAAAGAGGTAGCTTCGTGGCCGTTTCGGGGATTGTACTGTTCGGGCTTTTGTATGCTCCTACTAGAACACCTTCGAGAACGTGGGCTAAATTACATGAGTTACTTTAAAACGGATCTTAAATTTTATGAGAAGCCAAGTAAGTTGACCTGCCAAATATTTCCTTTGTACTTCTCAGCCCCCGATACCTATTGGTGAAATTATTAAAAGACATTTCTTAGGGCATTAGTTTTTAAAAATTCCCTTTTAAAGCAAATAGAGGGTATTTCTGCCCAACAAACAGAACGTAAACGTGTCGGGACGTAGTTGGCACAGCACAGCCTACGTGAATACGAGTCCTACGTCCATAAGGGGCGGCCAGGAGGACGACCAGGCTCAGCCTGGCGCCCCCAGTCAGCCCAGTGGCTCTGAAACTTTGGTTTCGGGACTACATCATGCTCTTAAGAACTGTTGAGGCCCCCAAAGAGCTTTCGTTTGTGGCGGTTACAGCTCCTCATACTTACCAGGTTAGAGGTTAAAACACTTTTTTCAGTTCAACAGTAAACCCGTTACGTGTTAACTGACAGTTTTTGTGAAAAGTAACTCCCTTCCCCCATCTGGTGAGAAGAATGGCATTTTTACATTTTTGTGCTTTTCTTTAATAACTGGCTTGATAAACTATTTCTGCATTCGTTCTGTTGTGTTACACTGTTTTGGATAAAGTATTTGAAGAAAACCCAGATAATTAAAAAAAGAAGGGTCTTTTTTAGAAAGGGCCCCAGGACCCCGCTTTGAGAACTGGCTGCCCTAGACACTCCAAATACTTTTCCATTAACGAGTGTCATATTTTAAGCAGCCCTTAGGATTGAATTCTGTTACAACTTGCTTGGTAAAAAATCGGATGCTCTATAAGTACATGCTCTTTGTCAGTCGGTGTCAAAACACCTACTTGTTTTTTTTCCGTTTATTTTGCAACCCAGATGCATTTGTAGCTATAGCATCAGTGGAACCCCTAGCGAAGCATTAGTGTCCACACTCCGGGCAGGTCACTGCAGCATCTGGGATCTGCTTTAAAGTAAAGGGAGAGGGCACTCAGCCGGCCGAGGTGCAGGGGGTCCTTTCCGCTGCTCCCTGCTTGGGCACGTGCGCGTGACCTTCACCAGTCGATAGATGGATTTGTGATCTGCAGACATCCCAATTGCCTGTGTCACCAGTCCGTCTCCTGTCCGGAAACTTAATGCCAAGTTGTTGGTTTACATTAGAATTTAAACTTGGTTTATTACTAACCAGCTGTTCCAGTCGAGCCTTAAAGTGTCTTTCTCCGCCGTTAACTGGGCCTGGGATCGGGTGCGGAGGTAGGAGCAACAGGCCCTCAGGGCCGTCCGCAGAGAGCCCCAGGGCAGGGCCGGCTTCGTGCTGGTGAGCACTGTGCCCCCCTTGCAGCTGGAAGCCCGCCTGGAGGACACCGTCGCCGAGGCCTCCCGGGAGCGCAAGCTTCGCGAGCACAGCGAGAACTTCTCCAAGCAAGTGGAGAGTGAGCTCGAGGCCCTCAAGGTAGTACCTGTAGGAGACCAGCCCGTCCTCCTTCCTAACTGTCGTGCTGGGAGTCCTCCCGCACGGTGGGCTTGTCCGGAAGGACGGGGTGTGGAGAGGGGACAGGTCACAAACGTGCCTTAATGACAGCCTTCTTTCCGTTTAGAACCTGAGTTCCTTCGCTGTTTTCCTTCCTTAAAGTGTCAGGCAGTGTCTCGTAAGTCCTGGTAAACTAACACCTGACACCTGCTGTGTGTTCAGTGAGACCGTTTCTGAAAAAGTTCCTTAAAGCCCGTGTCCTGCCACTGAAGTTGAAGACAGGCCAGTGGCCCGGGGCCAAGGGCAGCCAGGCACCTCGGGAGGGAGTGAGCGAGCGAGCGAGCAGAGAGGTGCCAGGGGCCAGAACAGGGGTGAGGAGGTGGGGGAGGGGGGCTCTTTGTTAGCCTGGCGTGACCTCAGGGGCACGAGTCCCCTTTCTGAGCCTGGGTTTCCTCATCTGCCGGTGGAGACGATAGGCCCGCTCTCTCCCCAGCATGTACCTCGGGCGGGCCTGTTTTCCCTCCATCGTCCTTGCTGCCGTCTGGGCCTGTGGGCGGCAGCCCCGGGGCCTGGACTTCTGCCTGCTGGTGCCTGAGTCTGCTCGTCGCCGCTGGTGCTGACAGTCCACCACCCCCCCCACCCCACCCCCCCCACGGCAACCAGGGCGCGTCCTGTCGTCAGTGCCCCCAGCAGCTCCCAGTGACTCGGGCCCTGACAGAGCCCCTCCCAGCGTTTACCGCCCAGCTCACTGCGTTCACCTTGCTGTTTGTCACCGTGCTGAAGAACCTTCCGCCTGATGTGGCACTTCACGTGTCCCTGCGTCAGCGGCTCCTTTAACTGTCCGCTGGGCACCACACCCCCACGCTTCACCGCGTTGCCCTGTGTCAGTGTCTCGTTGCTCATTTGCTGCTTGGCCGTCGGTCTTTCCCTGTCTGCCCCACGAGAGCAGGGACCTCGATGTGACCCTCTTAACCACAAAGGTGCCTGACACATAGTTGCCTGAATTAACAAACTGTGAGGAGGCTTTGGGGACCGATCGTGTCAGGGTGTAGACAGAGCTTCCGGGGTCCTAGGCAGATCTGGGCACGTCCCTTGTGCAAGGTAGGTGCCGTCAGCCCCTCAGATCTGCCCGACGGTTGTTAGAAGGATCTCGCGGCCGTGGCCAGCTGCATCGGGCGCGGTGTCTGCCATTGGTGGGGAGGGGACAGGAGAAGCCGCGTGTACGGTGCCCGCAGAGGGTGTGGGTGGAGGGCCGTGTGGCCCTCGAGGGGAAGACACGGACCTGTAATTTATTTTACCTTTCTCTTCAGATGAAGCAAGGAGGCCGGGGCCCGGGGGCCACCTTAGAACATCAGCAGGAGATTTCCAAAATCAAATCTGAACTTGAGAAGAAAGTCCTGTTCTATGAAGAGGAGTTGGTCAGGCGTGAGGCCTCCCATGTGCTGGAAGTAAAAAATGTGAAAAAGGAGGTACACGATTCGGAAAGCCACCAGCTGGCCCTGCAGAAGGAAGTTCTCATGCTGAAAGACAAATTGGAAAAGTCAAAGCGAGAACGGTAGGTTTTCACGTGCCCTTCGGTGCTGTGAGCGCGGGCTTGTGCCCCCGCCACCGAGAGGATTGGCTCACAGAGCTTCTGGACCGCCGCTCTCGCCCCTTCCCAGGCACGCCGAAATGGAGGAAGCAGTCGGCACGATAAGAGACAAATACGAGCGCGAAAGGGCGATGCTGTTTGAGGAAAACAAGAAGCTGACAGCTGAGAACGAGCGGGTAATCTAGTCCATGCCACCGCTCGGGGCTCTGGTTCCCGGTCGCGGGTCCTGGGAGTCGGGTGGTTTACGCAGCTTGCTTCCTACGTGAAGTAACACGTTTCCATTGGGTTAGAAGCTGCTAATTTCCTGAAATCCCCTGCTCTTGTCACTTGTCTGTTCAGATTTGGGTTGAAATGTGACCAAAGTTAGACACATTTGAAAAGTCCGTATCTGAGATGAAGTTTGGAGCGAAATCTCACAACGATTTAAGAAAACTTTCAAAATCTTCCAAAGAACGTGTAGCTTTAATAACGCTAAGGTCACGTTTAAAGGACACCAAATAACGAGTTATGTGGTACAATTGTTTAATTTCAGCTTTGTTCCTTTGTGGATAAACTCACAGCTCAAAATAGACAGCTGGAGGATGAACTACAGGACCTGGCGGCCAAGAAGGAGTCGGTGGCCCACTGGGAAGCCCAGATCGCAGAGATCATTCAGTGGTACGTGTGCCCGCCCGCCCCTCCCCAGCCCTGCCACACTGCTCGCGCTCCCTCCACCCGCGCCGCTGCCCAGAGGCCTCGGCACGGACCCGCCGCCCTCTCCCGAATCGCCGCTGTCGAGGGGCCGCAGTTCTGTCCGGTGTTCTTCACATTGGACTATAGGTGGAGAAAGTGCACCAGGTCCCTGGAGGCGTGGGTCAGGCTGGCACACCCCACACGTTCTAGCGAAAGGGAGGCCGGGCCCCCGCGCAACACGGCAGAGAGGGACCGGGGTGGCCCTTGCTAGCGGAGCCGTTCGTTGGTCGTGGGCGACCGCTCCGGCTGATGGGACGCTATGTCACTTTGTCCCACGGGGGGCAGGAACCTGTCCTCGTTTTCGGCTCCTCTCACTGGGTCTCTATGGTCCTTCTCTAGGGTCAGTGACGAGAAAGACGCCCGAGGTTACCTTCAGGCTCTTGCTTCCAAGATGACCGAAGAGCTCGAGACACTGAGGAGCTCCAGTCTGGGGTCGAGAGCACTGGTAGGCTTTGTTCTGAACCGTGTCTTTTTATGATGATGGGACTCCCCAGTGGCTTTACCTTGAACACGAGTGTAGAAACTCAGTGCTGGGCAAGTAACTCGGGTGATGCGGGCCTCCGTGTGGCCAGGGACGCCCCCCAGGTGCAGAGCGCCGCTGTCTGAACTACTGGGAGACCACAGCCACTCTGTGGAGGGACCTCGGTTCGCGCGACGGGCTCCTGCCCTCAAGGAGATGGATTTTGTCCATTCTCTCACTCCCACCCCGACCCCCCCTCCCCCCCCCAGTCAGTGGTCCGTGTGTTTCGAGTGCCCAGAGTTTGGCGAGCCGTCTCCACCCAGGCTCACTTCTGGGCGCAGCCCCACGTGTCCCTCCTTCTGTCTGCCTTTCTTACAATATGTGTGTGTAAGTTATTCTGTAAGTGACGAACACTAGTAATAATAAAGGTGTAGGGGAACTGTTTCATTAGCGTTTTAGTTAGAACTTCACAAACCCAGATTTTTATTCCCTGTTTTGCTGGTTTGAAGATGTGTTTGCCCCAAAGGGGTGTTGTTATGTCGAATGTCATTACTCCTCCTCATCCTGTCACCTGAGCACCCGGCACATATACCATCTTGTCGAAGAATACAGCTGTGTTCTTCGCTCTGTAATTGGAGAACATATTCATTTTTTGATTTTAGATTTAGAAGTACCAGTTCAGACGATCAAGTTTTTTTCATTTCTGCGTTTTGTCTTCCAGTCATATCTACGGGTATACTCGCGCTTGTGAACTGTGTTAAATAAACCTAGAGCATAAACCTTATGAAAGATGAAAGAATATAGCCCTAGGTCCTTTTAGCAAAATGGGATGATTGATATTCTTGTTGCAGAATTCTGTGTGAACAGTCCTTCCTGTTGAAGGACTGACTGATGAAAGTGTATTTCCTTCCTGTCCGTAGAAGTGTATTGTTCACTCGTTGATTCTTGAGGAAATCCGTGTGGGCCATGGTCATCTGAAGACTCAGGCTTCTGACATTCACTGGGTTCATCACAGTCGTTGGCGTCCAATAAAGCGCCCGTTTCTCTGTCCCTGCAAATCCCTAGTCAGTTCCCTTTTCTTCTCTTTATGGACGGAAAACGAAAAATTCTCAACTGTGTGGACTGAAAGCTTTTAAAAAAGTCTAATAAAGTGGAATCTCCAGATTCCTTCTGTCCCTCTCGAGAGCGGATGGAACACGGGCAGCATCTCGGTGGGAGAAGGGAGCACGCTGCCACCCAGCTGGTCTCGGTCACTGTTAACCTCACCCTGCCGAGCCCTCCATCCTCGCTCTTCCTGCCGCTTCAGTCTTCCATTGTGGGCAGGGATGATTGATGAGTAATGACATAATTGCTCGGATAGTGAAATAGGAGATGTTTCAAGATAAAGGAAGAGTAAGACAACGGAGACCCCCACAATATATCATACGTTTGTAAGAGAGTCTAACGGACCCAAATAGAAATTGCACTCCTGGTTGAGTTTTATTCTTTAAAAAGAAATTTTTTTAAGCTGCAGCTCATTCTTTTGAAGATCTCTAATAAAGAATAAAAGTCATAAAAAGCCCAGACTAAAATTGGGTCTGATGGACTTTGATGATATCTAACATTATCAAATTAATATTTAAGTTAATTAAGTTAGTATTTAAACGTGGTAATAAAAGTTTAAGATTAGGGGCGCCTGGGTGGCTCAGTCGGTTAAGCCTCCGACTTCAGCTCAGGTCATGATCTCACGGTCCGTGAGTTCGAGCCCCGCGTCGGGCTCTGGGCTGATGGCTCAGAGCCTGGAGCCTGCTTCCGATTCTGTGTCTCCCTTTCTCTCTGCCCCTCCCCTGTTCATGCTCTGTCTCTCTCTGTCTCAAAAATAAATAAACGTTAAAAAAATAAATAAATAAATAAATAAATAAATAAAAGTTTAAGATTAGAAGAAGATGAATTATATGTCAACATTTTTTTAAACAAGTAAATATCTTAAAAATATATCTTTTTTTTTTAATTTTTTTTTTTTCAACGTTTATTTTTTATTTGGGGGACAGAGAGAGACAGAGCATGAACGGGGGAGGGGCAGAGAGAGAGGGAGACACAGAATCGGAAACAGGCTCCAGGCTCTGAGCCATCAGCCCAGAGCCCGACGCGGGGCTCGAACTCACGGACCGCGAGATCGTGACCTGGCTGAAGTCGGACGCTTAACCGACTGCGCCACCCAGGCGCCCCATTAAAAATATATCTTTAAAGGGGCACCTGGGTGGCTCAGGTCATGGTCTCACGGTTCGTGAGTTCGAGCCCCACATGAGGCTCTGTGCCGACAGCTCAGAGCCTGGAGCCTGCTTTGGATTCTGTCTTCCTCTCTGTGCCCCATCCCTGTTCATGCTCTTTCTCTCTGTCTCTCAAAAATGAATAAATGTTAAAAAAAAATGTAGAAACATATGTATCTTTATGAGTGCCTGGGTGACTCAGTTAAGCATCAGCTCAGGTCATGATCTCACGGTTCATGAGTTTGAGCCCCGCATCAGGCTATCTTTCAGTGTAGAGCCTGCTTCAGACCCTCTGTCTCCTTCCCTCTCTTCTCCCCGGCTCACATGCATACACATGTTCTCTCTCTCAATAAATAAATAAATAAAGTCAATAAATAATATCTTAGAGCGCTTGGGTGGTTCAGTTAGTTAAGCTGACTTCATCTTAGGTCATGATCTCACAGTTTATGGATTCGAGCCCCACATCAGGCTCTGTGCTGACAGCTCAGAGGCTGGAACCTTCAGATTCTGTGTCTCCCTTGCCCTCTGCCCCTCCCCTGCTTGCACTATTCCTGTCTTTCAAAAATAGATCAATGTTAAAAAATTTAAAAAAAAGTATATATATATATGTATATATCTTTAATATCTGAACCATTGTCTCCAGGACCCCCTTTGGAAAGTGCGCCGTAGTCAGAAGCTAGACATGTCTGCACGGCTAGAGTTGCAATCTGCTCTTGAGGCGGAGATCCGGGCCAAACAGCTTGTTCAAGAGGAGCTGAGGAAAGTCAAAGACGCGAATCTCTCCTTTGAAAGGTACCTGGTACTGTGTTCTGACTCGATAGGGGACTGTGTGACCTTGGGCACACCCCTGCTCTGTGATATCAGTTGACTGGAAGGAGCTTTGCACGGTGGACCGTTTCTGGCCCCTAGTAGGCGCTCAGTGAGAATCGATGGGGTGGATGTGCAAATGCCCTGCGCGCATCGGAGGTCTGTGCTTATTTTCTCAGGAAGCAGTGAAGCGATGGGAGCCCGCGGTTTTGAAGTGCCAACATCTGTGTGTGTAAGAGGCAGATGCTGGTCCTCCCTGTGCCGGGTGACAAGACACGGCCACACGTCTGAGGGACAGTTCTGGCCTGCTTGTTCCCTAAGTGCTGTTTGTTTCATCAACTTCGAGTTTTCCCTTTTAAACTAAAACTAATATTGTAAATACAGGTTGAAGACGGTATGCCTATCTCAAAACATTTTTCTGACCCTCAAACACCATTTTTACACAACAGTAAATTCAGTGAATGTTTGATGAGAGGCCGCCGCTGGCAGTCTTACACGCCCAGGAGATGGTCGTGAACTGCTCTCTTGTAAAACCCAGGCCGCCCTACCTGTAGTAGCTGTTGATGTGGAAGGTGGGGACCTGGATGTCACGAACAGGGTCACTGATGGCATTACCGAGTCACACATCTTGTTAGTTTGGCGCTAAAAGAGTAAGAGTAGCGATGGCTACCGTTTAGGTGGGCTCCCTGTAAGAGGTCGATCCTATTAATCGCGTGACTGTCGCGGTGTTCCCAGGAGGCCAGCACTCTTGAGCCCCATTTCACAGATGAGGACAGCGAGATGCAGAGAGGTGTAGGTCAGCCAGCATCACCTGCTAATTCGGCGCAGAACCCCCACTCAGCTGCTGGACTGCACCGCTCGCCTCCTGGCCAGGTCACTGCAGCAGCCTGACTGCTCTGTCCCTGCAGGAAAGCGTAGGAACGAAGGCCCGCCCCCCCAGCAGCTGTGCTCAGGCGGTGGTCGTGGTCTCATGCAGCCCGCCGTCTCACTGGTTGTGGGAATGACGTTTGGAGGTCTGATGGCTGAGTAATCTGGGTGGTGTGTCCTCGGAGGACAGAGGACTCCTTTGGAAAGAGACTGGGAGGGTCGGAAACTCCACGAGGGCCTCCAGATACACCTTCATTAACCATGATTTTGAAAATCCACGTCTGTTTCTAATTCTGAAATATCTGTAATCTCTGTAACGTGCTCAGCGGACTCACCCATGCCAAGAGTGGATTTGTGTTTCCGTTCGCAGCGGGGAGCCTGCCATGTTCCGGCACTTTCCCAGGCGCTGGAAATTAACCCCTGCCCTCACATTTTGACACTCACTGAATCAACGTGTAGATATCTGTTCTCAGGGTACTTAAAGCCTTCTATTTTTTATTTTTTGTTTTAGTAAACTAAAGGATTCCGAAGCCAAAAATAGAGAATTATTAGAAGAAATGGAAATTTTGAAGAAAAAGATGGAAGAAAAATTTAGAGCAGATACTGGTAAATTATAAGCTTCTGAAGTATTTAAATATAAGGTTTTTTTTTAACAGCATGGTTTTATTTTAGATTTAATAGTTTTTAGTTATATAAAGAAAGCACTTAACATGATTTTGAAGCCAGTGTTCTCAGGTAGCGTATGTTCAAATATGCCTTTCTCGAAGGTAACCACAGTTTGTGGCTTATCCTTCCTGTTTCCTCTTGGAAGTGCAAAGCAAATACACGTGTACATAGAGTCACCCATCCGTGTCCCCCTGATCACACGAGGCAGCCTGCTGGGGCCTCCGATCTATGAGTGGGTAGGGCCGCAGCATGAGAGGTGGCCCGGTCCCGTCCCAGCGGCACCGCACCCTGCTGGGGGCTATGGACGGGGGTCGGGCTGTCCCCTCGCTGTCACAGCAGGTGCTGTAAGGAGTAGCCGTGTGTGGGTAACATGTCCTGTTCCTGTGGGGTACGTGGGGGTAGATTTTTGGAAGTGGGAGTGCCGGTTAAGGAGTAAGCATGCTTGCGCTGATGCTGGCGGTGACCGCGGCCGCCCACAGGCTTGTGCACGTGTGTCCCTGCCCGCGCGCAGGCGACGGCTGCTGCCCCACAGCCGCGTGCACACAGTGTGAGCACACAGCGAACAGGTGGGAAGGAGCATTAGAATACAGATTGTGCTTGCGTCCCTCTTACGAGCAAGATTGAGCACCTTTTGTATGTTTAAGGGCTATTTGTGTTTCTTTTCTTTTTTTCTTTAATGTTTACTTGTGAGCAGGGGAGGGGCAGAGAGAGAAGGAGAGAGAGAATCCCAAGCAGGCTCTGCACTGTCAGCGCAGAGCCCAACTCGGGGCTCCGTCCCACAAAGCGCAAGGTCATGACCTGAGCTGAAATCAAGGGTTGGACGCTTAACTGCCTGGGCCACCCACGTGCCTTGAGATTTTCTTATTCTGTGATTTTATGTATTTGTATCTTTTGCTCACTTTTTAAAATTCAGAGTAAGTTTTTTTTCTAGAAACTTTTTGTAGATGGAGGATAGAATATATAGAGCCTTTTGTTTGTGATGAAAGTTGCAAATATTTTCCCAGTTTGTCTTTTGTCATTTTTATTTTGCTTATATTTTTTACCAAGCATAAAGTTTTTTGGTTTTTTTTTTTTTTTGTTTGTTTTTTTTGTGCATCACATTTGTCATTTTTTTCCCTTTTTTCAGTTACAGGGGAATATTTCTGAGTCCCCAGGTACTCAAATAATTCACTCATATTTTCTAATACTTGTATACAGGTTTCATTTTTTAAATGTGGATTACTGGTCCATTTGAAATTTACTCTGATGTGCATTTTGAGTTGTGGATCTAGTTTTTAGTTTTATCTTTTTCCTGTGGCTGGTCGTCTAATACCAGTTATTAAGAAGTTCCTCTCCCTACCGATTTTGTATGTGACTCTTACCACATGAGGTCACCATGGGCACTTGAGTCTGTTTCTGGATTTCCTGCCCTGTTCACTGTTCACTGGCAGGAACCACTGGATTGTGATGAAAGAGGTTTCAGTAAATCTGATTTAGTATCTGGTAGATCTACTCCCCCAACCCCTTTTTTTAAGGACTTCTGAGACACTCTCCAAATGAACTTAACTAGAATCACATCAGATTTATCCGTTAGGTTAAGGAGAATTGACATCTTGATGGTGCTGAGTCTCCCCATGGGAGCACAGATGGTCTTTTAAATTTGCCTTGACTAGTCTGTTTCTTTTTTATAGGATTGAAACTTCCAGATTTTCAGGATTCTATCTTTGAGTATTTCAACACTGCACCTCTTGGACACGATCTGACATTTAGAGTAAGTAGTTATTCTAAAAAGTGACAAATGAATTTGTGATGAGTTAGAGTTGGTAGGACATGCTCTGACCACCGGTGGGGCCACAAACACACTAGTAAATTGACACCTGACAGTTTTCTCTGTCGTGCTGACCTAGGAGTGACCCAGGGTGTCAAATGGGTGAGGTTAGAGACATTTAAGGTACCGGAAATGCTCGCAGAGATGCTTCCCCAGACTTAAGTGGAAGCTAAGAAAGTGCTCAGCATCTTCAGGGAAGAATCGGCACTGGCTTCTGGCTGTGTGGTGAGCATCTCAGACGGGTTTTTATTTTTATTTTTTTTATTAAAAAAACATTTTTTTTAATGTTTATTTTTGAGACGGAGACAGAGCGCGAGTGGGGGAGGGGCAGAGAGAGAGGGAGACACAGAATCCGAAGCAGGCGCCAGACTCTGAGCTGTCAGCACAGGGGCTCGAACCCTCGTGAGATCATGACCTGAGCCAAAGTCGTTCACTTAACCTACTAAGCCACCCAGGCACCCCTCAGGCGGGTTTCTAAATACACATTCCCACCCTGCCGCAAATGAAGACTAAGCCAGCCTCATTACCACTGCAGTGACTTCTGTATGGCCCTCCGGTTTGGGGTTTGGTCTCCGGTGGCCCCCCGTGGGGTGGGCGGACGGGTGGCTGGGGAGAATTGTTGCCGTGGCCCGCCCCTGCTCAGCCACCCGCACCGGGTAGGCGGGGCGGCCCGAGGGAGCCATTCCGAGGGAGTCCCATCTCTCCTTGCGCTGCCCGCGGACCCAGTGCCTCCTTTACCGCTTCTCTCCAGACGATAGGGGTGGACCCTTGCTAGCAACCCTTGAAGTAAGCCAGAAAGTAAAAATAGCGAAAACAAATCTCATTAATGGGACTTCTGATGGCACGTCGTCGTTTTCATTGATTCCGTCTTTTTTTTTTTTTTAAGAAAACGTTAAGCCTGCGGGCAAGTTGAAAGAATACTATAGTAAACACATAGGTATCTCTCCCTGCCATTTTCTCCTAACGCACCAGTGTTTGTTTCCTAAGATGAAGGATGTTCTCCTGACACAACCATAATGTCATTGTCCTGCACGAGACCTTTGCACTGATGCTGTAGTAGAGCGTGCATGTTTTACATGTCCCTTGTCCCTGAGTGTCCTTTACGGCTGGTTTGCCTCCTCTTGTCAGGGTCCAAGCAGAGCTCCTAAGTCGCATTTAGTCTTTGATCTGGAACAGTGTCCCAGTTTCTCCCCCACCCCGACCCCCACCCCCACCCTTTATAACATTGGTATTTTTGTGGTATCTGTACCAGTCGTCTCACTGAGTGTCCTACGCTCCGGATTTGTCTGATGGCTGATTTGACGTGGGTTGGACATTGTGGCAGGGATGCCGCACAGGATGTGGACGTCCCGAGTGTGTAGGCTTCGTGATGCTTTCGGCGTCAGGTGGACGTGGCGTCTGCCAGGCCCCGCCCCGCCCCTTCGTAAGCGTCGAGCCGTCGGGAAGGCTGCCGGATGTCCGTCCGCCAGCAGCCTTGCGCCCACGGGTTGGCGAAGGCCAGCAGCCCGTGCCTGGCAGCGGTTCTTACAGAATCAAGTAGGCTTGCGTGGGTCCTGCTGCTCTGGCTCACACCTGCTCATGTTCACCTGTCAGAATGGTTTCTTGTCACGTTGGTGATGCTCGTCTCTTCCCTGAAGGCCTGAGTTTTAAGAGGCAGATAGGTTTACCTGGTCCTCACACGGCGGTTCTTTCAGAAACGTCCTGCTTCGTAAGTCTCGTGCCTCTCTCACTGCTGGAGCGCTAGACCCATCGCGGCAACCCGAGGGCTGCCGTTGTTAACGGGATGGAGGCGGCCAGGAGAGCGGCGTTAGACACAGAATTAGAGCAAGAGTAGCGATCCCTGGGGCAGGTGGTTTCAGCCCGAACTCGGCGCCACTGTAGACAGCCAGTCGGGAGGTTTTGTCACGGAGCTAGATGGAGGCCGTAATCTTGGTACCGTGTCCGGGGAGTCAGCACTCCTGCCGTCTTCGTGTTTGGTCTCGGTCCCTCCTTACCTCTGTGGTTTAAGTAGCAAATCCTTGGTCAGAGTCTGGGTTTGTCAGGAGGTGTTTCCAGACCTGAGAATCGTCTTTTAGAAGCTTCTACCCTGCTTTCTCCCTATTAAACATGTTGTTAACTATTAGAATGATTGGCCACAGTGATGGAATCACTGTATTTTTATGCAAGTTTTCGTTGGTTGGGGAGTGACGGTTCTGTTCCTCGCTTCTGTCACCATCAGCGACGCTGCCTCCCCCACATCTTCTTGCTAGCCTCTTGGGAAGCAGCAGTCGCTGCTGAGGCTGGCCCCCACGCCCTCCCTGTGTCCCTAGCAGCCCCTCAGTCATGGACGACTCTTTGCCCTTAATTCCCATCCTTGGACCAACCAAGTGAAACCAGTCAGGCTTCTTAATATTCTCTTGCTCCTCGTTCATGGAGAGATGGAACGCTAACGCGTGTAACATACCGTATTTATGGGAGAAATTTGCTTACTGTCGTAGCTTTGATAATTAGCTAATTGGTATAGCATTTCCCTTGTGAAATGAACAAATTCACAAACTGCGGTGTTTATGTGCTGTGCTACCTTCCCAGCTGAATTTGGCTCCTTCTCCAGGAACCTTGTTAATTACAACTTTTGGAAAGTGTTTCTCTGATTTGCTTGATTGGGATTTCAGTGTGGAACACAGGGTAACAGCTGCAAACTGCCCCTGTAGGAACCTAGCCCAGCTACTTCTGTGTCCCAGCGCTCGCTCCCGCTCACTGCACACACGCATGGTTTATGTGTGTCTGTTTAAATAGCAATAGCCTTTCATCAGGAAATAATAACACTCCAAATGAGGTCATTTAAAAAAAATTTTTTTTAAATGTTTGTTTATTTTTGAGAGAGAGAGACAGCTGTCAGCACAGAGCCTGATGCAGGGCTTGAATTCACGAACCATGAGATCATTACCTGAGCTGAAGTTGGGTGCTTCACCGACTGAGCCACCCAGGGGCCCCCAAATGAGGTCATTTTTAAGTGGTTTTAGAATAGCTTCAAATTAGATTCAAAGCTTTAGCTTCAATTTCAAACTGAAATTAATTTGGGAATCTTGAGTGCTTAGAACAGAACATTGCTTCCCCGTGTCATAAGGCTTTCAGGGAAATTCTTGCTCCTGGCCATAGGCCCACAGACCCCGATTGATCTCAGAATTTCTTCTTGATCCCTGAAATGAGGTCAAAAACATTTGACTCCTTTATCTCAACGATACCAGGTACGGATGAAATCATTTCTGAACGACAACAGTGGCTTCGTGGTTTCCAGTTTCTGCCCCTTACACAGGGCCGTGGGGAGAATGTGACCAAGGGCTTTGGTTGGAGGGGGAGGCTTGGAGCTTCTGGCCTTCGGTAACAGCTGTGACTTGACAGACCCCACAGTCATCACTCTGGTCTTAGAATGCCATGGGCAGTGGTCCTCAGGGAAGACAGGCTGGCTGTGAGTGAGGTGGGGTCAGATGGGAGCCAGAGCCGGGGCCGGGACCTTGGGTCCCCGGTGGAACACTCTCTAAACACAGACCACGGAATCGGAGTGTGACTTCTGCAGTTCTCTCCTTCCCACTGTTTCTTTGCCTTTATTTTCACAGAGCAGCTCCACTGGGGAGCAGGAAACACAAGCCCCGAAGCCAGAGGTGTCCCCGTCGGTGTCTGTGGCTGCAAGCACAGAGCAGCAAGAAGTAAGCAGTGTCATACCATATACTACCCTGCGAGAACCTCGGGACCCACCACCCCCATGCCCGTGTGCCACATGCTGCCCTCGGTGAACAGAGGCTGCCCTCGTGCCAAGGTGGCCCCCCTGGTCCTGCCTCACACCTTGTAGCCAGATCCCATCGCCAGCTGCTGGGCCTGACTTGTATCTCCGAGGGACTGCCCGTGCATCGGCTGCATGAGCGCAGACAGATGTCTCAACAATGTAGTAAATTAAAAATGCAGTTCATTATTAATCGGTTCTAGGGAGAAATGAATCCCAAGCAGGGTCTGACATGTTAGAGCAGTACTGAGCTAAGAGGATGCTCACCTGTGCCTGCTTGTCCCCAGGACATGGCTCGGGCCCCACAGAGGCCGCCCACCGTGCCGCTGCCCACCACGCAGCCCCTCGCTCTGGCTGGACCAAAGGTAGGGCCCTTGCTTTTACCCGTGGCACCTTCTCTATTTTAGAAGGTAACTGTATGAATAAGATAGGCTCATTGGTTTTGTAGACACGGTGAGACCCTTGTGTCCTGTTAATGGTTTGCTGTGAACAGTGTGTGGCCCAGGAAGTGTCTGGACCCTGTGTTTCCTTAATTAAATCAATGACAAGTCGTCACATTCTAATTGGGAAATTTCAGAACTCCTCTCGTTTTCCTTCATTTTCTGGATCACGTTCCCTTCTCCGATGGTGACCACTCTGTGTTATGTATCTACTGTGTTCCTTCTGCAAACTTACTGCTGCTTACCTGTCTGCACTTCCGGCAGTAGAGAACCCTGTGGCTCGTGGGAAGGTGTGTCCCCAGAGTAGGGGGGCTGCACCAGATGTGCAGTTTTCTCACCTGTCTTTTCCAGAAGCACATCTGGAGAGCCAGGCGCCAGCACAGAAGGTCCGGCACTGACCCCAGAGCTCCAGTTGTGTTTCCAGGCTTAGCGTTTGGCTTCACACATTTAGATGCGTTTTGTTTTCCTTTTCATGCAGACGTGGCCTCAACCATAGGCAGCCGTGCCAGCTAGGGACAAGACCTTGATTTTGTTGGGCTTTGGACTTAGCTTCTTGCACAGTCGGGTCAGGTGGACTGCTGTCTGCATCTCGTGTTCACTGCTCCCTTGCTTCTTACAAATGGTTTTATAGTATTTGCGTCCCCAAGTAACAGTCCTTTCGTTTTGCTGTGTCGGAGCTGTGTAGACTCACCGTCCTTCGTGTCTGCGGCTTGTTCCTCTCCTCAGCCTCCCGTGATTGTGTCCTCGTGTCTGTCCTCCCAACGGGACGGGGGTCTGTCCAGGCCTTTGCTCTCCAGAACAGGGCTGCTGTCCATTCTTTGCTTGTCTTTTCGGTCTCATGTGCAAGGGCAGCTGTGGGGGCGGTCCCCCCCCCCCCCCAGGGGCCTCCAGGAGGCACGGAGCTTGCTCCAGAGTCGGTGGCAGCCGTGGTACCACAGCGGCCCTACCCATCCCCCCGTGGTGTTTTGGTAGCAAGACCAAAGCTCACCGAAGGAAACGCGTTGACTTATTTTCAGGCTCCAGCTCTGTAGATGGGTGTTAAGCACTCCTCTCTGGTTAGCACGTACATCTCAAAGTGAAACTGCACCTTTTCGACCTTTCAAGGCCATGGCCGAGTTTATAAACTTGACCATAAACAGATGGTCTCTGCTCAGAGCCTGGGTCTCACCTTCTCGATATTCTTCCTCCAGCCAAAAGCTCACCAGTTCAGCATCAAGTCCTTCTCCAGCCCCACGCAGTGCAGCCACTGCACCTCCCTGATGGTGGGGCTGGTCCGCCAGGGCTACGCCTGCGAGGGTGAGTGTGGGCCCTGCGCCTTGAGGCCGGGGGCGGGGAGGGGGGCGGGGGGGGGGGGGGCTGTCCCGGGAGGGAATTACTCCAAGGTCAGGTGCAGCTGAAGGGAAGCCTATTTGTGAGCCAGTCGAGGGCGGGTCCTCTCTCTGTAGCTTTGTGAACACTCAGGAGGGGTCCTCGCTGCACTGGGAGAGCCGAGTATTGTTTGCCATAATACGAAACATGCAGGGTCCTGGAAAATCAGGAAGAGCAGAGAGTAAACAGGACTTTAAGCTTCTCCGTTATCATGGCGTCTGAGGATAAGCCGGTATTTTGTGTCTCCCCTGCTGCGCTCCCGCCCGGGGCCGGGCGCTGCACTCGCATTGGGCAGCAAGACCGGTTCAGGGCATTTGATCACCCGTCTCACAGATGAGCCGCCTGCCGAAGTCACACAAGCGACAGCAGCTGGGCGGGGGGTGCTCTGCAAAACAGCTTTGTGTTCTACCTGGTAGCAGCAGCCTTTCCCTTTGTTACTGGCAGGCCTTTTGATCGGCTGCCAGGACACCTGTGTGTCCTTGAAGCCACTGCCCTGTCACACGCCTGTGGCAGCGAGGCGCGGCTTCCCGGGAGAGCAGTGTGGCTCTGCGGCCGCGCCCCCAACGCCAGCCCTCGCCTCCCCGCGAGGGCCCCGCCAGCTTGCCGGAGAGCTGCTTGGTGCCAGAGTCCCGGGGCTCTGTGGGGCCTGTGTTCCAGAATGTGCTGGCTGCACTGGGTGTCTGGACCCTTCCTGCGACTCGGGGAGGTGATTACTGAGCCTTGTCCTGCCCCGGAGGAGGCGGGGCCTGACGGCCGTGCCCCCCCCCCACCCCTGCACTTTTCCAGTGTGCTCCTTCGCTTGCCACGTGGCCTGCAGAGACAGCGCTCCCCAGGTGTGCCCCATCCCTCCTGAGCAGTCCAAGCGGCCGCTCGGCGTGGACGTGCAGAGAGGCATAGGGACGGCCTACAAGGGCTACGTCAAGGTAGGACGCGCGGAGACCCGGGTTCCGCCGCCTCAGCTCTCCTGGCCTCGGGCGCCATGACACGAGAGCCGCACCCCACTGCTCCCGAGGGCTGTCCTTGGTTGCTTTGTGAAGTGACCTTCGCGCTGCTCCTGGGAGGCCTCCCCTCCTGGGCGCTAAGGCACTGGGGCCCGGGTTCCGAGGACCCCACAGAAACATCTCCGTCTGCCAGAGCCCCTTGTCCCCGCCTTCTGGGCCGTGCATTTAAAGACAGGGCTCCGTGGCCAAGTGCCGCCTGAAAACCACTGTGTCTGGACAGCCTCCGGCCGCAGCCTCGCAGCTGTGTGTGCTGTGAACACGCCTGTCTGCTGACTCGTCCGCTTTGGCCCGTGCATCACCTTGGATCACGTGTGGATCCCTCCCCAGTAGTGCCTGAGTCTGCCCGGGCCCGGACCCGGCCCTGGCACCAGCCTGGGAAGGGCACGAGGGGGCTGTCCCCGGAGGAGCGGGCCAGCCGTTCGGCAGCTGGAAGGAAACCACGGGCGGGACGTCTCCCGGGGCCGCGGCCTCCGCTGCGTGGACTGGAATGTGGCCACTGTTCCCTGTAGGTCCCAAAGCCTACCGGGGTGAAGAAGGGGTGGCAGCGGGCTTACGCGGTGGTCTGTGACTGCAAGCTCTTCCTCTACGACCTGCCCGAAGGAAAATCCACCCAGCCTGGCGTTGTCGCCAGCCAGGTCCTGGACCTCAGGTGCGTGTTCTGTGTGGTCTGTCCTATCGTGTGAGTTCCGACTTACTGTGCTGCTTGGTGATCTTTAACCCCGTCACACCTTCGCATCCGTGCACATTGTATGCACGTAGAGCGCGTGCTGTAGCAGCCTGGGTATTTTTGCACACTACGGTTTGCCAGGTAGGCGTTTGTAAAACATAAGAAAATGACACGTCCCAGGAGCAGGGAGAACATACCCCAGAGACACACTGTGCAGCCTAAGGTGTCAGAACCCGAGAGTACCCTTTGTGACAGTGATCTAGAGCCCTGGGCTTTGCCGCACAACACCCTCTCCTACACCTCATCTCATCACGGGCCCTCCTGGCATCAGACCTGGGAGGCTGGCGGGGCGGAGTCAGCACAAGGGACGCGCTCAGCCCAGGGCCCGGAGTCCCCTCTGCCCGTTGGCACCCACCCTGGGCTAGGGCCCGGCACCTCTGTCCCCAGCTGTTCTTGGGGACAGCGGGCTGCGGCAGGCGCCCTGACGACGGCTTCAGGGACAGAAGCGTAGCGGGGTCACCTCCGTGGCGGTCCCCACTGCACATCCGTCACTGGGCTCGGATGGGCCCCAGCCTTCTTGACGAAGAGGCCGCTGGCTGGCAGGCGGCACGGGGACTTGGTGTTAGATGTGGAGCCCAGGACTCGGAGGGTATCGGACACGGGCCTCCCGCAGTCACTTTGGCACATTGCACCCCCTTCCTTAGGGGCCATCACCAAGCGGCCACCTGATTATAGCCAAGTAGGGGCCAGTTCGGTGACGTGTCTGTGACTGGAGGCGTCTGACACAGATGAGAACGGTGTGACCCAGGGAAGGAGCTTCTGTTCTCTCACGTCCCTAACCACTGAAACGCGTGCAGGGTCCTTGAGTCATCTGTTGGCTTTGTCAGCGTGCTTTCTTACCCAGGTGGAGGCAAGGGGCTCGCCTCACATTCTGTATCCTTTCCCATAAGTAGGGCAGAGGACCGGCCCGTGTGCACGTTTCTTTCTGATATTCCAAGTGTTCTGTTTCTTACCAGGGATGAGGAGTTCTCGGTGAGCTCGGTCCTGGCCTCAGATGTCATACATGCTTCTCGCCGAGATGTCCCGTGTATATTCAGGGTATGCTTTTTTTCTGTTTCTTAGAGATATTTTACTAATCGTAAGAAAGAACTCCCGTGGTTAAAATAACAGTTCTTTTTCGGAGCATTTTGATGTGCCATAGCAAGGGGCTAGCTGGTCCAGGGTGGACCTCCTCTTCCTCTACCTCCTGCCCCCCTGATTCCTTCCCTCGTGTTGGGGTCCCTCCTTCCTAGGCCCCGTCTCCCCCACCTCTCTGGCACTGCCTTCCGTCCTGCACCTCAGCCGCTGTGTATGTCTGTGACTCCGGTCATGACGTGCCTGACGCTGGGAGCCGCCACGTCGCCCTTCACGGGTGCAGTGTGCCGCCGCAGCTTTCCTTCCTGGGACTCAGTGGCCACTACCTGGAGCGAAACAGGAAGAAGCCAGTAGACGTTTCTCAGCACTGTTGTTGGCTGAGATGGAGAGGCCCCTCCCCCCCCACCCCCACTGAGTTTACGTTAGATGGTGCGCCATTAGGAAGCTTCTGAGAGATTGTGGGATGGGGAAAGAATCCCCCCAACCCCTCCACTGGGGATTTTTTTGAAGATTTTTTTTTTTTTTAATTTTTTTTTTTTCAACGTTTATTTATTTTTGGGACAGAGAGAGACAGAGCATGAACGGGGGAGGGGCAGAGAGAGAGGGAGACACAGAATCGGAAACAGGCTCCAGGCTCTGAGCCATCAGCCCAGAGCCCGATGCGGGGCTCGAACTCACAGACTGCGAGATCGTGACCTGGCTGAAGTCGGACGCTTAACCGACTGCGCCACCCAGGCGGCCCAAAGATTTTTTTTTTTTAAGTTACTTATTTTGAAAGAGAGACCGTGTGAGTGGGGGAGGGGCAGAGAGAGGGAGACAGAGAATCCCAAGCAGGCTCCACACTGTCAGCACGGAGCCTGATGCGGGGCTCAAACTCACAAAACTGTTAAATCGGGACCTGAGCCAAAACCAAGAGTCAGACGCTTAACCGACTGAGCCCCCCAGGTACCCACATTGGGGATATTTTATAAATACGGTAGAAGTTTGGCTGACCACCAAATGGAATCCAGGAAGCCTCTTTCCTTAAGTCTCCTTTCAACTCAGAAACTGCCTCTTACGTACAACACAGAAAGCTGCCACCGTTGCTTACAAGGTGATCCTTCTGTAGGAGCTTCAGCTGCCCAGGGGATTCTCACAGGGAGGCATGTTTGGGCAAAGCACTTTTGTTGGAGATTCTGGTTTTCCTGTACACATTCTGAGAATCTGCTTTTAATTATAACAAGGGCATTCAAGAAATCAGTTTCTGTTTTTTTCGATGTTTTTATTTATTTTTGAGGAAAAAAGAAACCGTGAGTGAGTAGGGGCAGGGCAGAGAGAGAGGGAGACAGACAGAGAATCCAGACGAGGCTCCAGGCCCTCCTGAGCTGGCAGCACAAGCCCGTCGCGGGGCTAGGACTTGTAAAACAAAAACTGCGAGATCATGACCTAAGCCGCAGCCTGACATTCGACGGACTGAGCCCCCCAGCCGCCCCGACAAATCAGTTTTTAAATGGGACAACTACATGACGGTTTTGGCAAGAGTGGAGTTAACTAGAACCTGACAAGGAAGGGACGCGGGGTGCCTGTTTATCGCTGTGCCCCTGCCCGTGTCCGGCAGCAGAGCCCCTCACACCCTCCGCGGGCGCCCGAGTCACGGTGCTGGGAAGCACGCCCTCCTGTTGCCCACCTCCGGTGCGAGGTGGTGGCCGGGCCAGGCTGGGGGCGTCTGTTTGCTGTGTGGTTTGGTTGTCTTATGGCTCTTCTCTTTGTCTGTCATGAAGGTGACAGCCTCTCTCTTAGGGACACCTTCTAAGACCAGCTCACTGCTCATTCTGACAGAAAATGAGAACGAAAAGAGGAAGTGGGTTGGGATTCTAGAAGGACTGCAGTCGATCCTCCACAAGAACCGCTTGAGGAACCAGATCGTGCACGTCCCGCAGGAGGCCTACGACAGCACACTGCCTCTCATCAAGGCCGTCCTGAGCGCCGCCGTCGTGGGTGCGTGCCGGGGGCCGCGTGGGGCCGCGCTCTCCCAGCACGGACGGCAGCGCATCTGGGGGGTGCCACGGGGCCGGACCTGAGCGCGCCACCACACGAAGGCGACGGCCGCGTCGTCCGTTCGAATGTAGTCCCGCACCTGCTCTGAGAAGCCAATGGCGCGCCCGTAGCGCTGACTTTGTGTTTTTACCTCTCCTGCCTTGACAGATGGGGACAGGATCGTGGTCGGCCTGGAAGAAGGGCTCTATGTCATAGAGGTGACCCGTGATGGTGAGTGCACAGGGGCTCCTGTCCGTCCTGGGTTCGCGCAGACGGGAGCGGGATGCATGGCAGGAACCCGCAAGGGCTGGGACGCATTTGGTGATGTGGGAAGCGTGCAAAGGAAGGGAAGGGCGGACAGCTGAGAAAAGCAGTTTGCGACAAATAAGACAGATGTTAGTAGCCGTGGAACGTTCACCGGTGCCTCCGAGCGCAGAGTGCAGTGCGGGGCAGAGAGCAGCCCCAGGGGCCGGGGGTGAGCTGCTCACGGCCCTCACCGAGCTCGTGTAGGAGAGGACTGCATAGGCAGCTGGGGGTGGGGGAGCTTCCTAGAAGGAAGAACGTTTCCTGAATTCCTCCGTGTGCTGAGACCTGACAGGAACTTCCCTTCTGTCGCTTCAGATTTTTGACATTTCGTTCTGCCCGGCAGGAGAATGCAGAACATCTCCTGTCTCCCCCTCCTCACTGCCCTGTGTCCGGGGACAGAGATACAAGGAGACCAGCACTGGCCTGGGCCCTGGGCCAGGCTCTGGGCACCACCCCTAGAAATGAGGGGCTGCTCCCGGGTGGGCAGCGTTCCCTTCCTGCTGAGCCCGGAGCGAACACACGTCACCTGCTGCCGGCCTGCCGGGGCCCGTTGGTCCCTCAGGGTCCAGATCCAGGGCTCTGCTTAGAGAGCCCTTAGTGCAGGTCCTACATCCAATACCCCCGATGTTATGGGCCCGGTGGGGTTGGCAGCTGCTTGCAGAGCTTGAGGGTCCAGTGAGGTTGGAGACAAGTCTTTGTTCCCTAAATGCAACCCGAGGGTTCTTGGCCTCAGGGATGAGCTGGAAGGACGTCCAGCGCCACTTCCAGGCTGGGGCCCTGGTGCTGGGGCGGGCAGGGCAGGGCAGGAGTCTTAGAAGGGTGGCCCCCGGGGGCCGCTCAAGGAGGGCGCTGCCCTGGCGTCTGCAGGGCAGTGAGGTTGGTGGGGGTGGAGGCACGTTCTAGAGCACGATGGGGCCGTCCGTCCCTTCACGCCGACTGCGGGGAAGGGAGCGGTGGGGAGGTTCCTGGCACCCTCGAGCGGATGCCCTCGAGCGGCTCTGAGACCCGACGTTGCATCCCCGCAGTGATCGTCCGCGTTGCCGACTACAAGAAAGTGTACCAGATCGAGCTCGCTCCCAAAGAGAAAATCGCCGTCCTCCTCTGCGGCCGCAACCACCACGTCCATCTCTGTCCGTGGTCTGCCTTTGATGGGGCGGAGAGCAATGTCGACATCAAGCTTCCGGAAACAAAAGGCTGCCAGCTCATAGCGACTGCAACCTTGAAGAAGAGCTCTTCCACCTGCCTGTTCGCGGCCGTGAAGCGGCTGGTCCTCTGCTATGAGGTCCAGAGAACTAGGCCTTTCCACAGGAAGTTCAATGAGCTGGTGGCCCCCGGCCCCGTGCAGTGGATGGCCGCGATCAAAGACAAGCTCTGTGTGGGCTACCCTTCTGGGTTCTGTGTGCTGAGCCCCCAGGGGGACGGGCAGGCTCTAACCCTGGTAAATCCCAGTGACCCCTCGCTCACGTTCCTCTCACAGCAGTCTTTTGATGCCCTTTGTGCTGTGGAGCTCAAAAGCGAGGAGTACCTGCTTTGCTTCAGCCACATGGGACTGTACGTGGACCCGCAAGGCCGGAGGTCACGCATGCAGGAGCTCATGTGGCCTGCGGCGCCTGTTGCCTGTAGTATGTATATGTTTTCTGTTGCCATATCTCTGTTGCCGCTTTTCACATCGACAGTGAGCACGTGTCCTGTTTCGCTTTGGTCTGTCTCTCGGTTCCCTTAGCTGAGCAGTCAGGCGCTGGAGCGGCGGGCTCCGTGGGTTTCTTCGGGAGAAGGTGTGGTCCTGACACCGCGTCTCAGACCGGCCGGCGGGCGGGCTGCAGGCGGGCTTGCCTCTCGAGCCGGCCTCCAGCCCACGGCACCTTTCTGTCCCCGAGCGCCGGGGC
This sequence comes from Puma concolor, assembly GCF_028749965.1. Classification (NCBI taxonomy): domain Eukaryota; kingdom Metazoa; phylum Chordata; class Mammalia; order Carnivora; family Felidae; genus Puma; species Puma concolor. The sequence goes on from NC_141672.1 coordinate 3,574,596, forward strand.
CTTGTGGGAGCCCCGCAGCCAGAGAACCCCAACAGGGATGGTTTATAAGCTCACGCGGTCATAAAAACAAGTTACAGGTTTCTGGCAGCCAGAAAAAGTTGAGCTCCAGTGTCCGGTAAAGCTCCCGGAGGGACGTTTTCCGGAAGTGCTAGGAGCTGCATTCCTGTGTTTGCTCAGTTGCAGTGGCTTTCTGTGGAACGCAGTCCCTGGACACGAGTCATTGAGGCCTGAGCCTGGTGAACAAGGACCTGGAGTGGGTTCCACAGGGCCACACCCCGCCCCGCCGCTATCTGATTGCTCAGGCTGGACTCTCAGCCTCAGATCCCACCTGTTCCGTGTATCCTGGTCACCCGGGTCGTCCAAGCAGCGGGTCGCACAGAGAGCAGGGAGTAATTAGACTAGACACAGGGTGCACGTGGATTTTGGGCTGGTGGGGTGGGGTCACAGGTCTTATCTAAAAGGACAGCCTTTTTTGGTGGCTGGTTGATGGCCGTGCCAAACTGGCAGTGTACCCAAGGGTGCTGGAACCAGGATGTCAGGCCCTTGGGGCAATCGATGTGCTAGGCTTTGGCTCTCCCGCCTCGCCGGCTGATTCCTGACTTGCTTAGCCCCCAGCCAAGGGCGCCAGTGCAGCAGACAGGCAGGCAGGTGCCGGTAGCCCAGGGCCAGCAGGGAAGGAGGCAAGGCCTGTTGCCATGACACTTCTCCGGTCCCTTCCTTGCCGCCTCCCGTCCTCCTCGTGGGAGACTGCATAGGAATGGCCCCAGAGCCACGTAGGATCCCTGCCAATCAGTCTTTTCCTTCAGAATCCTAAGGTTGGTGTTTGTTTATTTTTGAGAATGAGAGAGAGAGAGAGAGAGAGGCAGACTGCAGGCAGGGGAGAGGCAGAGAGGGAGACACAGAATCCGAAGCAGGCTCCAGGCTCTGAGCTGTCAGCACAGAGCCCAACGTGGGGCTCGAACTCACAAACTGTGAGATTATGACCTGAGCCAAAGTCGGACACTCAACCAGGCGCCCCTAGAATCCTAAGTTTTTGAACAGTTTATTGTAGAAAGGTCACTGAGCGTGATGAGTTTGGAGTCCTGGCTGTGTGACTGGCATGGACACCTGGTGCCCCTTTCCAGGTCTTACTCCACCTTTGTGGCCTTTTTGTCCCACGTGCACATTATAGACACCAAATCAGTTGTAGAGTTGACCAAAACTAAGTATATAACGTGCAGGCTGGAGAGCTATTAACTCTCTTGCCTCTGTGTTCCGGGCCCTGAGCTGAGCATTCTTGTGTGTTCTCACCTGTCTCTTGTCACGTAGGGAGGGCACAGTCTGTCCCATCTTGCCAAGGAGGACACTGAGGGCCACAGAGGAGAGGTAGCTTGCATAGGGTGCAGAGCAGAACCGGGCTCAGATGGAGGCCGATCGGTCTCCGAGGCCCATGCCCCTCCTGTTGACTTTCTTCTTTTAAAGTTTGTTGATTTATCTTGAGAGTGAAAGGGAGTGCGAGCATGGAAGGGGCAGAGAGAATCCCAAGCAAGCTCTGTGCTGTCGACTCAGGGCTCAGACCCACGAACCGTGGGATCGTGACCTGAGCCGAAATGAAGAGTCGGACGCTCAACCACCTGAGCCACCCAGGCGCCCCTGGTGTTGGCTTTTTAATTTAAATTTTTCTTGAGATTGGACACTTCATTCTATCACTAGAGGTCACACACACAGGTCTCTTCCTGGCTCCTTGCAAATGAAGCCCCACATATTCCCCTGTGAGAGGAGCTGCCCCAGACGCCTGCGGGTGGAGAGTGGTCCTCTGAGAGTTACCTCAAAGTTTGCTGACCTGTCCCCTCTGAGACGGTCTGGCGGCGAGTCCCGGTGTCTTGCTGCTTCCCAAACCCTGTTTCGTGGTTTCCTTTTTGCATTGGAAAGAGAAGGGCCGACCACGTAGCCCGTTGGGAATTGGCAGCCAACACGCAGAGCTCTTTTAAAAATTCAGCTTCGGCAAGTGTCGCGTGACACGAGGGAGTTCACCTCCACCCCGGAAGGCAGAGGGACCGGGAACAGAGACCGAGCCCTGCATTTCTGCGGGGTGGCACTGGGGACTCGGGGGAGGCAGAGTGACGACGGGGTACCTCCCGCCTGCCCCGCTGTCCCTGGCAGCCCGGCCGCGGCTCCCTCTGTCTCCGCGACAGTTCTAAATGTGGGGAATGTCCCCTCAGCTTCGAATGCCAGCTGGGCCGACGCTTAGCGGCGTGTGATGTTCGGTGCCCTAGGCGGGCTTGCCGTCACCAGGACGATCCCCGGGGCGTCCCTGTCCCTTAGGGAAAGAGCCCCCCTCCAGGGTTCACGGCAGGCGGGTCCTCACGGCCAGGCGTGTGCAGACCTCCCCGGAAGGACCGGTGGGCCAGCCGGGTGCGTGGCGGCGCGGGACTGTCGCCCCGGAGCGAAGCAGTTCTGTTTGGAGACCTTACACGCTTACTCGGAAACCGGACTCCCCGGTGTCTCTTAACAGAACTTGCCTCAGAAAAGAGCGCTCCGCCCCCCCCCCCCTAAATAGCAGCCGCGTTGGGCCTCAAGTCCCGGTGTTTGCAATAACCGTATAGAAAGCGAAGTACGAAAGCCAGCTTTGTGAGCAAATCCCCTCCAGCCTCCGTGCTGTGGTAAAAAGCTGTGCGGTTACACACGTGACGGTAGAGCGTTGAAACATCCGGTTGAGTTCGCGCGAGTCCGAAGGGAAGGACGGTTCTAGAGCGGGACCGGGAACGCTCCTAAGCCCAACCGGCCGTGAGCCCGCCGCTGAGGGCGGCGGGGCCTCCTGGGCGCTCCCCGAAGGTCGCGGGGGTCGGGGCCCGGCCGCTGCCCGTGGGGGGCCGCGGGGGCGGCGGAGGGCGCGGGCGCCCACGCCCGCTCACGCCGCCCCGCTCGTCTGCGCTAGGTTGCAGCCCCTCCCACGTCACGGTGTACAGCGAGTACGGCGTGGACGTGTTCGACGTGCGCACCATGGAGTGGGTGCAGACCATCGGCCTGCGCAGGGTAAGGCCGCGGGGCGGGGCGGGGCGGGGCCGGCGTCCTCCCGTGCGGCGCCCCCTGCTACCGCCCCTCTCTGCTTTCCGACGCAGATAAGGCCGCTCAACTCTGAGGGCACCCTCAATCTGCTCAGCTGCGAGCCCCCCCGCTTGATCTACTTCAAGAGCGAGAACTCGGGTAAGACGCCCGCGGCAGGTGTCGCGCGGAGGGAAGGAGTGGCCCCGCGTGTCAGCAGCACGAGGGCCACGCGTGACCGGCGGCGGCGTTGTGTGTTCCCGCAGGAACGGTCCTCAACGTGCCCGACACGTCCGACGGCAGCAAGAAGCAGATGCTGCGGACCAGGAGCAAGAGGCGGTTTGTGTTCAAGGTGCCGGAGGAGGAGCGGCTGCAGCAGCGGCGGTAAGAGCTGAGTCGTGGCCCGGCCTCGCCGAGGCGGGAGGAGGGGAGCCAGGAGGACTTCGACGTCTTTGAGCCCCAGAAACACTTTCTTTCCCCAGAGAGATGCTCAGAGACCCAGAATTGAGGTCCAAAATGATCTCCAACCCGACCAACTTCAACCACGTGGCCCACATGGGCCCGGGCGACGGGATGCAGGTGCTCATGGACTTGCCTCTGGTGAGCTCGCAGGACGGGGCGAGGGAGCCACATCCGCGCCTGCCTGTGTCACCGGCCCCGGCCCTGGTGCCCAGCAGACCCGGGGCACCTGGCACGTGGGTCTGTTCCCACCCTCAGCTGGCCCTGCAGCCGCCCCAGGGGCTGCGTGCGTGTGTGTGAACGCTGGCGCGTTTACACGCGTTTGGTGTCTGTCACGGGTTCGGGCTGCTAGCGTTTCGAGAGAAACTAGCTGTCAAAAATGATTTCTCAAGAACGTCTCGATAGGAGCAGGTAGCATAGTTTTTCATTTAAAACCACAAAACAGGGTTGGGCTCAGCCTAAAATAGCTATTCCCAGTTCTTAGCTCGGCATTGGCCCGGCGCCACCGTCCGTTTTGCTCACGGGGTCCCCGGGATCCCGGCGGCGTCTGTACGCTCTGTGGCTGGCGTACCTGCTGGGCCGCGGTCCCCCCCCCCCCCCCCAGCAGTCTGCCTGCACCCTGGCGAGGGTGCCCTGAGCGTGCTCACTGCTGTTCTCTCCACCCAGAGCGCCGTGCCCCCCTCCCAGGAGGAAAGGCCTGGCCCTGCTCCCCCCGGCCTGTCCCGGCAGCCTCCCCCGAGGAACAAGCCCTACATCTCGTGGCCCTCATCAGGTACCAGAGGTGCCCAAGGGGGGGGGGTGGGCTGCGTGGGGGAGCTCCAGGCTTTCAGTCCAGATGACGGCTGTCCTCGTTCCGTAGGTGGGTCGGAGCCCGGAGTGGCTGTGCCCCTTAGGAGTATGTCCGACCCCGACCAGGACTTTGACAAAGAGGTAAGACTCGCCTCGTTACAGGGACGCCCCCCGAGTGTCTGCATCTCCGCACATGGAGGCAAATCAGTGGTGACGGAGGCTTCGCCCCACCCGGCCCAGCCACAGGGGCCCAGCGGGCTCGGGAAGCGGGGCGGGAGCGCAGGAGGAGGAGCAGCCTGGTGACAGGCCGGCCTGAGCGCTCGTCACCTCCTCGGGGGCTCCCCACCGACGACTTCTCAGGGGCTGCGCTGAGGAGGGGGGGCAGGACGGCACCGGCTCCGGGACCCTGAGCCCGTCGGGAGAAAGATGGAGGCTCCCCTCTCCGGGTAGTGGCCTGAGCGGCACGTTCCTCCGTCAGACCAAGGCCTCGGGAGCCAGGCACTGGTGGCTGCCCCGGGCACGGGGTGGCGGGGCAGTGGGCTCCTGGGCACTGACGAGTCGGCGCCTCCCTGCCGTGTGACCGAGAGACGAACGCCTCCCCGTAAGAAGTCCAGCCAACTTCTTCCTTCTAGACCTCTCTGTGTCGTCTTACTGGGACGTAGCATACTGGTAGCTGCACAGGTGGCCTTCTGTGTCTTCCACGTCGGTCTTCTCTCTGTCCTGCCCCTCTGATGGCCGCTCGGGATCAGAGCGTGCACACCAGGGTGCTCCCGTGGGAGATGGCAGTGAGGGCCGTGGGGCTCTCGCCGGTCTCTCTGCCCTCAGTAGTTTGTCCGTAGGAGGCCAGGAGCCGGACAGCCTGCCCTGTTGCTGTCCGAAAACACGGCCCTGGGGCTGGGCGTGCTCACACTGGCTGCCACACCGATCAGGCAAAGACAGCAGGTCTCCGTTCACACGTTTCTCATTCTCACTGACTGAGGTCACGGCTTTCCACACGTGCGTTGGCCATTTCTTCTTCCGGGGCTCGCCTGCACACCTTCACCCCTCGTCCTGATTTCCAGAAGCTCTTCACTCATCGTCCGTATTCCCTGTTGCAAGTACTCTGGCCGGTATCACTAATCCTTCGATTGTGCCTCGATTCTAAGGGTGTTCTGTCTTAACACAGATGAATTCTCGTGCAGTCCAGTCTGCCTCACCTACGATAAACGTTCTCTCGTGGTGCCTGCAGGAGTCTGGCAGGGGGTCTCTGCTGTCGTGCCGTCACGACGACGTCTGAGAGAGGGAGTGTGTGCGATGGCTGCGTGCATGTGTAGGCAAGGGCCTGAGTTTATTTCTTTCGAAAGTGGATGGCATGCTGGCCCCGTGCCACCGATTTCCCTCCAACTCGAAATGTCTTTATTACAGTCAAATTCCTTTGTTTACACGTTTCTATTAATGGACAGGCCGTCCCCCAGTGCACCCACTGGATTCTCTTCCTCTGTCAGCACCGCCTGTAACAGGAGACTGGGCAGAGCAAATCTCTTTGTTCCCCCATTAGAACAATTTCTTAGCTGTTTTTTCTCCAAATATATTCTTTTAATTTATTTACTTACATAATCTCTGCACCCACCGCGAGGCTTGAACCCACGACTCCGGGATCAAGAGTCGCACGCTCTTCCGACTGAGCCAGCCGGGTGCCCCACTCCAAAGAAGTTTTAAAACCAGCCTGTTGCCTCCACAGTGAAAAAGTAAAACTTGCGTTGAGCTTTTCATTGGGATTACGTTGTGAATTCATAGATTAATCTGGGGGATGCCCTCCATCTTGACCTTTCCTGTGTGGGAACGTTGAGCATCTCTCCAGTTAATGGTTCCCCTCTTACAGGCCATGCATGTTTGTGGTAAGTTTACTCTTAAGAATTTGAAGGTATGGGGGCGCCTGGGTGGCTCAGTCGGTTAAGCATCCGACTTCAGCTCAAGTCACGATCTCGCGGTCCGTGAGTTCGAGCCCCGCGCCGGGCTCTGGGTTGATGGCTCAGAGCCTGGAGCCTGCTTCCGATTCTGTGTCTCCCTCTCTCTCTGCCCCTGCCCCGTTCATGCTCTGTCTCTCTCTGTCTCAAAAATAAATAAACATTAAAAAAATTTTTTTTTTTAAAGAATTTGAAGGTTTGGTTGCCATCGTGAATGGACTGTAATCTTCCATTACGGAGTTGGTGGTTACTCCTGGCGTCTTTGGAATGTTCAGTGTCCAGTCACCTTGCTCTATTCTCATTGGCATTTGTGTTTGGTCGATGGCCTTGGAATTTTGGCTCTCTGGCCCTGGGCAGGGCAGATGGTGGGAACGAAGAGGTGGGCGCTGCCTCTCTCCGTGCCCTGGCCGGGGCTCCTGAGCTCCTAGGTTTGGATTCCTACACCACTGGCTCTGTGCCCCTGCCCGCGTCTCACTAAGACTTCACCCTCCCCCGCCCCCACCCGTCCTTTGTGGGGGGCATCTTTCACTTGGCTAAAGAAGTGGTTTTCTCCTCCTAGCTTCGGAAGAGTTTGTTTTGTCAATAAGGAAGGGATGATGGATATTAATCAAGATGCTTCTATCAAAGTTTTCCAAAGTGACCACCTTCGTGGTTCTCTCCCTAGCCTGTTGACGTCAGAACAGACGTCCTTGTGTTCTGAGGCTAAATCCTCCTTGGTCACGATGTGGTGTTCTTATTTTGTACGCTAACAGATTCAGTCTGATCGTTTGGTTGACTATGCCTATCGGTAAAGTTGACCTGTGGCTCTCACGTTGTGTGTGTGTGCTTGGCCAGCTTTGTTTCAGAGCTGTACTGGCCTCAACACTGAGGAAGCCCGTAACCGTCAGTGGCCATAATATATGGAATTTCTTTCCCGGAAGGTTTCATAGAACTTCCTTGAAATTGCCCACGATTAATGGCTCTGGAGGTAGGTCTTGTTTTTTTTCTCTTATTTTCCTTTTTTCCCCTAAACTGTCTATGTTGAGAAATTTCAAACCTCCAGAAACGTTGCAAGAATAGTAGACCTTTACATAGTCCGCTTTTCCCTGTTTGACGTTTTGGGGCCGAACCAGCAGAAAGTAAGTTGGAACATCACGACAGCCCTGGTCCAGTTCTGCACGTGGCTCCCGGGCTCGCAGCACCTCCTCCCTCCCCGGTCGCAGGGCTCAAATCGCCCCTCTGCACCCTCCCGGCGCAGTGACGGCCCCTACAGCTTGCTGAGACCCAGGCCCCAGTGAAGGATTACACGTTGCATACGTAGTCCTGTCTGTAATCTGGGTCTGGCCTTTTTTTTTTTTTTTTTGTCTTTCATGGCATTGATTTGTTATCACTACAGTCCTGTTGCAGAATGTCCCTGAGTCAAGGCTTCTCTGACGTTTTGAGTTGGGTAACAGTGGAAAGTCCCCATAATTCTCTCCCTGCCACCCAGATCTCCCGGGGACCAGCAAATAAGTGCGTGTAAGCACGCATGCCCGCCACTACCTGAACTGTATCCAGAGGTGGGACAGACCACGCCCCCCCCCCCCCCCCCCCGAGGACCGGGAGTGCTTCTCTTGTGTAACCACAGTGCCGGCCGTGGTCTGCCTGGGCCACAGTGTCCGCAAGCACGGTTTCCTGGTACGGACCCTGTCTCCGGTCACACGAGACATTCAGCTGCCTCAGATCTTCAGCTACCCCCCACCCCGGAGCACAGCTTCCGTCTTTGCCGTAACATTTTGCGGAGAACACGCCCCTTACTTTCTGGAGCGCTCCTCAGTTCGGGTGCGTCCCTTGTTTCCTGAGATTCCAGTTGTATGTCCCAGGCTGGAATACCACACCGAGGACATGGTGTCCTCGACGTGTCCCATCCTGAGGCACGGAGCCCGTTTGTCCTGCACTGTGTTCTTCTTTGACATTATCGCGAGTGACGTTCACGTGACACGAAGCAGCCATTTGAAAGTGAACGACTCGGTGGTTGTGTAAGGCATGTCCAGAGTCATGCAACCACGAGCTAAATCAAGGGTCAAAACATTTCCATCGCCCCAACCCCTTCCCCCCGACCCCCGACTAAGCAGCCTCTCCCCGTCCCACCCTTCCCCCAGCCTGTGGCAGCCACGAATCTTTGTTCTGTCTCTGTGGAGTCACCTGTTGTGGACATTTCGTATGAACAGAATCGTGTACTACATGGCCTTTCATGTCTGGCTTATTTCATGGAGCAAGAGGTCTTCGAGATTCGTTGTAGCAGGTGTCAGCGGGTTGTTCCTTTTTGTTGCCAAATACTCCATCGTACAGCTGTACCGTGTTTCATGTACTCCTTGGTCCACTGATGGACATGTGGGCTGCGTTCACCTTTTGGCTGTAAAGAATAGGGGCGCCTGGGTGGCTCAGTCGGTTGAGCGTCTGACTTCCGCTCAGGTCATGATCTCAGGGTCCGTGAGTTCAAGCCCTGTGTCGGGCTCTGTGCTGACAGCTCGGAGCCTGGAGCCTGCTTCGGATTCTATCTCCCTTTCTCTGCCCCTCCCCCACTCATGCTCTCTTTCAAAAATAAACATTAAAAATTTTAAAAAAATACTGCAGTATGAATGTGTGTGTACACGGATTCGTGCAAGTGCCTACGTAGCAGTGGAAAATGTTTAGCTTTTTGAGGAACCATCAAATTGTTTTCCACAGAAACTGTATGCCATTTCACACTCCCACCAGCAGCGTATGAAAGTTAAGATTTCTCCACATCCTTGTCGCTACTTTCCTGGTTTTGTTTTGTTTTTTAAAAGCCATCCTAGTGGGTGTGAAGTTACTTTACCTCATTGTGGTTTTAATTTGCATTTCCCTAATGAGTAGTGATGTAAGCATCTTTTTTGTGTACTTGCTGGCTACTTCTATACCTTTGGAGGAAGGTCTGTTCAAGTCTTTTGCCCATTTTTAAAAATTGAGTTGGCTTTTCACTGTGGGGTTGAAGAATTCTTTATGTAATCTGGATACTAGACCCTTATATGATTTTGAAATACTTTCTTCCGTTCTGTGGGTTGTGTTTTCACATTCTTGATAATGTCCTTTGATACTTCTAATTTTGGTGATACCCAATTTTTTGTTTTGTTTTGTTGGTTGTGCTTTTGAGGTCCTAAGAATTCATTGCTGAATCCAAAGTCTTGAAGATTTAATAGTGTTTTCTTCTAAGAGTTTTATGGTTTGAGCTTTTCTATTTAGGTCATTGATCTATTTTGAATTAATTTTCTGTATGTTGGAGGTAGGGGGGTCCAGCTTCATCCTTTCATATGTGAATATCCAGCACTATTTGTTGTAGAGACTTTTCTTTCCCTCATTGAATGGTCTTGGCACCCTGGTCAAAAACCAGTTTGCCGTGGCTGGATAGATTTATTTCTAGACTCTCAGTTCTATTCCACTGTTCTCTGTGCTAATACACACCACAGTGCATTACTGTTGTATTATGTTTTGAAGAAGTTTGGAAAGTGTGATTCCTCCCATCTTTTCCTTAGTATTGACTACTCTGGGCCCCTTGCAATTCCGTATGAATTTGAGGACTGGCTTTTCCATTTCTGGAAAAAAGGAGAGCGCGCCATTGGAATTTCAGCAGGGATTTCCCTGAATCTGTGGATCACTATGGGGGAGTATTGCCATCTTAATGATGTTCAGTCTTCCTGTCCATGAATGTGGAATGTTGTTCCATTTATTTAGGTCATCTTTTAATTTTGGGGAATATTTTGTAGCCAACAGTTTCAGTGTAGAAATCTTTCACCTGTTTAAGTTTATTCGTAGTTAGGTGTTACTGCTTTGGATGCTATTTTGAATATAATGGTTTTCTTAATTTCCTTTTCACATTGTTCATTGCGGGTGTGTAGAAACACAACTGATTTTTTGTGTGTTGATCTTGTACCCTGCAGCTTTGCTGAATTGGTTTGGGTTGGGTGGGAGAGTTGTGAGTTCTTTGGGATTTTCTGTATGTAGATTCATCTGTGAACAGAGATGTTTAACTTCTTCCTTTCCAGCTTGGATGCCTTCTTCTTTTTCCTGCCTAATTGCTCTGGCGAGAACTTCTAGTACAATGTTGAACGGCAGTGGTGAATGCAGGCATCCTTGCTTGTTCCTCACCTTGGGGGGGAAGTTTTTGACTTGCACCATTTAGTATGAAGTGAGCTGTGGGTTTTTCATGGACATTCTTTATCGTGTTGAGAAAGTTTATCATGAAAGTATGCCTTGTCTGACTTCAGACCGTCTGGTTTCTTCACTGTGGAGTTGCTCATTCCTCTGTAATTACTGAATTACTTGTGGGGTTGTGATCTCTTACCAGCAACCTTAAGGACCGTGTGACACGCTGGTAAAGAGGGTGTGTTGTCCTAACAAGGGGACAGCAGCTGCCACATCTTGGCACCACAAATGGCCACATCTGGCTGGGCGGCACACAGCCTCCACAGGCCCAGGGTGATTGGTTCTTATGCCGACCCCCTCCTTTGTGTTAACAGCCCGACTCGGATTCGACCAAACACTCGACTCCATCGAACAGCTCCAACCCCAGTGGCCCCCCAAGCCCCAACTCCCCGCACAGGAGCCAGCTCCCCCTGGAAGGCCTGGAGCAGCCGGCCTCCGACGCCTGAAACCTCCAGCCTGCCGCCTCACCACCATGGGGCCTGGGAGCTGGGGGTGGTCTCCACTGTCAGTGCCAAGACTGAGCTGACTCTCCAGTGTTGTCCGAGGAAACATAGACTCAATTTGTAGATATGGAGATAAAAATCTTTATTATAGTAATGATCAGTTACATGCCGCATGGGCTGTGGCGGTAGACCGGATCCACTCATCTGCACAGCTGTGAGAAAACACTGTTCCGTTTGCACATGAAGGACCAGCACCCAGCCCAGAACAAGCTGAGAAGGCCCACGGGGCCCCGCAGACACCCAGTGGGCCCAGCGCAGCCCTGCTGAGGAAGCAGCTCGGAACGCAGCCTCAGTGACGAGCCTGTTCCCTATTTCCTGAAACTGTTTCCTAGGACCTTAGGAGAATAGTAGGAAGTTGTGTGTCATTCCCAGTGTCACTAGAATTGTGAAGACAGGAAAGTGGAGGTTAGTTGGTGGCCTTTTTATTCATTTAGCCATCACAGTCAGCTGCAGACGACCTTCCGCCGACCTCGTAGCCATGGACACAGGCCCCTGGTGAGCGACACCTGCCCTGGGTCCCTTGTGTGTGTTAGTCCATTCCCGGTCACAACCGTCAAGCGTCACCTGTATCTACTACTGTGAAGTCAGCTCACTTCCACAGCTTCTGCCTCACCGCAAAACCGGGGAGCGTCGAGCAGCATCCAGGCCGAGGCCTGCTGGGCGAGAGGAGGCCAGCGCCCCCGACGCCCCGCCCCTGCATGGAGCCCTGTGATTAGTGCCCGTATGCATCATGTAGACTCGCCCGACACACTCCTGCACATTGGCTCGGCCCGCGTATTTACTCTCACCCTTCCTTGCTCACGTGTTGAGTGATCGGGTTTGTGGCCTGTCCCATTAAAGGCTGATGGTTAACTGGCCAGCAGACACAGCTGGTCTTTGGCCCAGGACGGGCTTCTCCCCGCTCTCCCGCTGGTCGACGTTCTTGGCGACGCTGTTTAAGACGTGCACTTACCTTGAGTCGGCACTGAGTGACGTGGGCACCACGGCCTGCCTGTGCGTGTCACACGCCCAGCACCTGCCCGCCTGCCCACCTCCCTGGGCCTTCTGCTGGGGCTGGCACCTGCTGGGGGTTCTGGTTTTTACTTTTTTAATGTAAGTCTGAGTCTTTGTAATTATTGAATCGTGAGAACATTTTTGAACAATTTACCTGTCAATAAAGCAGATGACAGCAATTTAAAGTTCTCAGTGGTCTGCCTGAGCGTGAGGACTTGTCACCCTGTGCGCATTTGGGTCCCCTGTGCGGGAAGTCCCTCCCCAAAAGTTGAAGGAGCCCCCTTACCTGCAGAAGCTGTTCTTGGTCATTCACTTGGGGTGGGGGTGAGGGGTCCTGCAGAAGGCTCCTGTGTCCACATGGCAGGAACTGGCTTCCAGCATAGGGCCCTGGCGGGAGTCCTTGTGGGGCGACACCCTGACAGGGTAGGTAGGACCGGGCTTGAGCCCCTGGGTGGAGAGAGGGGCCTCCAGGTAGCCAGTCATAGCAGTTCCATTTGAATTTCAACCTGAGAGGAGGAGGAGCCCTCGAGGGTCATGATCAGGGCCAGCAGGTTCCCATGAGACCCCCACAAGGCAGAGCAGGGGCCCCAGGAGAGAAGCTGCACGAGAGGCTCCCATCTGGGGGGCTGCCTGGAGCAGTAGGGGGGACCTGTCCACCCACAAGCACGCGGGTTCCTCAGCAACCCTAGAGGACAGGATGGGGCAGGCCAGAGTCACCGGGAGCCGGCAGAACTTGGGACAGGGGGTGGGCAACCACACTGGGGGCTCTGCCCTGATGGCTTCATTTCCTCAAGGGTGGGCAGTAGCCTGTGGTGCATCAAGTTCTGTTTGCCCTGAACCCCAGTAAGTTTTTGGTAAAACAAGGGCAGTGACCGCCCACCCCTGCCAGAGCGGGAGGAGTGAGGGTACAGCAAAGTACGAACGGCAGCCGGCCCGGTGAAGGGCGGGCCGTGCTCCGGAACCATCCGCGGGGCCGCGGCAGCTCTGTGCCACCCAGCGCGGCCTGGGTCCTGCTCCGTGATGCACATCCCACAGCCCATCTGTTCCCCTGGTCTTGGCGAGTCCACCACCCCCTACGTAGGGGACAGATGGCAATCCTCCCACCTGCCCCTGAAGGGGGATCGGAGTAGCAGTGACCACGCCAGGTACAGGCGGAGCCTTTCAGACACAGAAGCTGGGAAAACGGATAAAGGAGCATGAACGAGCTGTGCAGGGCAGAGGGAGCCGGGCCTCCAGGCAGGGCCTGAGATCCCGGCCCGGCTGAGGTCTGCTCCACGCGAGGATTAAAGTGAGCCATGCAGAGCACCTGTCACTGAACAACAGGCACTCGGGCGTCCGCGGTCTCACAAAGAGGAGTCGCTGTACTAGCAGGATGGTGGCCTTGCACAGCGGAACGCTGCCCGGCACCAAGAGTGACACATCACAACCACACACGACGGTGGACGTCGCCAACGAGATGCCGGCCGCACGGAACACAGCGGACGCGTCCACCCGACAGGAGCCCCCGGAGCGGCAGCCCGGGGGCCGGGCGCTGGCGATGCTTCCAGACCCACGTGCCGCTCCCACCGAAGGCTGGCGGACCGCTCCCCGAGCCCTCGTCCGTGCACTTCCACGAGCAGCCGTGGGATTCTCTCGCCCTGCTCCGGCCCAGCACCCACTCCCCAGGCCGGAGCCACCGCCGGGAAGGGCAGGCCTTGTGGCGACGCACACCCCCCTGCCCTGACGCCCCGTGGGCAGCGGAGGGGCCGGACCCACCCCGTCCCTCCAGGACAGCCTCCGGGTCTGGCGGACATCCACGTGCTCAGCCCAGGCCCGAGCCGTGGGAGCCTGAGCTGCTTGGTCCACACAGAGCCTCCAGCCGGTGGGCACCGCACCCACCTGCCCTCCGTCCCCCCACCGGACCGGCAGGAGGAGGAAGCCCTTCCGGCCTGGTACCAGCCAGCCAGTGAGAAAGTGCCACCAGCCCCAATGCCCGCTGCCCCCGGTGGACCGCCACTCAGACCAGCCCCACCCAACCCCCTGCCTTTTCTCTACCGTGTTCCTCTCCTTTGGTCTCCGGACTTGCCTGCCCGCGGTTTCGCCACAGCCTGCATACCCCGAAGTGCAACTCCTCTGCCATTCCAGAACAAACCCGTTTTTCTGGTAAAATGGCCGGCTGTTGTATTTGCAAGGTCGAAATTATATGGTGTCAAATACAGGAGCCAGAGAAGACCCCCAACAGCCCCTGAGGCCGGCGAGCAACGGACTCCATGAGCATTCTGCTTCCTCGCCGACCCCGGGGGGTAAGTCTCCTCTGCACCTGAGATCCACTGTCTGCATTTTGAGCTCTCCAGATTTACTCAGGATCTGTCTTAAAGACTTTGTCCTTGGGATGCATACTTGTTTTTCTGAGGTTTTTTTTTTTTTAATTTTTTGATGTTTATTTATTTTTGAGAGAGAAACAGAGCACAAGCGGGGGAGGGGCAGAGAGAGAGGTGGACACAGAATCCGAAGCAGGCTCCAGGCGCCATGCTGTCAGCACAGAGCCCCACGCTGGGCTCAAACCCATAGACGGAGAGATCATGACCTGAGCCAAAGTCGGACGCTCAACTGACTGAGCCACCCAGGCACCCCTTGTTCTTCTGAGCTTTTAAGCTAACAGTACAAGATCCAAATCTGCTAAGTTTTCTCAGGAGGGTCCTCCTTCCGGGACCCTGGCCAGCTTTGTTTAACAACTATGGTCCCTCCTCATGCACATTTTTAACCAAATGGGCAAATTTAGCTAAAGATAAGCCATTCAGGGAAACTTCAGGTCTCCCCAAAGTTAACTTTTCTCAAAATCAAATTAGAAGACCATGGCTCTAAAGTAGGGGTTCCTGGGTGACTCAGTTAAATGTCTGACCCTTGATCTCAGGTCAGGTCTTGATCTACGGGTGGGGAGTTCAAGCCCCACATTCAGCTCTGTGCTAGGCATGAAGCCTACTTAAAAAATATATATATATAAATGTAAACAAAGTGAATGAGATGTTTATTTTTAATTGGCACCTGGGGGCACCTGGGTGGCTCAGTCGGTCGAGCGTCCGACTTCGGCTCAGGTCATGATCTCACGGTTTGTGGGTTCGAGCCCCACATCGGGCTCTGTGCTGACAGCTCAGAGCCTGGTGCCTGCTTCGGATTCTGTGTCTCCCTCTCTCTGCTCTTCCCTGGCTCACATGCTGTCTCTCTCTCAAAAATGAATAAAGATTAAATTGGCACCTGGAGGCTCCCAACATGTTCAGGACTCTAAGATCACCACTTTGCGAGAAAACCATTACTAAATTAAGGCAAAAGACAACTGGAAGACGACAGAATGGCTTGTGAGGCCTCAGTTTCTCTCTCCTGGCTTCCCTGTGTGCAGGTGCCTGGGGCCCTCCTGTGCTCATGCCCGCCTCCACAGCCTAGTTCTTTCCCTTTCCACCACCCCATCCTCCTTCATTCTAATCCTCTCCGAACTTACCTCTTCTCCCAGACTGTCCCTACTCCCTTCTCTGCACCTATCAGAACCTGAACCTTGAATGAAGCCCTCTGCAGATCCTTACAGACTTGTCAAGGAATTTAACATAGTTACTCGGTCTTTTCAACCCAGTCTCTCAGATGTATGTCAATCGGTTCACATGCTTGTTGGCGAGGGTCAGGCCCAATGTTGGACAAAACCAGCCCAGTGAGAAAATCCTGAAAAGGATTTAGAGAAACAACTAGGAAGCCCAGACACGCAGTAGAGAATTTCACAGAACAATTACAGAAGGCTTTTCCTAAGCCTGTTGGTTGGCATGAAATTCAGGCTTGCACGCTGAACACCTTATGAACCTGTTCTTAACTGTTATGACTACAGATTGCTTTTAACGAAAACCCTGGCCTTCTTGGATGTCAGTTGCACCCAGGTAGCCTCTAACTCTGTGTTCATTAATGGGCCGAGCTGGGATCTTCCCTTTCTAGTTAAGAGGACCGGGATGGAATGGGAAGCTTGTCCACTGCAGGCCCAGTTAATGTAGCGAGCCGGCTCGCCTGCACCCTGGGTGATTCAACGAAAAGGAAGAACCGTGTGGTCCATAATTTTCAACTCCGACAAATGGAGGCCCCTAAGCAAAACCAAAAGCGTCCCGATCTTTACCGATATTGTAAAAGGCCAGGCCATTGGAAAAAGACCACTGGACACTTAAGAGCTCCAGCCGCCTTCCACCCTCTGACCAGCCTTACCAGATCCTTGGGAATGAAGGTCTCTCTGCCCTTACGGACGCAAGAGCTACACTCAGTGCTCAACCCCGCTACTGGCAAGCAGCCCCCGCCTCGGAGTGCTAACACCCTTCAAGTGGGAGGGGAGGGTCTCTAGCAAACCTCGAAAGGGTCCCGTCTCTGAATCTGGTCTCTCTTGCCCAGGCCCTCTAAGAGATGCCCACCTTTTCTCCTTAGTTCCTCGGCCTCTGTACACTCACCGGGCCGAAATTTCATAGAGAAGTACACTGGGATTTCTTTCTTCCGGAAGGGGGAAGTAATTCTAGAATCCGACAGCGGCAACCAAAATAGCCAACCTGGTGAATCCCGTGACCCTTCAACATCTTTTATTTGCTCAGTCGCCAACCGCACTGGAGCCGATTCCGAGGACACCAACCGTATGATCCTCCTGGACCAACTACCGCCCTCCGTATGGGCAAAATCCTCCACTGCTCCCGGCAGGATCCACAGCACGCCTCCCATTAAGATCCCAACAGACCCCTCAGAGCCTCTCCCCGGAATTAACGTATGCGCCGTAAACAAAGACACTCTGAGGGCACTTAGATGCTAACGGAACATCAGGAGGCTCGGGGTCTCATTATCCCCTGTAGTAGGGCCGGCGACACCCCTGTTTTACCTGTAAGAAGACCCAGTGGCTGAGGAGGGAGGTCTGTCCAAGAACCCCAAGCCATAAATAACACTGTCCCAAACCTAAAACTAACCAAAGTCTAAGGTTTTCTCAGACTAGCTGGCTGTCGAAACTGGATTCCAAACCTCTCTCTTGTGGCCTGACCCAGACATGTTCTCTAAAGAAACCAACAGGGGCGCCTGGGTGGCGCAGTCGGTTAAGCGTCCGACTTCAGCCAGGTCACGATCTCGCGGTCCATGAGTTTGAGCCCCGCGTCGGGCTCTGGGCTGATGGCTCAGAGCCTGGAGCCTGTTTCCGATTCTGTGTCTCCCTCTCTCTCTGCCCCTCCCCCGTTCATGCTCTGTCTCTCTCTGTCCCAAAAATAAATAAAAACGTTGAAAAAAAAAATTAAAAAAAAAAAAAAAAGAAACCAACAAACTTGACCCTATCATCTGGGACGATCAGGATGACATAACCTTTGGGGCCTTAAAGAAAAGCTTAATGAGGCCTCCTGCCCTCGGACACCCTCATGATCAACTCCCCTTTTCCTTTTTTGTATATGAGGAGGAGGAGAATGCCCTTTGAGCATCCACCCCCAAATGAGCCATTCCCACCACCACCCTTTTGGCTCAGGCCAGTGAGGAGACAGACCCGGGACCCCTGTTGCCATCCCCGTGCTTGGTGCAGTCGAGACGCCCCTGAACACCCACCAGCCTCCGGCCGGTCGTCTCCCCCCTGTGAAACCCCCTTCCTAACCGCTCCTCCCAGAACTCCTTCCCCCACAGTCAACGTCTCCCTGCCACCCTCCTCCCTCCCTCACAGACATCTGTCCCACTGCCAACAGATCACCTCTGATTCTGTGTGATAATTTACAGGAAACTCCTGTAACCAATGCAAGTTTTTCATGGGAAAATGAAAAATACTGAAGAAGGCTCAAGATGGCAATGTACCATCGGGAACTCCCTTCGTCCCATGGACGTGACAATCTACAACTACATTCAGAACAGTTCCCAATGATGGGGACCTAGAAACTGGATGACCAGAGCCTCCACAATGAGGGGCAGCACAGAGACAGGCAGAAGAGGCAGAGACACAGTCTCTCTGAGGAAAACCCACACCAGGTGCAGCGCCCCACAGTGGACAGGATCTCATGGGTACAAAAGTTTTCCCTGATTAGAGCTCCACATCAGGCACCCCCACTCTCAGATCCTGCACAGGAGACAGGCCCCCAAAACACTTGGCTTCAAAGATCAACAGGGAGTACATCTTGCAAAACTACAGAACTATAAGAAAAGGAAAACCTGCTCTTAAAGGATTAACATGCAGACTCACCGGTCAGTTGGCCCAGAAACCAGTGCAAACACACCATTTCAAAACATGCATACGCCATAGGTGGAGACGCACTTCTTAACCGTGGGGCATCTGCCAGAGAGCAGGGAGGCCACTGGGGCCGCTGGGCTCAGGCCCCAGGGACTGAGATGCTGGCGCGGCCATTTTTTCCAGCTCATTCTGTATGGACCCCAGTGCTGGCAAGTGCCATTTTGAAATCCTCCCTCTAGACTGCTAACCACAGGGTGCACACCCGAGAGCCCTGCACAAGCCTGGCTCTGCAGAGGCCTCGGCTGACAGGGTGTTAACGCGGCCCGTGAGTGAGCCACGCCAGTCACAGCAGCGCCTCACGGCCAGCCAGGCGAGGTGTCAGCCCTGCCCACCAGCACACCCGCAGCCGTCTCGGCCCCCCTGCGACAGGAGGGCACACGCAGCCCACACAAGGGACACCCTGGAGCACTTGGCTCTGGTGGCCGGGGGGAGACTGCGCTTCTTGGCCCTACAGGACTTTTCCTGCATAGGCTGCTCCTTGAACAGCAGGAAAAGTAACTGAACTACCTAATACACAGAAGCAAACACAGAGTCAGGCAAAATGAACAAAGAGGAGTATGTTCCAAACAAAATAACAAAACAAAACCTGAGAAAAAGAACTAAATGAAACTGAGATAAGCATCAGCCTCACAGTTCAAAGTAATAGTCATAAAGATGCTGACCGAACTCGGGAGAGGAACGGATAAAACAGTGTGGACTTCAACCAAGATGCAGACAGTGTAAGAAAGTAGCAATCAGAACTGAAGAGCATGAAAACAAGTAGAAAATACACTGGAAGAAATAGCAACAGGTTTGAGGTTGCAGAAGAACGAATGAGAGATCGGGAAGACGGGAGCAGAAACCACCCAAAATAAAGAACAAAAAGAAAAAAGAATTAAAAGAAATGAGAAGAGTTGAAGAGGCCTCTGGGACAACATCAAGTGTTCTAACATTTGCGTCGCAGGGGTCCCAGAAGGAGAGAGAGAATGGGGCAGAAAACTTCTTTCAACAAGTAACGGTTGAAAACTTCATTAACGTGCAGAAGGAAACAGACATCCAGACCAGGACACACAGAGAGCCCCAAACAAGATGAACCCAGAGAGAGCCACACCAAGACACATTATAGCTAAAATGTCAAAAGTTAAAGACACGGAAGGGAAGGGGAGGGGAAAGGAGGGGAGACAGACAATGCCCCCAAATCTGGGGGCACAGCAAAAGCAGTTCTAAGAGGGAAATTCATAGCAGTACAGGTTACCTTAACAAATAAAAACCTCAAACAATATAACCTTACACTTAACGGGACTAGAAAAAGAAGAATAAATAAACTAAGCCCAAAGGTAATAGAAGAAGGAAGGAAATAAACATCAAATTACAAATAAGAGACTTAAATATTAAAGATTAATGAAACTAAGTGCTGCTTCTTTGAAAAAAATAAACAATATTGATAAGCCATTAGCATGACTCATCAAGAAAAATGAAAGAACTCAAATAAATAAAATTGGAAATGAAAGAGAAGTTACAACGAACACCACAGAACTATAAAGGATTACACAGAACCACTGTGAAAAATTCTACACCAACAGAGGAGGGGCCAAAGTGGCGAAGCAGCATGGAAGGGTTTTTTTTTTTTTTTTTGCCTCTCTGATCCCTAAAATGCAGCTAGATCAACGCCAAACCATCTTGCACACCGAGAAAACTGATCTGAGGATTAACACAACAATCTGCACAACCTGAACCACAGAATTAAGCAGGTACGCAGCATGGATTAGTGAACTGGGGGAGAGAGAAGCTGAGGGTAGAGAGCTGTTTTTGTGGAGAGAGGACAGAGATGGGGGGAGAGTACAGGAAAAGCACCCCTCCCCCCCCCCCCACAAAGCAGCTGGAAAGAAAGAAAAGTGGAAACACCCATTAAGAGACAACATGAAAGGGGGAAAGGAAAAAGAAGAAGGTTTAAATACTGTTAAGATTATAAACAGTGGGAGTGCAGAGTCTGATACCTGCACTCCGCAGCTCAGTAACTGGCAGTGCTCTGGTGGAAAGGACGAATCCCCTGGAGCAGACAGCGAGGTCTGAGGGGTCCGAGGGCCACATGGGGAGAGGAGGTTCCCCTGCTGGGAGGACACTTGGTAGAGGCTGTGCGGCCTCTCCACAGGCGAAGGTCCCAGTGGACCCTGGAGAATAGCTACGTTTGCTGGTGTTGGAACAAGGATGTTAACGGTGAAGCCTGGCGCCAGGTATGTGTCATGATTGACCATAACCCCTGAACCGCTGCTGTGACACGATCACATGAACTTTTTCTGGGGCAGGCTAACACCTGGCTGCAGTCTCCGGGCCTCTGCAGCAGTGTCGTCCTGCAAACGTTCCTGGGGGCAGGCCAGCACCCAGCCACTACTCAGCAGGCCCCTCCCCCAGAGGATCTGAGCGGGTCAAAGTTGCAGGGCCCTCAGAAGTGAGGGGTTTGGAAACACAGCCCATCTGGGATAAAACTCAGGAGAGAGGTGCCACAAGACAAGGTGACAGCTTGGTCATGGACAGTGTAGAAGCAGGGAGTGGATGGAAGCTGGAGACAAAGGAAGGGTGCTTGATTGTGGGTTGGGGACAGCACAGAGTTCTGATGCTAGAGACTGGGTAGCTGGGTGATGCCATTTTCACCCCTCCTGTGCGTGCACACACAGTACACACACCACAACGACCCACCACAGTAAACTGGGCAGCGCCACCTACTGGAGAATGGAGCTACTACACCAAGCCCCGCCCCAGAGGAACACCACAAGTCTCCACCTGCTTAGTTTATGGACTATAAAGTGCTTCATAGTTTGACTTCTAGGGAAAACTGGATGTAATTTCAGTCATATTTCCTTCTGTTTGCTGGTCCATCTATTCAATTTTTCTTTTCTTCTTCTTTAATACAGAAAGATTAAAAAAATCTATTTTTCTATAAATGATCTTTAATATTTTTCTGCTATATTTTTTACTTTCTTGTAAATTTTTTTAAATTCTACTTTAATTTCATCATCTCATTTTATTCTATTGTATTCATTTTTTTTAATTTTTAAACGTTTTAATTTCCCTTTTTTTCTATATTTTATCAAGCTTCTTTCAACCAAATCAAAACACACCTAGGATTCAACATCCGTTATTTGATTTTTTTGTGTGTTGTTTTTAGTTTTTTAATTTTTATTTGTTTATTTTCTTTTTCTTCCCCCAACATGAAACAAAGGAATTCACCGCAAAAGTAAGAATAGGAAGAAGTCACAGCCTGGGACTTAACACAGATATAACCACAATTTAGAATCACGAGAAGAAGAAGCTGGGGTTGTAAAAAGCATAGAATCCCTTTCTGCAGAGATAAAAGAAGTAAAATCTAGTCAGGATGAAATTAAAAATGCTATAACCTAGATGCAATCTCGAATGGATGCCACGGTGGCAAGGATGGATGAAGGAGAGCAGCCAATCAGTGATATAGAGGACAAACTTCTGGAGAATAAGGAAGCGGAAAAAAAGAGGGAAACTAAGGCAAAAGAGCACAATATAAGAATTAGAGAAATCAGTGACTTGTTAAAAAGCAATAGCATCCGAATGAAAGAAAATGGAGAGAGAGAAAAAGGGTAGAAGTGTTATGTGAGCAAATCATAGTGGAAAACTTTCCTAACCCAAGGAAAGACACAGACATCAAAATCCAGGAAGCAGAGAGGACTCCCATTAGATTTAACAAAAACTGACCATTAACAAGGCATATCATAGTCAAATTCACAAAATACTTAGGCAAGGAAAGAATCATGAAAGCAGCAAGGGGGAAAAACGTCCCTAACCTACAAAGGAAGACAGATCAGGTTCATGGCAGACCTATCCACAGAAACTTGGCAGGCCAGAAAGAAGTGGCAGGATATATTCAACAAGCTGAATCGGAAAAATATGCAGCCAAGAATTCTTTATGCAGAAAGGCTGTCATCCAAAATAGAAGGAGAGAGAAAAAATTTCCCAAACCCAAACCAAAGGAATTTGTGACCACTAAACCAGCCCTGCAAGAAATTTTACAGGACACTCTCTTGAGGAGAGAAAAGATGAAACAATACAAGACCAGAAGCAACAAAGACTAGAAGGACCAGAGAACACCACTAGAAACTCCCAACTCTACAGGCAACATAATGGCAATAAATTCATATCTTTCAGTACTCACTCTAAATGTCAATGGACTAAATGCTCCAATCAAAAGACACAGGGTAGCAGAATGGATAAGAAAACAAGATCCATCTATGTGCTGTATACAAGAGACCCATTTTAGAACTAAAGACACCTTCAGATTCAAAGTAAGGGGATGGAGAACCATCTATCATGCTAATGGTCGCCAAAAGAAAGTTTAACCAAGAAGTTAAAGAGGAAATTAAAAAGTACATGGAAGGCAATGAAAATGATAACACCACAGCCCAAAAGCTCTGGGACACAGCAAAGGCGGTAATAAGAGGGAAATATATAGCAATCCAGGCCTTCCTGAAGAAGGAAGAAAGGTCTCAGATACACAACCTAACCTTATACCTTAAAGAACTGGAAAAAGAACAGCAAATAAAACCCAAAACCAGCAGAAGATGGGAAATAATAAAGATTAGAGCAGAAATCAATGGTATTGAAAGCAAATAAAACAAAACAAAAACAGATCAATGAAACCAGGAGCTGGTTCTTTGAAAGAATTAACAAAATTAATAAAACTCTAGTCAGTTTAATCAAAAAGAAAAAGGAAGGGACCCAAATAAAATCAAGAATGAAAGAGGAGAGATCACAATCAACACTGCAGAAATACAAACAATGATGAGAACATTATGAGCAATTATATGTTAATAAATTGGGTAATCTGGAAGAAATGGACAAATTCCTAGAAACATATAAACTACCAAAACTGAAACAGGAAGAATAGACCCATAACCATTAAAAAAAAAAATCTAATTAGTAATAAAAATCTCCCAAAAACCAAGAGTCCATGGCTAGATGGCTTTCCAGGGGAATTCTAGCAAACGTTTCAAGAAGAGGTAACAACTATTCTTTTGAAGCTGTTCCAAAAAATAGAAATGGAAGGAAAACTTCCAAACTCATTCTGTGAAACCAGCATTACCTTGATTCCAAAACCAGACAAAGACCCCCACTAAAAAGCAGAACCACAGACCAATTTCCCTGATGAACATGGATGCAAAAATCCTCAACAAGATAATAGCCAACCAGATCCAACAATACATTAAAAAAATTATTCACCATGACCAAGTGGGATTTATACCAGGGGTGCAGGGCTGGTTCAATATATGCAAAAAAATTCCATGTGATTCATCACATCAATAAAAGAAAGAACAAAAGGACAAAAAACACACAATCCTCTCAATAGATGCAGAGAAAGACTTTGACAAATTACAGCATCCTTTCTTGATAAAAACTCTCAAGAAAGTAGGGATAGAAGGATCATACCTCAAGATCTTAAAAGCCATATATGAAAGACCCAACTCTAATATCATTCTCAATGGGGAAAAACTGAGAGCTTCCCCCTAAGGTCAGGAACATGACAGGGATGTCCACTCTCGCCACTATTATTCAACATAGTATTGGAAGTCCTAGCCTCAGCAGTCACACAATGTGAAGGGATAAAAGGCATCCAAATTGGCCAGGTGGATGCCAAACTTTCACTCTTCGCAGACACTCTGATACTCTATATGGAAAACCCAAAAGATTCCACCAGAAAACCGCTATAAGTGATCCATGAATTCAGCAAAGTTGCAGGATGTAAAATCAATGCACAGAAATTGGTTACATTTCTATACACCAATAATGAAGCAATAGAAAGAGAAATCAAGGAATCAATCCCATTTACAATTGCACCCAAAACCATAAAATACCTAGGAATAAACCTAACCAGGGAGATTAAAAACCTATACACTGAAAACTATAGAAAGTTTATGAAAGAAATTGAAGACACAAAAATATGGAAAAATATTCATGCTCATGGATTGGAAGAACATACGTTATTAAAATGTCAATGCTACCCAAACCAATCTACATATTCAATGTAATCCCTATCAAAATAACACCAGCATTCTTCACAAAACTAGAACAATCCTAAAGTTTGCATGGAACCAGAAAAGACCCTGAATAGCCAAAGCAATCCTGAAAAAGCAAGTTAAAGCAGGAGGCATTACAATCCCAGACTTCAAGCTGTATCACCAAGCTGTATTCATCAAGACAGTAATGGTACTGGCACAAAAAACAGACACTCAGATCAATGGAACAGAATAGAAAACCCAGAAATGAACCCACAAACGTATGGCCAACTAATCTTTGACAAAGCAGGGAAGAATATCCAATGGAATAAAGACCACTGCTCTTCAGCAAACGGTGCTGGGAAAACTGGACAGGGACATGCAGAAAAATGAACCTGGACCACTTTCTTACACCATACACAAAAATAAACTCAAAATGAATGAAAGACCTAAATGTAAGACAGGAAGCCATCAAAACCCTAGAGGAGAAAGCAGGCAAAAACCTCTCTGACCTCAGCCACAGCAACTTCTTACTCAACACATCTCTGGAGGCAAGGGAAAAAAAAGCAAAAATGATCTATTGGGACCTCATCAAGATAAAAAGCTTCTACACAGTGAAAGAAACAATGAACAAAACTAAAAGGCAATTGATGGAATGGGAGAAGGTATTTGCAAATGACCTATCAGATAAAGGGTTAGTACCCAAAATCTACAAAGAACTTCTCAAACTCAACACCCAAAAAAAAAAAACAAATAATCCAGGGAAGAAATGGGCAAAAGACATGAATAGACACTTTTCCAAAGAAGACATCCAGATGGCTAACAGACACATGACAAAATGCTCAATATCACTCATCAGGGAAATACAAATTAAAACCACAATGAGATACCACCTCACACTTATCAGATGGCTAACATTAACAACCCAGGCAACAACAGATGTTGGCAAGAATGCAGAGAAAGAGGAACTCTTTTGCACTGCTGGTGGGAATGCAAACCGGTGCAGCCACTCTGGAAACCAGTGTGGAGGTTCCTCAAAAAATTACAAATAGAACTACCCTACAACCCAGCAATTGCACTACTAGGTATTTATCCAAGGGATACAGATGTGCTGTTTTGAAGGGGCACATGCACCCCAATGTATATATATAGCAGCCCTATTGACAATAGCCAAAGTATGGAAAGGGCCCAAATGTCCATCAACAGATAAATAGATCAAGAAGATGTGGTGTGTGTATATATGTGTGTGTGTGTGTGTGTATACATATATATATATATATATATATATATATATATATATATATATGTATATATATATATGATGGAGTATTACTTGGCAATCAAAAAGAATGAAATCTTGCCATTTGCAACTACATGGATGGAACTAGAAGGTATTATGCTAAGCGAAATTAGAGAAAGACAAATATATGACTTTACTCATATGTGGAATTTAAAATACAAAACAGATGAACAAAAAGGAAGGGAAGCAAAAACATGAAAACAAGGAGGGGGACAAAACATAAGAGACTCTTCAATACATAGAATAAACTGAGGATTGCTGGAGGGGTCGTGGGTGGGGGGATGGGCTAAATGGGTAAGGGGCATTAAGGAAGAGCTTGTTGGGATGAGCACTGGGTGTTATACATAGGGGATGAATCACTGGAATCTACTCCTGAAATCATTATTGCACTATATGCTAACTTGGATGTAAATTAAAAAAAAATAAATAAGATTTTAAAAAAAGAAAAATTACACACCAACAAACTGAACAACCTTTAAAAAATGGATAAATTCCTAGAAACATACAATCTTCCAAGACTGAATCAGGAAGAAAGAGAAAATCTGAACACACTGATTACTAGTAATTAAATTGAATTCATAACAATGACTTTTAAAAACTCCCCAAAAGTCCTGAACCAGATGGATTCACAGATGAATTCCACCAAACATTAAAAGAGTGAATACCTATTCTCAAACTGTTCCAAAAAGTAGAAGAGAGAGGAATGCTTCCAAATTCATTCTGAGGCCAGCACTACCCAGATACCAAAACCAGGCAAAGATACTACAAAAGAAAAAAAAAGAAAAGAAAGAAAAGAAAATTAAAGGCCAATAACGCTGATGAACATAGATACAAAACTCCTTGACAAAATATTAGCAAACCAAATTTAATACGTTAAAAGGGTCATTCACCACAATCAAGTAGGATTTATTCCAAAGATACAAAGATGATTCAAAATCTGCACAATCAGCATGATATACCACATTAACGAGATTAAGGATAAAAGTCGTATGATCATCTCAATAGATGCAAAAAAGGCATTTTTGACAAAATTCAACATCTACTCATGATAAAAACTCTCAACAAAGTAGTTGTAGAGGGAACATACCTTAACATAATAAAGGCCTTATATGAAAAACCCACAGCTAACATAAAATTCACTGGTGAAAAGCTCCAAGTTTTTCCTTTAAGATCAGGAACAAGACAATGATATGAACTCACCACTTTTATTCAACATGGTACTGGAATACCTAGCCACAGCAATCAAACAAGAAAAGGAAATAAAAGGCATCCAAAATGATACTTAAAAAAAAGAACTGGAAGTATCACTAGTTGCAGATGACATGTAACATATCAGAAAGCGTTAAGACTCCACCGAAATATTATTAGAATAAATGAATTCATGGGGCACCTGGGTGGCTCAGTTGGTTGAGTGTCCGACTTCAGCCTAGGTCAAGATCTCATTCCAGAGTTCAAGCCCTGCATCAGGCTCTGTGCTGACAGCTCAGAGCCTACAGCCTGTTTCGGAATCTGTGTCTTGCTCTCTCCCTGCTCCTACCCACTCATTCATTCATTCATTCGTTCTCTCTCTCTCTCTCTCTCAAAAAAAAAATAAAACATTTTAAAAATTTTAAAAATAAGAATAGATGAATTCAGTAAAGTTGCAGAATATAAAATATTAAAAATTTGTTGTGTTTCTTTAAACATTTTTAAGTTTATTTGCTTTGAAAAGGAGAATCACAAGCAGGCTCCACACTGCCAGCACAGAGCCCAACACAGGGTTTGAACTCACAAACCATGAGATCATGACCTGAGCCAAAATCCAGAGTCAGATGCTTAACCAATTGAGCCACCCAGGCACCTGTTGTGTTTTTATACACTAATAACAAACTAGCAGAAAGAGAGATTAAGAAAACAATCTCATATTCAATTGATGAGAAGAACAAGATACCCAGGAATATATTTAACCAAAGAGACGAATTAACTGTACTCTGAAAACAGTAAGACACTGATAAGATAAATTGAAGACAACACAAATAAAGGGAAAGATATACCATGCTCATGGATCGAAAAAATTAATACTGTTAAAATGTCCATACTACCCAAGCAATCTACAGAACCAGTGAAATCCCTATCAAAATGCCAACAGTATTTTGCACACAAGTAGAACAAGTAATCCTAAAATTTGAATGGAACCACAAGGCCCCATATAGCCAAAGCAATCTTGAGAAAGAATAACCAAGCTGGGAGTATCACAATTCCAGATTTGAAACCATACTACAAAACTGCAGTAATCAAAACAGTATGGTATTTGCAAAAAAAAAAAAAAAAAAGATCAATGGAACAAAATGATAAAACCAGAAATAAGCCCATGCACATATGACAAAAGAGGCAGGAATATAACATGAGGGAAAGATGGCCTCTTCAATAAATGGTGCTGGGAAAAGTGGACAGCTACATACAAAGAAACTAGACCACTGTCTCTATGCCACACACAAGAATAAACTCAAAATGGATTGGAGATCTAAATGTGAGACCCAGAACCACAGAAATCCTAAAAGAAAACATAGGCAGCAAATTCTTGGACATCAGCCTCAGCAATATTTTTCTGGCTCTCTCCCCCTAGGCAAGAGAGACAAGAGCAAAAATAAACAATTGGGACTACATGAAACTAGAAAGGTTTTGCACAGCAAAGTAAACCATCAACAAAATAAAAAGGCAATTACTGACTGGGAGAAGCTATTTGCAAATTATGTATCTGATAAGGGATTAACATCCAAAATACATAAAGAACTCATACAACTCAGTGCACGTATGTATGTATGTGTACACACACGCACACACACGATCCAATTAAAAAATGGGCAGAGGACCTAAACATTTTTCCAAGAAGACATACAGATGGCCAACAGATACATGCAAAGATGCCTAGCACCACTAACCATTAGAGAAATGTCAACCCCAAACTGCAATGGGATATCCATTTCACACGTAGCAGAATGGCTAGTATGAAAATGACAAGAAAAAACAAGTGTTGGTAAGGATGTGGAAAAAAGGAAACCCTCATGCACTGCTGGTGGAAATGTAACTTGGTGTAGTCACTATGGAATACAATATGGAGGCTTTTCAAAAAAATTAAAACTAGAAATACCATATAATCTACTAATCCCATTTCTGGGTACTTACCCAAAGAAAATGAAACCATTAATTTTGAAAAGAACTATGCTCCTGTATGATTTATGCAGCATCATTTACAACAGCCAAGATGTGGAAGCAGCCCAAGTGTCCATCAATAGATGAGTGGAGGGGCGCCTGGGTGGCTCAATCGGTTAAGCGTCCAACTTCAGCTCAGGTCATGATCTCGCAGTTTGTGAGTTCGAGCCCCGCATCGGGCTCCATGCTGACAGCCCTGAGCCTGGAGCCCACTTCACATTCTGTGTCTCCCTCTCTCTCTGCCCCTCCCCAACTTGTGCATGCTCTCTGTCTCAAATATAAATAAACATTAAAAAAATTAAATAGATGAATGGATAAAGAAGATCTGGTGTGTATAAACAATGGAATATTACTCAGCCATAAAAAAGAATGAAATCTTGCCAT
The DNA here is from genome assembly GCF_028749965.1 of Puma concolor. NCBI lineage: Eukaryota > Metazoa > Chordata > Mammalia > Carnivora > Felidae > Puma > Puma concolor. The sequence continues at coordinate 3,603,602 of NC_141672.1, forward strand.
TTGCAGCAACATTGATGGAACTAGAGGATATAATGCTGTGAGAGATAAATCAGAGTAAGAGAAATACCATATATTTTCCTTGTATATAGAATCTAAAAGTAAAAACAAATGAACAAACAGACTCATAGACACAAAGAACAAACAGGTAGCTTGCCAGAGGGAAAGGGAGAAGAGAGATGGATGAAATTGGTGAAGGGGATTGAAGGCACAACTTCCAATTATAGGGGCACCAAGCTGGTTCAGTCAGTAGAGTACGTGACTCTTGATCTCGGGGTTGTGAGTTCAATCCCCATTTCAAAAGTAGAGATTACTTTAAAAGTCTTTAAAAAAACACTTTCGATTATAAAATAAATCACAGGGATGAAAAGTACAGCATAGGGAATATAGTCAATAATATTGTAATACATTCGTATGGTGGCAGATAGTAACTACACTTATGGTGAACGTGTTGTAATGCATATAATTGTTAAGTCACTATGTTATATAACAAATATAATATTGTATATCAACTATAATTCAATTAAATATTTAAAAGTTGGGGGCACCTGGGTGGCTCAGTCGGTTGAGCATCCGACTTTGGCTCAGGTCATGATCTCATGGTTTGTGGGTTTGAGCCCAAGTTAGGCTCTGTGCTGATAGCTCAGAGCCTAGAGCCTGCTTCAGATTCCATGTCTCCTTCTCTCTGCCCCTCCCCCACCATGTTCCGTCTCTCTCAAAAATAAACATCAAAAAAAAAACTTATAAAAAATATATTAAAAATTTAGAAAAAAAAATCTCACAACTTCATCAAAAAGAATAAAATAGCACCTAAAAATAAATTTAGCCAAGGAGGTGAAAGAACTGTACTCTGAAAACTATAAGACATTTATGAAATAAATTAAAGAGGACACAGAAGATGGAAAAATAAACTATGCTTGTAAATTGGAAAAGCTGATGTTAAAATGTCCATACCACCCAAAGCAACCTACAGATTCAATGGAATCTGTGTCAAGATACCAATGGCATTTATCACGGAATTAGAACAAATAATCCTATATTTATACGGAACCACAAAAGATCATGCATAGCCAAAGAAATCTTGAAAAAGAACAAAACTAGAATCTTGCTTCCTGATTTCAAAGTATACTACAAAGCTGTGGTAATCAATACGGTACGGCACTGGCACAAAAACACACATAGACCAATGGGACAAAACACTGAGCTCAGAAATAAACCCACACTTACATGGTCAACTAATCTATGACCAAGGAGGCAGGAATATCCAGTGAAGAAAAGACAGTCTCTTCAAGAAATGGTGCTGGGAGAACTGGACAGCTGCATGCAAAAGAGTGAAACTGGACCATTCTTACACCACGCACAAAAACAAACTTTAAATGGATTAAAGACCTAAACAGAACACCTGAAACCATAAAAATCCTAGAAGAAAAAAGGCAGCAAGCTCTTTGATATTCGTCTGAGCAATAGTTTTTTGGATCTGTCTCCTCAGGCAAGGACAACAAAAGCAAAAATAAATGAAACTACATCAAACTAAAAAGCTTTTGCACAGCAAAGTAAACCATCAACAAAACAAAAAAGTGACATACTGAGTGAGAGAAGCTATTTGTAAATACTATATCTTGTATCTGATAAGGGGTTAACATTAAAAATATACAAAGAATTCATGGGGGCACCTGGGTGGCTCAGTTGGTTAAACGTCCAACTTCGGCTCAGGACATGATCTCCTGGTTCATGGGTTCGAGCCCCACATCGGGCTCTGTGCTGACAGCTCAGAGCCTGGAGCCTGCTTTGGATTCTGTGTCTCCCTCTCTCTCTGTCCCCCACCTCCTGCTCATGCTCTCTCTTTCAAAAATAAACATTAAAAAAATTTTTTTTAATTCTTAAAACTCAGTATCAAAAAAACCAATCCCATTTTTTTAAGTGGGCAGAAAACCTGAATAGACAGTTTTCCAAGAAGACCTACGGATGGCCAACAGACACACGAGAAGCAGCTCACCGGCGCTAACCGTCAGGGAAATGCCGACCCAAACCACAACGAGGTGTCAGCTCGCACCTGTCAGAACGGCCTTTAAAGTCAACCACATAGGAAACAACAGGTGTTGGCGAGGATGCGGAGAAAGGAGACCCTCTTGCCCTGCTGGTGGGAATGCAAACCGGTGCGGCCACTCTGGAAAACCGTACGGAGTAAAAACAGAACTACAGTATGATCCCGCAGTTCCACTCTGAGGTATTTATCCGAAGAAGATGGAAATAGTCATTTGAAAGGACGTTTGCTCCCCTGTGTTTATGACAGCACTAATTTACAAGCCGTGGTTGCCAGAAGGGAGGGGGTGGGGACGGATGAACTAGGTGAAGGGGATTAGGATGCACCGTCTTCCAGGTATAAAGGCGGGGCTTGTGAGAGCCGCATAAGGAAGAGAGTCGCTAGCACCGGAACAACTCTGGACGGTGACAGGCGGTAACCACACTTACCGTAGTCACCACTTCATGGATTACTTCAGCCCAACTCCGCCTGAGGTAGATGCTCTCAGGCTTGCACCTTAGCCGAGGGCCAAACCACAAACATCTGTACCTGCTGTCGGTACAGGGAGCCCAGGACTTTGGGACGTTCGGGGAGGTTTCCTCACCTCTAGTGGGAATAAAATTGAAAATGGCCCTAACTGTATCAGATGCCTCACTTTCGCCAGCGGCTCTATCATTAAGGTCTCTGGGCACTTCAGACTTGACTCTGGCGGCGAAGGGAACCACCTCACTGACAGTGCCACCAACGACGCTGCTCTCAAAGAAACCAACAACCAGACCTCCGTTGTGGTCCCCCAAATGACCACCTAGAAAAATCAACAAATGCCCACCAGTCAGCCCCAAAGAGAGCCAAACAATATCGGAAGTGTGTTGGTTCAATATGAGAGAACTCTAGCTGGGACCAAAGACCCATCCAGTCCCGCCAGAGACTCTAAAACTCCCATCCCCGACCACTGTGCGTGCAGTCACTGGTCTGCTGGTTAAATGACAGACTTTATACACTAACGCAGACAGGAGAACATCAGCAAGGCCACAGAATGCTGACTATCCCACCTGCCCCAAATAGTCCTGGGAAACCTGCCCTCAGCGCCCTCAGGCGTTTTAATTGCTCAATGGACCATTTGGGGTCTGGCAAGTGGGTTTTAATCGGCTCCCCCCGTGGAGCTGATAGAAATAGGATTTAGTCGTGGGTTGTAGGTTTCCTCCTGGACTGAGGCTTTCCCTTGTAGACGGGTAACAGCAAAAGTCCTAATAGAAAATTCCATCCCTACCTGGGGAAACCTCCTTGAACTCCAGTCACTGGAAAACCCGTGTCACAGTTCAGGTGACTCAACAGGTCTGTGCTGTTGAGCCGGTTCTAAAGCACTGTGCTTCCCACCCCCAGCCCTCAGGGCTAGGAAAACACACGGCATTATTTAGACTCAACTGGCAGGGGCACCTGGGTGGCTCAGTCCGGGAAGCATCTGACGTCCGCTCATGGCATGACCTCGAGGTTCGTGAGTTTGAGCCCCGCATCGGGCTGTCAGCGTGGAGCCAACTTCAGATCCTCTGTCTCCCTCTCTCTGCCCCTCCCCACTCACGCTCACTCGCTCACTCTGAAAAATAAACATTTAAAAAGTTAAAAAAAAAAAAAAACCCAACTGGCAAAATTGGCGAAGATGCTTCCAGTACCCCGGCCAAAAGCACTGCTATCGGCCCTTCTAAATCTCAGCTCCACCCCCTCTGGGGTAGTTTACAGGGCAAGGGTGCACCTGGCTCCTGCCCGCTCCGATCCACAGCTGGTAAGAGCAGGTACCCCAGTACCGCAAAGGCCGAACCCTGTCTACTGAGAACCCGTGCTCGTGAGCAGAACCATCTTTCCACGGCACGCGCCCATGAGATGCAGAGAGCGAAGGTCACCACCTGCAACCAGACGTTCCGTCGACTGCAAAAGACACTCCAGAAGGTCTCTTCAACCTCGTTGGAAGGGCCCCTGCCAGGTGCTGCTCACCAGCCCTGCGTAATCATTGTTTCTTCCCGGTGCTTGTCAAACCTTTGTAGAAACCATTTAGGTGACGCCAGCTCACTGCTTGGAGATGATCTCCGACAGGAGCGACCTCAGCAGGAAGCGGACCTCGGATGGGAAACCCCTGAGTCCTTCCTCCGAACCTTCCTCACTATTCAAATGCGGCCTTAAATGTTTCTCACCGCTATGCGCTTTCCCTCCGATGTGGGACCCACCACGTGGGAAAGGTCTTTCCTGGCACTGAGGGACACAAATGACACACTAGTAACTCTTGATCAGTGATGCTTTTAAGGAAAAATCTTCATCAGAAGAGGAAGATGGGAGCCTGAGTGAAGGCTACTTCATCCACACGGAGCCTCCAGCCGGTGGGCACCGCACCCACCTGCCCTCCGTCCCCCCACCGGACCGGCAGGAGGAGGAAGCCCTTCCGGCCTGGTACCAGCCAGCCAGTGAGAAAGCGCCACCAGCCCCAATGCCCGCTGCCCCCGGTGGACCGCCACTCAGACCAGCCCCACCCAACCCCCTGCCTTTTCTCTACCGTGTTCCTCTCCTTTGGTCTCCGGACTTGCCTGCCCGCGGTTTCGCCACAGCCTGCATACCCCGAAGTGCAACTCCTCTGCCATTCCAGAACAAACCCGTTTTTTCTGGTAAAATGGCCGGCTGTTGTATTTGCAAGGTCAACAGCCATTTGGCATGATGTTGGGGGACTACTGGACAGCCAGCCTCACCAGGTGCCTCACTCCTGCTGGCTTCTAACCACCCCATCTCCCGAGTTCCAGCCCCCTCCTTGTTCTAGGGGCAACTCTGCAGACTGCAATCTTCTCGGGGACCCATTCTACAGGTAGTGCCCAGAACTGCCCTTTGCAGGTGACCAGAAGGGAGGACTCTGAGGCTCACCCTTCACCAATGGAGTGACCAGGGCACTGGCCGGCTCTCCACATTCAAGCAAAGGCAAAGGGGTGGGGACACAGGAGGCAACTGATAGCAGGTGCAAGAAACCCCTTTATTAGGCAAAGCCACCCTGTCCTTGGTCTGCAGGGGCTGGGGACAAGGAGTGTGGAAAAGGGAACGGAGATCTTTTAATGTCATGGACCCGTACGTTTCTCGAAATGGGGCGGCGGAGGGCAGAAGGGGGGCTGGCCAGTCACACGGGGGCTCAGGCCTCCGCCTCGGCAAAAAGAGGGTTAACGAAGTAGCTGCGGCTGACGCTGCTGTTTTCCACCTGTGGGGCGGAAGGCTGCAGGGTGCGCAGGGTCAAGGTGCGTCTGCACCCAGCACAGCCCCGGGGAAGACCGCTACCCACACCCGTCCCCTCACCGGCTCCACTGAGCCCGCCACGTCGAACACCGGGTTGGAGAAGCCCAAGGGCGCCACGAAGGGCGCTGGGGCCGCTTCGTCGCGCCTACTCCACCTGGGGAACAAGGACGTACATGAACCCCGCGGTCCTCCTCCGCGACGTGAGCCTCCGTCCCCCGCGGCACCCCCGCGTACCTGAAGCTCCGAGCGCCACGCAGCAACAGCGCCCCCGCCAGCAGCGCCAGCAGCAGCAGGAGCAGCCCCGCCGCCACGCCGCCTGCCAGCCCCGCGCGCATTCCCGAACCTTCCAGTCCCGCTGCGGAGCCGTCCCCGACCGGCGCGCCCGACTCCCGGACTGCCGCGGACAGGACCCCCAGGCCTTCGCCTACAACGGAGGGCGCCGGCTCAGTCTCCGCCAGGCGGGGCGGGGCAGGGGCCGGGAAAAGGGCACCCGCGGTTACCGTGCTCCGCGACGTCAGCCAGGAGGGCACGTGCCAGCCGCCCCGCGCCGCCCGTCCCGTCGGGCCCGGTCTCTGCCAGCACCACCTGAATCTCCGTGTCTGCCTCGGCGCCTGCGTTCTGGCGCGGCACCTTGGACACGGCCATTTGCAGCCCCTGGTACTGGGGCTGGGGGGAGGGGGTGGAGACAGGGTTATCCCAGGGACTTCGCCCTCGGACCCGCGGGGGCGTCGGCAGCAGGGACACAGGGTGGGCAGGTGCGCGGAGAGTAACCGCGTCAATGAGGCAAAGTGTGGCCCCGGGCGGGTCTTGCGGTAGGGGCTGGGGGGGGGGGGGCGGGGAGCGCGGCCCCATTACCAGGAAGCCTCGCAGCAGCCGCGTCCGGTACCGCTCAATGTCAAAGGTGGGGCCGTGGGTCAGCGACACGATGGCTCCTGCGACAGGAGGGCCCAGGGCCAGCAGAGAAAGTGAGGCCGGGGGCGAACCAGGGTAGCTAGGCCGTCCCCGCAAACACGAGGGGGTGCTCACCGCAGAGGTCGCAGCACTGCCCCTCGGGCCGGAGGGCGTCACGGCAGGCGGCCGGGGGACAGCGACCGCCCAGGGGCCGGAGCAGGGCGGCGCAGATCCACGGCTGTACCTGGAGGCGGGCCAGCGGCCGTCGGCACGGAGAGGGGGAGGGGCAGACCGCGTCGAGGGAGGGCCAGGCGCCAGCCCCGCCCCTCCCCCACCCTCACCCCCCGCGGACCCGGGCCACCCCGGTGCCCTCCGCGCTCACCTCGGCGTTGCCACAGACGCAGCCCGACGGGTCGGCGCAGGCCTCGGCACCCACGCTCAGAGCGCCCGGCCCGTGGAAGCGCAGGCGGCCGGCGGGGGACGCCAGGAACGCAGCCAGGTCCTCGTCGCGCGTGAACGTCTGCGGGTGGCCGGGTCGCGGGCGGCGCCAGCCCGAGGAGGGGACAGCGACTGAGTGCCCGGAACTCTCGCGTGGGGCCCGGGAGGGGCCGAGGCGCGCAGGGGAGACGCGGGCCGGCCCCGCGCGCGCGGCTCACCTGGCCCAGAGCCCAGACGCTGCGGACGCGCACGGGCCCGACGCCGGGGCCGAGGCCCACCCGGAAGGAGGCGTCGGGCGGGAAGACGACGTCGTCGTGGCGGCAGGGCACGCGCTCGGCGTCCACGGAGAAGAGGCCGCGCGCCGCGCCCCCGGAGCGCCACAGGCGCGGGTCGTGCCACGAGAAGCGGTCGGGGTCGAGGAAGAGCGCGGGGGCGGCTGGGTGGGCGCGCGTCCCTGAGCTACGCGCGAGGGCGCCCCCGCCCCCGGCAGACGTCGGCCCCGCCCCGCCCCGCCCCGCCCCGCCCCGGCCCCTCACCTGCGCCGCAGTCCGGGTCCCTGCCAGCGTCCGCCGCGCCGAAGCCGGCTCCCGAGTCCAGGACGAGCTCCCCGTCCCGCGGCAGGAGCTGCAGGAAGCGGGGGGGGGGGGGGGGGGGGGCCGCTCAGGCGGCGGTCCCGGGTCCCAGAGGGACCCGTCCCCCCTCCGCGACCCCGGGGGAGGGAGTGCAGACCGCGGAGCGGGCGGGTGAGGTCAGGGGCTGGGGGCGGCCCGTAACTGCCGAGGTTCAAATAAGTCCCAGGGAGCGGGACTGCAGACCGAGGAGCAAGACCCCGCCTGAGACCTGGGCGCGTGGAGAGTTTGGGGCAGGGTGACACTCGGGCCACGGCCTCTCACATCCCCCCACCGCGGGGCGGGGTGGGGGGAGCTGCTCCAGCCAGGAACCCAAGCCGCAAGGGAATGTGAAGGCAGCCGGAACTGGGAGGGAGGGGAGGGGGCTGCACTTGGGGGTGCCGGGGCCTCAGCGCGGCCTCTGTCTCCCTTGCGGGCCTGGGCTCCACCACGGCAGCCCGTGCAGCCCTGCCCGTTCGCCACAGAAGTCCGGTCACAGCTCAGGCCTCAGGTGTCAGAGGATCTGACAGTGGGAAGGCCAGGTGACGGAGTCCCTGCCGCCCTCTCCCTCCCCACCGCCCCCAAGCCCCAGGACCCCAGGCCTCCTCCTCCTGACCTTCCGGGTTGGGGTTGGGGTTGGAGGGGAGCGCTGGGCCGGGAGAGCTGCGCGGAGCAGGAATCGTGTGTGGTTCCCTGTCGCCGTGGGCAGCCCACTCAGGGCCGGGCCTCGAGCCCTAGCTTGCTTGTCCCCTACCTGAGCACCGGCCCTGACCAAGAGGCCGACCCCTGGGGGGATGTGAGGTCACGGGCCAACTGTCCCCACAGCTGAGGCAGCCCCACCCACAGGTGCGGCAGTGAGCCGTGGGGACAGACATGCCTCAGGAATGGGGGAGGTGGAGAACTTGAAGTCTTTTAAAAGAACCAGGGGTACCTGGGTGGCTCCACTGAGGCCACAGCTTTGGCTCAGGTCATGGTATCACAGTTTGTGTGTTCAAGCCCTAAGTAGGGCTCACCACAGAGCCAGCTTCAGATGCCGGCTTCAAGTCCTCTGTCTCTCTTTCTCTCTGCCCTTCCCCAGCTTGCACTCTCTGTCCCTAAAATAAATCAACATTTTGGAGCACCTGGGTGGCTCATTCGGTTGAGCCCCAGACTTCAGCTCAGGTCACAATCTCACAGTTTGTGGGTTGAAGCCCCATGTCTGGCTCTGTGCTGACAGCTCAGAGCCTGGAACCTCCTTTGGATTCTGTGTCTCCCTCTGTCTCTGCCCCTCCCCTGCTTGCGCTCTGTCTCTCTCCCCCTCTCTCAAAAAAATAAATAAACATTAAAAAAATTTTTTAAATAAATTAACATTTTAAAAAATCTTTAAGAAAAGAACCAAAGGGGGTTGAATTCAACACTATATTGTACCCAGGAAACTAATATAACACTGCATGTTAACCACACTGGAATTAAAAGTTGAATAATAACAAAAAGAACCAAAAGAGAAGATATAAATAAATCATGAAACATGTAATCATCGAAAGGAAGAGCACGATAGGTGAGATAAACATGCGGACCGGTCCAGCTGGAGAAGGCACAGTGACGGGTGTTTCTGCTGAGGGACCCTGCAGGGCGGAGCAGGGAAGTGCAGAGCCACCAGGAGAGGAGAGAGAATTGACATCCGAGTGCAGAAATGCGTATATAAAGGGTGGGGGCGAAGGGGAAATATTTGAAGAAACAAGGAGCATGACTTTTGCAGATTTGAAGAAAGCCGGGACCCCTCAGGTGGAAAGGTCTCCTGGAGCGCGGAATGGGAAACAAGGAAAATCACACCCAGACAAGTCAATGACACAGAGAACATTCTAAAAGCTTCAGAAAGAGCAGATCACCCCGGGGGCTCAGAAGTCAGGTTTCTCAGCAACAACAACGGATGCAGAAAGAATACAATATTTTATGTACGAAAGGAAAAGAACTTCCCTTCTAGAATTTTATATCCAGCCAAAGTTCCATTCAAATGCAGGAGCATAATGAAAAGACTTCGGAATGATGGCCGCACAGAGGCCTTCTCTGAAAACGCTTGGAACAAATCGGGAGGAAAGAGGGCAGCGGCCACACACTGAAGGACTTAGGAGGGTGGACACAGACGCCGAAAAGCTTAAGAAATAAAAAGGACTGCCGGACGCGAAAACCTGGATGAAATATAACACTTTCTAGAAAAATTCCAAGTGTCAAAATGGGCACAAGAAGCAGTAGAGGATCCGAATAGACCAGCAAGCATTAAAGAAATTGAAATGTTAGTCAAGGACCTCATGTTCCAGTACAAGTTTTTTACAGGTGAAGGATACTAACCTCTCAAGGAACAACTAACTGACTCCTTCTTAGAAGTCATTCTGGGAAATGGAAAAAGGAGTGAAAATTGCCCAGGCCATTTCATGAGGCCCGTGTAATCTTGATTCCCAAACCGAATGGAGGACAATACAAGAAAAATTGTAGTTTTGTTTTACTTATAGATACAAAAAAAATCCCATATAAAATATCAGCTGACTAGTTCCAATAGTGTATTTTAAAAGTACATGGTGGGGCGCCTGGGTGGCTCAGTCGGTTAAGCGTCCGACTCTTGATTTCAGCTCAGGTCATGATCTCGCAGTTTGTGGGTTTGAGCCCCATGTCGGGCTCCGCACAGTGCAGAGCCTGCTTAGGATTCTCTCTCTCTCCCTCTCTCTCTCTCATAATAAGAGAGAATAAACTTTTAAGAAGCTTAAAAAACAAAACAAAACACGGTCATCATGGGGCTCCTGTCCCAGGACGGCTCCCGTCCTGACTTCCCAGACGTATGTACCGTGATGTCCCAGCAGGTGGCAGTGAGGAGTCTTGTGCCAACAAAATCCAAACATTCTGACGGAGGGAAGCCAGGTGTTAGGAAGAAGTGGCAGGTTTGACCTGCAACTACAGGTCCCAGGGGGCCATCGGTCTTGCAACGACAGCTCAACCTCAGAAAACCTCATTAACAGGCTAAAAGCGGGCAGGGGACAACCGTATCTCAATTAAAAAACAACAACAACAGAGAACTCCACAAATGTATTTATGATTTTTTTAAAACGCTGCTAGCAAGTGAGTAATAGAATCTCCACAATTTAATAAAGTTCACGTACCAAAGCCCTGCAGCAAACATTCACTCAATGAGAAATGAGACATGCCTTCTCTCTCCCATTGGAACCAGGCACAGAGGCCCACTTTTGTCACTCGTGCATAACATAGGGGGAGAGGTCCTGGACGATGCTATTTGGAAAGAAAAAGAAGGAAAAGGAGTCAGGACTGGAAAGAAAGAGGAACAACTATCGGTGTTTATAAAGAAAAGCAAGTGGAACGCACAGTTTTTAAAAATAGAGAACCGTTCGTAACGGAAAGCAAACTATAAAGGTCTATGAATGGACCGATACTATACAAGACCTGTGTGGGGACCACTTTAAAAGTCCAGTATCGAGTTTTATGATGGATGCTGTGAGATATTTGCAGAGAAGCTCACGGTCCTGAATGGGCGGCTTGACAGTATAAAGCTGGTGTTCATTTCCAAACTTCCCGGGTTTTATTGTTTCTGTTGTTACCTGATAAAGCTACCCTACCATTTCTCTGCAGCATCAGATCCCCAAAGAACTAACAGGCCTCTTGGCAGGAGGGTGGAGGGGGGAGTTGCCCTCGGGTAGCAAGACGTCCCACAGAGCCACAGCGTGAGGACGCGTGGTGCCGGCAGGAACAGGGAAAGCGAGCAGAGGGACAAGGGCCCCGAGAGAGCCCCGGGCACCCTGGGCATTTGATGAACAGTGGCGACAGCGCCATGAAGCTGGTGGTTCGGAGGAAGACGTCAGAAATCAGGCTTATTCTAAGGAGAAAAATAAAGCTGTTTCCCTAGCCGGGTCCCACTCAAGCGTGCGACCCTGGTGGCAAAACTGTGTCTTAACAGACACAGGGGTGGTTATGGCTGTGACTTGGCAGCGGGGAGGGATTCTTAAAACACCAGAAACACAGGTGTGAGGCAGCAGGTTCCGCACGGTCGATTCTGACGCCGGTTTCTGTTGGGAAGGGCACCACAGGCAGAACGCTCACGGCGGGAAGGCACTCGCAGTATCTCGCACCAACAGTGGGTTCATGGGTAGAAAATACGAGATTCCTCCAAAGGTAGAGATGGGAGAGGAGAGGGGGTTCAGGAAGGGGAAAATCCCAGGGAGGGAATCCCCAAACCTGAGAAAGACAAGTTAAAACACGGCTGTGGCTGCACCTGTTACTAGGGCTACCTCTGGGCAGCCGGACAGCGCTGATGGCAGGCGGCGTGGAGGAGGGGACCTCAGTGCTCCGGGGGTGGGAGGCGGTCGGGGGCAGCTCTGGGTCCGTTCAGCCTGTTCCCGGGCCCCCTGACAGTTCCCACCCGGGCCCAGTGGAGTGGGGGGGGGGGCAGCTCCCACGGTGCAGGCAGAAGACAGACTTGGGAGGTGAGGGGGCACCTTCTGGGCCCCCAGGACAGGAGGAGGGGCTCCTAATTGGGCTGCAGGGGATGGAAAGAAGGGCCAGACAGAGGGACCTGTGAGGCATGAATGAATGCCTCTCTTAACATGCTCAAGCTTCCAAAGGAGATCACCAAAATAACTAGGTCATCAGAGCAGGGCCCCCGGTCCCGGGACCCCACCCCAGACGGACCCCCTGCTCGAGGGTTCCCCACCGGCTTCGGATGCCCCTCTCCGCTTGCTCCAGGCTACTGCCTGTCCTGGGTGCCAGGATTACACACGGCGGGGGGGAGGGGGGGTGGGGGAGGGGGCGCTGGGTCCAGCTCCTCCCTCCAGGTCTCCACCCCTCCTCCACCTGGCTGCCCCTTCCGCATCTTAGTCTCTGGGTTGGACAGATGTGAAACGGCATCTGCACCCCCGATCTGCCAGGACCCGGGACCCCCAGTCTCTGCCCGACGGCCCCTCCCCAGGCAGGGACAGCTCACAGGTAGGGCAGGGGTCCCTTGCACTGACTTGCCCTGCCCCATGAGTGGCCGGGTCCCACAATTAATGCTGCTTTTGAAAACCATCAATTAACCAAGACACCTCAGGGAATGGAAATTAGGCCTGAGGTCCCCAGATCCTGCATCTGGGCAAGAGGTTGGGCGGGGCCAGGGCCACCAGATGCCCCTCTCCCCAGCTCACCCATGCAAAATCCAGTGGCCTCCAGGAGAGGACTCCAACTCCGGCACCCATACCGGGAGCCCCCCTCCCCCCAGCTCCACCTCTGCTCAGAGCCAGCAACCCTGACATCAGTCACATCTTGCTGGCAGGCGTGCGTTTGACACAACAATGATCCACCCCAGTGAGCAGTGGGAACTAGGAGTGACCCTGACGCTGCTGGGTCCTGGGAAATGACACTTTAAATCAGGGAGCACCGACCTTTTCTGTAAAGGGTCGGACAGTAAATATCTTAAGCTTTGAAGGCCACACGGGCTCCATCATGGCCATTCAACTCTGCCTTATAGTGTGACAGTGGCCATAGATGCTAGTGACCAAATGGGCAGGGCTATGTGCTGATGAAACTTTATTTATGGACACTGAAGTTTGAATTCTATATTTCACGTGCCACAAAAATGTTCATCTTTTGACTTTTTTCCCCCAACCACTTAAAAATGTAAAAACCATTGTTAGCTCCAGCCACGTGGCTGCATTTGGCCAGTAGCTTCCTGACTCCGCCTTTAAGAGACAGGCCTTATCAGAGGCCTTTCTCCCAGATCTTATCAGAGCCTTTAACACATAGCAAAGCTCCAGGCAAGTGCAGGATGTAGCATCTTCCAAATGTACAGGTCCCAGCCTGAGCTGGGACCTACTCTCCCATACGGTTTCCCCAGCCTCCCAGAAAGCCCTTCCAGAAGCCAAAGGCCCAAGGCCTGCACGGTTTCCCATGCAGGTGGGGGCCAGTCACAAGACAAGAAAGGGGCTTCAGGGGACCACCAGCCCCCTCCAACCTGGGTCTCAGCCGCAGCTCCCCCTCACCATGTCGGAGATGCTGTGACCTTCTCGCACCAGGACTGACACCATCTGCAGAAAGAACTGGCATTGGCTGGCGGACCCCCTTTGCCTCTCCTCGACCTGGCGGCCGCGTGAGTCCCCGCCCCGAGCCCCGGGCTGGGGGAGGGGAAGCACCTTGTCTGCCGGGAACACGACGGCAGCGCCTGCGCACGGCGTCCGGTTCTGGCTCCAGTTGGTGGTCACTTCGAAGTTGGTGTTGGGGACCCAGAGTTTGTAGGCCGCGCGGGTCATCGCTGGGGAGGGGGTGACTAAGTGCTTCCCGCTCAGACGCCCCAACCCAACCCCCAGGAGGAAGAAGGTTGGTCACAGAGCCCGGGGCACAGATGAAGTCTCCCTGTCAGCCCAGACCCTGCGGGAGCCCTGCCTCGGTGCTCTGACAGACTCCTACCGGATCTGCAGAGCCCGCTCCTGCGTGCCCTCCTCTAGGCCCGCCCCCCCCCCCCCCCCCCCCGTATCGCCTCCTAGCCCCGCCCCCAGTTTGCTGGTCGTTGGAGCAGCAGGGGACCGATGTGAAGGGGGTAGGAGGCCTCTGCCCAGTAGAAAGCGCTGGAGGGTGGGCTCTGATCGGGATCTGTGTCCTGAGGGAACCGCCAGGGGCTTAAGAGAGGAGGACAGGGGGCGCCTGGGTGGCTTAGTCCCTTGAGCTTCTGACTCTTGATTCGGGCTCAGGTCATGATCTCAGGGTTACGGAGTTCAAGCCCTGCGTCAGGCTCTGCGTGGTGCGGTGGAGCCTGCTTGGGGTTCTCTCTCTGCCCGCCCCTGCTCATGCTCTCTCTCTCTCTCAAAATAAAAAAATAAACTAAAAATAAACTTACCAAAAAAAAAAAAAAAAAAGAAAAGAAAAGGAGAGAAGGACAGGGACTGAGGAGCGTTGGGGGCGGACACCTGGGACACGCGCCGGCCCGGGTGCAAAGGGGGAGGGCCAGCGCGCCCCCGGGGACGGGGAAACTGAGGCCGCGGAGACCGCACGCGCACGCTGCTTCGGGCGGGAGCCGGGCCGAGCCTCCCGAGCCTCCCGCGCCCCCCGCGGCCTGTCAGGCGCTCCCCCCAGCGCGCCCCCCGCTTACCGCACAGCTGCAGCCACAGCAGCGCCCGGCCCAGCGCGCCCATCCCGCTGCGGGCCCGTCGCGCCGACCCCGACCCGCAGACTTTGCCCCGCGGGGTCCACCTGACCGGGAGGGGCGGGGCGGGGCGGGGCGGGGCGCGGCCGTCGGGCGGTTACACATTTACCTCCAGGCCCCGCCAGGAGGCGCCGGTCCGACTCGCTCCCTCCCCCACACTCAGCCCCGCGGGAACCTGAGGACCTTGGGCGCCGGGGAAGAGGGGCTCGTGAGGACCCACCCGCTCCGTGACGAGGGTGGGGTTGGGGCGGGGGGGGGGGGGGGGACGGTGGTGGCGGTGAACAACCTCTAGGGCCTCTGCTGTCTCTGTCCCTGCGCGTCTGGGGCTGCACCTACTCGGCCCACCCGCGGGAGCTGGGTGTCCAGCCTTCCGAGCAGGGCCCTCCTGCCGGGGCCGGTGCACTGTGGACGGTGGTAGGTGGGCTGAGTGGCGAGCGCCTAAGAACGCGTGGTGAATGGCTGGCAGCAGGTGCATGGTGAGGGGTGGAGGGTGCGTGCTCTGGTTAGCCGAGGACGGGGGACAGAGGGATGGCAGGCGGTGAGCGAACCCACCGAGGCACACCAACCGAGCGCTGGCGGGTGGAGGATGAGTGGTGCGTGACGGGGTGGGTGTGGCGTGGTACCGGGGGGGCGATGGGCGGTGGCTGGTGGCTGGATAGAGGGCAGCGGATTGTGGAAGGACGGGCGACGGACGGCGGGTGGTGGCCGCACGAGGAAGAGAGATGGTAAGCCTGGAGGGCGGACAAAAATGGTGCTTGGGTAAATGGACGGCGGGTGCGTGAGACAGCAATTGTTGATGTTGGAGGGGCTTTGTTGACGTGAATGGTGGGTGAGAAAAGGTGGTGGCTTTGGGCCGACGAATGGCTGGTAGGTGAGACTGGCCGGTGGACGGGGGGATGGGGGGGCAGGATTTAGATGGACTGTGAGTAGCAGGTTAGCACACAGATGGCTGCCGGGTGGACGAGAGCCGGGGGCACAGCCGGACACAGACGGATGGACGG
The DNA here is from genome assembly GCF_028749965.1 of Puma concolor. Taxonomy (NCBI): domain Eukaryota; kingdom Metazoa; phylum Chordata; class Mammalia; order Carnivora; family Felidae; genus Puma; species Puma concolor. The sequence continues at coordinate 3,618,974 of NC_141672.1, forward strand.
ACGGGTGTGCTGCTCGTGCAGGGTGGCGGAGGGAGGGGGCTGGGGTGGCTGGGGGTGAAGGGGGTGGGTTTGTGGGGGATGGGATGGTAGAGGGCGGGGGGGGGTGGTGGGTGGACAGACTGTGGGCAGTAAACTGGACGAGGGACGTGGGGGGGCGGGGGGGGTTACGGGTGGGGCAGATGGCACCTTGCCGGTTACGGCTGACGGCGAGGGGAGGAGTGGCGGGTGGCCCCTGGGTCCAGGGTGAGCTGATGAGGGCAGGCGGTGGGCGTGGCTATAGAGGTGGAGGACCAGGAACAACCAGAGGGAGCCCCGAGTCCGCTCTGGGCGGTGCCGGCCCTGCCCGGAGGCGCCGGCCCCCAGCCCAGCCTGGGATGAGGAGGGGGTCTCCCCGGCCCCCGGACTTTCGCCTTGTCTGCCTGTCGGGCTGATAGGACGCTCCGTCCCGGCGGGGTGGGGGGGGGGGGGCCTTCGCCAGGAACAAAGGGGTGTTTGGGGTCGTATCTGTTCTGCCCCTGGTCTTGCTTCTGCCGGGGGGCAGTTCCGTTGACTAGGCCTTCTTGAGGCTCCAGCAGAGTGTCTGGCTCTGCCCGCCTCACCTCCTCCCACCACCCTACCTGTGGCTCTCAAGGCAGAGAGCTTGGAGGTGCTCTCCTCCCAAGCTGGGGGCTCCTTTCTCCCAGCTGAGAAAGTGAACTGCTTTGAGGGCAAGGCCCAAGAGAGGCTCTAGAGGGTGGGGTGGTTGGGCCTTGGGGACCCGGAACTTTCTGACCTCCTTGGGCAGGCCACGTCCAGAGACATTGTTCTGTCTGAAGAGGGCGGCAAGACTCCCTGGCAATCAGAGAAACTTCCTGGAAGAGGTGGCATTAAAGCAGAGACAAGCAGGATGAGGTCACAGCTGTAGCCACAGTGTGGAGGTGGGACTGAAGGTGGCAGAACAGGACGAGTTGGGGCAGGTGGGCCGTGAGACCCTGAAGGGGGCATCCTTGCCGGTGGCTGACGTGGGTCCAGATATCAGAGGGTGACCTGGATAGGAGCCCATGCTGAGGCAGGAGACAGGCACCAGCCCTGCCTGGCCCAGCGTTGCCAGGAGTCCCTGCCACCTCAGGAGTGCAGACACGATACGAGGAGCGGCTGAACCCTGGCACAGGTGCCCTGTGTTCACAGAAGGCCCCAAGCTGCACGCACAGGTGCCCTGGGTACCCCGGTACACATGTGGGCACACACTTCGGTCAGGAGCTCTGTGGGAAGTAGCAGAAGGACAAAGTCCGAAAGTGAGTTTCTGCCAGTAATCAGGAAATGCCATGAAGCGGCTGCTTCAGGCAACGTTGGATCCAGGGGCTCTCCAAGCTCTCAGTCTCTGTGTCTGTCTGCGGGTCTCAGTCTCACTCTGTTTCGGCTTGGCCGCCCTGGCTGTTGGTTTCCCTCTATGCACAACCTTCCCGTGGCAGGAAAGGTGGCCCCCAGGACAGCTGGACCCCACACCTCTCTGACTATGCCGCTGGGCATGGCTTAGTGAGGTCTCTGATCGGTTCCTGTTTCCAACTGTGCCCCAATCACATGGTGCAGGGTTGCTGTGCTCCGACTGGCCATCTCAGCCCCCACCTAGTGTGAGGGCATTGTGAGTGACAGCCCTGCTCCCCCGCCCCAGGGTGGGGGGACAGATCCCCTGTGGTCCCCACCCAGACTTGCAGAACCTTGGGGATCACCCCTTTCCACTGTCCTGCCCCCCTACCTTCTCTACAGCTCTGTGGGGTGGATCAGCCCAAGGACAGTCCCCAGCTCCTTCCCCCTCACCTTTGTCCCTGATTTGCTGTGTGACCTCAGGTAGGCTCCTGCACATCTCTGGGCCTTTGTGTCCCTCTGGAGGGACTGAGGCTCCAGCGTGCTTGGTTCTCTTCCTGCGCAGGGAGAGGAGTGGGGGGGGCGGGCGGTGGGAGGATGAACAGCAGCCCCTCTTGGCAGGGCTCCTCCTGTCCCTCCGGTCTCCACATGAAGTCACCTCTGCGGACAGGCCGTCTCCTCCCCACTGCAGCATCCTCCGCGAAGTGCCCCCGGGGCCCACACAGTACTGTGGGAGCACAGGAGCTGCTCCTGGGAGGAAGGGATGGCCCATGCTCCTCCCAGGGCCGGCTGGTCACCCCCGGGCCCTGCAGTCCTGCACAGACCCCTGCCAGACTCTGGCCCTGAAGGACCCCTCACCCTCGACCCTGCCGAACTCCAGATTTCTCTTGGCCTTCCGTTTGCGCACACACTCGGTGCCAGGCCTGTAGCAGGGGCTGGGGTGCGGCCTTCTCGGATCTGCCGCTGGCGGGGGGGGGGGGGGGGGGGGGGGAAGCAGGGGTGCATGAAGGACATGCCGCAGCGATCTGAGCAGGGCTCTGAGCAGCCAGAGCGTCGGGGACAATGAGGGGGCAGGCCTCCGTGAGAAGGTGTGTGACCCTCCACCCCCCCAGCTGCCTGCGAGGGCCCAACAGGCTAAGGTCACCACAGGGTGTGCCTCCTGCCAGGCTGGTGGCCACCACTGGCTCAGACCACATGTCCCCCCCCACCACAAGAGTGCTTTCACAGACTCCCTCGCATGCTCTCCCCGCCAGGGTGCTGGCCTCTGGTCCTCAGACCCGGCTGCCAGCCCAGCCCCCTCAGTGCCCTAGGGGGCCTCTGAGCTCTGCTTTCCTCCAAGGCCAGCCCTGAGGTCCAGGGGTCCACTGGGGAGCAAGGCAGGGGCTCGTAGGCTTGGGGACATTCAAAGCTGCCCCTGCGCCTCTAACTCCTTATCCAGCCCCCGAGGAACATGCCGGATGCCTCCGGGCAGCCCCGCGGCACTTACAGGTCCCAGCCGGCCCTCCACGGTGCCCTTGGACCTCCTCCGCGGACTTCCATTCTCCCAGTGGCGGTGGTGTTTTTCACGGATCTCTTTGGTTCAGGATTTAGCTTCTGCAGCTGTCCGTTTTCAGGAAACTGGAAACACTCGCTCTTCACGACAAGCAAGCGCATCTCCAGGCCTTCGCCCGTCCGGTTCCGGTACCGTCTCTCGGATCAGTGGGCAGGTCCAAGCACCAAGGTGAACCTCAGTCACGGAAGACCAGCAAAGTGCAGGGAGGGCTCTGGGGACGGGCCCCTCTCCAGACCTCAATCTTCTCACTAAAGACAGATCCTCAGAGAACGCAGGCGCACGGTGGACTCCGGCATCTTTGCAGGTTTGGTCCTCGGCTCCTGTGGGATTTCGCTGCCTCCGCGAGCAGGTCGATACCAACAGTGGCAGAGCCGACAGCGTGGGGAGGCCTGCACATGTTCCTGCACCCTGGCTTGGCACGAGTTCCTAGCTGGCCCTGCAGAGGTCTTGGTTGGAGGGGTTCAGAACAGAGCGGCCCCACCCCGGCCCCCTGAGCCGAGGGAGGCAGCCCCCGGGTCACCAGGAACCGCCCGATCCCTCTTCTCCTGGACCAAGCCTCCCAGGTCGCTGGGCGAGCGGGGCTGTCCCCAGTGCTGACTCGAGGACCAAAGCCAAGGCCGTGGGACGGTCTGACATGCTCCTACACTGTCAGTCCTGGCTGAGGTCTGGGTTCAGGTGGGGGAGCTGCTCCGAGCACCCCATTTCTCATCACCCCCGCCCTCTGTTGCTGGACAGCGGCCCAGATCTGCGGCCGCCTCTGCCCAGTGTCCCCACTGGCGCCTCCGGCCCAGGTGCAACCAGCAGGGGGTGCTCTTCTCCTGGGGTTTATTGCCCATTTTCCTTCCTGTAGGACTCCAAACAAAAGTTTCCAAAAGGCTGAAAGCCAAGGATCCAGTTCTGAAATCCCAGCTGAGCCGCCCCCTCCGAAGGAGCTGGAAAACCCCAAGCACACGTGGCCTTGCAGCTGCTGCTTTATGCCTCGGGCATCCCAGCCCACAGAGCTGTCCACACCGTGTCCCCGGGCCGGAAGGTGGGTCAGGGCTGTCCTCGGGGCTCCCACGGTGCCGCTCAGCATCCCTGCTGTGGTTGCGACCCTGGTGGGAGCCCAAGGCTGAGCACCAGAGACATGGATGGGGCGCAAGCCCTTCACCACAGGGTGGGGTGAACTGGGACCCTCCAGGCGGAGGGAGGCGGTGTGGGAACCTACATTAGGAAGGGCCGGGGGGGAGGGGGAGGGCCCTGGACTCCCCACTGTGTGTGTCACCCTGGCTCTGAAGGCATGGGGGGGGGAGGACTCTCCCCCCCAGTTGAGGGACAGCAGGAACAGTGTGGCCAGAGAGCCTGTGTGGGACCCTGGATGGGGCCACCTTCTTGCTGCCCACAGTGCTCGTGGCCCAGGGGGGCACAGTGGTGACATGTGGGGGAGCAGGCCAGTGGGGGAGGGGCTGGGCGGTTCCCAGGGTCTTTGCATTGGTGCCGGAAAGCAGCTTCCACACGGATAATTTGGGGGTGCCCACACGGGCTTCCTGCCCCTGGGCCTGATCCATAGGACCACCTAGAGAAATGCTGAGCTGGGAGGAGGTCCTTCTGGCCCTCCAACCCCAACACTCCTATGAGTAGCTGCTAGAACTTGTCGCCTGGAGCCCCTACAAGCACCTGCGAAGGTCAGCGCTGGTACAGTTTTGTTTTTTGGTTTTTGTTTTTTTCTAAGCGTGGAGCCCAGCACAGGGCTTGAACTCACGACCCTGAGATCAAGACTTGCACTGAGATCAAGAATCAGATGCTTAACCAGCTGAGCCACCCAGGTGCCCCTGGTACAGCTTTTTAATAACCACGTTCTAGAAAGGAGAGATGCTGTCCTTCCGTGACAGATGAGGAAACTGAGGCTCCAAGAGCACAAAGTCCCACAGCCGATGAAGTGGTGGACCTGGGGCCAGGGGACACCAGGTCTGGGGCCCCTCCACCATTCCAGATGCCGGGTGATGAGGGCCACCTCCCCTGCTCTGGACCAGGCCACTGACTTGAGAGAGAGGCTGCCAGGCGCCCCAGCCTCCGGGACTCGCCGAGGTCAGAGCCACTGCCTCGCAGGGGAGGCCAGGAAGCCACGGGCAGGAATGGCTCCACAGTCTGCAGGGTCTAGTGCAAACCAAGCATACGAGACCCCTTCTGCACACGTTAAGAACTTGAAGATGGTGACGGCAGAGGACTGAGCCAAGTGTGGGCCCTTCTGAGTGTGGGGCTGGGTGAGCACACGGGTCACTGCCAAGGCCACTTCTGAGAGAAGAGCCTGGGAGGCCCCACGGAGGCGGGGGGGAGGGGAGGGCCCCCACACCCCAAGCCCAGGGCGCTGCCTGTGGAGACGGCGGAAAGAGAAACCAGGACTCCTTAGTCAGATTTATTTTCCTCTAATCAGACAGTTGAGCATTTCCAAGTTTTGCATTCTACACTCTTACAAACTTTAGTTATTAGCATCAGAAACACAAAAACATCGCAAGACCTCAAAACACAAATAAATACCAAATAAAACCACACACAATATACAGTAAACAAAAATATAAAACATAATAATGCTATCAGAAAACCAGACATGTTGTTAATTCACATGAACAACATGATTATTGCTGAGCAATAACTTATACTGTCTTTTTGTTGTTTTTTCTTAGAAGAGCAGAAAAACAGGACGTGAATCACTGGTCACAATCACTTGGAGTGTCAAGATGGGGCCTCACAGCGAGCGGTTACTACAGACGGCAATTTTTAAAACAGGCGGGTTAAAATACAGAGTCAAATGAGAGATTGGCCTTCTTTGGTCTTTGTTTTTGGGTAACAGAACTGAACGAAGAGGTGTGCCGTCAGGGAGATTGCGGCTCTAACAACGTCACACAATTGTCTACACGGGTTCACACACTTCTGTGATCACAGATACTATTCTATAGGTAATTCTTGTAGAAATCCTTGGAAATAATGCCGGCGTTTGTGTTTACCAATTAAGTCAGTTTGCTGTTGAAGGTTATCTTACTTGTCTAATGGGGGACTGAGTTATAAAAACCAATCACCACTAACGGCAGGAGTGGCACAGCCATCCTGGACTTGACCCTCTTCCAATGCGACAGTTCGCGAAGACTCAAGATGCAGCAGCGGAAATGAAAGGCAAGCACTGCTTGGCGCCACCAGGGCCTCCCCACACCAGACCGGCCACCTCCGCGCACATGGGCCACCGGAGGCCAGGGGGCAGCACCCCTGGGGACCCCCACCCCCCGCTGGCCCCGGCTCCCCGGTGACGGCCTGCCCCGCCCGGGCAGACAGTACCGACGACCAGGTCACCAGCCGACACCGGAGCCACACACGGCCCTCACCCGACTTCGGCCCCAGTGGACACAATTCTGCTTTGGAGAAAATAAAGCTGTCGGGATTTGCAAATGGAAGACAGAACCATGGTCTCGGGCTGACAGGCAGATTTGGGTGACAGACCCCTCATTCACCTCCCACACGCTCACAAAAGGAAGGGGCTCCCCCCGGCTCTCCTCCGCACTCTGAGAAAGGTCTGGACCAGAAGGAAGAAAACGGTATTGAACAGCTCTGCTGACCCAGAGAAGAGGGACTCCCTTTGGAGGGCTGAGGTTTGGGCACGAGGTCCCAGGAGGAGTGCGGCTCCTGACCGGCCCCGTGAACACTGGCGGAGAGGCCGGGAGCCAGACACGTCCGTGATGGGCACAGAAGGACAGTGTCCCCCCTCCTTCACGCACAGAGTAGGGAGGTGGTGTGCACCCCCCAGGATGTGAGTTGGGGGCGGGTGGGTTCTGCCACTCTGCCCACCTCCCTTGGGCAGACAAAGAAATGACCCATCACGGGAACCTGCCGTGTTTAAGGGTCTGTCCAGACACCCCGTCCCCTGCTGGCTGCCGGATGCCAGGCCTGCCACCGGTGGCCACGACACTGCCTGATGACAGCTGCAGGCCTCACCTGGGACATGTGGCCCCAGCGTGGGTGGCCAAGGACCCCGCCTCACCACGGTGGGCCGCAGTGGTACAGGGGAAGCCTCGGGGGCATCGGCTCTGCCAGACAGCCCCCTAGAATCTGGGCAGCATCTGAAGGGCCTGGTGGGGGTGGCCGCCATGGAGGACAGGCTTCCTGTACTCCACGGCTTTCTGGGGTCACAAGGCAAGGAAAAACCGTATCGGGCAGGAAAAGAAAGGCGCATCTGGGCCGAGAGCTCCCTTGCTCTACCTGCTGCCTCGCAAAGGCTGCTCCGGGGGGAGGCTGTGAATTGGGGCCACAACAGTGGCCCCCACGAGGCCTTCCCTGTCCACCTGCACAGCGACCCACCCTCAGGGGGTCAGCGCCACCCTCTTGTAGGACAGGTCTTAGAAGAACAATTTGCGAGCATTCCTGTTTCCTCTGTGTTACCTGTGAACCTAGGACACTGAAAAACCGAACTTCTAGAAGAGGCCCAGGTGAGGGGACTCCAGCCTCCCCGGGGCCGGTCTAATCCCCAAGAGCCAAATGCCACTCGGCCACTCAAAGACTCCCAGCCTCTTGGGACAGGCCCTCACTCACGCCCACCACGCCGTGTGCTCCCCAGCAGGTGCCCACCCATCACCGACAAGCCCAGCCCCAGGCCGCCAGCCCCCCAGCAGCCTCCATGGTCCGCGCAGGAGCAAGCGGCACACGTCCAGAGAAGCACACGAGGCAAAAGCAGAGACAGTGAGTTGTCTTCACTTCCGGCACGAGGCTGACAGGGAAGCCGACTGGCTTGATTCACACACAAGACTCAGTGGTGGTTTTTCTAAAGCACTGGAACAGTTTTATCCCATGGGGAGATCTGTCACTTTTAGGAAACAGGAAAAGTGCACCCAATACACGCCGCGTAGGACACTGTTCTCTTGTTGCTGGGACCCTGGGAAGCCGGGAGGGTTGGCCGCTCGGGGACCACAGCCGGAGGCCGGCGCCGGGCGGCGAGCACCAAACCGGGGCACCGAGGAGTCAGGATGGAAGCAATGCCAGGTGCGTCCATCCGGGCAGGTCCTCGCACTCAGGTCCTTCGGGAGGCCGCTTTCCGGACGAGTGCGTGAGAGGGAAGATGTGCACCAAACGGTGGCCAAAAGGCACACGACCCACCCCCCCCCCGCTGTCGCCAATTATTTTCAAGCCACAAGATGAGGCTTCTGCACATCCTCACCCCAGGGGATGGCGCCAGCTCCTGATGCCACGTCTTATGGGCTCCTCGGGAGGAGGCCCAAAGGGCCCGTCATCTCCCACTAGGAGCGTGTGTGGGAGGGGCGACTGGGAAAGTGCCCCCCCACCAAGGGACAGATGCTTCCAGAAGTGATTCCAGGTAGCCCACCCCCAGAAGAATTTCAACCAGGAGAGGCAAAGAACTGTTGTTGCTGTTGTTGTTTTACCAGACCAAGAGGTTGCTTTTATCTCAAATTTGTTAATATTGTCCACACTCTTAGTGATGGGGGAGGACGCAGGCATGCCACAGGCATGTCCCCGCTGGTAACCCCTGGCCTCAGGAAAGCCACCTGAGGCCAGGCAGGAGGGGCTGCCAGGCGTCCTGTCTCCCCTGGATCTCCGGGGTAGAACCAGGGCAAGGTCTGGAGGAGGTCGGGAACACCTTTGAGGGACAGCGGTCCCGCAGCACCCACGGGTAGTCCTTCCTCTCTGCACGGGGACTCACGACTCCTTCTGGACAGGACGGAGGACGCGGACTGGCCCTCAAAGCAACGGGGGTGGGGGCAGGGTGGAGAAAGTAAAGGAGATGAATACGACGAGCATTTAACTGCTAACGGGCGTGGCAGGTGCTTGGAACCGATGAGGTCACTTACGGAAGGGGACGGCGTGTGCTAGGAGGGCACTTCCAGCAGGCACTGGGGCGGAGGCACGCCCAGGGCAGATGGCAGCACCAGAGACACGGCGGGCCACCGGGCACCAGCCCGACCGTCCCCGCGTGAGCACGGGGGAGCCCAGAGGCAGGCAGTCTGAGGTGCGCGGCCCAGATGCGGTGGTTCACACACACTGGTTTAGCCCAAGGAGCACCCGTCACGTGTAGCACCCATCAGTGGTAAGAGCACCCAGAAGCGCGGCGCACAGCGGGGGGCGCAGGGAGGCAGGGCTCCGGCTTCTAGTCACAGTTGGACCATTGAAAGAAGGTAAACAGTGAGTGAGCTGAGAAGATGCCGTCTGGGCAGGCGCAGGCTGGGACGGTCCCCGGGCCACCCTTCCCGAGGGAGCGGTGGTTCCAGGACCCTGTCCGTCAGCCTGGGCAGGCCCCCCCGAGAGCGGCGGTCTCTGGAATGCTCAGAGGGTTCTGCTTCGTGGCGGGTGGGCGCCCACGGCCCAGGTGGGGACACGGAGAGGCACGGTGGCTGCCCCGCTCCTGCCCTGGGGGTGGGACCGCGCCCGTGCTGGGACCAGGCGGCTCGCTTTGGGGGCCCAGAGACTTGGAATCTGTGATGACTGAGCAGTGGAGGCTCCAGAAGCGGAAGCTGAGCCTGGCTTCCTCAGCAGGCACGGGGCTGTCTGAGGGCCCTTGCAGAGGCAGGGGTCTAGTGGTCGAGAGGAACGCCGGGTCAAACTATCACCTTCTAGAGTTACAGTGAACACAAAGCCAGGGTCGAGAAGCAGCATGTCACATCTAAGGCACATAGACAGTATGCCACCACCTCTATGCAAAGATGTCGCCTTTGGAGATCGTTAACAGAATGCAGCAATGTGACAGGATGAAGAAAAACACACCTGCTGTGGCCTCCTTCGGCACGAGCCACCTGCCCACCCCCGGACCCTGGACGCCGAAGGCCAGAGTTGTCAGCAACAGAGAGCGTGTCTGAATACGTGGGGCAGAATTTTAAAAGCCTACAGGATTTTGTTTAGAACTCCAAAGTTCAACAAATGCCCTATTTTAGGGTGAAAACAATTATAAATCTGAAAATGATGCACAGCATCCATGAGCAGTTTCCCTTTCGTAATAATTTTGAAGTAGTGTCATTAACTACGACAGAGATTGAAGGTTACATTTCTAACGAGAAATACAGCAGGTTGAGTATGCTCTTTCCTATCACAAGTGATAACCAGCGTTTGATAGTTTACATTTTCTGCCAAGAAATATCAGTCTATCAACGTTTTAAAACAAAATGTCTGCAGTAACAATTATCTTAGAACTTCAAATTAAAAAATGATTCTGAATTCAGACTTCCAAAAAAGACCTAGGTGTACTTCAGGGTCTTCTGACAAACAAATTATTAAAACAGAGACCAGATGAGGCCTTAAAAATAGACAGTATACTATATTTGAAACAAGATTGCACTCTTGAATTTTAGAATATATAAGAATTGCATTATTATTTCATAAATTCTTCTTTTACTTAACATGCTGACATGTCCAGCTGTCCCCAGGTGTGTGTGCGTGCGTGTGCGTGTGTGCGTGTGTGCGTGTTTTTTTTTGGTGTTCAAGTTTAAGGAAGAAAAAATCATGGTTCTTTTGTTTAGCATATGTGTTTTCCACCTTAATTAACTAGATCTTTAAAAATGAAATGAAAACCTTCTCTGACAGCAGTATCTATCACGTTGGAGGATAAATAATTCTTCAGAGTGGAGCTGCTAGTCTATCAGAAAGCATGTCGGGTGTGTCCTCACACGCGGCTCCTCCCGCCGGCCCGCGGCCACCTTCTGCTGCTTCCTCCGTTCCACAAGGTCCTTCTCTGAGCGCGAGGACCTCGGTGGAGACAGCCGGTTCAAACCCCCCAGAGGAGTTGCCTTCTGCTCAACCCACCTCCCCGGTGACTTGTCAGGGGTCAGGCAGATCCGAAGTATCCACTATGACTTTAATAAAAATGGTATCATCTTTGATATACGTCCCGTTTTCCAGCACAGTTTGGGCCACAAACACCGGGCAGCCGGAGGCGATATTCATCTCCCCGGTGGGTTTCTTGAAGCTGCTGCTGTTGGGGTCCGGCTTGAACGCGTCTCCCAGGTGACGCCGAGAGGACCCCTGATCCATCAGCATGAGTGTCACTTTCTGCTTGAACGGCCAAGGAAGCAGAGCATCGTATTCTCCACGCATGATGACAAAAAACAGCGACAGATGCGTCCCCTTGCCCATGCCATCCCCGTTCAGGTAGACCCTGGCACACATCTTATAGCCAAAATAGCCCGTGTAGAAAGGCTGGCTGTAAAGGGACAGGGTCTTCCCCATGACGGCTTCCTGCTTCCGCCGCTTGTAATCTCGGATCTTCCAGATCAGCACGCCATTGTAGCTGGCGGTCTCCAGAACCTGGAAGCGCAGATCCATGTCGGCCAGGCGGATGTCGTGGACGCTCAGCATCTGGTCGTGCCGGCTCAGCTGGGACTCCAGCAAGCCTGCCGCGGGTGAGGACAGATGGGGTGAAGGAGGCCTGTGAGCGTCAGGAAGGCTCGGGAGCCCTGTTCCCGCCAGCACCGGCACTAAATGAAATGGCTTTGGGGGCGAGGACCGGCACCTTCACGTGTCCTGAAACACAGGCCTCGGGCCCCTGCCTTGCTGGCCCCCAACACCCACGGCCACAGCCTGCTGAGATGCAACACCGGGGGTCACGGGGCCTTGTGCGTCGCAGGGCACATCGCTGCGGCGCCTTCCCTCCGGCAAGGCACCCTCAGGGCCCCGTGGGGGCAGGGACAGGCCACCCTCTTGCTCAAGTCCCCCTGACTTCCAGCCTGATGCTTGGAGTCACCTGTACTGAGTGGCCTCTCCCCACGTCACTCCCGGTCCTCCACTTAACCCGGGGGTTCGGGGGCAGGCATCACCACAATCTCAGTCCCTCTGCACCAGTAACCCCGGTCACGCAAACATTCAGAATATTCACTCAGTCCCCAAAGCAGCTTCTAGATCTCAGAAACGCGCTGGCTGAGCGCGCCACCAAGTCTCCTGCCTCACCTGCTCGTCACTTCTGTCCCCTGGGCCTTACAGCACAGCTGGGAACCCCCCACCATAGCAAGGTGTCCACCCCGCACCCACTCTCTACCGCGCTGGCATCACACGGAGGGGGCGTGTCTACGCAGGACACATTTCTTTCACGAAGGCCTCTCTGGCTGGAGGGCATCGCACCTCTGCACGAGTAGCATCTCACTGGAAATCGCTGCTCTGCTCAAAGATGGTGCGTGCCTAACGCACCACCTGCACCAGCTCAAGCCCCCAGGCCTGGCCGGGCTCCCAGCAGTGGACTGGGACGCGCGCCGCCCCCTGGACCCATCCCACCCCCCTGCTCCTGCCCCACTGCCCTCACCTGTGTTCCGAGCCGCCTGCCCGGCGCTTTTGTCCACACTCTCCAGCTCGGTCACTCGGTTCTGGAGGGATTCCACGCTGCTCTTCATGCTGTCCGCTTCTTCCCAGTTCTGCCGGAACGGGCGGATCTCTTTGTCAAGCTCTTTCAATTTCTCCGCCTGGCTGTCTATTACCCGCTTCCAAATCAAAGGCATCAGAAGGCAAAATGCAGTTAGAACTCTCTGAAGACGCTATGCCACCACCATCGGACACCGGCTGGTTAGGAAGAGCGGCCAGCCCAGAGCTGCGCGGATGAGCCCCGTGCCATCTCTCACACGGGCACCTCACCTGTCACCCACACCCATCTCAGGGGACACAAGTGCCGTGGATCCCCATCCCAGAGTTGGGGACCGAGGCACAGGGGCCCCACACCACTCCGTTGTAGGGTCTCAAGTTCAGGACATTGGAGGCTGTGGGAAGGTCTCCGTTTCCTAAAGGGCCAAGCCATGTGCAGGGGCCAATGTGAGTCTCCTCGGAGGCTGCCTGGCGCAGGGCAGGAGGGGCCGCCCTGTCTCCGTGGCTACAGACAGCACCCTAGAACCCTGCCTGGGTCCCGAGAGGGGGCTGCCAGCACCCCGGCACCTGCTCCAGAAACCTGGCGTCTGCACGGGGCTGGCAGCAGGAAGAACCCTGAGGACAGGTCTTCAGACCCTGGCTGAAACGGAGAGGCCAATCCCTAGGAGGGGGCTGCCCCCCACCCCCCACACCGGGCTCACTGTGGCCCCTGGGCACAGAAACACTACTGACAGACATGTGGCTGTTGACACAGAGGCTGCATTTTATGCTACCTTAAATCATTCAGAAAGCCTTTTTTTTTTTTTTTTTCCCAGAAACACATAGACATTTTAACAGTAAGCAGTGGGATGAGACCCACCAGCTACGGCAACCCAGCCTGTTTTCCAGGACTGGCACACCCACCTGCTGGATGAAGGGTTTTCCCTTCCGAAAAGGATCTGCGTTGTTTTGAAATGAAGCTGGGGAAGGTTGGGGGGTTTGGCCCCGTGTGGAGCCGCAGGCCGCACAGGGGAGAGCCCCGGGCCTGCCGAGTTCACTTCTCCTTTTGGAAGCCTATTTTTAAACATTGAGTTTCAGCACCTTTGCTGGCTGTTAATAACCACCACGGAGCAAACATGGTAGGTCTGGTTACTTTTTTGGGGTAGAAGGTACGGTATTATTCTTCCTCTTCTTTCCAAGAAAACCCGGTATTAGCCAACTTTTAAAAAGCGAAGATGATTTCTATAAAAAACACCCCTTCCCACACTGATGTCACTTATTTCTATATGTGTGTCTGGAAGCCTATTTACTTATTTATTTTTTAAAGTGTATTTATTTTGAGAGAGAGCAGGAGAGGGGCAGAGAGAGGGGGAGACAAAGAATCCCAAGCAGGCTTCACGCCATCAGTGTGGAGCCCCAAGCTGGGCTTGAACTAACAAATCACGAGATCACGACCTGAGCCAAAATCAGAAGTTGAACGCCTAACTGACTGAGCCACCCGGGGGGCCTCTGGAGGCACATTTAAAACGAAGTCTGTTTTCTGGGGACAAGACTCCAACATCAGGACGCCCGAACCCATAATGTATTTCTGATGAGAATCTGCAGTGGCTGTCACGCCCTCTACCCACGGAGAGTGTAAGCTCGGCTAACATGGGTCCTAGAGAGTTTAAGAGGGGAGCTCATGAAAACCTACGCAATCGACGGTGGTCCTGAGGGATGCCATTGCGTAACCTGGTGGACATGAGCAGTGGAGTGGCTTGGGATGAGCAACACATCACCTCTCCGCCTCGTGGCCCCGAGGTAAAAAGGGGGTGACGCCGCGGTGCCTGCTTCCCAAGGCGGAGGATGTGCACGTGGTGAGGTCAGGAATGAAACTGCAGTGTGAAATGAGGGCTGCCGTAGGGGCACGGCCCGGACTAGAGCTCAGGGACACAGAGTTGGCTGGCGGGGACGGGAGAGAACACGTGCACACACAGGCACGCACACCCACACACACCACACACACGTACGTGCGCACACGCAGGGCTCTACCGAGTCACTTGAAAGGAGCTCCACACACACAGCAAGGGAACATGTGCTGTTTTTAAACAGGCCCCTCCTCTGCAGAAATGGCATGGTGTCGCTCATCTAAACCAAAGTCTAGAGTGCAGCCATGTGATTTCACTCTCGAGGAGTGGTCTACACAGCCACTGCCACGTTTCTGTAAGAACAAATCCTGAACGTGAGTGAGAACAAGAGTCTGGGAGAGACGGCACAGGTTGCAGGCTTGTAAACAAATCCTAACCGAGAGAGCTGCTGTCAGAGCATCAATTCATCAGTGTCAGGCACTGTGCACTTGAGGGCTTAAGCCACTGTCTCTCTTCCTGTCACTTGCACCATGGGGGTCACTGGGACCTACGCACCAAACACTGTGCAAACAGGATGATGCGGGTGGCACTTGGGGGCCAGGCGGGCAGTGTGCCACACGGCTTTGCTCCTGCCCCCTGGGCTCATCTAGTATCTGCCAACAACAGGCCAGGGATTCAGCTGACCTCTAGGTGGCCTTTTTTCGTTAAGAAAAACAGGTTCTGGGGCGCCTGGGTGGAGCAGTCGGTTAAGCGTCCGACATCAGCCAGGTCACGATCTCGCGGTCCAGGAGTTCGAGCCCCGCATCAGGCTCTGGGCTGATGGCTCGGAGCCTGGAGCCTGTTTCCGATTCTGTGTCTCCCTCCCTCTCTGCCCCTCCCCCGTTCATGCTCTGTCTCTCTCTGTCCCAAAAATAAATAAAAAAACATTGAAAAAAAAAATTAAAAAAAAAAAAACAAAAAAAAACAGGTTCTTTGGGGCTCCTGGGTGGCTCAGTCAGTTGCGCGTCTGACTTCGGCTCAGGTCATGATCTCACGGCTCGTGAGTTCGAGCCCCGTGTCGGGCTTTGTGCTGACAGCTCGGAGCCTGGAGCCCGCTTCACATTCTGTGTCTCCCTCTCTCTGCCCCTAACCCATTCACATTCTGTCTCTCTCTCAAAAACAAATAAATAAACATTAAAAAAATCTTTTTAAAGAAAAACAGGTTCTTTAAAAAGTAAAATATTGGGGCGCCTGGGTGGCACAGTCGGTTAAGTGTCTGACTTCAGCCAGGTCACGATCTCGCGGTCCGTGAGTTCGAGCCCTGCGTCAGGCTCTGGGCTGATGGCTCGGAGCCTGGAGCCTGTTTCCGATTCTGTGTCTCCCTCTCTCTCTGCCCCTCCCCCGTTCATGCTCTGTCTCTCTCTGTCCCAAAAATAAATTAAAAAAAAAACAAAAAACGTTAAAAAGTAAAATATTAAGAAATTGCCTTTCCTGGGTCAGCAAAAGCAAACACACTCTTAAATTCCACTCCTTTTAACCAACATCCTGTATATATCTGCGGCCCTCAGGAACTCTGCACTCCATGTGTCCCACTGTATTTGGGGTTTTAGGTCTAATGGAGAATCAGACAAGGAAGGAGAGGACACAGAGACTAACATGTCTGTCATCACCGTGGTGGTCCAATGCATAGGGCTGGGGGAGCACTGAGGAGAACAGGGGCAGGGGAAGGGAAGGGTTCTGATGTGAGGAAGGAAATGACGAGAGGTGCACCTGGGAGCCAGGCTCCGGATGAAGAGGTGGAGAAGGCTCTGGAAGGGCTGGAGGGAAGGGCCCCTGGGCCGAACATGCTTCACAGAGAGTCAAGGCCTCCAGGGCTCCAGCCAGAGGCCTTCCACCCACGGTCTCGGAAGACTGCCAGCACCACCGTGAAGCAAAGGTGAGCTTCCGCCTTCCAAAGCATTGCCCGGCTAGACGCAGAAGCCACTGGGGGAAATGCTGGACCATCCCAAGGATGTTTCAGTCCTCGGTGACTTGTCCCTGGCACTTAATGAGATTAGGCATTTCGAGCCCAGTGTGATCTGAATCCCTTCCTCTCAATATAGTCTATTTTCCTCCATGCTTCTTCCTCCATGGAGAGTGCCCGCCTACTTAGGACCAGTGGGGGCACTACCCGCATGACCGCTCGGCCCCCACTGCTCTGCACTCTGGCAACCTGGTTCCCCCCTTTCTTTCGAACCTAGGTCTCAGCCGTTTATGAAATCACAAAAGTGTTAAAATATAAATCACAGATGGCGGAATGACTAAATTCTACGAAAAAGTAAATTAAATTCAAACTTTTCACGTTGGAAGGGGGGAAATGGAGAGGATGCATGTGATAACATCAGAGGGTTCAGACAAGTGTCCCCGTGACCCCTCTGGGTACATCCTAATTTTATCTGGTCGTAAAAGATGACGTATAAATGACCCACTACTTCTTCACTCTTTCTTCTGTCGGTGGTATTTTTAACAGGTGATTTTCTAGCATAACGTGAACTTCCGTGTCCTTTCCATGCCCCTCTATGCGCCCCAGGGAGCCACCATGCTGCTGGCAGCCAGGACGCGAGTGGGGCCATGTAGGTGAGTGTGGCCTCTGGACATTCTGAATATTTCCATGGGCACTCTGCAAAATGCCAGGGACCGCCAGCAGGAGGCTTGTTGGTGTTTTATGTGACGTGCTTTTTTGGCTTGATTCAATACCAATGACTTCTAATACAACCTATTATTTCAAAACACTGTGTTTTTCCTCAACTCTGGACAACCGCAACGTTTTAACACAAACGAAATTCATGTAATAAATCTCTCTGCAACTTAAGCCACTGTGACTAACCTCTGCTGTTAAAGTGGGAGGAAAGCCATCCTCAAAGATGCTGTGACCCTGAGCTACTAGAAATATTTCACCTTCCAGTTAAGAGGGAAACACACCTAAAACACTGAAAAGCCATTTTGGAAACGTAAGGGTGTGTGTGCGTGTGATGCGCGTGGGGATTAGTCTAACAAATGTACACTGCGAGTAAGCTGACGTACAGAGAAGATCTACAAAATGATATGCTAACCGGGGCCCGTGTTGAGAACACAAGGGAGGAGCAACATTCTAATCAGGCCTCTTTACACGATCACCCGTTTCTGGCGAAGGCTGACATGTCTGTTCTGAGGTACGCACGGATCGCTATCGTCAAACAGTGTGGGGAGAGTGTGTGTGCCTCTAGAAGATTCGTAACAAAACAGATTGGCTTTGCTTCGCCTTAGGAAGTGAAACTTCACGCAAAACTGCTCAGGAACAATATGAAATCTTAAATAAGATAATTTTTTAAAACACGGGCTTGAAGTCTTACTTCACCAGCAGGGACTCAAAGGCAAAGAAGAGAGGCCTGCGGCTTGTTGTCCAGGGAAAAGGCCGGCAGGGGGGGGAGAAAGAGTGGCCTGTGCCTTTCTCGAGGCTTAAGCAAGAGAATCAGGTGGTCTATCTGACAAAAGTCAGGGCCTTTGCTCAAACGTCTCACTGACAAAGTCCTGAAGAACAGACACGCTCCTCTACCCTGTGGATCCAGCCACAGATATAAGCTTCTTACCTGTAAATGAAGTATTTTGGATTCATTATTTCGAAGCATTTCCTTTTGTCTCTCAATTTCAATTTCAAAGCTACATATTTGATTGTGCAGACTTTGTATGCTCTTGTTTTTTTCTACACTTTCATTCTGTAGCAAGGAAACCTGAAGAAGAAATTCGTCAATTAAGCAAACAAAACATGGTTTTATAAATTTATAACAATTGTGATAATAGTTGCTCACATTTTTGCAATATAGGCCTTCTACCAGCCCAATGTAAGGAGTTCCAGAAAAAAAAAAAAAAAATCCCTTCATACGGAAATGGAGGTCCTGGTAACTTAATAGGAAATCCTACACAGGGTGTTTCTCAGACTCACTCCCGGTAATTAAATAAGGCGAGGTCCAGCAGCTGACTGAATTTCAGAATGAATGGGACACTCTAAAGTTTTTACTGAAAACGAATAAATCTTTCACCAGACAGGCTTTCAAACTTTGACCAGGAAACACAGTAGGAAACATATCCTTACATCTCGCCCCACTTGTACAAACGTTCGTGTGTGTGTGTGTGTGTGTGTGTCCCTAAGAAACAGGTATTACAAAACCATACTTGCCCTAACCATTCCCATGTTCCCTGATACTTTCTCTTTTATTCTATTTTACTTTAAAAAGTGCCAGTTGCCATCCACTAAATTGTCTCACTTCCACCCACGGGCCATACCCACACTCTGAAAAGCTCTCCCAGCATAATGGGAAAGCACAGTGGGAATAAAAAGCTATATGCATGCTTCAGTTAACCCTTAGGGCCAACTCCTAGCCCTCCAACAGAGACATGAGGCTTCAGGGGACAGGTGCCCGGCCTGTCACCCAAGATGACCTTCCACAAAGCTCAATGTATTCACCTGCAAGGCCACGTCAGCCCAAGGAAGGGCCTGCTGGGGGCGGGAGGGGGGGGGGCGGGGAGCAGTTCCAAGCCCACCTTGATCTTTTCAAAATCTTTCTGGAAACTAATTAGCTCCCAAGAACCAATTTACACTGGTCTTAAAAACCCCCAGGTGAGGACTCCGAGGCCAACTCCCATAGGGCTGCCTTCTCACAAGACTGCTCCCTGAGGCACTCTGGCCTTCGGAAAGGCCCCTCTACCGACAGCTGTGTCTGGGCACAGCTGCTGCCCCCGAAGACAGAGGGCCCCATGGTGGGCACTGGGACAGCTCCATTCATTGTGCTCCCAATACGGACAACACCTGAGGTGACGGCCCAAGGGCATGTCAGGACAAACCCGGGTGTGATAAAGCACAGATTCCTGGTGTCCCTGTGAAAGCAGGCACCTTTCTATATGCAATCTGCTCAGGCAAGCAGCACCTCTGGGCATAATCAGTCTGTTTTGTTTTATTTTATTAATTTTTTATTATTTTATTTTTTATTTTTTTTTAATACTAGCCAAAGCTATCTACACATTTTATTAATTTTTTAATGTTTATTTTTGCGACAGAGCGTGAGTGGGGGAGGGACAGAGAGAGAGGGAGACACAGAACGTGAAGCAGGCTCAAGGCTCTGAGCTGTCAGCTCAGAGCCCAACACGGGGCTCGAACCCACGGACTGCAAGACAGTGACCTGAGCCGAAGTCAGACCCTTAACCAACGGAACCACCCATGCACCCCAGTCTGTTTTATTTTATTTATTTAAAAAAAATGTTTTTAATGTTTATTTATTATTGAAAGACAGAGAGTCAGAGCATGAGGAGGGGAGGGACAGAGGGAGAGGGAGACACAGAATCCGAAGCAGGCTCCAGGCTCTGAGCTGTCAGCACAGAGCCCGACATGGGGCTCGAACTCACAGACTGCGAAATCATGACCTGAGCCAAAGTCGGATGCTTAACTGACTGAGCCACACCCGGGCGCCCCTTAGTCTGTTTTGTTTTAGAACAATGTGTATTTACTTGTTCAAAACTTGCAATGTCTCATGGGAAAAAAGAACACTTCACTTCCCTAGGATGTTAGCACAAACAGACTTTCCTCTCTCAACCACGGTGTCTCATGCCCTTGGGCCCCTGTAAGTGATGCAGACTGGCCATGTGCAACATCCCACAGGCAGGTCTTGCCTTTTCCAAAGTTACGATTCACTCACTCCCATCTCTCAAGGTAGACACAATTCCCAGACTCTATTCTCACAACCAAAAAAGAAATACCGTGCATGCAAGCTAACTTTTTTTTTTGGAAGAGAGAGTATGCGTGCACACACATGCAGACACGCACGCATGCACGGGGGGGGGGGGGGGTGGGGAGGGGCAGAGAGAGGAGAGTGAGAATCTTAAGCAGGTTCCACCTAGTTCAAAGCCTGACTCAAGGGCTCAATCTCACAAACTGTGAGATCATGATCTGAGCTGAAATCAAGGGTCGGATGCTTAACTGACGGAGCCACCCAGGCACCCACATGTCAACATTTTTGATCAAAAATCTCAGGAGGGGCCTGGGTGGCTCAGTCGGTTAAGCATCCGACTTCGGCTCAGGTCATGATCTCGCGGTTCATGACTTCAAGCCTTGTGTTGGGCTCTGTGCTGACAGCTCAGAGCCTGGAGCCTGCTTCGGATTCTGTGTCTCCCTCTTCCTGCCCCTCCCCCACTCATGCTGTGTCTCTCTCTCTCTCTCTCTCTGAAAAATAAACATCAAAAAAAATTTTTTTTAAATCTCGGTAATATCTCCAAAATCAATGGCAATTTTCTTTTCTGCAGCAAATCAAGCTACCAGAGGATGAACAGAAACATCTCACATTAATGAACATACATCATGCCACATTAAACTCTTAATTTCTTGATTTAGGGAGCTTTCTAATTTAAATTTTCTTTGTTTCTTTGTTTTACTCAAAGAATCCAATTCCTAGGCACCTGCGGATCCCTGCTCTCACAGGAAAATCTACCTGGCAGGTGCATTTCCAAGAAGCAGAGCATACCATCCACGCGGCAGATGAAAACGAGTCCTGTGACCTTCCCCGAGAACCCCTTCACCGAGAGCAACATCTATCCCCGCCTATTTTGCTGGAGTACTCCACATTTCCTTTAGACTTAAGCTTCTGTCATATAGAAGATGGGTGTTTTTCGCCTGAGTGGCTGAATCGGTTAAGCGTCCCGACTCTTGATTTCGGCTCTGGTCACGATCTCACAGTTGGTGAGTTCGAGCCCCAAGCTGGGCTCTCTGCTGTCAGCTCAGAGCCAGCTTCACATCCTCTGTCTTCCTCTCTCTGCCCCTCCCCCGCTCTCTTTCTTGTGCTCACATGCTCTCTGTCTCTCAAAAATAAACATTTTTTAAAAAATGAGAAACAGAGTATCAATGAGACACAGAGTCCTGACATCTATGCCTGTGATTTTTAAAAGGCAGAAACAGAGCACCTTTTTTAAACAGAAGGGGAAAAAAAGACTTACCAATAAACCATCACTCACTCAGAGCAACTGCTATATGTTCACGAGGAAGCCATCAACAACTCCTCTAACACAACTTTCATTTCACCGTTAAATGAGACCCTTCTTCCCGCCACACGTGTGCGTGTGTACATGTGACATGCCCACCCTTCTAACGCTTCTCATCCTCAGCATCAGCATTTACAGCAAAAAAATACTTTATGTCAGAGTTAATAAAAATGTTTTGATTTAAAATATTAGACTCTATCAAATACATTTATATTTTAAGTTGGTTGAATTTAGGGGCACCTGGGTGGCTCAGTCGGTTAAGCGTCTGACTCTTGGTTTTGGTTCGGGTCACACAGTCTCACGATTCTGTGAGTTCGAGCCCAGTGTCGGGCTCCATGCTGACAGTGCGGAGCCTGCTTGGGATTCTCTCTCTCCCTCTCTCTCTGCCCCTCCCCGACTCACGCTGTCTCTGTCTCTCTCAAAATCAATAAACTTAAAAAAATTGGTTAAATTTAACACAGGAAGCAAGGTATTCAAATCTCTACAGATCTTCAGAAAATAAACAGGCTGCTCTAATTCACCTTAGTGTCCTCCTACTACAAATTCTCAGTCAATGCTTCTGGAATACTGACATAAGTTTTTATTGTTGTAGAGAAGCCACAATGAGAGCTCCTATAACCACTTCTTCTCTACTGATTCTTGGAAGTTTTCACCTTTTCCTCATGAGAAGAGGGCCTGGCCCAGCTGAATGCCACGGAGTAAGCTCCCCTGGGGAGACGTATCACAAGGGGCAGGTGTGAGGAGTTCCCGGCCCCGCAACTGAGGCCTCTGGAAAAGACACCCCGCTGGACAAGGGCTCCGTGCTCCAAACTTCCATAAAGTGATAGCCCCTACGCCAGGATTAGAAAAATGGCCTTTCCTAGCTGTCTTTCCTAGCAAAGACAGAGAAAGCTGAAGCACTTAGCGCTGGTCACCTTCCAGATTGGGGGTCGACAAACTTTTCCACTAAAAAAAACAGAGGGTAAATATTTCGGGCTGTGAGGTCTGTACAGTTTCTGTCTCAGACGCTAAACTCTGCCATTACAGTGGGTACGCAGCACGGACCACAGGCAAATGAATGAGCATAGCTGTGTTCCAATCAAACTTTATTTATAAAAAGATGAGGTTGATGGCGAGAGAAAGGAAGGTTTGGAAGTTTGATAATCCCCGTTCTAGGTCAATGCTAAGGTAACCACAATGTGATTAAACACAAACAAAAAGGCACCGCACGCTTGCTCGGCAATTAACAAAGAACAAACCAACCCAAACGCCTTCATCATTTGTAAGCTCCGGGTCAGGTGAAATGTACTTTTTTTTTTTTTTTTTTACATTCTCCTGATACTGTTTCTTTTATCCAAAACCATTAGCAACTATAAAAAATATTTTCTTCTTTAAATGATTTGAAGAGATTATTTTTTTTAATTTTTTTTTTCAACGTTTTTATTTATTTTTGGGACAGAGAGAGACAGAGCATGAACGGGGGAGGGGCAGAGAGAGAGGGAGACACAGAATCGGAAACAGGCTCCAGGCTCCGAGCCATCAGCCCAGAGCCCGACACGGGGCTCGAACTCACAGACCGCGAGATCGTGACCTGGCTGAAGTCGGACGCTTAACCGACTGTGCCACCCAGGCGCCCCTTGAAGAGATTATTAACAGCCAGCAAAAGCTAGAAACAGTGTGGCGTACCTTTTTCTCCAGAGAATTACTCCACTCTTTCAGTAAGTTGACGTGCTGCACCGCGGAGCTGGCCTCATGGGCCTTAATCTGCTGGTTTGTCCCCTGCGAGAACAAAGATGCAGCGCATCAAGCCGATGTTCCCCCCCTCACAGAGTGCAGCAAGACTAACACACGACCTAAAACCAGCTCTAAACAGGAAAAAGGGAGCCTTCTCCACAGAAAGCTTTCCAAGGGCCATGCTCGGGGTGGGAGGAAGAGCAGGTGCCCTGCAATTAATTCTACAACAACCTCAAGTTCATGACCTTTGCTCCCCAAGCTTCTTACCAAGCACCTGCTCACCTGTGTGTCATACTTGTAATATCAAGAAATTAAATCTTAGACCTATCATTTTCGTTTTTTTAAGTTTCTTCATTAAAAATGCACACTGAAAATGCTTACACACCTGTGGTTACAGCTAGCTACCGCTACAGCAATCTAGTGGGCACGCAACCAAAGTGGGATTCTAAATAATTTACTAAAATATTAACTTAGTAGTGAAATACACCGTATTAGAAATGTACTGTTCCTTGCTATTCTAAGTATATTTGGAAAGTTACATACAAAACATAAACAATCTACAGAGTACATAAGATGGAGACCATTTCAGAGCAGTAATAGTAAGCACGTGAAATAGTACTTCATATATTTAAGGAAATAATTGGTATGAAAATAGAATTTGTTTTGATACTGGAAAATTAAGAAGCCACAGAAAGCATTTTAATGATCTCCAAAACATATACTCTGTACATAGAATATTCATATATATATGTTGATATAAGTATCGCTATATATAAACATATATATATACATACACAGAATGAATGGTACTACATACGACATAACAGTGGTGAGGGCCCTGTCTCGTTAAGAGACTGAGACAAAGGGGAAGCTACGGTCACTCTTACTCTTATCTTCTAAGAAAATACTGAGACGCCAATATCTCTGTACTGAGTTCGTAATAACTGTTATTGCTAACATACAAAATTAAATATGAAATACTTTAATTGTAATATATACTGCCCTCTGATAGTTTTAAGATTAAGATATACGTTTAAATGAAACTCAGTTCAAATTCACTAGCCATCTCAGACGTGTTAAAAACAAAACACGACAAAAACAAAAACCCCAGAAACAGGTTTCTCGCAGCACAGCGTGGCAGTGACGGAGACGCCCTCTCCACGCGGCTGTGCTGGGAGGTGTGGCATAGATAATATGACACGCGTCTACGGACACACGAGAGCGGTCCTCGCCACTGTGTGCTGATGCGCACACTGCTCAAACCGTGTCTGGGCTGTATCCACCTATACCAGGTTCTGTGACACTCTCTCTAGAACCACCCCCGCCCCAACGGTCAGTTCTACGTGTCCCGCTTCCCAGCTGGTTTTAGAGGTGGCTGTTCTCCTCACGTCCTGACCTCCTTCTCAGCACAGGCGTCCCCCTGAAATCTCAGAACGCCACCGGCATGGGGAGCGAGCACCCGCGGCTGCTGCGTGCGGCCTCTGTCACCCACGCAGCAGGGCGACCCCGCCCCTGCAAACACTGCAAGTGCAGAACCTGCACGAGAAGACGCTAACATAGTAACTTTCTCCCAGGGCAGAACGTCAGTGACGGGGAAGGATAGATGTTGGATACTGACCTGAAACACGCAGCCATAGCGCTTAAAACTACAGGTGCTGGGGGCATTGACGCACTCTGACAAGTGCGCACTCAACTGCAACGGGAAAGAGGCGTGAGTTGTGGCACAGGCGCTCGTACGAAAACGTTCAAACACAGTAAGGGCACAGAGAGCATCTGGTCTGCACTGTCACCAAGGGGGGTCGTCCGCCACGGGCGAGCATACGTCCTCTGCCTCCTAGACTCACCCGCAGTAAGTGCACACTGCTGCCACGTGCATACACATACATACGCCAGAATACAGAAATACAGTTACTGTAACATTTCTCAAACTTGCAGTTTCTCTAGAACAAATCGTTCCAAATGTGACATGCCGTCTGTAGCGCCAGAATTTAAAAAAGGGAAAAAACGTGAACTGAAATGAACATTTAAAGACTATAAACAAAAATCGCATGAAACACAAAAAAAGAGAAAGCATTCAGGATGTAACTGGGTCACACACCTAATATACGGTACACAGAGAGAACTGTATTTTCAGAGCAAGCTTACACGATGTACCATTACTCTCAATACTCAAAATAACGAGATGAGTTTTTCTTCTTCTGAAAAGACTTTTTTTCCCTCTGAGTGGCCATAAATTCATGTAGCTTCTCACAGATCGCTAGGGTCATTCTAACAACATGAATCTTAATATTGTCACGTCTAATTGGTAGAAGAAAATTAGGAGAGATTGGGAGAGGATAACTCATCGGGGTAAGAAAAACCCCTTTGTTCAGCTTAACTGTTGGCAAATCGTCAAATAAAAACCACTTATGATGCCCCCTCAAGAGAAAAGGGAATTGAAATGTCTACATTTTAAAGACATGGCACTATTCATTAAGCTAATACGATTTAAGGACAACTTCTTTTATTGAAGAAATTCTCATCAGGAAAACTCTAGGGGTAGATCTTCTTTATGGAAAACAATTAGACCCTGAGTTAGGGAAGGCGGTGTCTAAGTGCACCGCAGAGCCGGCCCCGGGGAATGTGTCTCCCCACGTGCAGGCACACACACACACGTGCTCCCAGAGGCGCATGGCCATGCCCTTCTAGGGCTCTCCTCTGTGCAGCAGGATGAAGAGTCCTTGAATCCTTTTCCTTCAGGTCAGTATTTAGGACAGAGAGGAAAGTGCTCTTTTGCCCTGTTGCGACAGCTGCAGAGAAGGGCAAGTGGGGAGCCTACGGGCCAACGTCTGCCAAAGGTCTCTGAGCCTGGGCAGAGTCGTGGCGGTTACAGGCCTGCAGCCTAGCATGCGTGATGTTCCTCTGAGCGCAGGCAGGAAGCTCTGGCCTGTGCCTGGAGGGAAGCACCCAAGAGGCAGATGACAGGAGACTGGCACAGAAATGGAGCATGAGACTGTGCACGGTAATGCCAGCTTAAAATTTTTTTAAAATATGCTCCTTCAGTGCCCCAGTACGATCATGAACCCATCCAGCTACCGCTCCTAGTGGTAAAGCAGGGATGCGTGTGTCTGATGTTGATTTCAGGGCACTGCCATAAATCCAAGGCTGTGCTTTTCCCTGAATTGGCTACCATTGCTCCCAGAGCCTTCGCCATCATTCTTTACGGGAGCGTCGGATAGAGATAAGAATAATCTACAGACCAAGAGCATTGTTCACCAGAAACCTGAGATAAATGCAGGTTGAAAGATTTTTAAAATAAAAATAACTTAGAGGCAAATGGAGTTAGCTTCTGTCCCTAGACATAGCCCTGAGTAAAAACTCCAGAAGGAGTAAAAACCCGGGTCACCACTTCAATAGTTCAGACTCTTCATCCATTCACTTTAGCAGAGGGACGTCATAGTTTTAGAAATCTGTATGCACTTCCGCGCTACTCCTGGAGGCACATCCAGGCCTAGGGACCCCTGTCACCAGGCAAGGCCCTGCCCTTCCCTAGGACAGTCACCTTTTGGGAGGATGCACTGTGGGTGAGATTGGTTCTGGGGCTCCTCCAGGCCACACAGGTCCTCTTGCTCAGTGGGGACATGAGACACTGACCCTCACCTCCCCAATACCCAGTGGTAAAATTCCAGGCTGTTGAAAAAGGCTGAGGTGAGCAGCCTCCTTTGATCGGAGCACCTAGGCCTAAGGGGCCTAAGGGGGTGGGGGCCAGGGGGCACAGGTGCACACTGAGCCACGGGAGCCCCAGATGCTTCCAAAACAGCAACCAGAGGGGCTCCAGGTCAGTACTGGATGCAAAAACATTTGCGAATCCCTGAAATTTTTCCATCTGGATATATCCCGATCAAATTACGTTAACATAACGTAAGATGTAAAATCTACCCACCCTCAAGAAAGCGTACCGAGGGCACCGGGAGAGGCTGTGCAGGTACCTTCTCACCGGCCCCTGAAATGTGGGCCCCCTTGCTCCTTAGCACCAACCCCATGCAGTATATGTGGCCAAATGGTTCTGGAGTGTCTGTAAAGTCATTTAGTTTGAGATAATCTTACAGTAATTCCTATTTTACAGATTAAAAAATAGCTTCTTCTTTGGGAACCTAAAAAGTTATTACCTTTGCTTGCACTATAAAGTAATTCCGGCCTCTCAATTCTTAACATCTGGCTCTGAATTTAACCACTTGCAGCTTTTATTTGCTTGCTTCTGAAATTTCTTACGCCCCAACAAACGGGTTATCATTTTTCTACTACACGTATCAGTATCGTGATCTGTAAAAACTTTGGCTTCAGCTACTGGGAAGAACGGACCCTACGGCACACTAGTCCCAAAGACTTCACCAGCCGCTGAACACGTCCTCTCCGTGCCGCTTACCTCACTCCTCAGAAGGGTCTGGACACTGCACTTATGGGGGCAGGACACCACCACACAGGGACACTCAGTGTCTTCGTGTTTCTGGAGGGAAAAAAAAAGGTGTCATCAGCTTTGAGACATACAGCCCATCTCCCTTCGGATCCTACCTCCACCTCTGTCACCACAAAGACCCAGAGAACCCTCCACTCACTGTCCCTGTTTGGTGTCATTCTAACACATTTGGAGGAGTCCTCACGTTCAAAGTTTAAGAGCCCAAAGGTAAGGTGTCTCAGGAGATCTGCTCCACTCTGACAGGTGAGGACAATCTTGGGAGCACAGTCACAAAGCTGCCTCCACGGGGCAGCACCTCTCTGTGCCCACACAGCCCTGACACGAGAGCACAGACAGGCTCAGCCCTCGCCGTTGCTCACGCTGCAGCCCAGTGTCCAGCCTCTGCTCACAGATCAGGATGGTTTTCCTTTGGCCTCTCAGTTTGGGATCTGGAAATGATGCTTGTCCAATACTTCCAACAGTGTGAGCCACTGGGTCTTTAAATTACTGCCCTGAAACCTTACCTAGATTATCTTTAATGCATGGAAAATATGGACAAATTTTGGTTTAGTCCTTTTTCCCCCCCTAAAGTTTATTTATTTTGAGACAGAGAACGAGAGAGAGCACGAGTGGGAGAGGGGCAGAAGAGAGGGAGAGAGCGAATCCCAAGCAGGCTCTGCACTGTCAGTACAGAGCCCGATGTGGGGTGAACTGTGAGATCATGACCTGAGAGGAAACCAAGAGTCGAACACTTAACCTACTGAACGAACCACTCAGGTGCCCCACTTTAGCCCTTCTTTGGATGGTACAAATTTCAACTTTGGAGAGCCTGGATGATGGCAACTGCTGAACCCAGGCCCGAAGCACCTGCTGGGCATCTGATCAATAGCAAAGTTAGGGCATGGAACCCAAGACCCTGGAGAGCACCACCAGACATGTGACGAGAGGCCACCAGAGAGAGACCGATGTAGGCAGAAAACACACGTGACCGCAGGCCACATGACACAACATGTGGGACAGGCTCCTGGGGGCAGCATCACTGAGCAAGAAGGGAGCCCGGGTGCTTGCTGTTTTCCTCTGTGACCCTGGGACACTTCTGATTCTCCTAATCCGGTTTTCCAGATTAGGGCTCGACAGTTGTGCTGCTGCGAAGCTGAATGACGGGGAGGGTGGCAGGGGGCACTAGCCGAGAGCCTCAATCTGACTAGGCAGGCACAGTGTGGAGCTGGGCACCGCACTCAGCTTGCTTCAGAGTGTTTTTAAGTCCGGGGTCTGTGAGCGCACTGTGCGACGGTCTGCAGTGCAGAGAAGGCACCCACGATTCGAGGCTGCTCTGCTCCTGGGCTTGGGAGAGCTCCCAGAGGGCGCAGCCACACCTGCTCAGAGCTCAACAGAAAGCGCTTGGCTGGGCTGAGCCTGACCAGCAGGCCTCCCATAAGAGGTACCACACGGGGGACACTGGCTTTCCATTTCCCGGCTGTGCGTGGAATCCCCTAGACTTTGTCTTTCAATGGGAAACCCTGGACAAATGGCTCCACCCCCTGCCTCATGTATAAGTGGGAGGAGCGGCCCTGAATCAGGAGCCTGGAGGGGTCACAGGGCAAACGATGCACAGGTGCCATGCCTCCTTCCTGAACTACCCCTCAATCCCCCTCCATTCCCCAGGCCAGCACACAGGTAATCAGCACTGAGGCAAGGGGAGGCTGGGTGGGGAGCCGGGGCAGGGGGTGGGGAGGGAAGGGTGGGAGGCGAGGCTGGGGCCAGACCCGTCTGTATCCTCAAATGTGTGTCTCTGCAGATCCATGGAAGGGTATCTGAACAACAGACTTCCAGAAGTAGGCTTGGGTATCAGAGGGTACAGACAGGCATTTTAAATGAATCTTGACAGACATTGCCAAACCACCCTCCAATAACCCTGCACAAACCCACTCCTGTCGATAGAACACACACTCCTACACCCTTGTCAATTCTAGCAAACTTTTCAATCTCTGACCACCTGACAGGTGGAAAAGGCCAGGAGTGTAATTTGCAATTTTTTTACATTAAAAAAAAAATTTTTTTTTGAGAGTGTGTGTGCATGCGCGTGTGTGCACACAAGTCGGGGAGGGGACAGAAGGAGGGAGGGAGAGAGAGAATCTCCAGTGGGCGCCACACCCAGTGCTGAGCCTGACTCGGGGCTCGATCTCACAACCGTGAGATCATGACCTGAGCTGAAATCACGAGTCTGATGCTTAACTGACTGGGCCACCCCAGGCGCCCCTGCAATTATTTAATAATGTGTGGTTAAGTGTATTTTTCATATTTATTAATCATTTCTATTTCCTGTGAATTGCCTTTTCACAGTTTTTGCCCAATGTAGTGGATTGAATAGTGAGCCCCCCAATTCATGTCTCTCCAGAACCTCAGAATATGACCTTATTTGGAAATAGGGTCTTTGTGGCTATAATCAGTTACGATGGGGCCTCTGAATGCAACCCTGGGAGCCCTTATGAGTGGAGGGGCCACACCCAGAAGAAGGTATCTGAGTAGGGAAAAGGTCCCTCCTGGGGCTCTCGGAGGGAGCAGGGCCCTGACAACAGCCTGGTTTTGGATTTCGGGTGTCCAGAACTGTGAGAGAATAAACTTCTGTTGTTCCAAGCCACCAACTTTGTGGTACTTTCTTACGCCGGCCCCAGGAAAATAATACACCCAGTAAAAAACCTGAAAACCTACTGACACATAAGAATTCTCTCCACACTAATGAATTAGTCTGGTCTATGAAATTACACGTAACCCATGTGCAAGGCATAAGGCGTGTCTACTGTGTAGTTATGCCACCAAGGACAAGCAGGGGACCAATGACTTCCCATTGACCTGTGTGCCCTTCTCCAACTCTCCCCACTTTCCTCCAGGGAGGAACGCCTGAACCCCAAATCAGAATTTTGTGTTTCTGCTTCCTTTGCTTAAAAAAAAATTTCATTGCACGTATATGTGGGCCAAACAAAATACGGTTTTGCTTCGATTGCTTTTGAATTTTATTAAAACAGAACTCTACCCTATGGGTCCTCTGAGAGCCAGCACAGCATTCTGCCTCTCAGGCTCATGCCCGTGTCACACGAGCGCCAGGCCCACCTGCACTGTTGTCTGGTAACGCCGTCCTACGATTTCCCTGCTCCGTCCCAGTCTGCCGGCTCCACACAACTGATGCGTCCCTTCTCCAGCTGACGGACGCCTGGGGCCGTTTCCAGATTTCTCTGCTCGGTTAGTGTGGCCCTATCTCCTGGTGTGTACGTGTGACAGCTTCTCTCACACAGCTGGGGGAGGGACTGCTAATTAGCTGAGTACATGCACGGTCCACCTAATAAAACACTGCCAAGTGGTTTTCCACAGTGGCTGTACCTGGACATATTCCCATTACAATACATACAACCTTCCCACAAAATGAGATCTTTAGAATTCTGACTTCCCACAAATTAACAAAACTGTTTCAAGAGACCATATTCGGGGGCACCTGGGTGGCTCAGTCAGTTACGCATCCGACTTCAGCTCAGGTCATGATCTCACAGTTCATGAATTCGAGCCCTGCACCGGGCTCACTACTGTCAGCCCAGAGCCTGCTTCAGATCCTCTGTCCCCCTCTCTTTCTGGCCCTTCCCCACTTGCGCTCTCTCAAATAAATAAATAAAATGAAAAAATAAAAAACAAGTAGAAGTAAATAAAATAAAGAGACCATATTTAACAATTCCTAGACAAAATGTGGAAGGGATTCTCTCCTGGCACTTTAACTTGTGCTGATCGATGGATTAAAACAAAAAACAAACAAACAAAAAACTTGGGGCGCCTGGGTGGCTCAGTCAGTTAAGCATCCAACTTCAGCTCAGGTCATGATCTCACAGTTCCTGAGTTCAGGCCCCACGTGGGGCTCTGTGCTGACAGCTCAGAGCCTGGAGCCTGCTTCGGATTCTGTGTCTCCCTCTCTGTCTGCCCCTCCCCCACTCATGCTAGTGCTCTCTCTCTCTCTCTCTCAAAAATAAACAAACATTACAAAAAATAAATTAAAAAAACTTGAAAACAGCTGATATAATGTCAATACCATGGTTTACACGTAGGAAAGAAATTCTATGAACTGCAGTGGCCCAGGGTTTTGGTTCTGTCAGTGTGTATTTCATCAACGTTTGATGTATGTGACGTACTTGATAAAACACAGGAAATGTGGGAGTGTCAGGATGACCTGGGGCTGCAGACATGCCGAAGTCAGAAGGCTGCTGTTTCTGAAAATAAACTTGCGGCAGGAGAGGACCAAACAAAGTGTGCTCCTAGCCGCAAAATGAGACCCGGGAGTCAAATCCCAGCACTGACAGGACAGGAGGCCCAGGGCAGGTCCAGGGCAAGTCCCCTCCCGGGCATGTAACTGCCCTGCTGGTGTCAGGGGAGAGGTTCACCAAAGTGATCTCAAGCAGGCACGCCCCTCATCTCTATTACAGGTCTTGACGGAAACTGACATGTGCCTCAAGCCACCCTCTCGTGTCTGTTTAAAAACTGTTCTCATGGGGCGCCTGGGTGGCTCTGTCGGTTAAGCGTCCGACTTCAGCTCAAGTCATGATCTCACGGTTCGTGGGTTCGAGCCCCACGTCGGGCTCTGTGCTGACAGCTTGGAGCCTGGAGCCTGCCTGGGATTCTGTGTCTCCCTCTGTCTCTGCCCCTCCGCTGCTCTCACTCTCTCTCTCTCTCTCTCTCTCTCTCTCTCTCTCAGAAATAAACATTAAAAAATAAATATATTTTTTAAAAAGTCTCTTTACAGCCTCCTCTGTAATTCAGAGTCAGTTACTTATATAGTGTTTAACCGACACTACAATTCTTTCTCAAATGAAAATTAATTCCTGGGTTCTATTCTGCAAATAAAGATAACTGATTTTTGCAAGAAGCAAAGTATAACTTTGGTAGCAACCTAGCAACACATGTAAGTCTGGAGTAGTGCTCATTAGGCATATGTCTCGTTCACTTGAATCTAGTTACTGAAGGAATTATTCAATTAGAATGAACACTATTCCCATTTTCCACAGTTCTGAAAAGTCCTTAATAACTAGAAATGTCTACAGAAATCATACAGGAAAAAGATTTCACAAGAGAAGAAAGTCGCAGGTGTCAGAAAGGTGTACAAAGTAAGGTAAATTATAAAGATTATGAATTTAGGGTACATCTCATTTCCTACAGAAAAACAAACTTTTCCTAAATTTTGGTCAATAAATGTTCCACAATATCCACCGGGAACCAACAGTGGCCCCCACACCCCGGCCACACGCCTCTGGTCCTCTCCTGCCTGCTGGTCCCATCAGTCAGGGTGCTCCCAGCAACCTCTCCCCTCCCCCGCCTCTCAGTAACGTCTGCCCTTCCTGCCGCCCCCACACTCTCTGGCTCCCTCTGCCTCTGGAGCACCAGTCTCCCGACCCTTCCACACCGGCCACTCCTTTGCTAGACGCCTCCCCCTCAGCAGCCTGTAAGCGTTCATGTGCCCCAGGCCTCTGTCCTCGGACCCTGGCTCTCCTCCTCGCTGGCCCCAGTGCCAAAGCTACAAGGACCACCTCATCAAGCCGCACCCGCAGCCCAGACCAACTCCCCGACCCCCCTCCCGAGCCTGTTTCGCTCTACTGCGCCCCCCTCCGTAGACACTTCAGTTGCTCCAGCTGCTCTAGTTACAAACGCTGGGTGCCATCCTTCACATTCTCCACAGTCAAGCCACCAGCTAATCCCTCCGCCTCTACCTTCCAGACGTGCCCCTGTGCACCGGCTCCTCCCTCCTTCCTCCTGCGCAGGCCAATACCGTGCCTTGCCTGCATGTTTTCCTCTTACCCTACGTCTACCTGGGACACCTGCCAGAGCGCTGCCCGTAACGGGGAACTCTGACATCACCCCCTTGCTCACGGCTGCCCGCTGCCTGACCCCACCCTCTCCTCTGCACTGTGCCTCTGCCCCGGGCCTGGGAGCCATACGGGCCTCTCGCGGTTCCCGAAACCCGCCTGCCAGGCCAGTTCCCTCTGCCCAGGGCACTCTCCCCGCACCGGCCACTGACGGCCTCGGGGACACCAGCCCTCATCAGCCCTCTTCCCATGATGCTAGTGTGTTGTTCTTCACAGTACAAGCTGCTACCACACAGTATGTCTGCGTGTTAATCACCTCTTCCCACTGGAAGGTGAACCTTACCACTGAACCCCCGGCTCCCAGAACGGTGCCCAGCACGCAGCAGGCGTGCAGTGAATATTTGTTCCAGAAATGGACAAACATTTGAGGGTTACTGTACCACTGACTGTTTTCAAAGTCTGTCCTCTGCTCCCAACATCTCTTTCTAACTTACAGATAAGGGATCTGCTTTCTGCCACATGCACAATACAGACCTGTGCCAAAATAATCGAGGTATGAAAAATGTTAAATCTGCATCTCTCTCCAAGACAGACAGCTGCACTTCAATACCGCAGGATGAATTACCCTAGTGAAGTGGTGACTACGTCCCAGAGCTGCTTAAAAGATGAGGCAATCCCAGAAGATTTTGAGGACATTTCCTGGGACAAAAGAAAATTTCTACCTTTTTTGATAATCAGTCCTCATTTTTTTGGCATCCCAAGGGATAGTCAATCAAAGCAATGGGGAAATGTTAATCACACAAATCAAAATGGGCAAAAACAAATAAAGCTGGACTGTGACTTAAAGTCAGATGAGAACTGCTATTTACTCCTGTCTTCTCTCTTTGTTCCTCTTAGAATAGTCGTTTCGAACGCTATTCTGTGACAAATTACACCTGGACTGAGCAGCAGGCAGGGGAGACAGGAGGGCCGGGCACCTGCAGCGTGATCATCGGGACCTGACTTTTGCAGTGGCTGCACGTGGCCTCCCGGTACTTGCAGGCCTTTTCCACGTGGTCACGCAGGTCTCTTCTCAACACTTTCTCTTTGCAGTCAGCGCGGACACACGACAGCTCTTCAAACTGGCAATCATTCTTTAAATGCACCTGTAAAACAAACGCTTCAAAATTCTTAATTG
The DNA here is from genome assembly GCF_028749965.1 of Puma concolor. Lineage (NCBI taxonomy): Eukaryota > Metazoa > Chordata > Mammalia > Carnivora > Felidae > Puma > Puma concolor. The sequence goes on from NC_141672.1 coordinate 3,653,193, forward strand.
GCATAGAAATTCGATCGGAAATACCAGATTCCAGCCTCTACGCAGCTAACTCCTCCAGAAATGTTTCCATCCGCCACCAGACTAGGTTTCACAGAGAAGGGTGGCAAACATACTGGGAGACGATGAATTTCATATTCTATTTAGCGATTACTCAAACTATACTGCTTTTCAAAGGAGCAAGCCGACTCTCCTCCCTGGGCAAATGAATGGTTATCTGCTAAGGACTTTGTTTTATTCCAATTCAAATATCCTGGGGCGCCTGGGTGGCTCAGTCAGTTAAGTGTCTCACTCTGGTTCAGGGCATGATCTCACGGTTTGTGAGTTCGAGCCCCACGTCAGGCTCTGTGCTGTCAGCATGGGACCTGCTTCACATCCTCTGTCCCCCTCATTCTCTGCCTCTCCCCCACACTTGTGCGTGTGCACACGCTGTCTCTCTCTCAAATATAAATAAACATTTTTTAAAAAAGTCCAATTCAAATATCTTCCAGGATAAAATATGATGCTAATCAAAAGACGTAAGATGTTGAGTTTCATGATTTAAAAAAAAAAAAAGAGAGAGAGAGAAAGTTTTAATGAGCCTTCCAAAATTAAAAATCAGTTCAGATTTCTTTCCATTCTAAATAGGCTGGGGGTGTTTAAAAACCAGTTGGCAGTTCTGCCAACATCATAAAAATAACACTCGGTACCCAAGCGGCTTGGGCCGCCTTCATGTCTGGTTGTGTTTTGGACATCAACGTAAACGTGGTCTTTCCGGTGCACACCAGCCTGCACGCTTGGGAAGCGCCTTCCTCACAGTAGGCCCGACCCTGACCCCCACCGCCCCGGGACTTACCAGCAGGTGTCCCAGGGTCAACTGCTCTGTGCAGCCCCCGCCCTCGTTCCTGCAGTAGATCTGAAGAGCCAGAATCTCTCTCTTGCAGCAATTATCCTTAAACACCTGAAATGGAATGACGGTTGTCTTAGAGGATTAATGTTTCTTCATCTCCACACGCTGCCACTTCAGACAAGGCAAGGCCACTTTAAAAAAACCACCAGAGCATCTCTTAAGTGGACCTCAGGAAGCATTAAGGACTATCTTAATTTCTAATTTCTAAAGTAGAATGAAGGAGCTGTCCCCACTAAGAGACACAATTTAAATAATACAACCTCAACTACCTTCTTTTATTAGATAAGCCAAAAGAAAACAAGTTCCACTGAATAATTAAAGATCACTTTGGAGCATCCAAACATTTTGAATGGACTCTGATGTAACTTCAACTTCAACTGCCCTGGGGGCACACCAGGACTGGGTTCATATTTGACTCTGGAGACTTCCAGGAGTCAACTCTGTGGGGGACAGCTACGGGTGTGGGTGGCAGGACCCACTACGACTCAAGCCTTTTCAGATCGCTTGCTAAAGAAACACCAAAATTGGGGCGCCTGGGTGGCTCAGTCGGTTAAGTGTCTGACTTCGGGTCAGGTCATGATCTCACGGTTCATGAGTTCAAGCCCCGCGTCGGGCTCTGTGCTGACACAGCTCGGAGCCTGGAGCCTGCTTCAGATTCTGTGTCTCCCTCTCTCTCTGACCCTCCCCCGTTCATGCTCTGTCTCTCTCTGTCTCAAAAATAAACAAAACATTTAAAAAAAAAAAAAAAAAGAAACAGCAAAACTACTGTAAAAGATCACACTCTGCAGATGGTTTAGAAAACATTTGTTTTGGTTCTTTCTCCTAAGGCTATGTCGTTCATAACTCATTTTTCACCAAAAAGGGGGCAGCATTAGCCAGCCACTGAAACAAACTCTTTTAAATAAATACTGCAAAGATGGAAGTTAATTCAGTAATGAAAATGTTTCCCCCTTTTAAAAATTTTTTAATATTTATTTATTTTTGAGAGAGAGAGAGAGGGAGGGAGGGAGGGAGGGAGGGAGGGAGGGAGAGAGAGACAACCATAGCATGAGCAGGGGAGGAGCACAGGCACAGGGAGACACAGAATCCAAAGAGGCTCCAGGTTCTGAGCTGTCAGCACAGAGCCCCAAGTGGGGCCTGAACTCACGAACCATGAGATCATGACCTGAGCTGAAGTTGGGTGCTTAACTGACTGAGCCACCCAGGTGCCCCGAAAATGTTTCCCTTTGAAAATGAAACCTTCCTTCAATTTTACTTTTCCTTTAGAGAATAAGCATCCTCCCTCCTTCTAGTAACAGAGTCTATACCATCTTAGTCTTCAGGCATTTCTAAGAAACTCCTCTATATGTTACTGTTCTAGAACAGTAAACAAAACAAGGATCTTAACATGCCTTTCTCAACTCCACAGGCAAAGAAATAGAATCAACAGCTGCTATGAGTTAAAAATAAAGTAATTTGGAGTCAAATCTAATCCTTTATAAACATGACTTTTTTTTTTTTTTTTTTAATTTTTAAAAAAATTTTTTTTTTTCTTTCAACGTTTATTTTTATTTTTGGGACAGAGAGAGACAGAGCATGAACGGGGGAGGCGCAGAGAGAGAGGGAGACACAGAATTGGACACAGGCTCCAGGCTCCGAGCCATCAGCCCAGAGCCTGACGCGGGGCTCGAACTCCCGGACCGCGAGATCGTGACCTGGCTGAAGTCGGACGCTTAACCGACTGCGCCACCCAGGCGCCCCTAAACATGACTTTTTAAAAAACACACTAAAGTCACCAAACAGGTATTTTTAGCCAGTAAGAAGTAAGTTTCTTTTTTGTGGCATTAAGTTCCCTAAGTCATTTGAGTTCAACATTACAGATAAAAAACATAGGTTGGAAACATCAAAACAGTGAAAGGACAGAATCTTAGGGCTGAGCTTATTTACTGTCACTGTCCCAGGGTACGAATGTGGAGCCTGAGGCCGCACCGTGACCGCAGAGGCCGATCCCGGGCTCCGGACCCCACACTCCCATGAGGACCCAAGGCATCAGTCGGCATCATTTAAGATGCTCCAACAAAACCAGATCAATGCCACTGAAAACTAGGGCTAGTAACTCTGAACAATGAAACAGACAAGTCTGCTGTTTGAACCTCTTCTCTCAATCACCCAGGTCCAATCCATGTTCACAAGTTAGTGACCCTGCAAGGATAAGGGGTAGAGTTGAGGGACGTGTTTTCCTAACAGCCCCCTCCCTTTTGCTGACTGCAATCTGGAGCAGCTAGTAATCGCTGAGGAACACAAGGTACGTGCACATTTTGCCCGTTCTGTCTCTCAACTGTCCAGGGACTTATGCTGAGGGCCCTAGCTCTGGATCCCCACGTCACTGCACTCACCTGGGCCGCCCTGACGACAAACCCAATATGTAAAGTGCTCTGGGCAGGAAAACCCCAGAGCAAGAATTTTACTGTGCAATTTAATGACTGACATTTAAAAAATTGGTAGGTTCATCAATCAAAATATCAGTACCACACATTTTTACTGATATTTTAAGTACTTTAAGAATGAGTCGTTTCAAACCAAAAGTGTGCCTAGCAGGGTCTGACAATGCGTAGATGACCAGAGGCGCTGTGGTGGGGATCCGAGCCCCAGGAGGGAAGCTGCTGGGAGGCCCCCGCTCAGTCCTCTGAGAGCGTGCACTGAGGTCGAGAGCTTTCGCTGGCACACCTAATCACATGGGGAGGGCAGGGCTGAAATCCTGCATCCGTCTAAGGACTTGGAGATAACGCGCAGGGGGCAGGCAGACAGCAAGTCCCGCGGAGCCCCGAGACCTGCGCTCTAGGAGCCGAACCCCAGCTGTCTGGGGCAAAGGCCCGAGAGGTGCATCTCTGTGTTTCACTTATACCTCCCGGAGTCTCAGGAGGTGGTGCCACTACCGTCACAGGTGAGGAGACAGGTTCAGAGGGTGAAGCACCTGGCCGAGGTCACCCGGCTGAGCAGCCGCTGTGTGTGTCCAGTGCCCACGCGACACAGTTCCTGCCTGGCTCCTGCAGCACCGCCCTGACACCCCGAGATACGGTCAGCGTGCCCGGAGCCCTGGATGCAAACTATACGCACAGTACTACGGGAGCAGTTGACACGAGAATTTCTTAAGCCCCCAAGGATACCTTATCTTTGATGATGCCTTCTTGACACGCGGTACATTTTGGGCTGGAGGAGCTGAGGGGAGAACACACAGCAAAGACATTAGACAGAGCGTGAGTCCTGTTCTCATGTGCAGCATTACGGCCAAGCATGCTGTGCGGAGTTCAGACCGGCAGCCAGAGCTCCGGGATGCCATGCTCTACTGGCTTCAAGTATCAAGCCACAGAAGAAAAGGGCTCAATTTTTTTTGACGGTGATTTTTCATAAGGAAGTTTTTAAGCAGAGCAGCTTAGATCAGTCCCACTTGGAAAGCCCCTTTCAATTAAAAGTGAAATTTTATTTCAGAAACCAAAACTAGCTCTCCGTGGAGGAGCTCTTCCGTGTGAGCACCCACAGCTTACTGGGAGGCCTACAAACGGTCTTGCTTTACGAAAACGGCCAGTACTTTCTCCATATGTTATTTTCCTTCACGATACACTGAAAAGCCAATGCAATTCTGCAGTTAACAGTGCGAGAATCTGAAACTGACCCTGTGTATGAAAACCGTTCATCCACTACATCATTCTTGTCCCCAAACGCAGGACACGAGCCACTGCTCCCCCGCTGCCCATTTTTGGACTTGATTCTAACTGCATCTTGTGTCTGGAAACCACCTCCTAGATATTAAAAATAAAACTAAGTCTGACCCTCTTTACGTCCACGGCCCCTGCCCGAGACAGGGAGTCAGCGGAGGCTTTGGGAAGGAGGGGGCGGGGTTGACAAGTATGTACCGGGGCCGTGGGCAGAGTGGGGAGGTTCCACAAGCCTGGAAAGCCAGGCAGGAAAACTGAGTGTTGATGGGAGACTTAATGTGTTTTTAAGTAAAAGGTCATTCATGTAGACTATACTAATATGAAGCGTGTGCTAAATTGCTTTAATCATATGAATATTTTTATATCCATAGACCCAGAGCTGAGTAGCATCCGGATAGGATCCCTTGACACCTGCAAAAACATGGAGCAGGATGAGAGCCAGGAGCAGAAAAAGGAGGGACACCAGAAGAGGAACAGCCCTCTGGATGCTCTGCCCCAGAAGCCCCTGCCCCCCATGGCCAGCAGCCCTCCCCCCTGGCCCGGAGCTGCAGTCCAGGTGTCTGCGTTAAGAGAAATCAGGTGCTCTGAGTCTACGCTGCCATCACTAAGCTGGACTCAAGAGCCGTTTTCCCCACAAGCAGGGGAAGCGGAGTTCACCGTCCACAGTATGTGGATAAGACCACAGCCGGAAGTGCCCAGGAGGAGGAAGACAGGGAGAGAGGCTGCCTGCTGTGTGATTCTCAAGGGCCCTGCCCTCAGTGGTGAATCAGGAAGAGAGAAGTGGGCAGACTTCCCAGGCCCCTGTGCCCTGGCAGTGGAGACCAAGTCTGAGAGCATCCTGCCATAACCCCCAGTGGCCGGCACGATGACCAGAAAATACCGGGGGATGAACCAAAATGCTTTCTCGGACAAAGTTATTTGTGCTGTAGAACTCCAGCCCGCCTCCCCAGATTCCCTGAGTGATTCTAAAATGGCACCAACATTGACAAGGGCTTCCAAGGGCTCATGTGTGCTTTGCTTACACTTGCTGGGTGAGTGTGGGCACCCTGGGTTCCTAGCTAGGTTCCCGTCCTGCTGGCCCCGTCCTCAGTCTCTGCCCCCCACCCCGAGCACCTGCACTTTGAGGGCTCCTTCGGCCTTTGCTGATGGGCGTGTCTCCTGTACGGAGCCGTGAGCTTCTAGAGCAAAAATCAGCAACACAGGTGGGGGGCGGGGGGCATCAGGGCACCAGGGCCAGCGTGGTGAGTGCCATGAGGAAGGTGGCAGGTGCGGGAGTGACTGCTGAGAGGTGCTTGTGGGGAGAGGAGACAGCAGTCTGGGGGACGGGGCTGGGTGGTCCAGGCCGCGCGTCACAGAAGCCTTGGAAAACCCAAGCACGACGTCCTCTTGGCTTTCCCTGGATGATCACGGGCCGGGCTCTGAGAATTTTATTTGGGTTTCTTCAGAGCTTTTAACCTTTACAGAGTTTACTGTTTAGGGAAGTGAAGAAGGGGGCGGGGGAGAGGCCGGAGAAGCCCAAGACGCGGCGAGGGCCGACGCGGGCAGCAGGACCCACCTCAGCAGGGCCGCCATGCAGGTCTCACAGAACCGGTGTCCGCACTCCGTCTGCTTCGGGTTACACAGCACCAGGCGGCACTTCTCGCACTTGTACTTGTCCTCCACGGTCTTCACAAACCTTTCTTTGTAACCTCCTTGCTCGGGGACGAACACGGACGTCCCGGCGCCGCGGTCAGGGTGCAGCTTCAGCGGCGGGTTCGTCTGCAGGGTGCCGGGGGATTCCATCTTTTTACTTGACTCCATGTCAGGAAGGAGAGATTCTGCAGAAAAGCAACAGCACTTAGTAAGACGTGTCACGTCGTCCTGCGCACAAAGCAAGAAACGTGGCTTTGAAAACGGGGAAGTGCCTGAGAGCCGAGGGGGCTTCTCCAGGTCACCGACCTCACAGGGACCCTCCCGACTCGAATGTGTGACGGGAACGAGCTTGAGCAAGCGTGCCTCTCTCCTTCCCACTCCACCCACCGTTACTGTTAACGTGACCGTTCAAAAAGCTTCTGAAGGCATCAGTTGTGTCTCTAAAGGTTCTCTGAAATACAGGTAGCACTTTGCTGTGCTGTAACTTAAACGTGTAGGTGTCAGTCCGACATCCTGGCCAAAGCAACGGCCATCCCCAGCCAATTTTACTTCTTGGTTAGCCTCACTGCCGAGGACAGTCCCCGGGGCGTGACTCAGGCGTGGCCTGCCATCGCCGTGGAGCCTGTGCTGGGAACAGCGCCGCCCCTCCAGCAGCAGCAGGTACTGTCCGCCTCCTCATGCTGCTCTTCCCCCCGAGCAGACCCCACAGACCCCACGAGGCACCCACGATGCTCCGATCCGGGCGCACCGTGACCGGCACCTGCTTTCCACCAGCCAGGCCCACCGCATCAGCCCTGCGCCAACACGGCCCCCCGCTGCACACGCCGGAGCTTCAGGGTTGCACCCCCTGTGGATATGCAGGCCTTCCGTGCCTGGGGCGGAGCTGGCAGAGGGGACATGGGGACTGAACGGGTCTCCAGTGCCTGTCTGGACACGCTCTCCTAGCGCACAAGGTGGCAAGTGTGGTGGGTTCCCACCTGCAAGTTCCCGTCAATAGGCAAAAGAAGCATTTCCTGGATATGAGCCACCAAGACCCCTGCGTGCGTGGACCCGCCAGCTGAAGCGCATGGCAGCACGTCCGGCCAACCTGCGGAGCAATTTCCTTAAGACTCACCAGGTCGGGGCACCTGGCGGCTCAGTCAGTTAAGCATCCAACTCTGGAGTTTTGGCTCAGGTCATGATCTCACAGTTCATGGGATCAAGCCCTGAGTCAGCACAGAGCCTGCTTGGGATTCTCCCTCTCCCTCTCTCTCTCTCTCTCTCTCTCTTCCAGCTCATGCTCTCTCCCTCTCAAAATAAACCTTTTAAAAACCCAAAAAAACCTCACCAGATCTCTCAAAAGGACACCGTGTTCTTGCTCGATCCATTTATTTCTGCTACTTACAAAAATAAGGGCCAAATTCCTTCTACTTACAAGGCCCCGGGGTCTGTCCCCCATCACCTTCCCCTCTCTCCTTAGTGCCAGGCCATCACGAGCCAGTGTGGGGGCCCCCAGTGCACCCCGGGTTTGCTGGAACGAGCCCTCACGCCGGGCCGCAGGGTGAGGGTGGGGAGCCCACTCCCCGGAGCCTTGTTCTGCCTCATGTGGGGCTGGAAGAATGAACGTTTCACAACCCGAGACATATGCAATGCCAGCAGCCTAACATCTGACAGATAAATGAATTAGTGTTCTAGCCACACTCGGGCTAGTTTTAATAAAATAGAACATCACTGTGGTGAAGTGTGGGAGCCTCCTGTGAAATCCATCTATTTATGAAAACAACAACAACAAAGATTTTAAAATGACCTCAAAAGGCCAGCAGCCCTTTGCTCACGAATTTGTTGATCAGAATCCTGTTCATGAAGACGCTAAGCGGGAGGTACCTCGGGCTCGCTCTGCCCGTCAGAGACAATGGTTGTCCAGGAGCCGATCCGCTGCCACCTGCGACGGCTGGTGACCTCTCCCACTCCCCACCTCAGGCCCTTGCTTCTGCAGATGCTCTAGGTTGACCCCCGCCCCCGTTCCCGCGGACCGCACCTCCCCACCTTCTCCAGGGGGGCTCAGCTCCACCAACCCCACTTGCCCGACCCCTCTTGCCCTGTCTGTACTTTCTCCACGGCACTTCCCACCTTCCGACACCGCATGCTCATCGCTTACAGTGTCTCTCCTGCGGCAGACCCTGAGCTCCCCGGACACACGGGGTTTGTTGACGGAAAACGCCAGGTACCTAGAAGAGTGTCTGATGGGCAGAAGGCACCCGGTACACATCTGCTGAGCTAATCACGGAGGGAAAGGTGAGGTGTGAGCCATTAGTACCAAGCTGTGTTTCTATGACAACCGACTCTTCCAGGAAAAGAAAACTCCTCAGCTTTTGGATATGGTCTTGGAGATTCTAGCCTTGAAAACTCCTTCTTGGCTTATAAACAATTTGTGACTTTGGTATCTTAGCCAATAGTGCTTAGGAAGCTATGTGTTCAATAAACAGTCTGTAATGAGAAATACTTGATTCTTTAAAGGTGAATTTCCTATTTCGAGCCTGAGAGACAATTCACTTTGGATCAAACTAATGATAAATGATGTCCATTTACCCACAACATATCATAGTCTGTATAAGCAAGTATACAGTTTGGGATCTTTGGTTTTTGTAGGCCATCGAAGAGAAGTGAACAGATATGCAGAACGTATCCCAGGCACATCAAAGAAAACATCACAGCAGCCCTGTCCCGAAGGGCAGAGGCCAGCCCACAGCCGGCAGGCCTGTCGGGACTCACCTGTAACGCAGGGTGTCGGCATGGGCATCTCTGTCTGCAATGGGCCACTGTGGGCCTCTGACAATCCTACCCAGCATCCCTGCATCTCATCCCATGCATGCCCCATTCCTGATCTAGGTTGCGAGCTGGAGAATGAGCCTTTGGGAAGGAGGGAAAGATGCCCCTCAGTGCTTACACTGCAGGAGCCAGAGACCTCCTGTGCCTTGTATTCATAAGGGAAGAAAAAGAAGCATAAGACAATGGTCTAAACGTGTAATGTCCACAATAGGCAAATCCACTGAGACAGAAAACAGATTCAAGACTGCCAGCGCTGAGGGAGGGGGAGCATGTACTGATGGGCACGGGGTTTTCTGCTGGGGTAACAGAGGTGTTCAGGAACCGGACGGTGGGGATGGGTGCACGGCTCTGTGAATACACAACAACCCACTGAACCAGACACTTTATTCTTTTTTTTAAATGTTTTAATGTTTATTTGAGAGAAAGAGAGAGAGAGAGAGTGAGCGAGCAGGGGAGGGGTGGGGAGGGAGAGAGAGAGACAGAAAGAATCCCAAGCAGGCTCTGTGCTGTCAGCACAGAGCCCGACGCGGGGCTCGAACTCATGAACCGTTCATGAGTTCATGGCCTGAGCCAAAACCAAGGGTCAGATGCTCGACTGACTGGGCCACCCAGGCGCCCCTGAACCAGACGTACGAGGGAGCACTGTGAGATTTTCATTTATACCGTAACAGTACATGCCGTCAGAGAAGACAGCAAGCAACCAATACGGGGGAGTGAAGTGTGAAAAGCAAGTACCAGACCCCCTGACCTCGAAGACCCAGAGGCAGACACTCCCTTCTGGGGTTCTGGGAGGGCGTACAGACATCCGGGAACGGCAAATGCACATAAAGAAAACTTGCCTTTCTTTTTCCCTCCACACAAACTGTGTTGCACATGCAAGTTGATCGACAGCTTCCTTTTGAAAGCAGCGCCACGTTCTGACCGTTTTTCCCCATCAGCATATACAGATCTACGTCACTACCCTGAAGGGCTGCGTACAGCAGTCCACTGGACGCTTCACCATAGTTTATACAACCACTTCTACTAATGGACAGTTAGGCTGGTGCTGGTGCTTTGCGATTGTGAGCAATCTGCAGTGAACATTCTTGAACACCTATCTTCACACGTTTAGGAAAGCTTACAGCGACAGAACTGCCGGGTCAGAGGTGATGTGTATCTCACAGGACCGTAACCACGCCAAACACTTGTAAAAGGTTGCACATTACAGATTCCCTCCAATATTCACTAAACTAGTAAACAGATATCATTTCAGAGAACCACAGCCCATTTCACTCAAATGCTGACGCTTCCCACTTTACTCTGGCCTCAGCAGTGTTTTCTGGAGAGTGCTGCTGGCCACACGGTTGTACAAACTCCAGGGCTCCCAGCCTGCGAATGCCGGGGGGCACACCCACTGCCCTTCTACGTGGTAGGAACACCCTTCTCCAGGAGCGACTCTGCAAAGGCTGGCCAAACTAACCACATTTTATTTCATAAACACAACATACCCACAACAGCTCTGTTCCTCACACGTCAGGGACACAGGGATGAGATCGTCCCTGCCCTTAGAGAGTTTTCAGGGAGTCACAAGGATGTGGGCACTCCAGGGTCAACAAACAGCGGACATGAAGAAACACCACCCAGGAGTTACAAAGGGCTGCAGGTCTTCAAAAGAGAAAGATATCACCTCGGTTTTGGGGAGATCTGGGCTTCATGAATTGGACTGGTGGCATCATTTCAATTCCAACAGAAGAGAACAAGAAGGAGCAGCAGGAGACACAGCACAGGCAGGTGGTCATGGAGGGGAACCTGGTGTTAGGGGCTCTGGGGAGGAGCCAGACAGGCAGGACATCTGGCACTGAGTGGCCTGGGTGGTAAGGCTGGCCGGTGTCCTTCGCTGCGGTGGATCCTTGGGCACAGCATTTATCCTCAGGGCCCCACTTCTTCTCTTCACCTGAAAAGCAGATACTACCCCTAACTGTCATAGGACTATCAGGAGTCACTGTAATACTGTATGTCACATCCGTCTGCATACAGAGAAGACACGTCCTCCCGCCAACAGCGGTCAGGGGGTCTGACAAGGATTGGGCTGTTTTCCTCATCTTACTTAGATAGCCCCCAAGCCTGGTTTAAAAAGCCCCTTCTCAGCAGTTAGACAAGGGAGGGGAGGGGAGGGGAGGGGAGGGGAGGGGAGGGGAGGGGAGGGGAGGGAAGAAAAAGGAAAAGCAGAGAAAAGAAAAGGAAAGAAAAGGAAAAGAAAGAAAGAAAGAAAAGGCATCCAGATTGGAAAGGAAGAAGAAAAACTATTTCTGTTTTCAGAGGACATAACCTTATATATACAACTCACTTAGGGAATCAACTAAAAATGAGTTAAACTAATAAACTTATTTAGCAAAGCTGCAGAATAAAAGATCAATATATAAAAGTCCATTTTATTTTTTTATTTTTAAAGTTTATCTATTTTGAGAGAGAGAGAGTGAGTGAGCGTGCATGGGTGGGGGAGACAGAGAGGAAGAGGGAGAGAATCCCAAGCAGGCTCGCACTATCAGCATGTAGCCTGACGTGTAACTCAAACTCACAAACCATGAGATGACATCCTGAGCTGAAATCAAGAGACAGATGCTTCACCGACTGAGCCACCCAGGTGCCCCTCATATTCCTATGCACTGCAGTGAACAATCCAAAAATGAAGTTAAGAAAACAGTCCATTCATAATAGCATCAAAAAGAATAAAATATTCAGGGACAAATGTCAACTGAAGGAGGGCAAGATACCTATACTGAAAATTACAAAACACTTTTGAAAGACAGCAAAGATCTGAATAAATGGGAAGGCATCCCGTGTTCATGGGCTGGAAGTCTCCACACTGCTGAGACAGTGACACTACTCAAACTGATCAAATGCGTCCCAACCTCTATTAAAATCCTAGCTGGCTCTTTTAGAAGAAATGAATAAGCTGAACCTGAAAATCAGGTGGAAATTCAAGGGAGCCAGAATAGACAAAACAATTTCGACAAAGAACAGAGCTCGAAGATCCACGCTTCCATGTTTCAAAACGTACTACAAATTATTCAGGACACTATGGAATCGGCACTAGACATACATGTCGATGAGAGAGTGCTGAAAGTTCAGAAACAAACCCTCATGTTTGGGGGCAACTGATTTCTGACACGAGTGCCAGGCCTTTCAACGGGGCACTCAGTGCCAGCTACCTCACTACTGCTACCGGACAAGGAAGGCCTCCTCCTGGGCATTCTCTTTCTGGCTCTTCAGGGCGGCACTGGCAGTTACCACCCCAGAGCTGCTTAGACATCCACCTCCCTCTCCCAGGTGAGCAACTTGGCACAGCTCTGGCACACAAAGTACTGTTGAAGGGAGGGTAGTGGGTGGTGGGTGGGTTCTAAGACCTCCCTGGCTGGTATCCTTCCTGCCTTTCAAATAAATGTATTGGATGATATTTGACACATAAAAAAAAAAAAAGATTATATGTGGGGGTGCTTAGCTGGCTCAGTGGATAGAGCATGCAACTCTTAATCTCAGGGTTGTGAGTTTGAGCCCTATGTTGGGCATAGAGCCTACTTAAAAAAGTTTTTTAAGAAGACTGTGTGCGATACACATGCAAGGCAAGAATACAACAACAACAACAACAACAACAACAACAACAAAACAGATCTCCCGAATCCACCGCCTACTTAACAGTCACCACTTACCCATGTGCTCCTTCCTCAGCCATCCTTCTGACTCTCTCCAGAAGTAAATGTCAGCCTCAACTTTCTACCTATAATCCTCTTGCTATCATATATATTCTTCTTCTTTTTAAAAAAAAAAATATTTATTTCTTTTTGAGGGAGAGAGAGAGCAAGCACAAGCAGGGGAGGGGTAGAGAGAAAGGGAGAGACAGAATCTGAAGCAGGCTGCAGGCTCCAGGTTCCAAGCTGTCAGTGCAGAGCTCAAACTCACTAAGTGTGAGATCGTGACCTGAGCCAAAGTCAGACCCTCAACCGACTGAGCCACCCAGGTAGGTACCCTTCTTCTTAAACAGTATACTTCGCCTGTTTTTAATTGCACAGAGTGATACCATACCATATGTAGTCTTCTGCCATCAGCACTGTAAGTTTTCGCCCTTGTCTGCTCTGTGCAGGAGTTATGCTTCATTCATTTTCATGGCTGTATAATATTCTACAACTGACATATCCGTTTTTATATCACAGTTGCCAGTCTTTGCTATCATGAGAAATGTGCTCTGAATATTCTGGCACATCTGTTATGGAACCCTGCATAAGTTTCTCTAGGGTATGTGCTCTAGATCAGGGGATCGGAGGTTAGCAAACTATAGCCTATGGGTTAAATCTAGCCAGTAGGCTGTTTTTGTCAGGTTACTGTTACTATTGCCTACTTCCTTGAGCCAAGAATGCATTTCAGATTTTTAAAGAGTTGAACAAACAAATGAAACCTAAAGATCCACAAAGCCTAGAATACTTACCAACTTGCCCTTCATAGAAAGAGCCTGCCAATCCCTCTCCTGGACTGGGCACCTAGAACGCAGAGGAACTGCTGATTTGCAGGTTGTATTCGTGGCCAGTTTACAAGTGAGGGCCCGACTGCTCTCCAAAGCAAAGCAGTGTAAACACTTCTATTAATCCACATCCTCACCAACTCTGGGAATCAGACCTCTTAGGTTCTGCTAACCTAGCAGGTATAATGGTCTCTTTTTTCTTACTCTAACGATTAAAAAGGTTTAGCATCTTTCATACATTCGTGGGCCACTTATGTTTTTCCTTCTGTGAAATGCTTGATTGTGTCTCTGCCATTTTTTAATTGGGCCACTATCCTTTTTAGTACTGATGTGTGGGGATTATTCACATATTCCGACTAGTAATCCTTTGTTAGTTATATATACATGTCTTTCCCCAGTTTGTGGATGGCTTTAATGTTATTTATATCTTTCAATGAAGAGAAGTTCTTAATTTTAATGTATTCAAATTTGCCCATATCTTGGCCTTTTAAAAATATTCAGATTATCTCATAGGTGATGCTGATGAAAAAGGCACTACAGTATATATTAAACTGAAAGAGAAAGCAGCTTCAACTCTATTATAAAGTCATTTTCAAAAGAAGAATATTCTGTTCAAATAAAACTAGCAAATAAGCCAGTAGGTCAAACACACTCACAACTGCTCAAGGGAAAGTTTTCCTAAACAAGAGTTTATTCAAGTCAGAAATGACACGAACCCCGAGCAGGGCCCAGTGGGGAGGCCCATGACCTTCTGTATCAATGAGATGGCCAATGGGGGCCTTAGCTGGCCCAAAGAAAGCAGGAGCACGACACCTCAACAGGTGCCAGGACTGGTGGACGGATGAACGGTCTCAGGTTTACTCATGATCCCAAACTCTGCTAGCCATCAATTGTCACTATGAAAAGTCAGTTCTGATTTAAAGTGTGAGAATCACCTGACCACTTTCTAAAACAACTAGGACAGTAGGGACTATGCCTTTAAGTCTTTAAATAAGACAAATACCCACCTATTATGTCCCAAGGAAAAGGGAGTTCGGATTCAGGAAAATCACCACTGGAGGCAGTTTTTCACAACCAATTCAGAGGTGGAGGGAGAATAAAGAGCATTCCTAAAATTGGACAGTAATGTGATCGCCTTGAGACCCCACACAAAGTCATGCAGATGGAGAAACCACTGAGGTGAATCCGCTTCAGTCCCTTCAAGCTATGTACCAGTGGGGGGGCGGGGGGTTAGACACTACCTGATCACCAACGGAAACAAAAGTTGCCAATAGCAACATGGGAGGGTACCATTTTTACCAGAATGCCCTCTAACCAACAGGCACAAAACAAATATTAAAAACAATTTATCTTTGGGGCGCCTGGGTGGCTCGGATGAGCATCCGACTTCAGCTCAGGTCATGATCTCATGGTTCGTGAGTTCAAGCCCCACATAGGGCTCTGTGCTGACAGCATGGAGCCTGGAGCCTGCTTCAGATTCTGTGTCCCCCTCTCTCTCTGCCCCTCCCCTGATCCACTCTGTCTCTCTCTCCTCAAGAATAAAAATTAGCAAAATTAAAAAACATAATAATTTATCTTTTATCTTGCTTATTACCTCCATAAGTCATCTTAAATCCTTTCTGAATCAGGTGTGGTGTACATAAATTTGGCAAACTCAAAGTTGGTCACAATGTTAAAAACAAAACAGTGAGCAATGTCAGTGAAAACAGCTGAGTAAGAAACTCCAAAAATCCATCCTTCAATAAAAGAAAAAAACTGGCAAAATCCGTCAAGGACAACTGTTTGGAACCTTAGAAACTAACCAAAAGCTTGTAACAATCAGAGGAACACTTAAGCATGAGAAACCAGCTGAATCTTGGTAAGAACAGTGAGCTCAGTGGCATTTTTTTCCTCTCCTGAATCCATGTGCCAGGACAGTGGCCTGGATTCTAACAGCCTGCAATTGCTGGTCAGATATCTGGCAGGAGGTGGGGGGATAGTGGGAGAAGAACAGACCTTATATGCAAAGAATTTTGGTGGTGTAACTTACCTAGCAGACCAGCTCAAAGCATTTGACTTTACCTCAATAAACAGAACTCTTCCAATGCTAAGGTGGTTACTGTAGGGGGAGGGGGTGGTGATTACTGAAAATGTTTAGAGGCAAATTCATTAACAACCACTGCCTGGGGTAATCAATAACAATCAAGGCAAACGAGAGATTAACCAAAATGTTGAAAAGAAAAGTTACGGGAAAAGGGCCCTAATAAGCTCCAATGTGTTTCTGGGAATCTAGAAGGTCACACAAATGCTGGGGGCTGCGTGCACGCTCAAGAAGGCCTGAGAAGGCTTTAAGCCTCTGGCTGACCTTCAAGTTCTGCACAGAGGAAGTGAATGATAAGAGTTGTCAACTGCCCAGCTGAAATGTTGAAAGCACACCCCAACAAAACTCACAAAGACCCCATCTGAAAAGACTGGGAGATAATTTTTGTTCCAGGCACTTACGGAAACCTCTGGCCAATCACTAGTTGACTCCTACACTAATGGAACAGGGACTTCAACGACCACACACGATAAAGAATATACACTTTACAGACTTAGCTCAAAAAGTCATTGCACAAGCAACAACAACAAATCCTGGGGAAAGGGAAGAATCTCATTTCCAGATCTGCCACATTATAATATGAAAAATTTCCAATTTTCAGCGAAAGATTACAAAGCATGCAAAGAAACAAGGAAGTATGGCCCATAACGGGAAAAAACAAGAAACAGAAGCTGTCCAGGAGGAAACCCAGACACACTAGACTCACCAAGACTTTAAATCAGTGTGCACATGTGTTCAAAGAGATCAAGGAAACCATGTGCCAAGAACTCAAAGAAACCATCAGAACAATAGCTCACAAAATAGAGAATTATCAATAAAGATAATTTTTTAAAAAGAACCAAACAGAAATTCTGGGGTTGGAAAGCACGACAACTGAAACGAAAATTCACAACAGGGGCTCAACGGCAGAACATAGCAGGCAAGAGAAAGGACTGGAGAACCTGAAGATGAGTCAACTGAGTTTATCCAGGCTAAGTTACAGAAGGAAAATACAAAAAAGAAAAGTGAACAGAGCTTTAAAGGCCTGTGGGGCATCATCAATCACACCAACATACACGTTATGGGAGTTCCAGAAAGGAGAAGAGGGAGAGAAAGGGATGGAAAGAATATCTGAAGAGACAGTGGACATAAACTTCCCCTATTTGATGAAAAATATTAATCTGTACATCCAGGAACCTCAACAAATTCCATGAAGGATAAACTGAAAGAGACTCACACTAATATACATTATGATCAAACTGTGGAGAAACAAAATTCTGAAAGCAGCAAGAGACAAGCTACTCCACATAAAAGGATTTCCTCAATGTGAGTAACAGCTGGCATCTCATCAGAAGTCATGGAGGATAGAAAATGCATGACATATTCAATGGAGTGTGAAAAAAAATTAACTAAGAATTCTGTATCTAGCAAAACTATTCTTAAAAAATGAGGGAGACTCTCAACAAAATACTAGCAAATTGAATCCAACAGCATATTAAAGGTATTATATACCAAGACCTAGTGGGATTTATCCCAGGAAGGCAAGGGTGGTTCAATGTAAGAAAATCAATAAATGCAATAAACCATATTAATAAAACAAGGGAGGAAAAACACAATCATCTCAATCGAGGTAGAAAAAACTTCTGACAAATCTAACACCCTTTCATTATAAAAACTCTTGCCGGAGAACTAAGAATAAAAGGGAACTGCCTCAACAAGATAAAGGGTACCTAAGAAAAAGTCACACTTAATGGTGAAGAACTGAAAGCTTTTGCCCTCAGAGCAGGAAGAACGGAAGGATGTATGCTTTCACCACTGCTATTCAACCTCATACTGGCAGTTCTAGACAGAGCAAGAAAAAGAAGTAAAAGGCATCCAAATAAGAAAGAAATAAAACTATTTCCATTAACAGATTACATGATCTTATATATAGAAAATCCCAAAAAATTCACAAGAAAAACAACTAGAGCTAATAAATGAATTCATCCAAGTTGCAGGGTACAGGATTAACACAGAAGCAACAGTTGTGTGTCTGTAGAATAGTAATAAACAATCCAAAAGGGAAATTTAAAAAGCAGTTCCATTTACAATAGCATCCAAAAGAATAAGATACCTAGGAAAAAATTAAAGCAAGGAGGTGAGAGATTTGTTCACTGAAAACTACAGAACAATTGCTGAAAGAAATGAAAGATGCAATTAAACAGCAAGACATTTGTTAGTTGCAAAACAAGTCTATATACATGAATTAGCAGACTTAATATTGTTACAGTGGCAATACTACCTGTGCTTAATTTTATGTGTTAACTGGACTGGACCATGGGGTACCTAGATATTCGGTCAAATATTATTCTAGGTGCTTCTGTAAGGGTGCTGGATGAGATTAACATTTAAATCGGTACAGTGAATAAAGCAGATTGCCCTCCCCAGTATGAAGGGGCATCATCCATTCAGTCAAAGGACTGAACAGAACAAGAAGCCTGATTCTCCTCCAAGTAAGGAGTCTTTCTACCTGACTGCCTTCAAAAGGAGACATGGGCTTTTTTCCCCGTTTTTGGACTTAAAAACTAAAATATCACAGCTCTTCCTGGATTTTGAGCCTGCTGGCCTTTGGACAGGAACCACATTCCTGGCTCTCGTGGTTTCAGGCCTGCAGACTCAGGCTGGAACTAAGCCACTGGTTCTCCTGGGTATCCACCTTGCCAACTCACTCTGCAGATCTTGGGACTTGCCTGCCTCCATAATTGTGAGAGCCAATTCCTTGTAATAAATACCTCTTTCTACACACACACACACACACACACACACACACACACACACACACACACACAGAGGTTCTGTTTCTCTGGAGAACTCATACCCTAAGTGATCTACGGATGCAATGTAATCCTTATCAAAACTCTAATGGCCTTTCTCTGACAGAAATGAAAAACTCTGATCCTCAAATTCATATGCAATTACAGGGGACCACAAAGAACCAAGACAATCCTGAAAGAGAAAAACAAAGTTGGGAGACTCACACTTCTCAAACTTATGACTTCAAAACCTACTACAAAACCACAGTAATCCTAACAGTGTAATAGTGGCATAAAAACGCACATATAGACTAATGGAATACAACTCAGAGTCCAGAAACAAACCCATACATCTATGGCTAAATGATTTTTGACAAGGATAGCAAGACCAGTTAGTGGTTAAAAAAAAAAAAAAAAAAAGCCTCTGGGACAACTGGGTAACACTGGCAGAAGAATGGACTTATTAGACCCTCATATCATTCCATATACACAAACTAGGATCAAATGGGATTACCAACTAAAACGTAATAGCTAACACCTAAAATTCTTAGAAAAAATATTGGGGCAAATATTCATAATCTCGAATTTGGCAAAGACTTCTTAGATATGACACCAAAAGCATAAGCAACAAAAGAAAAAGTAGATAAAATGGACTTCACCAAGTTTGAAAACCTGTATTACATAAAAGGATGTTACCAAGAATGTGAAAAGACAACAAAATGGGAAAAACATCTGCCAGTTACATATCTAATAATGGTCTAATATCCCAAATATACACAGAACCCTTACAAGTCAACAACAAAAAGAGAAACAACCCAATTTAAGAATGTGCAAAGAATATGAAGAAGCATTTCTCCAAGGAAGATATAGAAATGGCCAACAAGTATACAAAAAGATGCTCAACATCTTTAGTCATTAGGAAAACACAAACCAAAACCACCATGAATTACCACTTCATACCAACCAAGATGGCTATAATTCTTTTAAAAAGGAAAAATGATGGGGCGCCCGGGTGGCGCAGTCGGTTAAGCGTTCGACTTCAGCCAGGTCACGATCTCGTGGTCCGTGAGTTCAAGCCCCACGTCGGGCTCTGGGCTGATGGCTCAGAGACTGGAGCCTGTTTCTGATTCTGTGTCTCCCTCTCTCTCTGCCCCTCCCCCGTTCATGCTCTGTCTCTCTCTGTCCCAAAAATAAACAAACGTTGAAAAAAAAAATTAAAAAAATAAATAAATAAATAAAAAGGAAAAATGACAAGCATTGGTGAGGATGTGGAGAAATTCAAACATTTATACACTTTGGTGGAAACATAAAATGGTTTAGCTGCTGTGGAAAACAATCTGGTGGTTCCTGGAGCAGTTAAACATCAAATTGCCATAGGACCCAATAATTCCACTCTTACATATATACCCAAAAGAACTGAAAACAGGTACTCAGACATATATACACGCACGCGCGCAGTAGCACTATTCCCGATGTCCAAAAGGTGGAAACAACCAAGATGTCCATCAACAGACGAATGGATAAACAACATGTGGTATCTTCACACAATGGAGTACTGTTTAGCCATAAAAAGAAATGAAGCAATGGTACGGGCTAAAACATGGATAAATCTGGAAAACATTATGCTCAGCAAGAATGTCAAAACAAAAGAGCACATAGTGTATGATACCATTTATAGGGAATATATAGAATAGATGAGTCCACGCAGACACAGAGCAGACTGGTCATTGGCAGGGGTTGGGGAAGAGTAATGAGGACTTTACCTGCTTAATGGGTATGGGGTTTCCTTTTAGGGAATGAAAATGCTTGGAACCATGTACAGGTTGTGGACACACAACACTGTGGATGTACTAAGCAGCACTGAATTGCTCACTTTAAAATGCCTAACTTTGGGGTGCCTGGGTCGTTCAGTGGGCCGAGCGTCCAATTCTTGATTTCGGCTCAGGTCATGATCTCCCAGTTCATGGGTTCGAGCCCCGCGTCGGGCTCTGTGCTGACAGCTCGGAGCCTGAGGCCTGCTTCGGATTCTGTGTCTCCCTCTCTCTCTGCTGCTCCCCTGCTCACCCTCTGTCTCTTTCTGTCTCTCAAAAATAATAAATAAGCATTAAAAAAAATTTTTTTAACTTAATGTTCAAAAAAGACTAACCATCATGAGACACAGCCACTAGGATGGCTATAATAAAAGATAATGGAAAATTCCAAGTGTTGGTGAGGATATGAGGAAACTGGAACCCTCATACGCTGCTGGAAGGAACGTAATATGGCACTGTCACTGTACCAAACAGTCAGTTGCTCATAAAGTTAACAGTTCCCATATGACCCAGATATTCTCCCATGTATATAACCAAGAGAATTGAAAACAGATGTTTACACAAAGACTTGTAAACATATGCTCAAAGGAGCAAAATTCATAATAGACAAAAAGTATTAATAGCCCAAGGTGCCCAGCAAGAGATCAGCTAAACAAAATGTGGTATATCCATATATGTACTATTATTTCATCATAAAAAGGAGTGATATACGGATACATGCTACAATATGAGTGAATCCTGAAAACACTGTGCTATATAACAGAAATCAGAAACAAAAGGCCACATACCTTATGATTCCATTTATATGAAATGTCCAGAATAGGCAAAGGAAATTAGTGATTACCAGGGGCTGGGGCAAAGGGAGAATAATGGACAGTAGCTTCTTTTTTTTTTTTTAAGGTATTTTTCTTAATATTTATTTCTGAGAGAGAGAGAGAGAAAGAGAGAGAGGGAGAGAGAGAGAGAGAGAAACAGAGCACGAGTGGGGGAGGGGCAGAGAGAGAGGGAGACATAGAATCCGAAGCAGGTTCCAGGCTCTGAGCTGTCAGCACAGAGCCCAACACGGGGCTCGAACTCATAAGCCGTGAGATCATGACCTGAGCCGAAGTTGGATGCTTAACTGACTGAGCCACCCAGGTGCTCCTGGACAGAAACTTCTTAGTGGTTACACTAGGAGTTTCTTTTGGGGATGAATGAAAATATTCTGGAATTAGATAGTGGTAATAGTTTATAACATTGTGAATATATTAAAAACCACTGAACTGTACTTTAAATGGTTTAAATGCTGAATTTTTTGATTAAAAAGTGTAACGTACTAGAATATAATAAGCACTCTCAACAACTGCAACAGAAAAACAATAGCAGTAGCATCATTAAAAAATGGCTAACTGGGGCGCCTGGGTGGCGCAGTCGGTTAAGCGTCCGACTTCAGCCAGGTCACCATCTCGCGGTCTGTGAGTTCGAGCCCCGCATCGGGCTCTGGGCTGATGGCTCGGAGCCTGGAGCCTGTTTCCGATTCTGTGTCTCCCTCTCTCTCTGCCCCTCCCCCGTTCATGCTCTGTCTCTCTCTGTCCCAAAAACAAATAAAAAATGTTGAAAAAAAAAATTAAAAAAAAAAATGGCTAACACATTTGAACCTGACATAATACAATTCTGTCCATATTTAGATCCAAAGAATTTCATATCATTATATGTATCTTAATAAAAAAATTAAAAGTTAAGAAGAGTAAGGCTATAGAAGGCACTGAAAAACTAACTTGAGTGAATAATATTTCAAATAAATACAGTGAAATAAGAAGTAAGTGGCCAGAGGACAACTGCCAACGTGGACGCATACCATACCGAGTGCCAGCGTGCGTGGTAAACGGGCCTCCCCTGGAGTCGGCCATTTCTGATCCCAGACCGGAACAGTATCTACTACAAGTATGGCTACAAAGGCTCACACCATGTTGAAAGGCCCTCAAACTAAAAACCATTGTAAAAGAAAGTTCCTACAGACATTTGAAGTTAAAATGCTAACTTTTTCTACCCATGATGGCAATTTCTGACCTGCAACTACACCTGGGCATCCGCACCAAGCTATAGATGGGCTAAGAATCCCACCATGTGCTTCACATGTAGGCAGAGCACCAGAAGTGGCAACGTTAGTCCAGTCACATCTTTGGAACCTTCCAAAATGTGTAAGTGTGGAAACCTCCGACAAAAACAATGTACACTCAAGTCAAATAATTAAAGAGGTGCTTGAGGTGTGGTGCCGGGGTGGCTCAGTCGGTTGAGTGTCCAACTCTTGATTTTGGCTCAGGTCGTGATCCCAGGATCCCACGGGATCCCAGCATGATCCCACTCCTCGCTGAGTGTGGAGCCCACTTGGGACTCTCCCTCTCTCCCTCTCTCTCTCTCTCTTTCTCTCTGCCCCTCCCCTCTGTGTATGCACTTGCTCTCTAATTAAACACACACACACACACACACACACACACACAAACCCAGAGGTGGTGGAGGAGACAACTCTTGGGCACTTGTGGACTGACATTCAACAGTCCAATGTGGGGAAGCAGCTCGGAGGTTACAACACCCAGAGTGGACACACGTGCCTCTGGTCAGCGCTCCGCACCAAGCAAGTGAGGCAAACCTTGGGACCACTGCCAACACCTCATCTTTTTAGCCTCAAGTGTGGGAAGAGGATGTTTGCTTCCACGCACATAAAGAGTATGTGCTGAACAGTAATGACAGATATACACAAAGCAAAGAGAGTGCAATGGAAACCATCAGGAAGGGAGTTAGGTGACTAAGAGATGGCGCCAGAGGGGGTCTGTGCGCTCTGGGGAGCTGCAGAGGGGCCTAGACAGAAACCACCGGGAGGCAGCAACCTCGGGGGTGGCAGCCCGGGCCGGGCCAGGGACCAGGGCCTGCCACAGCGCCTGGCATTCTTGGTTCTAGAGTTCCCACTCCGCAGGGTCCTCTGAGCAGAACCACTGCTCTACTATCACATTATTTACAGTCTGCTACGTGTGTAGGCATGAATGTATCCTATTCGGGGGCCAGACTGTTACCTAAATGCAAGAACCTCTATTTGAGAAAATCACTTCATAAAGTTTTAGTTTCTGGCCAGCTACTCAGGAAGCCCCTCTCTCACAGCTGAGGCATAGCCACACTTCGAAATGCAGCCAGAGCTGGACTGGATCCCTCTGCCTTTCCTCTATGCCTCCATACTCTAATGACTTATGCTCCCTACTTGTGATTTCAGTTGAGCTACATCTTACTTGGAGATCGGAAACTGGAAACCAAAGCACATCTGCTGACAAAAGGGTGTTCCAAGAACTGGAAAGCCCGGGGAAAACCAAAAAAGGGAAGCATCAGATAAACAAAGAAAATGGCCCCTGCCAGCAAGAAAGTACTAAACACAACATAGATGGAGGCAAATGAGCTCAGCATCAAGCCCAGCAGGGAAATTAAGAGTATCATCTAAGCAATGCCAATACAGAGAGAAGAGAGAAAACCAGAAATAGACAGGTGTGCCCTGTTGATTAAAAAAAAAAAGCTTTCCAATAATCCATATTTATGCAAACATTTCAGCAGGCACTTTTTTCATGACACCTGATACCAGATGCTCTACAGCAGGGAGAGGGCCTGTGGCTGACACACCGGCAAAGTAAAGACCAGGGGAGACTAGGTTCTCATCCAGACAAACGCGCGGATTGTAATCACGTATGTACAAGCCCCACTTAGGAGACAGAAACAGAGGGGGTGGGGCGACGTGGACTGGACAGCCAGCCAGCCACGGGCTCACAGCTGGAGAAGAACCTGATTAACCCACAGCATAAAACTTGGTCTTAAATCCTTTAGGAAAACAATAGCTATCTGAGGCTCGGCACTGCCAATATCCCTTGATTTAGGGATTTTTCTTTAAAGCGCTCATTCAACCCTGACGGTGTAAAGATGCTGTGTCTCTTCTGGACCAGAGCCAGAGTCCTGCCATCTGGACAGAAGGAGAGAGACAGGCTGAGGGCTCAGTCCACTCGACAGACAAGCCACAAAGAGCCATATCCAGGTGGATGCTGCCCGGAGGCCGTGCTTGGACTGGAGGCAGAAGCAGCTGTGTGTGTGTGAGAAGATCCATCCGCCTGGAGCATCGACTTCACTTGGAAATACGAGTGAAAAACAGAAGACGTGCCCACACGGAGTGGATTAGGGTATTTAAATCAACTTTCACAATAAAGCATGAGATTTCAAAAGCACTGGCTCTGATCTCAGTGCCCCTTCCCAACCCCTCTGGCGGACCCCCCACCACCTTCACCTGTGGTGTAAAGGTGGGAGCCGCGCAGGTGCTGATGTGGACCGTCTTCTCTCCCGCACACCCCCACGCCGGGCCACGGCACCCCCACGCAGGCCTCACCCAGCAGATGTGCACCAAGGAGGCTCTCCCTGGGCACCACAGCACCACGCTTTCTGAGCTCCCAGACCACCTCCCGCTGTTTGTCACGTTACCCAGGCCCCTCGTCATCCACGCAGCCAGCATGGAACTTGTCACTCTCGGCCCTTCCCGTTCCTGTTTGACACATCCCTGCCTGCAACACTGCAGCCTGTCCCACCCTGAGGAGTGTGCCACCACCACCGAGCCGGCTGCCCCAGTGGAACTGTGCTCACCTCCCTGAGTCCAACATCCACTTACTGGTTTCAGCACTCCTGATCTGACTCCCCGTCACCACCACCTCTGTGAATACAGGAAAGGCATTCTTTTTTTTTTTTTTTTTTTAAGATTCTATTTTTTTACCTAATCTCCACACCCAGTGTGGGCTCAAACCCACAACCCCAAGATCTGAGTCTCGTGCTCCACCGCCTGGGCCAGCCAGGACCAGGGTATATGCTCTGTTGCTAGGGAGATGCTCTCAGATTTGGTTTATTTATCTGCAGTCTTCCAGCTAAAATAACCCATCTTGAGTTTCTAGTCCAAACCTCACATATTTTTACATGTAAGGAAAATCAGGCACTGAAAAGCAACGTGCTTGCAAGGTCCCCAAATCACCAAGAAATCGGCAACTGGATAAAGAGCAAAATTGATGACATGTATACACAGAAGAAAGCCAACATATTTTTAAAAATTAGATTTTTTCTATAATACTGAACATGAGGGAATACTATGCTGCTGCACAAAAGAGAGTGAGGCGGATCCCTATACACTGCTACGGTGTGAGCCTCACGACAGGCTGTTAAGTTTAAAAAAAAAAAAACAAAACGGGAAACAAGATGGAGAAAAGTTGTATGTTGCCAGTGTCTAAGAAAGAGGGCTGTGTGCACACACACACTTACATTAAAAGTAGGTATGCTGGGGCGCCTGGGTGGCTCAGGTGGTTGAGCGACCGACTTCAGCTCAGGTCATGATCTCACAGTTTGTGAGTTCGAGCCCCGCGTGAGGCTCTGTGCTGACAGCTCGGAGCCTGGAGCCTGCTTTGGATTCTGTGTCTTCCCCTCTCTCTGCCCCTCCCTTGCTCATGCTCTGTGTGTGTATCTCTCTCTCTCAATAATAAATAAACGTTAAAAAAATAAAATAAAAAATTTTAAAAATTTAAAAAATAAAAATAGGTATGTTAACAATGGAGGAAAAAAGAAACAGTGCACAAAGATCAGCAACGGAAGTTTGATTTCTGAAAATATTTAATTTTGATTTGGAAACACGAAAATGTTTTCTAAACCTTCGACAAAATTTTAAAAGAAGCTATTCCTTAAAATTCAAATAAAAAATGAGTATAACTGGCAACCAGGTGGCTGGCACACTGGGGAACTGGCTCAGGTGACTTTAAAACTTAATTAGGGGGGCGCCTGGGTGGCGCAGTCGGTTAAGCGTCCGACTTCAGCCAGGTCACGATCTCACAGTCCGGGAGTTCGAGCCCCGCGTCAGGCTCTGGGCTGATGGCTCAGAGACTGGAGCCTGTTTCCGATTCTGTGTCTCCCTCTCTCTCTGCCCCTCCCCCGTTCATGCTCTGTCTCTCTCTGTCCCAAAAATAAATAAACGTTGAAAAAAAAATTTTTTTTTTAAAAAAACTTAATTAGGAAAACATCCCTAGGGATACATACTCTAAGGACAAAAAAGAACTCTAAGAACAACGAGAAAATCCCAAACTGTTTTCAGTAATCACGTTGGTAATATGTTGGTATTGTTATTTTAAAACTACCACATATATTTTATAGGGTAAAACAAATATATAATGATGCTAACATTGCTGGGAACCAAGGTTTGCAGCATTAGAGAAAAGCGATACCAATATAAACCAACGAAGTAAAAATCAAGTAATACTCAATTTGAAATAAACATCAGTGTGAACTGCTGATATTTTCCCTTAAAAAGCGTACTTGCCTGTCTGTCCACCCAAAAGGCCTAGCAGTGCGTGTCCCCAGTGCCCAGATTGTGGTCTCAAGACACCATTTTCTACAAAAGGGAACCAGAGCTGCTCGGAGAAGAGCCAATGCCAGGCCTGGGGCAAAGAAGTTTAGAACAAATCTGGAACACCTCACGGTACCAGAAAGCAAGGAAGGGAAGAGTGCAGGTCACGTCAAAGGACAAAGGAGCCCACTAAAGAGGCTCCACCAGCCACAAGTGGCTCAGGATTGGCATCTGTAGGAATCCTAACTGTGAGGGACTGAAACGTACCACGTGTGTTTAAGTTCACAAGTTGGTAACACTACTTGAAACAGTCACCTGTCGCTTTGGGAGTGGCTACAGAACCATCTCATTATTGAGCACAGAGAAAGAGAACGTATCCTCTTCTTCGTATCTGAACTGCCCCTTAGGGTGACCAAATACTGAACAAAGGGCAGTTTCCATCTACCGACATATTTCAGCTACTCAAGGCAGAACAAACGAGTAATGTCATTTCACAACCTGCGAGGACTAAGTCCAGGCAGCGAGCAGCACAGGCCCGGAGCCACGAAGACGCGTGCCTCCTGGTGAGGGCACACACCGCGGCCTCAGCAGGGCCTTGTGCTCAAAGGCCAGGCCAGAAGGTGGTCAACCGGCCGGATCTATCACCACCCCACAGGAGATGCAGACGGCAGAAGAACACGTTCGGTGCCAAGGGCAAAATTCAACACAGGGAAACCTGACCACGACCAGCCACCCAAGAACACGTGAGGAAGAAAAGGGACAGGGAGGGGCAGTCACAGGATGAAAACAGGCCGAAGGGACATTATCAGCTAGCTGCCGTTGTGCGAGCCCTGCTTCAAACAAACTAAAAACACTAACACAACCGGGGAAAACTGAATGGTCCTGGTATTATGAATAATTTTTAAAACTACACTTTTCTTAATACTTGAGAATTTATCAAAAATAGCTATATATTAAATCTCACTATGGAAGTAAGCATTTCAAACCCGTTTTATACTCATTTTACTGTTCTAACATAGTAAAGAGCTCTCAATTTCAAGTATAATGTGCCACTCAATCACAAATTAGAGATTAAAACAGGGTATTTTGCTTCCTTTCAAACTCCCAGAGAAAGATAGTTAGGGAGCAAACAGTTCATGCACCAGAAGATGCAATCCCAGAGCACCTGGCTGGCTCAGTCAGAAGAGCAGGTGATTCTTGATCTTGGGGTTGAGTTCAAGCCCCACCTTAGGTGCAGAGATTACTTAAAAATAAAATCTTTAAAAAAAAAAAAAAGATGCAATCCTCAGCTGAAGCAAGCCTCCACCCGCGGCCACCAGCACCTTCACTGCAGTGGGGTCCTGCTAGGGAAGGGTGGCCCCAAGCTTTCAGAGGGTAGGCCTATGAGGCAGAAATTCCTACAATCACCCTTGGCATCAAACACACGTATCATTACTGGCTCATGAAAGGTGACGTCGATTATTCTCGAAGTTTAACGCTGGTTTTAAAAAAAATGAAAAATAAAATGAAGGTTTGACACCAAAATGCGGTACATGTGCAGAAGGTACTCAAATACATCTGTTACGAAGTGAAATTACTAAAGCCAAAAATGAGTACATTCCGGATGTTGTTTAATGACTTTATTTTTCTGAAAAGCAAACAAGTTCCAGCTGCAAAAAGAAATCTATATAAATTAAAATCGTCCAGTGACATACCCGTGTGTCATATGCTGTAAGAAGATACACCAAAGCTCGATCAGGGAGGAAGAGATTTCAACAGAGAAAGAAGCAAAGCGGTGTCAGTCTTATCCTTCTTCACAGAATGTAGTGGAGTCTCTTACCTGAGGAGTAAGAATAATACTCGGTCATCTCAACTGGGAACATTTTTGAAACTTTTAAAACTAGAATTTCAAAAATGTAAATTAAAAAAAATGATCAAGAAAGAAGTTCGAACAAAACATTTTAACCACTCTATATAAACTGTACTTTGGCTTTGCTACGTTTTTTGAGTTGGACACAAATGACAAAGTCAGGATGTCTTCGGACTATTTTTAACATAACTTTTATCATGGAGTATTACACATAAAAAGCACAGGAAACACGCATGTTCAGCACATAAACAAACGCTAGTTCAACTACCACCCCGGGCAAGAAATAGAACACTGCTGAAACCCCAGAAAAGGCAGAGCGCCTCTCTCTGACCCCAAGCCCTTTCCTCCTACTATGAGCAGCTACCCTAACTTTTATGGTTACCATTCCCTACTTTACATTTATCCCCCAGGTATGTGGCTCTGACACAGCTCTTTTGCCAACTTCTGAATTTTATAAGAACAGATTCCTATGCGCGTCTTCCTTTGTCTTGCTCTTTGTTTTTTCTGCTCCGCCCACCATTTACTTTCATTGCCATGTAGTATGCCACTGCGTAAATAGACCGTAATTTATTTACCCATTCCCCTGTCCCCTGAATAGTTTCTGCTTTGGAGCAAAGACACACCACTGAGATCTGGGGCCCCTGGGTGGCTCAGCCGGCTAAGCGTCCAACTCTTGGTTTTAGATTCAGCTCATGATCTCCTGGGTTTGAGCCTCTTGTCAGGCTCTGAGCTGACAGCACAGAGCCTGCTTGGGAGTCTCTCTCTGCCTCTCCCCCACTCACACTCTCTCATGCTCTCTCAAAATAAATAAATAAATAAATAAATAAATAAATAAATAAATAAATAAATAAATAAATAAATAAATAAATACAAAAGATACACTACAAAGATCTTTCTGGTGCAGCTATCTTAATTACACACATGAGCATGTATTTCTCTGGTGTATACACCTAGAAATGTGACTGCTAGGTTATCTAGTAAGTATCTATTCAACTTTGCTAAATAAAGCCAAACTATTTCCTAAAGCAGTAGCAACAATTTACACTCCCACCAGAAGGGTATGAGAGAGTTTCTGGTGCTTAACTTCTTCAACAAGACTGGTCAGACTTTTTAATTCTTGCTAACTGAATGGCTGTGTAGTGGTATCCTAAGAATTCTTTGTTACATAGAACTTAATTATTTTGAATAAATTCATGAAATTTTACATCTGACAACTGCAGCAATGCAAATTTAATTTTGCAACCAAGTATCTGTTCATTTTTCCAATGGTTACTGCACTATGATTTCTCATCAGGTTTAATTAACTCCCTAACCTCAGTCCACCAACTTCCAGAGACACTGACTCCAACCCCCAGGCATAGGGGGACGTGTGCCAGTTGAGCATCCTAGTCCCTGGGTAGAGTTGGTTCATCCCTGTGAACACACAGAGTCAAAATTAATGAAGTCTTTTCTTCCTCCTCTGGAACTCAAAGAGATTCTCTCTTCCCCAAAGTACCTGAACATGTGGAAAGCAATCTGCCAACCAGGACATCTTGTGTGAGCAAGAAACAGACTTGTTTGTAATAAGCTACTTATTTTGTTACAGGAATCAGAGTTGCCCACTGTTTAATGTGAAATGACACTTGTTAATGACATTCTAGTAACACTCTAGTCCTGCTCTCTGCCTTAAAGTATATTTTGTCTGACACTATACGATCTTATTTTTGGTGTTTGCATAGTTTATTTTTTTCATCATTTTACTTTCAACATTTCTTAATCCTTATAGATGAATGTCTTGTAAACAGTATATAGTTGGATTTTTTAAACACCTTATTTAAAAAAAAAATCTTGGTATCTTCGTCTTCTAAATGGAAAATTTACTCTATTTGCATTGGAAGCCATTACATACACCTAGGTAGATTTAATTCAACCATTGTACCTGGGGCTTTCTTTCCTTTTTTAATTCCAACCCAACCTACCAGAGGCTTTCCTATTTGCCTTCTTTTGGATTGTTACCATTCCAATCTCTGCTCCCTGGTGATCCAGAAGTCACGTGTCTGGTTTTTATTCTTCTTATGATTACTTTAGAAATACAATGTGATATGCAGGCTCTTAAAGGCCCCTGCGGTATCTCTCCCCTTCTCTCGGACAGCAAGGACTTTAAAATACTAACTCCATTCGTCACACTGCCAACGTACGTCCTACCGCTGTGTTTACATA
The DNA here is from genome assembly GCF_028749965.1 of Puma concolor. Classification (NCBI taxonomy): domain Eukaryota; kingdom Metazoa; phylum Chordata; class Mammalia; order Carnivora; family Felidae; genus Puma; species Puma concolor. The sequence continues at coordinate 3,683,798 of NC_141672.1, forward strand.
TGTGCACATATTTTTGTCATTATTAACATTTTAGGTAACATTCATTTTTGTTAGATGGAGAATCCTTTCCTGTTGTGTAGTGAAGGTATTACTCCTAGTGCTTTTTGGCTTTCACTGCCACTGTTGGGAAGCGGCCTGTTGTGCCTTGGTAGGCAATCATGTGCTCCGCTACCCTGTGTTTGGCTGTGGATTTCTTTTTACTTAGGGTATCCTGCCAGTCATTTGTTGAACATCTTAAAACTACGGTTTGGATTGTTTCAACTTCCTGGAAAACTGTCAACCATTTTCTTCTCAAACACTGCTCTGCACCATCCATGTCCTCTACTCCCAGAACCCAATTACGCGTACGTCAGACTTCACTACCTCCTCCGAGTCTCCTGCCTTCCTTTGCATTCCCCATACTTCTATCTCTGTGCTTCACTTTCATTTTCCTTTTTTTGATCTATTATGATGTGGATCACACTGATTGATTTTCCAGTGTTAAACCAATTTTTCACTCTGAGATAAACCTTATTTGATTGTTATGTAATATCCTTTTTATGTTTCTACATGGATTATATTTGCTAAAGTTCATGGGAGACATGCGTGTACAACAAATCCACTTGGTGGTTTTCCTTTATTACAATGTCTTTGCCTAGTTTTGCTTTCAGAGCAGTGCTGGCCTCATAAAATGAGATAGGAAGCATTTCCTCCTCCTCAATTTTCTAAAAAAGTTTTTGTCTGATTAGTATTCCTTTTTCTAGAAGTGTTTAATACAATTCACCAGTGAAGTCATTTGGGTCTGGAGTGTTCTTTGAGGTAAGGAGTTTAATTACAAATTCAATTTCTTTAATAAATACAACTGGTTATGAAGGTTATATATTTCTTCGAGTGAGCTTTGGTGGTTTGTGTTTTTCAAGGAATGTTTTCATTTTGTCAAATTTATTGGCATAAAACGATTCACAATTTTACCCTTCTTACCCTTTCAACGTCTGTAGGATCTGTAGTGATACCCTCTTTTACATCCCTGATATTGGCATTAATATTTTCTTTCATTCCCACTGATGACAGATTATCCTGGATACGACAGTCACCTTTGACTTACTACAGTTTACCTGCAAATACTATTATACCACTTTAAGCATATAGTAACACCATATTTCTGTTTCTCCCCTCCCATCTTTTGAGCAGTTTTCATTTATTTACCTCTGCAAGTATGAGAAATCCCACATTACACTGTTATTTGTGCTTTAAATAGCCTATTTTTATTTTCTTATTATTATTTTGAAAGTCTGTTTATTTATTTTGAGAGAGACAGAGAAAGCAGGGGAGGAGTAGGGAGAGGAAGAATCCCAAGCAGGCTTGGCACCCGCACAGAGCCCGATGTGGGGCTCGAACACTCGAAACTGTGAGATCATGACCTGTGCTGAAATGAAGAGTTGAATGCTTAACTGAGTGAGCCACCAGGCACTCCAAAATAGCCAAAAAAAAAAAAAAAAAGCAATTAGAAGTGAGAATATTTATCCACCTATTGACCATTTCTGGTTCTTTTCATTCCTCTGTGTAAAAATTTCCATCTGGTATCATTTCCTTCTACCTGAACTTCCTTAAAAATTTTCTTGAAGCGTAGGCACGCCTGGGGAGCTCAGTGGGTTGAGCACAGACTTTGGCTCAGTCATGATCTCACAGTCAGGGAGTTTAAGCCCCGCATCTGACTCACTGCTGTGAGCACAGAGCCTGCTTCAGATCCTCTGTCCCCTTTCTCTCTGCCCCTTCCCCACTTGTGCTCCCTTTCTCAAAAACAAACAAACATTAAAAGAATTTTTTTCTTGTAGTGCATGCAGTTCTGCTGGCAATAAAATCTGTCAGCTTTTCTTGGCCTAGAAATTTTGATTTCACTTTTATTTCTAGAAGATATTTTCTCTGGGCACAGAATTCTAAACTAACAGGTTTTTCTTTTGGTACTTTAAACATGTCATTCTGTTGTCTTTTGGCTAGCACAAATCGGACCAGAAGCCAGCTGCCATTTCTATCTTTGTTCCTCTGTAATGTCTTTTCTTCTCACTGCTTTTTAAGTTTTGGGCTTTTTTTTTTCTCTCCTTATCACTGGTTTTTCAGGAATTGGATGTTGCAGTATGTTGGTATGGTTTTGTGTACTCTATTTGGGATTTTTGAGTTTTGTGGTTTATAGTTTTCATCAAATTTTTAATTTTTTTTTCAGCCATTATTCCTTCAAGTGTTGTTTCCATTCCCTCCTCTCCTGGAACCCCAATTACACGTATCTTGGAGCAGGTGGTTTTGTCTCACAGGTCCCTAAATGCTCTGTTATTCTCTTCAGTCTTCTCTATTCTTCTTGCTGTATTTTGGACTGTTTCTATTGCTAAGTCTTGAAGTTCAATGACCTTTTCTGTAGTGCCAACCTGCTATTAATCTCTCTACTGCATTTTTCATTTCAGATACAGCATTTTTCATCTGGAAGTTTTATTTTAGTCTTTCTTTTCATATCTTTCATTTCACTCATTTTCCTCTACATTTTTGAATATGTGTGACTTACATGTAACAGTTATTTTAATGTCCTTGTCTGCGAATTCCATCATCTGTTATTTTTGGGTCTGTTTCTATTGACTGATTTTTTTCCTGGTTAATATCATATTTTCTTGCTTCTCTGTATGCCTGATAATATTTTTTAAGGTTTTTACATTTTTTTTAATGTTTTTTAAATTTATTTTTGAAAGAGAGCATAAGCAGGGGAGGGGCAGAAAGAAAGAGGGGGTCAGAATCCGAAGCAGGCTCCAGGCTCTGAGCTGTCAGCACAGAGCCCAATGCGGGGCTCGAACTCACGAACCACAAGATCATGACCTGAGCCAAAGTCCAATGCTTAAGGGACTGAGCCACCCAGGCACCCTGCCTGGTAATTTTTATTATATGTTGGACACCCAAATTTTTTTTACACTACTGGGAGCTAGAATTTACTACACCCTTTCTTTTTCTTTTAAAGTAGGCTCCACACCCAGTATGGGGCCCAACATGAGGCTTGAATTCACAATCCTGAGATCAAGACCTTAGCTGAGATCAAGAGTTGGATGCTTAATCAACTGAGTCACCCAGGTGCCCCAAGATTTTATTATATATATATTTAGAGAAAGAGAAAGAACACGAGCAGGGGGAAGGGCAGAGGGAGAGAGAGAATTTTTTTTTTTTTTGAGAGAGACAGAGAGAGAGAGAGAGAGAGAGAGAGAGACAGAGACAGAGACAGAGAGAGCACAAGCAGAGGAAAAGACCGAGAGAGAGAATCCCAAGCACGATCTCAGCTTAGCAGGGAGCCCGATGCGGGGCTCCATCTCCAACCATGAGACTACAACCCAAGCCAAAATCAAGAGTCAGATGCTCAACTGGCAGCCACCCAGGTGCCCTGAGAATCGTAAGCAGGCCCCATGCCCAGGGTGGGAGCCCAATGCAGGTCTCAATCCCACAGCCCTGTGATCAGGACCCAAGCTGAAATCAAGAGTCAGATGTTCAAATGAATGAGCCACCCAGGCAGCCCTATTAAGTCCTTTTCAATACAGCAGGACTTTGTTCTGAGAAACGTTATTTGGAACCATTTAGGGCAGGTCTACAATGGCCTTTATGGTCTAGAGCTAATCCAGCCCCACTAGTGAGGGGAGGGAAGTCTACCCGATCCCCTAAATGGAAAAGCTGCTCCGAACCCACCCTCACAAAGATTAAAAAACAAGCCTTACAAGGATCTGATACTACTCTAGGTGGTGGGAACACAAACTGTCTCAGCCCTGTGGGATATCCACAAATTGTTCAGTCTATTCCTTTCTGGTGGTTCTTTTCCTGGCTTTGTGTTTCCTCTCGTGTATGTGCTGGTCAGTACTCAACCAGAGTCTCAAGGGGGTCCTTCTGTGGATCTCTGGATTCTCTAGGTAGCTCCCTTCCTCTCCTATATACTTTGCCCCCCAACTCTAGCTGCTTTGTTCTCCCAAATGCTGGGTGTTTGTCACTTCAGTAAAGCTAGTGGGTTCTGGCTTCTCTCTCCTACCCTGCGGTGTGGAAACACTCTCTAGACCAGGATTTGCCTGGTGGTCAAATCTAACCTACTAGTAGTTTTTGTAAATAAAGTTTTATTAGAACCCATCCATACCCATTCATTCACATACTTAGTATGAAAGCAGACACAGAGTTGACTGTGTAACTCTGACAGAGACCATATGGTCTGAAAAGCCTAAGATATTTACTGTCTGGCCCTTTACAGAAAAATTTCATGGGCCCTGCTCTAGAGAGTAAGCTGGAATAATCATAGGGCTCATTTCCCTTATTTTAGGGAATACGGTCCTAACCTGTCTGCTGGCCAATATCTGAAACTGTTATTTCTTATGTTTTGTCTGGTTTTCAAGTTGTTTAAGGAAAAGAGTCAGGTTTGGGACAAGGATGAGGAGAATAAGGCACATGACTCAAGTAAATTTTAAAGGAGTACCAAAAAATTCAGTATTAGAGGTAAAAACCAAAGTTAATAAAAAAAATCTACAAGAAGAAAATAGTGAAATTTTAAAGATAGTACCATGAGCAGTGCTGAACTGAGCCATATCTGAGCTGAGGCAAAAGGAAAAATCATTAATTCTGATCCTATCTATATTTAAATTTTGATTTTTTCATTACTGATCTATTTGCACCAAATTTGATTTTCTAAAAGTACTGTAATACACTGTTTATTTTCTTAAAGGTTTTATTTTTAAGTAATCTCTCCAACCAAAGTGGGGCTCAAACTCACAACCCCAAGATCAAGAGTCACACGCCCCACCGACTGAGCCATCCAGGTGCCCCTAAAATATTTATTAATCGCAATTATTGAGCTTTCTGGTGCCAATTCTGTACCAGGTCCTGGTGGACAGTAAACCTGGTCCCTGTTACTCTGCCACAGCAGAAAGGGAAGACTCCGGAATAACTTTCTTACTAAGCACATCACACTCATACATTATAACTATAAGGATTTATCAGAACCGGAAAAGTAAATGCTTTCTTTCTCAGAAAGATCTTAAAACAGAAAACACTTCAATATGAAACATTATGCTCAAATTACTTCTTTTTTTTTTTTTCCAACGTTTATTTATTTTTGGGACAGAGAGAGACAGAGCATGAACGGGGGAGGGGCAGAGAGAGAGGGAGACACAGAATCGGAAACAGGCTCCAGGCTCTGAGCCATCAGCCCAGAGCCCGACGCGGGGCTCGAACTCACGGACCGCGAGATCGTGACCTGGCTGAAGTCGGACGCCAACCGACTGCGCCACCCAGGCGCCCCTCAAATTACTTCTATTTGCAACTAAGAGTCTCATACGTACATAGTCCCACACACAGACACTCTGGAGACAGGGAAATACTACAAGAATGTGAAAACTTTCCTATTATTACTAAATTAATACATGCACACAAAGATATTACAACTTTAATTATGTAATGTTGGGGAGATACATTTACATTATGGGGTAGACCAAAACCAGCCACCAGCAGCCACTGCTACCACGTCAATTTACTAACTGGGGAAGGTAGGTGCCAAGGCTCTCAACACATCAGTTCAATTAAAAGCAAATCAAGCAACAAACTTCATTCCAGATTCTGCAGGGTCACCACCCTGCTGGTGCTCCTCTCTAGTGAATGTGGCAGGAAAGCGCTAGGCAAGCACAAGTGGAAGTAGTCTCACCATCGCAAGAATAAAAGAACCTCCACCGTAAGCCAACTTCTACATATTCTCTACAGTGTTTATTTCACTTTCTAAAAGCACAGGTGCAGGGGCACCTGGGTGGCTCAGTCGGTTAAGCGTCCGACTTCGGCTCAGGTCATGATCTCACAGCTGTTGAGTTCCAGCCCCCAGTCGGGCTCTGTGCTGACAGCTTGGAGCCTGGGGCCTGCTTCCGATTCTGTCTCTCTCTTTCTCTCTTTCTTTCTTTCTCTCTCTCTCTCTCCCCCTCCCTCCCTCCCTCCCCCGCTCATGCTCAGGCACACTCTCTCTCTCTCAAAAATAAACATTAAAAAAATTTAAAAAATAAGTAAAAGCACAGGTGCAGAAAAATGTTTTCAAATGTAATGACCAAAAAAAAAAAAAGCTTTTTCCTTAATCAAAAATTTTATGGTATTAAGTTTAGTGGAGAAACAAAGACTATGAAATTAAAAGTTGTAATTTTTACGAAGAAATAGTCAAAACTCATGAAATGAGCTAATTTAACAATCAGATACCATTCAAGTTCATGAAAGCATCCTCCCCACCCCAAAATTCCCTCTTCCATCTGCTCCTTCTGACCTGGCCTTGGGTGTGAGCCGCCGGCCGCCCAGCCTTGCTCAGCAGGCGTGCCTGCCCTCCCTGGCTAAGACCCTGCCTCTGCATCGCAAGGGCGGACTTGCACACCACGCCCCTGGTCCACTTTCTCCTGTGCCTTGGCTCCTTCCCTCTCTCTCCCTTCATGTCCTGCCAGACACTTCATCCTCAAGACTCCATTCACGTGTCTCGACACCTACCGTTTACACTCAACTCACAGTTTGGTCACGAAACTTGAGGGCAGAGATCATGCTAAATTTATATCTGTAGCCTCCCTCCACCCCCAGCAGCTAGCAAGATGCTAGGCACACTCAGCAGGCACCGGCTTTCTAGGGAGTTAAACTTCTCTAAGCATCTTTCCAAGTACCTTCTCTTCCCAGTGAAAGTGACCTTCCTCAAGCCCTGGTCTATACTATAAGGACACCCATCATAACACAAGCCTACACTGGCTTTGCTTCCTTCTCTCCCTCCCACCTGACTGTCAGCTTTCTGAAGATAGAAATGTTTTCTTTGGGTATGTATCTTCTTTGGGTTTGTATCTTCAGCACTTAGAAAGGATCTACCACACAGTAAACATTCAATACAGATTAATAGTTATTATTCAATTATTCCTGTAATTATGCATTTATTCCTCACAAGTCTAAATATTCTTCTCCATTTCCCCCTCCATTATAGATATGAGGAAACTGAAACACAAAGATTCAGCAATTTCCCAACATTACACATCAGCAAGTGACAAAGTGGTCTGCCTCTTCCTAACATCTATGTCTATTATCAGAAAGTGACTACACCTCAACAAAGGCATGCCCACTGACTCATGATGTAAGAATCAGTCAAGATTTACACTGTAAAAGTGGATTTGCCATATGCACCTCTCAAATTATCTTCAAAAGGTTATCCAATGCTCCAAATCTCTCCTTGGACTATTGAGGAACTAAGATAAAGACATTTAGCAACTTGCCCAGAGGAGTCAGAGTCAGCAGGACTGAAACTGGTCTCAAAGACCAGTGGTCTCTCCTTGGTGACTTGACCAGCATTCTCGACCACTCAGACAACTATACATTCAAATGCTAGGTGATCATCTAATTTCTGAGCAACAAGTAAAATACATGACTCAAAATTCCCAAAATGTCAATAATGCCTAACGAATGCATTTGTCCCTTTTTAAAACCAAGCATCTCTTTTCAGTATTTTGAATTTCAGCACTGACATCCCCAGAATTTATTTATTCCCTTAAGACTAACACAGGACATTCGTGACCAGATGCACCAAAAATAACGTCTTTAGCTGAACTAAGGCCATTTCTGATTTCAAGAAGACACTGAGATATTGGCTAGGCTAAAATAAACTTCTCACATCATTTAACTAACTACAACTATTTGCTTGCTTTCTAGCTACTTTAATATGAGAACTGACTAGAATTATTTAGCTTACTTTTGAAAAGCAATATCCAGGGGCACCTGGTTAAGCATCTGACTCTTGATTTCCCCTCAGGTCATGATCTCACAGTTCATAAGATCACACCCCACATCGGGCTCTGTGCATACAGCCGGCTTGCGATTCTTTCTCCCTCTCCTTCTGCCCCTCCCCTGCTTGCTCTCTCTCTCTCTCTCAAAATAAATAAGTAAATAAACAAACAAACATTTTTTAAAAAAGAAAGAAAGAAAAGCATTACCCAAATGGATCTGAACAAGAAGGAAAAGAGCTAGTTAACAGTGAAATGACTATCCCATGCCACTGGGTAACAGTTAAAACTACTCTTGTCTGAAACAAAACCATGTCTGGAGCTATAATGCAGTGGTGAGTCTGGGTTGGTTGGGTGTCTCTGAAGTCTTACTCACCTGAACTCATGATCAAATACACATTACCACCGCATGCTTACTTTAGTCCTAAAACACGAAACGTCACATATATTTTTACAGATAGTCATGCTGAAAATTTTAAATATCTAATATAATATTCCTAGGATCTTTCTGAATCTAATATTCTCACGCTATGTAAACCCTCCAGAATAAATCAACTTCCTAATCAAATGTGACCCCCACCACTGCCAGAATTGCTGGACCCACCAGTACCAAGTCTCCCACATGACATCCAAATGATCACATTGTTTTAACTTAAGGTGGTACAGAAGCATGACATCTTTCCAGGTCACCCTGAAATTTTCATCTGAACCGTCTTTCAAATAAACCCTATTCTGCAATGTTCGCTTTTGCTTAATATAGTTGTGATTCACTTCAATTTACTGAATTTAAATAGAGATTTGTTAGGCGACATCAAATCTCTTCGGTTTCCCCCTAAATTAATCAACATTTGGAACCGAAAATATTCTGGTGTCAACACTTTTTATACAAAAAGAAAAGTCCACATTAATAAAATTTTCTACTGAAATAATATAAAAATAAATCTTAATTTGTAGGTTAGATCAGTGCTGCTGAAGAACTCCAGGACTGACTCACCAGCCAGAAACGCCCACAGGGCAGGTAGCACCCAGCCATGCTGTGGGCCCTGAAGAGCCATGCCACGCCTTGCACACAGCCCCTGGCAAGGTCCCACCTGGCCCAGCAGTTGGGACCAAAGCTTGTCTGATGCCAGTTCCCTGTTTCCACTCTCACAACTGTCCAATAAATAGTTTTTTGTTTTTTGTTTTTTTTTTAAGGTTTTATTTATTTTTGAGACAGAGAGAGACAGAGCATGAGCAGGGGAGGGGCAGAGAGAGAAGGAAACACAGAATCTGAAGCAGGCTCCAGGCTCTGAGCTGTCAGCACAGAGCCCGACGCGGGGCTTGAACTCACAAACCGCAAGATCGTGACCTGAACCGAAGTCGGACGCTTAACCGACTGAGCCACCCAGGCGCCCCTCCAATAAATAGTTTTGAATGACAGCACCCTTCTCCAATCTGGCAGTGTCATGAGGAAGACAAAAGAGCATTCTATAAATTAAAATATCAAAAGCACTGGGGCCGGCTTTACTAGTTTCTCAAAATTACCTGAATTCAAAGGATGCATTAAAAGCTGCTACCCTCACAAGGTATTCGTTCACTTACAAGAAAACTAACATGGAGATCAAGAGAGGAAAGGGCCATTCAGGACATAAAGAGTCACTATTCTTGGTTGTTTCCGGCTCCTTGGTGGAGTGGGAAAACACAAGTATTCAATAATTTGAAAAGACAGTAAGTTAGTAATGGAAGAAAGATTTCTTGGTTGAGTCAGTAAACACTTGAAAACTTCCAAGACGGTCCTGTGAAGGACATAGAGCATCAGAGCCACCTAGGATGGCCAGCACAGTACAGGGAGGAGGAGACAAGAAAGACGGGGACCCTGAAGACGGTCTATGGGGAAGAGGACACAGCACAACTACATGTGTGTGTGTGCACGCGTGTGACATGAAAACTACCAAGGAGGCTCCTGGTGAACACACCAGTGACACCCATTTAAGTAGGTACAGGGAAGGCCTCCTTGGGGAGAGGACATTTAAGCCATGATCTGAAGGATCAGTAGAAATGAACTATTTCTGTAGTTCTCAGATTTTAAAAATATAAACATAAATAAATACAATAAGGAAATCAAGTGTTTAAGAAGTGGCTCGGTATCGAATATCAATTCAATATCCTCGTTTTACAGGCTACACAGGGAAAAAATAATCTTGTAATTCAAGGGTACTAATCTTCTTGCTGTACTTCTGGTTGGTGTTAGTGCACGCACACACACTAATATATACCAAATGCAAGGGTATAAATATATATATATAAATATAACCATATGTTATATTGATAAATATTAATGGATGATAAATATTAACTGAATGAATGGGTTGCTGGCCACAGCTCAGAAAATGTTAAAAAAAAAAATACTTTTCTTCTCACACTTCTTTTCCAAGCAATGAACTAAACCTTCAAGCAATTTATTTGCAGGTGTTAAATTACATTTCAAAAATAGCTTTATTAAAGGGGGTACAGAACTGTTTCTGAACAACTTAGAAGCCTTCTTCTAAATTAATGTTACAAACAATTTTTAGAGGAGCAAAATCTGAGTGTAGGACATGAATTTGTTTTACAAGATTTGTAGCTGCAAGCTGTAATAATGATAAATGATAAAACCATCCAGCACTACTGGACATTTTCTAACTCCAAGGCAGAATAAAAAGGGAAACAATGTGCTAGGAACTGTGGGTTGTGAGTTAAGGCTCTAAGCTGACAAAAACCCTACGTTCTGGGCCATAGACCCAAGGCTGGGGTTGGAGGAAGAAGGCAGAGCTGGCCAGGAGCTCCCCCACCTGGGCTGGGACCCTCCCTCCATGCCCTGGGACTGAGTTTCATTGATGCAGGGCTGGGGGGGCTGGGGATGAGGACGGAATGAACACGATTATGTCTGGAGGTTTCAGCATTTCACGCTTTGTATCTTCAGTAATCTAGAACACGGGAAAGACATTTCCTCATGAGCTCCATCCTGAGCTCTATCCATCTTTGCAGACAGTTTCAACTCTACTGCTGTATCAGAGACGGTTTCAATGCAATAGGGGAGTGACTCAGAAAATACGAGTTCCCTTCTTAAATAGCTGTCTGATAGCTGAGCACCAGCTGCCAAGGAAGCACACGAAAGGGGTGCTCATTCTAATCTGAGGGTCTGAAGACCCTTGCAAAATAATCCTAATTAATGAATCTGCCTGTGAAATGCCATTTTGTAACATATGCAGGGTTTATCTAAGTGTGAAAATGTGTCATTTTTTAAGCTTGCTTATTTATTTATTTATTTATTTATTTATTTATTTATTTATTTATTTATTTATTTATTTTGGAGAGCACACACAAGTGGGAGGGGCAGAGAGAGTGGGAGACACAGAATCCGAAGCAGGCTCCAGGCTCCAAGCTGTGAGCACAGAGCCTGATGCGGGGCTCAAACTCACGAACCGTGAGATCATGACCTCGGCTGAAGTCGGACACTTAACCGACTGAGCCACCCAGGCGCCCCCAAATTAAAATAATTTTTATTCTTCTAAGTCAAAGAACAACTTAAATTATACCGTTGAATTCATTTTTAGTTTATCGCAGGTTTCTAATACCAGTGCCTGATTCTCTTACCATAAGTGAGAGTATCCTCCTGTACCTGGACTGAAATGGTGGTGAGCAGTCAGAGTGTGCTGGCCGTCCCTCTGGGTTCTACCACATCGGAACTGCCTAGGGAACTCAACACCACGCTGTCTGCTAGGGCACTTTCTTTAGAGACCTGAAGAAGTCAGACTCTTAGGCAGGGCATCTGGGTTAGAGGATTCCTCTTATCAAGGAAAGCAGAAATCTTTCTCCACCTGAAAGGTTACATCTAAGACTCTCTTGATGCAGTTCTCTCAAAAGAGAGGTAATTTCATTCTCTCTCACCTATGGGTAACAACACACTTGTCCTGGAGTTCTTTACAGATCACCAAAGAGAAACTTGTAAACATTATGTTTTCCATCTCGTTCTCACCGATGCAGACTGTCCTGTATCCTACCGCGGGCCTACTGAGCCACAGGCCCCAGATGCTGCTGGACCTGTACCTCATCTAACTCCTTCTCCGTCATCTTTGCCCACCGTGCCCAAATCTGCAACAGCCCTACCACTTTTCGGGGGCTCCAGAGTTATTCAGACAGTTAATGTGTTTCTATTATGTACTGAGCCTGAGACCCAACAGTGAGAAATGTGCTTCCTACCCTCACCGAGCTCAGTATCGGGGGTGGGGTGGAGGGGTTGGGGGGGCGCAGGGGGCACAGGTGCTGAGTCCTGGGAGAATGCCCTAGCTACCTGGTAACCTGAGCACAAGAAGCCTAATAAGCTGAACCTCTCACTATTATAGTAAGTAAGGTGTAACTTGTAAGCTGCACCTAATATTGCTATGTTGTTTTGCCTTTAGTAAACACAGTATTGTGACCTTGATTTAATAGGTGACCACTGGGCCCCTAGCCTCTCTGGAAAATACCACAGGTTGGCAGAAGGGTAGCTGCAGACACTCAGGCTAAGCACTCCGGCACACAGGCCAACATCTCTCATCACAGCCTGCGGCCTGAGGGGCGGAAGAAGCGCCCCTCAAGTCTCCAGCACGCTGAGCAGTTCAATAAATGGCGGGATAAAGAAGAAAGGGAAAGCAGGAACTTTTATAAATTAGAGAGCTCTATTCCTGTTATTACCATGGGGCTTTTTTTTTTTTTTTTTTAAACAAAAAGAAAAGCAAAACACAGTTACTGAGAGCAAAACTCTTCTGTCAGGAAAGCGATCCTTAGGAAAACAGAGAGCCAGGAGCCGGGTTTCCAATCCTAGGTCTGGTTCTGACCTACGGCTGCGGAGCCATAACCAAGTGGCAGTTTTCTCATTTGTAAAATAAAGGGACTGAACTGGATGAGGATTCTCAACTAAGGCCTGTAGGTGAGCTACCACAAAATGCCCGCGGAGGTGAGTCTGAGAAGCTAACTCTACCTTCAGGTTCAAAATTTAAGCTGTATGATCTGAATGATCATCAATCAAGAGAATGGAATGTACACAAGGGTGAAATGTTCTCCCGGGGCCTGGCAGGGCCCTCTCTTAGGAGCCAATGCCTCAGACCTCCTAGGCAAGCTGCCTGGGGGCCTTTTTCAAAATATTAGCAAACAGGTATTCCAGTCCCACGCAATCAAGGTATCAATATGGTTTAAATACTTTTTTTAAATTTTTTTTTTCAACGTTTTTATTTTTTTTGGGACAGAGAGAGACAGAGCATGAACGGGGGAGGGGCAGAGAGAGAGGGAGACACAGAATCGGAAACAGGCTCCAGGCTCTGAGCCATCAGCCCAGAGCCCGACGCGGGGCTCGAACTCACGGACCGCGAGATCGTGACCTGGCTGAAGTCGGACGCTTAACCGACTGCGCCACCCAGGCGCCCCAATATGGTTTAAATTCTTAAGGGGAGCTAGTTTTCAAAGCAACTATGCTACATATATTTCACATAAACAGCAAACAATCCTTTAGTAATGAAGATAATGGGCCTTCGTGTATTCGTTTCACAGGCTTGGCATTTTGAACACCGGTCTTTCTAACTTGGGCCTCCCTCTCCAAAACCAACCATCGTGATATCCCAGAAATATAAATTAGGCAGGGCTGCCTCTCTGGAAGTCAGGCTCTCTGAGAGCCCTGGGGTGTTACTGGAAAGAAGCTCTTCACACGGACAGAGAGCTCTGCCAGAACCACACCAGCACACGGGGTTGCAGCTACGCCTTGGGGATGTCAAGGATTTCCAGCCCTCAGGAGGCGCAGACGTGCCAGCCCATTCTACACCACCCACAGACTGAGGTGTTGGGACACTACACACACAGGCTTGCTCCCCAGCCTGGAGCTGAAAACCATCTCTTAACCACAGTCTGTTGCCAAGAACCCAGAGACCATGGCAGACGTGACCAGAGGAAGGACCGAGCTCAACAGACAACTCTGGTAAACGAAGAAAAAGGATGTGATATGCACGGACAGCTGAATTTATTTACACTAATCATGAATGCAGGCTCTCAGCTGGAACATCTCACTTAAAACGCCAGAAGGTTCAGTACCCATTCATAAGCTTTTCAGAATGCATGCAGTTGCCATGGTAACCCTGACATTGTATTTCTTGGCATTGGACGTATAAATTACCACCCGTAATACATTTAACACAGTTTGGGGGCCGCCAATTCATAGACAAATAAATAAGCCTGAGTTCTGACTCTCAGCCTCCCTCTTAGATAAACAAAGAGGAGCAGCTAGAGGTAGCATCCGCCTCACCCCGGGATAAGCACACAGCTCCGCACATCCGAAAACGCGCATCTGAAGGCAAGTAAGAACTAAGGAAATTGGATCTCCTCATCCACTGCCATATGGCTGAGATTTTTGTGAAACAAAATGTTCCGTGCCAGACGGACGATACTGTCATTGCTTAAGTTATAGAAGCCAATCCATTCTATCCGTGTCTACATCTCTGGAACTCAACCATGTTTAGTGAGTCAAAGAACAAGCAGATCTCTTTAAAGAATATCTTTAATAATTTATTTAGATGGCATCTGTCAACACTAAATAAGAAAACTGTTCAAACGTTCAAACTGTCCTTTAGTAAGAAATCAAAGTTTTGTTTCTTTGGTTCAGAAGAGATCTACTCAATCACAATTCTTCACCTTCTCTAGGGATAGTCCTAAACATTTAAAATACATATTATGCATGATTTTTAAAGTCCTTACCTTCTCATAATCCACCATCTGAACACAGAGGAGAAAATAAAATTAGCATGCACAAACTGCAAAGGCATCCTGACTCTCACATCCCAGGAAGCCCACTGCACCAGGAACTTAAGAGAGCTGCTGCAGGGCATGCCTGTGCTAAGCCACAGCGTTCACAAAAATCACTTCCGCTCTATCCCTAAACAGCTAAGTCCAAGGGAGGACTGCCTTCGTTGTCTCCTCCTTCAGACTGCAGGTCGTAGTCGGCGGCTTCGAGAAAGGGAGCAAAAGACCTCACCACCAGTTGTTTCCATATGAACAGAGACTTTGGTAACCGCTGCATTGCAGTCTTTCTGAAAGCTACAAACCTCAGAAGCAAGAGCGCGGAGAGAGACTCCCCTGGCACAGGAAGCTGCCTTTTGAATCACAAAGATTTTATAAGGATCTTTAAAAAAATGTTGTGAACACCGGGGCGGGGGGGGGGGGGGCATTTCTAGATTTTCAACCTATTTCCTAAAGGCTTACTGGTTTGTGGTTTTTACTGGAGGACGGTTTTGACAATTCACTGTGCTGGGTAAGAATACTGAAATTAATGAGATGTGCATGATGACACCGTCCTTAACGCGGAAGTGCTCCCTGTGCGAATCCCGCACATGTGCCGCTGAACAGCAGCTTCAAAACCCCGACTAAAGAGCTACTGGGAATGAACCATGACTTTCCTTCCAGAAAACGCAAGTACAGGAAGCACTTCTAGTTGCTCTGTGGGCAGCAATCACCTTGAACACCCAGCTACCTTCACAGTACAGTAAAAACCATTACGTGATCAGAGCGCTTGAAATACTAAACCATTAACCATACAACCAAATTCAGAAAAAGAGACTTAAAATAGTAGCATGATTACTAAGTGACCTTTAATTTTCATCCATTCATTCAATACATTTAGTGAGCATCAACCGGCCACATGCTGTGTGTGAAAGGGCATGGGTAAGGTCACAGGCACCCGAGGGGGCGAGACGGCTAGAGGACCAGTCATTCCAAGCACGAGGACCCGTATGATGGAGAGGGCGGGCACACAAGGGAGGCAGAACCGGAGCTGGTCTGGGATGCGGGACAAGTTTTATGAGGAAGGAATACCTACCAGGAGCTGAAGGATGTGCTGGGAACAGGGAGGGACGAGGGGAAAGCATCCTCAAAATGGCACACGTCCCTCGGCCGGCACTGGTGTGTCCTCAGCAAGGCCATGTTCTGGAGCCCGCCTGACCCTCACAGCAGCCCTGGGCCAGCATGGCCCCCACCACGACCGACGGGTGCCTGAGGCATATGGTGCCCGAGGCATGTGGTGACCAAGTAGAAATGACAGAACGTGAGCCTCGTAGGGCAACTCTGTGCTACACTCTTGCACCCCAGGGCCCCTCAGCAGGCAACAGTTGTCTTCTGGAGATTCTGGGGAACCTCCTGATGGGCAATGCTGTCTAAGAGGCCTCGTTCCCCTGAGTTCAGCGCCCCTCCCCTGACACTGAGCAGTGCTTGGTAAAGGATTGGGCGAATGAACACACACTTAAGGAACCTGTCGGTCACCCCTCATCCTGGTAACAGAAATGACCTGTCGTATCCCTGCAAACATGCTGTTCCCTCTGGTGAGAATCCTCTGCTTCGCCTTCCTCCCATCTACCTAACTTCACACCCTTCACACCTCAGGCTCCGGAATCTTCTCTCCCAGGTAGTCTACACTAACTCCCTTTCTGACGCCTGGCAGCAGGGCCCTTCCTCTGTGCTCCCGTCGTCCCTCGCAGTTACCAGGCTATACGGAAGGACCCCCACCGAAGCCCCCTCACCAGGGGCAGCCGCCACTGCTCCACTCACAGGAGTTACTAGTCCCTCTGTGAGACCGCCACCAGCATCCTTTCCATCCGACAGCTGAGCAGCCTGGGGCACGGTGGGGAGAGCCAGGATTCAAACCCCAGCACCCAGGCTCCACAGCCCACACCTCCCCACCTGGTATGCTGCTTTTCTAGGCATCCAACAAAAAGTTCACTGACACCCCCAGGAAACGATGGTGCTCCCCCAGGGCTTTACTCACGGGAGTGGGATGGATCAGATTTATGGAAATACTGCACCCTTCCTAACCTGATCTCTCCCAAAAAAGGTGTGGTATGAATCAACGAATATTTTCAACGAAACCAAACCTCCAGTGCAAATCCCTAACTGCTGGATAATAGCACAGCACGAGGTGGACGATCAGAAGGGAAGGCAGGAGGCAGTACGAGGAAATTTCTTTTTGCCATTATTGTGCTTTGTAGAGACTCGCTAGTGATTTAACAGCCTCACGGGAACTTTTATCAAGCACCTCTGGACATATTCAGGTGGGCACTCCCCACAGAAGACGTTTCAGAGAACTGTGCCTTTCAGATCAGGGATCAAGGCTGGTCCTCAGTGGCAGGCACACCCCCACCGGCTGCCATGCTGTGAAAGGGCTCATCCCCTGCTGGCCTGTCAGTCCAGGGACCCCGTGCCTGGACTGCAGGAGTCCTGTGTTCTGGCCTGAGTAGGCTGTCACAGGAGGGTCGGAAGGAGCTAGCAGGGGTCTTACACCAAGTCTCTTGTGCCTCTTGGAACAGACAGTGCCTAAGGAGTGGGGCCAACACTGGCGCGGGGGCGGGCAGGGTGGGGAGCCCGAGACCCTTGCCCCACCCCTCAGCAATGAGAACTAATTCTGCGGTAATGCGCACTGGTAGAGCAAGGCCCACGGGGGCCTCTAGGGCCAACGGTTGAGGTTGGAGGACAGGGGTGATTTTGGAAAGGAGCATGCTACAGGACCATTCAAACCACCTTCCAGGCCAACCATCTGCAAACCAAGGGCAGCAAGCCAGTGGTCAGTGCATGGGAACTAGGTCCAGTGACTAGCAGACCAGATCCCCACTTGCCTGGAAAGTGGCCTCCTATTATCTCTACTTTATGTATGAGGAGGCAGCAAGGCACAAACAGGAGAAATCTTTGCAAGTGCACCACCAGATGTCCAAGCGATGCTGCTTGGTATTAGCTGTCTGGTTGCTTTGGACTTAGCATAACCCTGCTGGCCAGGGCTGGGCCTGGTCTCCCCACATCTGCCTCCTCTCAGCTCACAGCATGGGGCAGAGCAAGAGTGGCACTCTATCTCCTCTGACACTCACTTCTCCCAGCAATTGCTTTGCTCTTTCTGAATCTGGGAGTCCAGAAAGGAGTAAGACCTAGCCTACAAACCTTATGGGGTGGATTGAATTTTTAAGTGATATAATGCATGTGAAAGGTTCCCCAGAACACAAGCTTCTCAAAATGAAAGGCACAATTGTTCCAAAATATAGCCAGTATCTTCAAAGCACTCAATAATTTTCCAAGCTTAACTCAGTTTAAATATATGACAAGAAACCTACAGGGTTCTCACCATTAACTGGAATGACCATGCAGAACCTGCTCCTTTATGAAACAGCAGTAATGAAACTCATAATCTAACTCAGGCAACTGGCGAACATTGTTAAAGTACATTTACATGAGTTTGATACAAATTATGGAAACACTCCTATAAGTCTCATTTGCACACTTAAAATAATGCTCTAGTATTACCACTACCTTAAGGTGATATTATATCACTTCAACAATGGGCAACCCAGTTACCAAAATTATCATGAAATTAAAAAAAAAAAAAAAGGAGGGAAGGAAGGAAAGAAGGAAGGAGTGAGGGATATACAGCCTGAAGGGAAAATACACAAATCATTCATTGTCACTCCCTGTGCTGCTGGGGTCAAAGAACAAAGGGTGCCCCCAAGAAGAAGCAGAGAGAAGAACACAAGAAAAATATAAAATACAGACAGATTTAGTTGGCTTGAATAAAGAACAGACTTAATCATCTGCCCCAAATCTAAGAGGATACTCATCTCATAAGACCCTGTGATGACCATCAGATGTGATCTGGTCTTAGGAAAGAAAGATACTATAATTCTGGCAGTTTCTCCAGGCAACAGGGGTCCAGGGGCTTCAAGCCTGAAAAGGGAGTCATCAGATCACCAACAAAGGTCTTAAGAAGCCCAGTTATAAGTAGCAAAGTCTCTTTACAAACATAAACAAAAACTTGAACAGCACGTCAAAGAGGCACCACAAGCTGATGCAAACTCCTGGGTATACTCGCAAGAGAAATGAAAACACCGAAACTGATTCTCAAACGTTCCTCGCAGCATTCTTCATTAACAGTCAAAATAGGGAAGCAGCCGAAATGCCTATCAATGGGATAATGAATCCATAAAAAGTGCTACATCCTTACAATGAAATTTTATTCGGCAACAAAAAGGAACAACTTAGTGATCCAGGCTACAACATGAGTGAATCCTGAAAACATGATATTGAGTGAAAGAAGCCAGACCCCAAATTGTACCACATGTATGATTCCGTTCACACAAAATGTCCAAAATAGGCAATGACTGTGCAACTCTGTGAATATACTAAAAACCACTGAATAAGATGCTTCCAATAGGTAAATTGTATGGTGTGTGATTAGCTCATGCAGGTACATTTTCAAAAAGCTGACACAATTGTGCCTAAGGCTAGACACCCGAAAGTTAACACCCCTTAATGAGACACAGCATCTCAATGAAAGAAACAAACAAAAGAAAACTGTTATTACAAGAGCATTATGCCCCTAAAAATGCATTATTTTGGGGGTGGCCCTTCCAAATACTGTTTGAAACAACTCAGAACTACTTTGAGTAATTTTTCTCCCCCAAATCTCAGAGTTCAAGAATTTTTCAAGAAAAAAATCTGATTTTAACTTTAAAATATAAATTACACATATATGAATATGTGGCACTTTTAAACATGAGGGAGGAGTATCACTAGGAAAACTGTCAACCCCACCATCACCACCAAAAAGCACTCATTTGGTTAGTTCTTTCCACTACGAAATAAACAAAAGAACTTGGGTTTTTAAGACCGAGCAATATTTACAAGACTTGAAGTCAATACAAAGAAAACACATTCATTAACTGCACATAAAACTCAAAAAAAAAAAAAAACAAAACAAAAAACAAAAAAACCAAAAATAAGCCCATGTATAAAATAAACAACTGATTTACAGAAAGACCACATCCCCAAAACCTAACAAAAGAGCTCCCAACATGTTCCCATTATTAACTGTCCATCTCAGTGTTCAACAATCCAACCAAGATGAAGCAATGTGATAACCTGAGCACAATTTCGCAATTGGCTAAAATCACCACTATAATAATGTGTTTCTATTTTCCGCAGGAAGAGAATCATGTCTACTCACAATTTACAATGAGTCAACCAGTGTGTAAAATATTTTACATAATGGGAAAATTTATTGTGCCCCCAAAGTTCAGTGTGTTCTCATTAAGTTACCAGAAATTACAGATGTGAAGATACTTCTGTTAACCAAAATCAAGAAAAGAAACTACTTTAGATCTGCACACATTTTCGGTTTGGTATATCTAATTCTTTTTATGCTACTGTATTTCAAATTACCCAGATTGATAAATTTGTAGTTTAAATACTGAATAAAGAGAATCTGCATGTTGACAACCTAGGTAATTTTAAACTGGTTTTGCCACTGCATCTCTTGCTACCAATATAGCTAAGCAAATGTCAAAACCTGGCAGAGACAGCTTCGGTTTTTGTAAACACCCCTACGGTGAAACGGTTTTTCCAAAATTATGATACCATCTAAAGTGTTAATGGAGCCTTCCCATGTGCCTCATTGTAAAGAAAAAACTTCTGTGGAAAATCTTATAGTGTTTGCATCCATTTAACATTTTCCCACATGTTACATTCTGTGTTTTTCTTAATAATCCCGGTGAAAGAAAATATTTAAGCGATTAAGACACATAAAGCTTTTCAATTATGACCTTTAAAAACAAAACCCACTCTTCTATAATACTCTAAAGGCCACACTTGGAAACTGGCGTGTTTATACACGCACTACAGATGCAAACATTTTCAACTCCATAATCCATCCACACACACTCTAAGAAATCAAACATTTCCAGTTCCATAAACATAATACATCTGTAACAAAGATGACACCACCAGGTTTGTTTTTGGTTTTTTCTGGGGGACAGAGCATGCGTGCAACCAAGCAGTGGGGAGGGACAGAGGGAGAGAGAAAATCCCAAGCAGGCTCCCTGCTCAGCGTGGAGCCCGATGTGGGGGCTCAATCCCACGACTCTGGGATCATGATTTAAACTAAAACCAAGAGTCAGAAGCTCAACTGACCGAGCCACCCAGGTACCCCTCCACCAGGTATTTTTTACATTATTAGTTGATCCCAAAGAAAGGGTAATTATAAAACACAAGAAGGAGTCTCTTGTAAATAAACCCTGTGAAATAAACTATTTGCAAAAACAAAAACAAAACAAAACAAAACCACAACTCTATGGGTGACACCACCTTGTCCTGCCACCATTACACTCACTCATAAAACTCCAGAACGTGTCTTGGAGGAATTTTTCACAATACAAACTCTATACTTAACTATCTTAAAATACATTACAAAAGACCATTCTCATAAGTCCTTTTGAAAACCATAATATCTCTTATAAATGCTGAAAGACTGAAAGCATGTCTCTAGTTCGGTGTCATGGCTCATTAAATCTTAAGTCAAGTACCTTGGACAAAAATAATTCTAAGTTGAAAGAACAATCTTTAATACACATGTTCAAACAAGAGTTAACACATTCTACATAATTTATCAAAGACCACAAAAAACTTTAGAAATAACACTGACATCTGCTCCAGGAACAAACCACTTCACCCTATATCCTTTTCGATGCTTGAAATATGCATGTTCAGACATATTTGAGTATTGGCTCATTTTTTTTTAATTTTTAAAAATTTTTTAAATTTATTTTTGAAGGGGAGAGAGAGAGAGAGAGAGAGAGAGAGAGAGCACGAGCAGGGGAGGGGCAGAGAGAGGGGGAGACACAGAATCCCAAGCAGGCTCCAGGCTCTGAGCTGTCAGCACAGAGCCCAATGCAGGGCTCGAATCCACAAACCATGATATCATGACCTGAGCCAAAGTTGGACGCTCAACCGACTGAGCCACTCAGGTGCCCCTTGGCTCCTCATTTTTTTTACAGTGTTTATTTATTTTTGAGACAGAGAGAGAGAGAGAGCGAGTGAGCATGCAAGCCAGGGAGGGGCAGAGAGGAGACACAGAATCCGAAGCAGGATCCAGGCTCCAAGCGGTCAGCACAGAGCACGATGCGGGGCTCAAACCCACAAACTGTGAGATCACGACCTGAGCTGAAGTCGGATGCTCAACCGACCGAGGCACCCAGGCACCCCTGGCCCCTCATTTTTTAATAAAACAGAGCTGGCTTTCCTGCAGTCTGGCAATTAAACATTTTTTTCAAAATGCAAGTACCATTTTAGAAAGTAGGCAGATTTTTTTTTAATTTTTTAATGTTTGTTTATTTTTGAGAGAGAGAGTGCAGGGGAGGAGCAGAGAGAGAGGGAGAGACAATCCCAAGCAGGCTCTGGCTGTCCACACAAAGCCTGATGTGGGGCTTGAACTCACAAACCGTGAGATCATGACCTGAGCTGAAGTCAGACGTTCAATTGACTGAGCCACCCAGGCGCCCCAGGTAGAACTTTTTTTTTATTTAAAGATTTCTATCTACATCAAAAATGTATCTTATAAATACTGAAATGAAATTACGCTATTTTAAATGTTGGGAAACATACATTAAACCCATCTAAAGTTGCAAACTCCAGATCCAGCCAAGAGGACTGCAGATAAGTCAGAACCAGGGCTGAGGACCTCAAACCTGCCCCTGGTGCAGCCTCGCCTCTGGGGTCCATTCCCACCCCGACCCCCAAGTGAAGGAGACAGAGGTCCGGAGGGTGCACACATCACTCTCTACTCCTTGAATCCCTGTGGCCGGGCTGAGGGAGCTCCATCCAGGAAGACGGGGCACAGCCGCTTCCTACACTCTCCCCGAGAGAGCGCCCTTCTGCCGGCGCCCCATGTAGCAGCCACAAAGCGGTCAGCAGACAGCACGCTGCTGGAAAGCAAACAAGGGTGACAGAAACACCCAGGGTCCCCAGCAGGGCCTTCGTGTGTGCTCAACATCCCACATTAGGGTGACCCCACACAGGACAGCAGAGCTGTTTTCTTCCTTTGCATTTTCAGCACACGACATAATGCCCGACATTCACTAACGCAGGTCCACAAACCTTTACCTGTGATTCTGAAACCCCCAAAGCTCTGAAAACATGCTAACTCACTGCGTGACACACCCTGATATGACGTGAGGCTATCTACAGTCTCTGCCCCACTTAGCACAGAGAGTCATGTACTTTGCCTCAAAAATCTGTTTGAGTACAAAATGCTATTTAGGATTTCCACAATATATGGTATAGTCATGGATTCCATTCTAAAATCTCAAAAATGCCAAACTCCAAAACAACTCTGAAACTAACAGCTGTGAAGGACTGCCGAATGACAAGAGGGCAAGCCTGGGCTGAAACGCTGACACGTGGGCCCCTCTCGTGGCCAGGAGAACACAGCACTCTGGATTAAAAGTCTGGATTTATACATGTGTTCATTCTACAAACTTTCTGAGTGTGCCGCCCCCTTCATTGGTTGCTGGACGCACTAGGCTGAAAACAAGACCAGAGTCCTCGCCTTCATGGAACCTGTGGACTGGAGGGGAAGACCAAGAAGTAATCAGTGAGTGTTCCCGCCACGCCCGCAAGCACACAGTGGTGCAGGTGTGAAGGCAAAGCTGGTGGCTGTGCAGAGCATGCTCAGGGAAGGCCTCCTGGCCCAGCGACCTGACGAAGCCAGGCTTTAGGAGTGGGGAGGTTGGCCCACAAGCCTGTGGGGGAACCCGGCAGCCAGGGGCAGGTGGCCGAGTCACACAAACAAACCAACAATTACAGATCAAGCGCCCCCAGGCCGCGGCCATGTCTTGGGACGACAACACACACTTGATCTTAGCCAAAAGGCTGAGAAGCGATAGGGGTCAACAACATAAGAGGGGCAGACCTGATTTCGCACATGCTCCTATCCCACGAAGTCACGGTGGAGTAATTCAAACTGTTCACAGCGCTCTCTACTAAAAAGGCCGAAGGACCTAAATGGCGGTGGGAGGTTATCTTACGAAAACTGTATAGAAAAAAAGCAGGCCACTGCGACAAACAGGAAAGAAGCCGAAGTATCATAAAAGGCCGGCTAACAGCACTACACTCAGCTCGCTCAAAGCACCCTGTCAGAATTACAAGATGTGCGGTGTGTTTGTTAAGTGTTTTGAGAAAAGAGGAAAAGGTATGCTAAAATATTCTTGGAGGGTGTTGCACTTCAGGGGCCCTGCCTTCTTCCACATCCTCTCCTCCAAAACAAGTGGAAAGGGGTGGGAACGAGGGCACTTTACCTATAGATGCCCCACGGCCTCCTGCGCCGGGCCGTCCCTGGTGCAGAATGCAGCGGCCTGCCAAGCAACAATTAAGATACACAAATGGAGGGATATTTGGAGCAGCTGCAAAATCTCTACTAAAGATAACAAAATGGGTAAGTGAATCTCAAACTCTTTAAGGTTAAATACTCACTTGGGTGAGACTTAACAACATAACGATAGAATACAATAATTAAGTGGCTTCTCAAACTCTTCCACCAAAACACCCCCAAAGGCACAGGAGAGAGAACCCCAAGGGTAAGCACTTTGAAGTCACTCAATTTATGCGAAGTCTTAGGTTTCATATTAAAAATTCATGCAAGTTTTACATTCAACTCCATTAACAAATCCTACAACTCCCCTTCCCACCTTGTCACTCTGTTTCTCGGGAAACTGAAGCAATCTGAAATCTCATCATCTCACTGTTGAACAGAAGGCCTGCCAGTCCACTCGGACCCTAGGAGAGGCCTACCCTCTGCCACTCCTGCCAGTGCACAGGGAACAGCAGTCTGTCCCCATCTCACCCCTCCCCCATCATTCTGTCCACATCAGGGCAAACTCCTTCAAGGGGTTGTCAATCCACACATCCCATGCTCCCCTGAAAATCTTCACCCACCACTCCGGCACAGCCTATTGACATGTCTCTTGCCAAAGTCCCCAAAGACCTGCGTGTTTCAATTCTCACTCAACCTGATGTTCAGGTAGTTTTTGTTTTTGTTTTTTTTAACTCCAAATACGCATTCCTAACCCAACCTCCTCTGTGATTTCCAAACTCATGTATCACAGTTACCAACTCCACATCTCCACTTGAGCACCCAAGAGGCATTTCAAACTTAACAGGCCTAACACCGAACGCTGGGCACCCTTGCTCTCTAATTCACAACCCCTGGCTCAGCAAATGGTACCACACCAGTGCTCAGGAGCATCACGAAGGCCGCCCCTTCCTCACACGCCCCACAGCCAATCCAACAGCAACAACGGTCTGTTTCATTTTCAAAATGTGTCCCAATCCAACTACCTCTCACCAAGCTCTAGCCACACTGGCCTCCTTGCTGCTCCCCAAACACAACACGCATATTCCCACATCAAGGTCTCGGTACTTCCTGACGCCTCTACCGAAAAACATTCTTCTCCCAGATCTGCACATGGCTCCCTCCCTTGCTTCTCTCGGTCCCTACTCAAATGTCATGTGCTGAGAAAGGCCTCCCTGACATCTCTATTAGGACAGTACTCCCACCACACCGCAGCCCAAAGGCCTGTTTCCTTGTCCTTCCCAACACAGCTCTTCAGCATTAATTGACATGGTTACTGGGTATGGATTATCCCTCTCCCCTATTACAATATAGGCTTCATGAGGGCTAGAACTTGGATTCTTTCACCACTGTGTTCCCAGCTCTTGAAACAGAACCTGACACAGCGGGAGGGAGGTTCAACCAGTTATTTGTTGAGTCTGTTTACAGCCTTGTTTTGAAACATTATTATTTTTAGTAAGGAAACATTCATTCATTTACTCAACTCTGTAACAGGCAAGTTTACATGCAGACTTAGAAATAGCAGACACATTTCCCACTCCTCATGAACTCTGTTCTGGCAGCACCACAGCACTGCATAAAATAGAGACCACTGGAAACAATCTCAGTGTCCAACAACAAAGAAGTGAATTGAGAAACTTAAAGCCAGGCTATTGAAAAATACTTCTGTCAGGGCACCTGGGTGGTTCAGTCGGTTAAGTGTCCAATTTGGGTTCAGGTCATGATGTCCCAGTTCATGGGTTCAAACCCCACGTTGGGTTCTGTGCTGACAGCTCAGAGCCTGGAGCCTGCTTCAGATTCTGTCTCTGTGTCTCTCTGCCCCTCCCCTGCTCACTCTCTCTCAAAAATAAATAAACATTAAAAAAAAACTTTTAATAAATAATACTTATGTTTAAGACAAATATAAGAATCACGTAATTTTATTTTATTATTTTTATAAATTTTTTTAATGTTTATTTTAGAGAGAGAGACAGAGTAAGTGGGGGGAAGGCAGAGAGAGAGGCAGACACAGAATCCAAAGCAGGCTCCACACTCTGAGCTGGCAGCACAGAGCCCAACGCGGGGCTTGAACTCACAAGCTATGAGATACCTGAGCCGAAGTCCGACGCTCGACCAACTGAGCCACCCAGGCACCCCTGTTACTTTTAATTTTTTAAATATTTATGTATTTTTGAGAGAGAGAGAGACAGAGTGGAGCGGGGGAGGGGCAGAGAGAGAGGGAGACACAGAATCCGAACCAGGCTCCAGGCTCTGACCTGTCAACAGAGGGCCTGACATGGGGCTTGAACTCACAAACCATGAGATCATGACCTGAGCTGAAGTTGGACTCTCAACCAACTAAGCCACCCAGGCTCCCTGAGAAAGACATAATTTTAAAGCTTCTAGTAGCCATATTAAAATGGTAAAAATAAATAGGTTAATTTATGTAATGTATATTATTTAACCCAATATAAAATCATTCACAAAATTATTAATTCATTAAAAATTATTAATGAGATATTCTGTGGTCTTTTTTTTTTCATACTAACTCTTCATAACCAGGTGTTAATTTATATTTACAGCACACATCAATCTGGACTGGCCACATTTCACATGCTCACCAGCCACATGTATGTATCATGGCTACTGTACTGAATAGCACAATTACAGACTAAGAAAATGGAAAATGTTCACGGTATAATAAAAGAAAATTGTATTTTGCAGAAACTGACAAACTGATCTTTAAATGCATAGGGGGTGCAATGGACTCAGAATAGACAAAACAATCTTGAAAAAGAAGAACAAATTTGGAGTATTCACAACTCCCAATTTCAAACTTCTTACCAACCTAAGTAATCAAGACAGTACTGACATAATGATAGACATACAGATAGACAGAAATCGAATTTAGAGTCCAAAAATAAACCCTTACATTTGCGGTCAATTAATCTTTGACAAGGGTACCAAGACCACTCAATGAGGAAAGAGTAGCCTTTTCAGCTAATGGACAACTAGATATCCACACACAAAAGAATAAAGCTAGACCACAACCCCAGACCATATACAAAGATTAACTCAAAATGAATCTCAGGCTGAAAGTACAAGCTGAAACTATTAAGAATCTTAGAAGAAAGTAGGTATATATCTTCATGACCTTCGATGAGGCAGTGGTTTCTTAGATATGACCCCAAAAGCAAAAGCAACAAAAGAAAAAATAGACAATGTGGATGTCACCAAAATTAAGAACTCTTTTCCATCAAAGGTGACCATCAGGAAAGTGAAAGGATAACCCAAAGAATGTGGAGAAAATTGAGAAAATACTTACAAGTCATATACTGATAAAGAAATTGTATCCAGAATATGTAAAAAACTCTTATAACTCAATAACAAAAAGACAACCTGATTTTAAAAATGGGCATAGGATACGAATACACATTTTTCCAAGGAAGATACCTAAATGGTCAATAAACACATGAAAGGATGCTTAACATCATTAGTCATTACAGAAATGCAAATCAAAACCACAATGAGAAACCACTAGGATGGCTAAAAGAAAATAAACGATGGACAGTAACCAGTGTTGGTGAAGATGTGAAGAAACTGGAACTCTCATACATTGCTGATGGAAATGTAAAATGTCTCAGCTGCTTTGACAGTCTGGCCGTAACTCAAAATATTAAATAAAGAGTTACCATATGACCAGCAATATATACAACAGATTAAAAAAAAAGTGGTTTATCCATACAATGGAATATTATTTCCCTATAAAAAGTAATCACTGATACATGCTACAACACGAATGAACCTTGAGAACATTATGCTATGTGAATGAAGTCAGCTGCAGAACACCACACGCTACATGATTCTACTTGTATGAATTTCCAGAAATGGCAAATCAATGGAAACAGAAAGTCGATTACTGACTGCCTAGGATTGGGAACAGGGAAGAATGGGAAGTGACAGCTAATGGGTACAAAGTTTTTTTTCTGGGATGATAAAATGTTCTAAAATTAGAAAGTGGTGATCACTGCAAAATTCTTTAATATACTAAAAATGACTGGACTGTACACTTTAAAATGGTGAATATTATGTCTGAATTAAATCTCAATAAAGTTACTATTTTAAAAAGCAAATTATAAAGCGGTATTATTTAAAATAAAGCTACCTTTATAGAAAAATATATACATGTGCCCCCAAAATGGCTTAGAAGAGCACGTACAGTGGTGATCTGAGAAGACAGGATCTTATTTCTATTTTTCATCTTTTTGATTTATTTTTTTTTTAATTTTTTTTTCAACGTTTTTATTTTTATTTTTGGGACAGAGAGAGACAGAGCATGAACGGGGGAGGGGCAGAGAGAGAGGGAGACACAGAATCGGAAACAGGCTCCAGGCTCTGAGCCATCAGCCCAGAGCCCGACGCGGGGCTTGAACTCACGGACCGCGAGATCGTGACCTGGCTGAAGTTGGACGCTCAACCGACTGCGCCACCCAGGCGCCCCTTTTTGATTTTTTTATAGGAGATGGTCACAAATTCCTAGACAAAAATAAGCTATTTTCAGGTGTCAGTCAATAATGCACTATACTTCCACCAATCTGTTCTCTTTTTTTTAAGTTTATTTATTTTGAGAGCAAAGGAGGGGCAGAGAGGGAGGGAGAGAGAGAATCCCAAGCAGCTCTGCACTAACAGCACAGAGCCCGATGCAGGGCTCGAGCTCAGGACCTGAGCCAAAATCAAGAGTCAGCCACTTAACCGACTGAGCCACCCAGGCGCCCCAAGCTTATTTTTTTTTTTCAGATTCCACATATAAGAGAAATGATAACGGTTTTCGTCTTTCTCTGACTTCTCATAGCATAACGCCCTCAAGGTCCATCCGTGTTGTTGCAAATGCCAAGATTCCATTCTTTTTTGTGGCTGAAGAAGATTCCACTGCGTGTGGAACTGCGGGATCATACAGCAGTTCTCATCATCTGGCGAGTCCATACATGATTTTCCATAGGGACTGTCCCAACTTACAACTCCGCCGATGGTGCGCAAGGGTTCTCTTCTCCACACCCTTGTCAACACTTATGATTTGTCTTTTTGAGATTAGCCACTCTATCAAGTGTGAGATGACATTTCATTGTGGTTTTGATTTGCATTTCCCTGACGATTAATGAGGTTGAGCATCTTTTCATATACCTGTTGGCCATTTGTATGTCTTTTTTGGAAAAAATGTCTATTCAGATCCTCTGCCCATTTTTAAATCAGATTGTTTGGGGGTTTTTTGGTTTTGGGGTTTTGGGGGTTTTTTTTGGTATTGCGTTGTAGGAGTTATTTATATATTTTGGCTGTTAGTCCCTTATCAGATACAGAACTGGCAAATATTTCTCCCATTCAGTAGGCTGCCTTTTCATTTTGTTGATGGTTGCTCTGTTGCCGTGCAGAAGCTTTTTAGTGTGATACAGTCCCACTTATTCACTTTTGCTTTTGGGGTCAGATTTAAAAACTCGTCACCAAGACCAATGTCAAGGAGCTTACTGCCTGTGTTTTCTTCTAGTTTTACGGTTTCAGGTCTTATGTTCAAGCCTTCAACATGTTTTCAGTTTTGCGTATGGCAGGAGATAGTGGTCCGGTTTTCCCAGCACCATTTACTGAAAAGATTGTCCTTTCCCCATAGTATATTCTTGGCTCCTTTGTGGTAAATTAACCAACCATATATACGCGTGGGTTTATTTCTGGGCTCACTCTTCTGTTTCACTGATTTGCGTATCTTTTTTTTTTTTTTTTTTTTTTTTGATGCTGATATCATACTGTTTCAGTTACTATGGCTTTGTAGTATAGTTTGAAATCAAGGAGCATACTGCCTCCAGCTTTGTTCTTTCTCAAGACCACTTTGGCTTTTCAGTTTTTTTGTAATTCCACACAAATTTTAGGATTATTTGTTCTAGTTCTTTGAAAAATGTCACTGGAATTTTGATAGGAAATGCACTGAATCTGCAGATTGCTTTGGGTAGTATAGACATTTTAACAATATTGATTCTTCCAATCTATAAGCATGGAATATTTTTCCATTTTTTTGTGGCTTCTTCAATTCTTCCATTAACGTCTTGTAGTTTTCAGTGTACAGGTCTTCCACCTTCTTGGTTAGACATTCCCCAGTATTTCATTCTTTTTTTTTTTTTTTTTTTGAGAAAGAGAGCATGAGTGGGAAGAGAGGGGCAGAGGGAGAGAGAGGGAGGGAGGGAGGAGGAAATAAGGGAGGGCGGGAGAGGGAAACAAGGGAGGGCAGGAGAGGGAGAGAGAGAGAGAGGGCGAGGGAGAGAGAAAGGGGGAGAGAATCTTAAGTAGGCTCCACACTCGGTACTGAGCCCGACGTGGGGCTTGATCCCACAATCCTGGGATCATGACTGGAGCTAAAATCAAAAGTCGTATGCTCAACCGATTGAGCCACTGAGGCACCCCATCATTCTTTTTTGATGCAACTGCAAATGGTATCATTTTCTTTATTTCTCTGATAGTTTGTTATTAGTGTCCAGAAACACAACTTTCTTATATTGATCTTGCATCCTGAAACTTTACTGAATTCATTTATTAGTTCTAATAGTTTTTTGCTGGAGTCCATAGGGTTTTCTATGTATATCGTGTCATCTGCAAGTAGTGAATTTTACTTCTTCCTTTCCAATCTGAATATCTTTTCTTTCTTTTTCTTGTCTAATTGTCCTGGCTCAGACTTACATATTATGTTCAATAAAAGAGGCAAGAGTTGGGAATGCAAGCTGGTGCAGCCACTCTGGAAAACAGTATGGAGGTTCCTCAAAAAACTAAAAAATAGAACTACCCTATGACCCGCAACTGCACTACTAGGCATTATCCACAGGATACAGGTGTGCTGTTTCGAAGGGGCACATGCACTCCCATGTTTATGGCAGCACTACCAACAATAGCCATATTGTTGGCTATATAAAGTATGGAAAGAGCCCAAATGTCCATCGATAAATGAATGGATAAAGAAAATGTGGTATATATATACAATGGAGTATTACTTGGCAATCAAAAAGAGTGAAACCTTGCCATTTGCAACTATATGGATGGAACTGCAGGGTATTATGCTAAGTGAAATGAGTCAGTCAGAGAAAAACAAAAGTCCTATGACTTCACTCATATGAGGACTTTAAGAGACAAAACCGATGAACATAAGGCAAGGGAAACAAAAATAATATAAAAACAGGGAGGGGGAACAAAACATCAGAGACTCATAAATATGGAGAACAAACTGAGGGTTACGGGAGGGGTTGTGGGAGGGGGATGGGCTAAATGGGTAAGGGGCACTAAGGAATCTACTTCTGAAATCATTGTTGCACTATATGTTAACTAATTTGGATGTAAATTTAAAAATAAAATAGAATAAAATAAAATAAAATAAGGCAAGAGTGAGTATACTTACCTTATTCCTTTGTATTTTTCTTCTTTGGTTTTGCCTATTAATACGATTTTCCTGTAACTGAAAAGAAGCATTCCTTTTTTTTTTAATGTGTATTTATTTTTGAGAGAGAGAAAGAGACAGAGTGTGAGCAGGGGAGGGGCAGAGAGAGAGGGAGACACAGGATCCGAAGCAGGCTCCGGGCTCTGAGCTGTCAGCACAGAGCCTGACGCAGGGCTTGAACTCACAAACCATGCAATCGTGAGCCAAAGTTGGACGCTCAACCGAATGAGCCACCCAGGTGCTCAGTTCCTATTTTTCTATTAAAATATATTCCTATTTTTTTAAATGCATAAAATTGTGGTCCAAAAAAGAGATGAATGATACACACCAAAATATCAACCGTGGTGAGGCAATGGGAAACACTTGCATTTTCTCTATCCTACCACGAACACATTGGCTTTTTCCTTAAAACAAATGAAGACACACACACACACACACACACACACACACACACACACACTCACACACACACACACACACACTCCCCTCCTTCCGGGACACTAAAATTCTGGCATGGGGGCAGTATGGTTCCTGGAAAGCTCCTCATGAGAGGGCAAATGTAAGCAGGTGCCGGTTGTGTGGGTGACTGTCCTCTGAAGTGAAGTCCACAGGGCCCCATATGTTCATTGCTAATACTGAGGGGGCCAATCTCCCACTGAAGGGAAAGGGAGCCACACAGCCCCACTAAGGGTGGTGGCTGTGCCCAGAGACCATGGTAACTCTCAGGGGCAAGGTGGAGAGGGAGACTCTGGATGGACAGGCCTGGGTGGGTGGGGTGGGGGTCACGTGGGACTCTGACCTCCCAGGACTGGTCAGGAGTCCTCAGGGATGACCCAGGTAAAGGACTCAGTTCGAAAAGGCAACCACTATTTAACTGGAACAGTACCCTCTTCACAATGTTGGTCCATCTGGGCAACTTTGGGTGAAGCCACGAATCAAATCAAGAGGTTTAGGGGCACCTAGGTGGCTCAGTCAACTGGTTAAGCATCTGACTTTGGCTCAGCTCATGATCTCACGGTCCATGAGTTCCAGCCCCGCACTGGGCTCTGTGCTGACAGCTCAGAGCCTGGAGCCTGCTTTGGATTCTGTGTCTCCCTCTCTCTCTGCCCTTCCCCTGCCTGTTATCTCTCTCTCTCTCTCTCTTTCTCTCTCTCAAAAATAAATGTTAAAAAAAAAAATCAAGAGGTTTGAATGAAGGCCTTCATCACCTTCGCACCCTGAGACTAGGGTTCTGACTTCTGCAAAAAATAGTCACGTGACGATGGTTCCCTGCTGGTGAGACTTTAGGATCAGCACAGCGCCCCTCATCTGCTCAGAAGAGAACCAAAACGGAGAGCAAGGAGGCTCTAGGGAGAACCACAGGAACACAGTAATTCAGCATCCCCCTCAACTATCAGGCCACACCTCACTCTACCACAAGGTACAAAGTGTATAACATACAGGACTCAATTCTCATGAAACGATCTAAGGGTGTACATACTGAAAAAAAGACTCAAAATGTTCATACTGGGGGCATAATGGAAAAGTTTATTTTCTTTATCTTCACGCATTTTCTCTGGGTATATACACTTATGAAGGTAGGATACTGTTACACAGCTTTCTCCTGGGAGATCCCCTTTTGGAAACAGGTTACTGTAAAGGTTCTTCTGTCTTCAGAGAGATTGTCACTGGGAATCCAGAATGTCTACTGGCTTCAGAGCATCTTTTCTACATTTTACCTCTCAAAGAACAACCACAACTAGCTGAACTGATTTTGATGTAGTATACAAACTTTAAATTCTCTGTGAAGAAATTTAACAGCTGAAATACAATTACTGACTTCAGCAAGAATTTTTCTACCTTTTTAGAGATTCTCTCAAGTTCCTCAATTTACAGGAGTATGAAGATTTCAAAAATGTTCTCCACTGCTGAGAAAATGTAAATAAATAAGCATGAGAAACGGTCAACCGATCTTCAGCCTTAAACTAGGAATCTGCACGACAAGCACCATAGAGCCAATGGCCTGGTAAGCAATACAATCACTTGTAAAGAATCAGTTTACAGTTCAAGAGAGCATATCTCAGAAAAAAATGGGATCTTTACCTCAATTTCTCACAACTAACTACTTATGACACTGACAGTCTCCCACTCAAAAATTTTTGATGGTTCATGTCTCACTTCAGAACTGTTGTTATTTAAGATGACCTGTGATGGTTTCCGCTCGGTCCCCCAGTCCCCACATACTCAGCCCACCTTAAGCCCTAAGCTCTCCCCAACCCATAGTAGGACTTTTGCACCCCCTCAGCCCCGTCTTTTCTGTCACCTTTGGCCCTTCCACGGCAACACCCCTACCCTCAACCTTGCCACCCTGAAAATCAAAATATTATTTTTATCCTATAAAATACCAGTTCAAATTTTAGTGGATTTTTGTGTGTTTGTTTTTTGTTTTTAGGGAGAGAACACATGCACGAGCTGGGGGATCGGGTGGGGGGATCCCAAGCAGGCTCCGTGCTCAGCGCAGAGCCTGACATGGAGCTGAATCACATGAACCTGGGATCGTGACCCGAGCCACCCAGGGACCCTTGAATTTTAGTTTTTGTGAAGTATTTCCTGACCCCTTAAGCCAAGAGTCAGCCAACCTTCTTCTGCAAAGGGCCAGATAATAAACATTTTAGGCTCCATGGGCCACTGATGGTCTGTGTTACATAAGTTTCTTCTTTGCTTATTTGTACAACCCTCTAAAAACATAAAAAATG
Organism: Puma concolor; assembly: GCF_028749965.1. NCBI lineage: Eukaryota > Metazoa > Chordata > Mammalia > Carnivora > Felidae > Puma > Puma concolor. The sequence continues at coordinate 3,717,926 of NC_141672.1, forward strand.
TCCTTAGACCAGTAGTGTGCCAACCTCTGCTTTAAAAACCATCACTCCCATGTTGTGATCTGAGGTCCCATTCTATGCTGCTTCTGCCTCTACTTCTGCCATGATTACTAACACTATTACTCTACTACACTCTCTGCACCATTCTGCCTTATCTAAGCTCATGTGTACCGTCTGTCTGCCCCTCCTCAGACTGCATGTTCTTTGAAGGCAAAAAAAAAAAAAAAAAAAAAATCTACTCTCTATGTCACCTACTATATACCACAACTACATGTAAAGCACTTCATCCATGAAGCTTTTAAACTGATTGCTTTTAAGTACAGTGTGTTAAACTTCAAATCACTTATTTAAACATTTTCCATCACAAGTAGCCAAACAACTTGTTTTTGGTAAAGCAGATTTCTGATGAGCTTCCTGAACACATGAAGACTGTCGGGAGTTAGACGGGTGAACCTCCTTGGTTTATGTTCCATCAGATGAACCTATCTTTTTAAAAAAAAAAATTTTAACGTTTATTTATTTTGAGAGAAAGAGTCAGCAGGAGAGGAGCAGAGAGAGAGGGAGAAAGAGGATCCCAAGCAGGCTCCGTGCTATCAGCACAGAGCCCAATGAGGGGCTCAAATTCACCAACCGTTGAGATCATGACCTGAGCTGAAATCAAGAGCCGGATATTTAACCGACTGCACCACCCAGGCGCCCCAGAAGAACTTTTCTAAGCCAAACTGAGGTTTCCCTTCAAAGACCTGTTCTCGTCCACACAGGTCTTTAAAATTCTATGCCATAAAAGACTGTACTATACAAAAATGAACTACTGGGACCTCATCAAAATAAAAAGCTTCTGCACAGCAAAGGAAACAATCAGCAAAACTAAAAGGCAACCAACAGAATGGGAGAAGATATTTGCAAATGATATATCAGATAAAGGGTTAGTATCCAAAATCTACAAAGAACTTATCAAACTCAACACCCAAAAAACAAATAATCCAGTGAAGAAATGGGCAGAAGACATGAATAGACACTTCTCCAAAAAGACATACAGACGGTCAACCGACACATGAAAAAATGCTCAACATCACTCATCATCAGGGAAATACAAATCAAAACCACCGTGAGATACCACCTCACACTTGTCAGAAGGGCTAACATTAACAACTCAGGCAACAACAGATGTCGGCGAGGATGCGGAGAAAGAGCATCTCTTCTGCATTGTTGGTGGGAAAGCAAGCTGGTGCAGCCACTCTGGAAAACAGCGTGAAGGTTTCTCAAAAAACTAAAAATAGAACCACCGTACACCCCAGCAATTGCACCACTAAGCATTTACCCACGGGATACAGGTGTGCTGTTTCGAAAGGACACATGCACCCTCATGTTTATAGCAGCAATATCAACAATAGCCAACATATGGAAAGAGCCCAAATGTCCATCGATGGATGAATGGCTAAAGAAGATGTGGTGTATGTATATATACAATGGCGTATTACTTGGCAAACAAAACGAATGAAATCTGGCCACGTGCAACTACGTGGATGGAACTGGAGGGTATTATGCTAAGTGAAATTAGTCAGAGAAAGACAAATATCATATGACTTCACTCATATGAGGACTTTAAGAGACAAAACCAATGAACATAAGGGAAGGGAAACAAAAATAATATATAAAAACAGGGAGGGAGACAAAACATTAGAGACTCATAAATATGGAGAACAAATTGAAGGTTACAAGAGGGGTTGTGGGAGGGGGATGGGCTAAATGGGTAAGGTGCACTAAGGAATCTACTTCTGAAATCATTGTTGCACTATATGCTAATTTGGATGTAAATTTTAAAAAATAAAAAATAAAATTAAAAATAAATAATAATAAAAAAAAAAATGTGTACCCTTGACAGGTAGCCTAGCAATTACTGTTCAGTCCACCTAATGATTATTGTAGTAGTCCTCTAAATAGTAAAATGTTCCTAATAAAAAATTACCTATTTAAAAAAAAAAAGATTCTACTGTAGAACATAAAAATAATTCTCACAGGCTATAAATTCAGTTTCCAGGAGATATGTAAGCTTAAAAAAACCCAATCTCATGAGCAAGCTCAAGACAATCAAAGTTGAGACTAGGACTCCAATTTTTCTAGAAACAACATTCAGCTGTTAAGATGTATTTTTCTCTCTTTAGGACAACGTATTTTCAGTATTTCCAGCTTATTACTTTTTTTTTCCAGCTTATTACTTCTTGTAACATGGCTCTATGTCTGGGATCCACCTGCCAGACAAATTCAGAAGTTTCTCTGTCACCAACAAATCATTTCAAATAACTTCTAAGACATTTCCTTCCCTTAGAGGCCATCTGGGAATCCCTCTTAACTCCTGATTAGTGTGAGCCTTCTTTCATATTCATTTTCTACTTGGAAACTTAAGAATTCTCCAGCATCAGCCTGTGGCACATAAGGGACAAGGACAAATGGACTCTTTGTGCCCACTTCCTAGATCCTGCTCATCCAAACAACTGGGCCAAGTAAATACACTACTATTCAATTATAAATACCTGGAGTATGCATTCTTCCGTATCTGACAAACTTTATTTCAGACCTGTCAAGGACCGGCAGAGCATAGAGGTACATTACCTTGACTTCCTTCCACACCGATTTGCATGCTGGAATAATTATGCCAAACTGTGGCACTAGTTTTCCATTTCCTTTTCTGTAATAACAAAGACCTACTAACCTACCACGCTTTGCTTTAAAAGCTAACTAATAAAACCAGTACATACGTGTCGGTCTGCGCTCTGTGAGAGCAGGGTGGAACAGACGCCAGCCCCAGGAATCAGAGAACTCCCAGGGGGCGTGGTCACTGCCCCCCTCACACACACCCTACTGCCTCCGCTCTTTTAATACTCCAAAAGGTGAGGAAAAAATAACTGACAGAAAAATCCCCTATGCAAAAACCCCAACTCTGCAGGAAGGAGGGTGGGTCCCTGTGAATCACCCACTCCTCCTCCTCTTGACATGCAGCCAGGTGAGTGATTTCTCAACCAAAGACGGCCAACATAAAAGGACACAGCACTGCATGGACACCTGAGGGCGCCTGCGGGAAACAAGGCAACAGGAATCGGCACTCGAGAGTGGAGGGGCAGGGAGGCAGAGGGAAGAACGCACAGGCAGGGCAGGCCCCAGTCCAGAGGAGAACGGACACTACCCGTGGGCAGGCAAGTTCTTCTGGGAAGAGGCCCACGGGAAGGCTACAGCGTCTGGAGCTCAGGCAGGAAGGGCAGCGCAGAGCCTTGCTGAGGAGGGATGCTGTATTTTCCGGGTGCAGTGGGAAGCCACTGAAGGGTTTTCAGTGAAGGGAGGGAGGTAACCTACATTTCTAAAAGGCTTCAGTGACAGCTATGCGGGGGGGGGGGGGGGGGGGGGAGTGACCTGGAGTGACCTGGGGCAAGTGGAGAGACCAGTCAGGGGCCACCAGCACCGGCAAGAGGCCCAGAGCTGGCTGGGGACCAGGGAGGCGTGGAAAAGCAGGATGCAGGATTGAGTGCCACAGACCGGAGGCATGGAGAGGGATCAAGGAATGCTCCCCAGTGATCTGGTTTAAGCAACTGAATGTGGGTAGAAAGGATCAAGAGTTCTTGGGGACAGGCTAGGTGACAATCATGTGAGAACAAGTAGCCTCAGTTGTGTCTGATCACTCCTGCTCGGGACTCGCGGACAGAATGCCTCCTCCTGCCAGGCCCTCCTAAGCAAGCTCCTCCAAGGCCAGCTACATCAAGGGCTCCGCTCTCGACTCACCCCCTTCCCACCCATCCTGCTCCGTTCTGGAACCAGCATATGCACTTCCCTGTCTGTCCTCCAGCCCTGCCTTACCATACAGGCTTCATGACAGCGGGAAGCTGCCTGCATGGTGTCCTGCTGTTTCCCTGGCACTTAGAACAGTGTCTCACACACACTGGGAACTCAGTCAACGGTTTTTAAGGAAATACATGGGGCTAAAGCCCCTGAACACATGAAGACTGCCTGGAGTTAGAGGGGTGAACCTCCTTGGTTTATGTTCGATTAGATGAACTTTCTTTTTTTTAAAAAAATTTTTTTAATGTTTATTTATTTTGAGAGAGAGAGCCAGCAGGAGAGGAGCAGAGAGAGAGGGAGAAAGAGGATCCCAAGCAGTTAAAGACAAGTCTGGGGAACCTGGGAACCACAACTGGAAAATTCTTTTATTTTTCTAATGGTACCTTCTCAAAAATTCCCATCCTGCCAACCAGTTTCAATGTAAACTGTGATATCTCACGAAGGGTTTATTGAAACGGACTGATGGACATTTGGGCTTCTGTCCAAGGCACTCTGACCTCCCAGTTCCCTCTGCTGACTTTAATACATACTTCCAGTAGAACCTCACTGTGTTAAAAAGATTTTTTTTTACTCCTTAAGATCTCATTCAATGACTAAAGATTGAATTTTTATAGAAAGTATCTCACCTTGCAAAAATATTAAATCTGAATAGTCATACATCCCCTGGAAATCAAGAAAAAAACACCTCTGAACGTCTACACCAAGTCTCACAACCTTAGCACTACTGACGATTTAGGCCAGATAATTCCATCATGGGGGGATGTCCTGGGCATTGTAGGACATTTACAGCATCCTGGCCTGCACTCACTAGATATCAGTAGCATTCCCCACCCACCTACCCCTCAGCAAGTTTCTGGGCATTGCCAAATGTCCCCTAGGAGACAAAATTGCCCCCCCCCCCATTGAGAACCATTATCCCAGAGACCACGTGGTCTTTTCCTATTATTAATGCAATCAAGGAAATGGATCAAATTCTAAAAATACTCACTTAAAAATAACTGGCCCAAATTACATCCTATAGTGAAACCGAAAGCAAAACAGGTACTTACACAGGCGCACAAACCATCCTGGTAGGGTTCTGAACCATGACATCAAGAAATGCTAACATTTCCTCTGGAGGGAATCTAGGTCTAAACGTGAGAATCTCTGGAAGGACTGCCTCACACCCCAGATGAGGGAACTTATTACCAAGCCTCTCCATTTCTACAGGATGAATGGAGATCCTGCGGGTAAAAAAATGCCTGCACTGACCAAAGCCCTTTAGGACACACACAAAAACACGGCCTTGTAGAGTTGTTCTTACGTGTGGAAGACTGGGTCGAACCACAAAAGTGGCTGAATGCACGCAGCTCCCTGGTACCTCCTCAGGTCTCCGTGCTCATCGGCCGGGGTAGAGGCCAACGGAAACCTTGGGCAGTTATGGCTTCAGGCCCCAAAACATCCTTGAGGAGGGCTTGTCCGTTGTCTGGGGGCTACTTGTCCCACCAAAGGGGCTTCAAGCACCACAGAATTCATGGACTAAGAGCAGCTACAGTCTCATGTGGGCATTCTCTTCCACCTATCACTGTTTTTATGCACATTGCTCTCAACAAAAATGTTAGTAAGTGTTACACGCTTGAAATCACTGGAAACATTTGTAGTATCAGATTTCCACATCAGTTGACCGCAGAGCTTTTGAGGTCGTACCTTTTTCCTACCCATCTCAGAACATTCACACGCAGGGTGCGCATCCAGTGAGTCTCTCGGCCTTCCAAATGCCCCGGATAGGACTGGTGATGATGGAATCCAGAGCAAAATTTTTGATAGTAAGATCAAAACTAGTTGCCAATTACCTAAATTATCTAAACCAAAAGGCACCAAATATACATGTGGAGCAAATACACCCTTAAGGGCCAAAAACAAAAAACAAAAAAACCTGAGGACGAGTAATTAAGGGATTAAAGGTGTGTCAATTTCAACAACGGATTCTGCTCTCTTCTTGTGCTTCTCAGAGGGCAGTGGCATACAAGGGCGCCATGAGAATAAGTGGCACATTTCCTTGTCCTGGAGGGCGAACTTTGATAGGTTTTTAGAGGTTTGTAACATTAGAACAATCTATATAACAAAATGTAAAATTCAGGCTAACTTCTGATAAAACAGATCACAAAAACCCTGTGTTCAGAACAGGCTGCTTCAGGGGCGCTTGGGTGGCTCAGCAGGTAAAGCACCCACCTCTTGATTTCCACTCAGGTCATGTCGCAGTTTGTGGGATCAAGCCCCGCGTTGGGCTCTGACAGCACAGAGCCCTCTTGGGATTCTCTCTCTCTCTACCCCTACTTGCTCGTGCGCTCTCTCAAAATAAATAAACTTAAAAAAAAAAGAAAAAGAAAAAAGAGCAGGCTGCCTCAGAATGCTGCACTTGTGAGTCACGTGTCCACTCTTCTGTCACTGGGGGCCTCGTGGTGGGAAGCCTGGGACCGCTGATGATTGTCATCCACTACTGAGCATCGAAACCAGCCCAATTATTTCCCTAACCCAGCTCCGTCATGGATCAAAGGAATCCTGAAGAATTTCAGAGAAACCAAGATTCTAAGTCTCCACAGTGAAAAATAAGTCAAGGAGGAGGGGGGAGCTGTTCATAAACGTACACAAGTAAACATGTCTCCAAATTTTTAGCCAAATTTTAAAGCCAACTTTATAGAGTTACCTACTCCAAATCAAGAATTATATCTGTGCATGTTTCTGTGGCACACACAGCAGTCATCAGACATTTAGAAACGTCAACAGAGAGGCTGAGAGAGACCAGAGACTGCCCAGAACCACAATGCTGTGAGAGAGCCCGAGCTACAGGGTCCATACCCTTAACCACCACACCACACTGCCCCCAGGACCACCCTCTCCCCGCACCAGGCTGCACTGGAGGGTGAAAAGTTGAGCACTAACATTCCAAGAGCCCATCATTCTAAATTTTTTATCTTTATTTTAGAGAGATCAAGCAGGGGACAGAGGCAGAGGGAGACAGAATCTCAAGCAGGCTCCACGTTCAAAACAGAGCCCAATGTGGGCTCAATCCCATGCCCCTGGAACCTGAGTGGAAATCAAGAGTCTGACGCTCACCCGACGGGAGTCACTCAAGCGCCCTGCAGAAACCTAACATTATCAGCATAAAGGTCCTTCATACCCACAAGAACCCCACGCCCTCGGGGCACCTGGTGGCTCAGTGGCTTGGCCTCCCAACTCTTGATCTTGGCTCAGATCATGATCTCACGGTTCGTGGGTTCGAGCCCCACGCCGGGCTCTGTGCTGACAGCTCAGAGCCTGCTTGGGATTCTCTCTCCCTCCCTCCCTCTGCCTTTCTCAAAATAAATAAATAGACTTAAAAAACAAAAAAGCCAGAATCCCACCATCTCTATAAAAGCTTGCCAGGGGGTCAGACCAGGCCTCTTGGCTTGAAATGTTATTAAATAGGTTCTTTTAGAAAACCTTCCACATTTTCTCTTTCTAGGACTAATTTCTAAGCTCTTGGTCAGCAGGGACCATGTCATATGCACACTGCCACTACCGTGACGTCCAGCCCAGATACATGCACAGGGTGGATGATGGATACTTACCTGCAGATTCAATTTACTTATGATTTATGGAAAATACTGGATTATTGGAAGAATAAAGTCTGGTATGCCAAATATAAAGGTGCTGGGAAAACAAAGGAACCAGATGGGGAGTATAAACACACAAATGGAGGCATTGCAAGGGAATTAATAGCTGCATTTGCTGGATGTCTGCTAACTGCCAGGAGTTTTACATACACCCTGACCTGTTAATATGGTATATGCTGACTCCCTCGAACTACCTATCGGCTGAATCTCCTCAGCTCCATAATCTCTTAATCCAAAACCAAAGCCAGATGTGTTCAGAATGTAGAGTTTTGAGGGTTTTAGGAAGGAAATGCTGTGTATGTATATCACGTACTACTCATGCTCCCGGTTAAGTCGGGAACAGCACCCATAAGAAAACACATCCATCAAGAGTCTGCAGTGAAATGCAGGAATATTCATACTAAGTAGGGCAGAGAGTACGCGTAGCATCACATCAGCGCGGCTCAGGTTTTGGCACCGAATGTATGACGAGACCACTCCATTTCAGAGGCGCCCTCTGGGGCTTCCCAGTCGCAGCTGGGAGCTGGGTGCCTGCATTACTGTCCTCATTTCATGAGCAGGGACCCGAGGCTCAGGAAGGTCAAGAAACTTGCTCAAGTTCACACAAGCCGAGGAGAGGCAGGCTTTGGAACCTTGCTTCTCTGGCCCGAAGCCTGCATGGGGCTTCAACGCACGTGCGCAAGCCCATCCCGAAACCCTGAAAAGTCTACCAGGGTGCAGACTGGGAAGCAGCAGGCCTGAGGGAGGGCCTGTGATCCTGCATTTCCGAGGCACGTGCAAAGGTGCCGCTGATGGAGTCGTCCTCTGTGGAAGAAGTGAGCTGCTTCCACTAAACCCCAGGCTCTCAGCCCTGGCTGACACTGGGTGTCAGCATCCCCTCGGGACTCTACAAAGATAACCATTAATCTGATTTCTGGGGTCTTAACTGGCTGAAATCATCTGAAGTTGGGTCTCCAGCTTCTGTGCTTCTCTCTAATAACTGTAATGTGCAGCCGGGATTCAGAACCGCTGACATGAAAGCATTAAGAGAAAAGAAATCAACGCTAAAGCAAGACTCGTGAGAAGGCAGCCCACAAGCCCCGTCAGGAGCTGCAGCGCAGTCCCCGTGCTCCGCCAGGGGGTCTGGGAGGCTTCCGCCAGTGACCAGGAACTGTGACTAAATGCCTTAGGGATGGAGTATCCCAGTCATCTCTGGCTCTGTGGGCATCCCCCTTCCCCACGAAACCACTGAAACCCGAGACTCACCACACCAAAGGCCAAGTCTTACCGGACGGCCACGCACCAGCGCGCAACAAGGAGGTGCCACTGCCTGCCAGCTTGACAGAAACAAATACTTACTAGAAGACTACGTGAAAAGAAGTTCTAACTTTTGTGCCATGGCTACACGACGGTATGAACTGATGAACTGAGTGGAATCTGCACACATCCATTAAGCTGTGGATTTTAAGTTATGCTCACTGAAGCCTCAGATCGAAAGGGACGTTACAGGTCAAGCAGCCTGCTCCTCCCACAGATGTCTGCCGGCCTCCACTGAACACACCCATCAAGAAGGACCAGGAACAGGGGCGCCTGGGTGGCTCAGTCAGTTAAGTATCTGACTTCGGCTCAGGTCATGATCTCATGGTTCGTGAGTTCAAGCTTCACACGGGGCTCTGTGCTGACAGCTCAGAGCCTGGAGCCTGCTTCCAATTCTGGGTCTCCCTCTCTCTCTGTCCCTCCCCCCACTCGCACTGTGCCTGTCCCTCTCAAAAATGAATAAACATTAAAAAAAAAAAAAAAAAGGAGGACCAGGAACAGGCCTTCCACAATGCAAATGTGCCCCCTAATGCCACCTGAACTCAAATTCTGCTTCCAAAATTCTAAGTCAGCCACCATCTGCCACTGCCACTATAGGGCCATTTCTGGTACGACACGAATGCGTTCCAGCCAGCAACACCCCGTCAGTTCTCTGGAGAGGCTAGTTTGGTAAAATCCCTCATGAAAACTGAACAAGAGTCCTATTCCAACTGGAGCATTAGCTTGCCGACTTACTCACTCATCCTGTAACCTGCACGTACACGCACCCCCCCACCCCCCACTTTGGGTTCTATTGCTTTGCAGGCCATACAGGGATTCTCGGGACTGCCATCACCTAGATTTCAATAGACCAGAGAGTAGTTGCCTGGAGCCTTGGGACCACAACCCCAAACCGAGAAGGGGCCGACCTTCACTGCCAAGGATCCAGAAAGCAGGGAATCAAACCAAAGAGGATTATTCTCAAGCCTTAAGATCTAACGGAATTTGCCTTGCTAAGTTGTGGAAGTGCTTTGGACCTGCCATCCGGTCCTTCTTTCCTAGTTCTCGCTTTTGGAGCAGGAACAGCTATCCTGTGCCTGCCCCCACCATTGTACTTTGGAAGTGGTTTCACAGGTTCACAGCTGAACAGGAATTTTGTCTCAAGGTGAATCATACCTCGAGTCTCACCCACATTTGATTTAGATGACATCTAGGTAAACCTTTGGACTTTAGAGGTTATAACTGGGACTAACAGACTTTTGGGCTGTTGAGATGGAATGCATATATTCTGCATGTTAGAAGGACATGAATTTGAGGGGTGGGGGGCAGAATACTACATACAGTCTGAATTATGCCCCCTCAAAATTCATATGGCAGAACTCTAACCCCTACTATGGTGGCATCTGGAGATGGGCCTATGGGAGGTAATTACGGGCTCTAATAAGAGACAGTAGAAGGGCGTCTGAGTGGCTCAGTTGGTTAAGCATCCGATTTCGGCTCAGGTCATGATCCCGCAGTTATGGAGTTCAAACCCCTCATCGGGCTCTGTGCTGACAGCTCAGAGCCCGGAGCCTGCTTCCGATTCTGGGTCTTCCTCTCTCTACCCCTCCCGTGCTCTCTCTCTCTCTCAAATATAAATAAATAAACACTAGAAGAGACAGAAGAGAGCATGCTTCCTGTCACCCTCTCCCCACCATGTGAGGACACAGTCAAATGGCAACCATCTGCAAGCCAGAAGAGAGCCCTCACCGGAAACTGAACTGGCCTGCACCTCATCTTGGGCTTTGAGCCTCCAGAACTCTGAGAGATAAATTCCTTTGTACCAGCCTGTGGTACTTTGTTATGACAGCCTGAGCTGGTTAATACATGCCTCTTTCATAAAGTATAATGTTCTAGATTGAAACGCACAGTCTGAATTTTTTGAGAACACAGAGAATGTCTCACTTAGTATCACGCACGCATATCTACCTAGCATGACTGGCATCCATGAAATCTCTATAAAAGTTTGCGGCACTAAACTGACTTTGGTCAGTGTTCATTTATATGTTGCTCTTCCTTATACATATACTTAACAAAAACGTGCAGAAAAATACCGACCACCTAAATACACGCTGAAACAGTCGATGTCTGATGGACATATCCTCTATCTTCTCTTTTCCAGGTTGAAAACTGCAAGTTCCTTTAACCTTAAATACCATCTTTTGTGTTTCTGGTGAATTTTTTAAAGCTGATTATTTTACCTTCACAACAGCCATGACACCATTATCCCTATCTGCCATGAAAGGAGATAGGGTTTCAAAGGTTGAACTTGCTCAGGGTCTCAAAGGCTGGTGGGGCCTAGCCTGCAGGCCCCTGACTCCTACGTAAATCTCTTCCCTCCACCGCAGGGAGGCCACCAGCTCTACCCAAACTTTCCAGCCTCTGGCTGCCAACAAGTACTCTTCCTGCCTTCTCCCATTCTATGTAATTTAGAAACTTTCACATTTGTAGTGTTACACTTAGAAGAACAGAATGTCAAAGTTTTAAGAGACTTTTACTATATGCAGAATTGGGACCTCTATGAAGAGGCCTCACAGACAACTGTTTCAGGTGAAATATATAAGTGACTAAAACCTGATGCAGTTCCCAAGAACCGTAAGACAAAAAGCGAGGGTAACTATCTTAATTCACCTTAACACAAAGAAATGCCTCGTTTACATGAACCAGGACAGGGGAGCCAGACAACATGAACAACTGTGTGAAATGCCGCTGTCCTGTCCCCATCCTCTCTGTCTCGCTTTCCACCCTCCCCAGTCCTCTAGTTTCATTACCCTTCTCCAGCCCCTATGCTGCTCACCCCCAGGCCACAGTCACCACATGTGGTGTAGAGAATCTTGGAGGTAATGGTGAATGAAAAAGGTAAAGCAGCAACCCCAAAGATTTGCAGAGAGTAATCATTCTTTCCTTGATGATATGCCAGAAGTCAGCACACTTACAGAGTTCATAAAAAGAACAGAATGAGGAATGGGCGTGCCCGCATGTGCGTGGCACACACGTGTGCGTGTGTGTGTGTGTATAAAACTTGACTGCTGTAGGGAGGGAGACAAAACATAAGAGACTCTTAAATATGGAGAGCAAACAGAGGGTTACTGGAGGGGTTGTGGGAGGGTGGATGGGCTAAATGGGTAAGGGGCAGGAAGGAATGTACTCCTGAAATCATCGTTGTACTATATGCTAATTAATTTGGATATAAATTTTTTAAAAATAAATTAAAAAAAAATTTGACCGCTGTAAAAGTGCTCAGGCCATCTAGACCACAGGCTCTTGACCTCAGGCATGACAGAAGGGGACTCAGGAACTCCCAGGACTCCCTGAAAATTCACGCACCTGTCACTCCTGTGTATCACCCATAAAGACGCTGACTCTCTTCATTCATGCCTACTTTGGACAGGAGGTAAGATGCCCAGCAGTGACGGGTGTTGAGGAACAAAGGCACAGTAAGCTTGGGAAGCTCACCTGGAAGCCAGCCTCCTGGCCAGGGGTACTGGAATCACAACCCTGTAGCAGGCGGGGCTCTGGGAGCTCCGGTGCGGGTGCGGGTGCGGGTGCAGGCAGCGGGCGCGTGGGGGAACACGACACGACTCACACAGCTCCTCCCTCTCCACCCTCATCAGCCCCCATACAGAGGCAGATTTCTTGTTTCATTATTTAAATTCACTCTCACTCTTCTATGACCTCATCACATTTACTTGCTCAAATAGTGTTGCAACAATCAGCTGAGAAAGGCTGAGAAAGCACAGTTTACAGAAAATGAGATTTCCATGTTACAACTAACGCATACACACCTCCTCACATGCTGTCAAATTATCCCACACTTTTCTACATAAACAGCCGTAACTTAATTCTAATAAGTCTCTAGGGGTTTTACTAGAATGATCTAGGGTGAACAACAGGAAATTTAGGATATGTAGGCTTACTAATATTTTCTCAATGAAGCTTTTTTTTAAGAACAGAGAGAGATATGGGGCACCTGGGTGGCTCAGTCAGTTGAGCATCTGATTTTGGCTCAGGTCATGATCTCGCAGTTCGTGAGTTCGAGCCCCGTGTCCGGCTCTGTGCTGACAGCTCAGAGCCTGGAGCTGCTTCAGATTCTGTCTCTCCCTCTCTCTCTGCCCCTCCCCCACTTATGCTCTATCTCTCTCTGTCTCTCAAAACTAAATAAACATTAAAAAATTAAAAAAAAAAAAAAGAACCGAGAGAGATATAAGCTTAAACTCCATAATACTCTTCAAAATGAAAGTGAATTTTCAAGTAATTTTTAAGACGAATGAATAGGAAGGGAAAATATATAGACCCAAAGTTGTACTTGAAAAACTGACAGATGATCAAGGATTCCTGCTGATTAAGTAAATAAAACATACTTTTTAAATGTTTGTGTGTATGGTTATTTTTTAATTTACTTGAGAGAGGGTGAGTGTGAGTGTGGGAGGGACAAAGAGAAAGAGGGAGAGAGAGAATTCCAAGCAGGCTCCACGCTATCAGCTTAGAGCCCAACGTGGGGCTCAAACCCACGAACCATGAGATCATGACCTGAGCTGAAGTCACGAGTTGGACACTTAACCAACTGAGCCACCCAGGTGCTCCAAACATATATTTTACTACATTTTATGAATTACCATTTTATGAATGGGTGTATTTCAAAATTTTATTCATGAATTCTTGGTTCAGAAGATAGAATGCATTTTCTCACAGAAAACAGGTAACACAGCAGTTGGGGTTTCCATTTTAGCCCACAAAAGCCTGTCTTATGAAGCATACACAACATACACTGTTGATAGCACTGGAATCAAACCACAACATGTGCAGTGGCTTAAAGATGGCCACAAACAGACACTCCTTTCAACAAGAGATAAGCAATGTGTCTCCTCTCCCTAAACCTGGGAGTACCTCGCAGGTTCTTTGATCAATAGAACATAGTAGGAATAACACGAACACTAATCTGTCAGCCTCTGCTTCCTCTCCTAAAAAACTCATTGTAGGAATCCTAGGCTGTCATGTAAGAAATCCGACCACCCTAGCAGAGAGGCCATCTGCAGAGGCCCTGACAGTACATGGAAAGGAAGAACCACTAAAAGCTAGGCCTTCCAACCATCCAGTCATGGGAGCATAGCCATGCTGGACCTCCACACCAGACGCCAGATAAACACCAGTGAGTGACCTTGGCTAATGCCACACAGAGCAGAAGAATCACCCAGCTGAACCCTGCCTGGTCAACCCACAGAACCATAAGATCTAATAACAGATTACTGCTGGTTTAGGTCACTAATACCTAGGGCAGTTTGTTATTCAACTATCATTATCTGGAACAATCTGTGGCTTTTTCACAAAGCGACAGGCACATCTCTCTCTTGTCCTGGCATCAGGAATAGTGTCCCCTCCTTCATTCTCCACTGGTAGACACAGAGTTATGGTGGTAGTATCAGCCAGGATTTTCCCAGTGATAAGCTATGACGGGCAGCCTTGTATTGTGGAGGTATGTGGCATGATCATCGTCATCCTGTCTGCCTGAAAACTCTCCTAAATTTTTCTTTTTTTTTAATTTTTTTTTTCAACGTTTATTTATTTTTGGGACAGAGAGAGACAGAGCATGAACGGGGGAGGGGCAGAGAGAGAGGGAGACACAGAATCGGAAACAGGCTCCAGGCTCTGAGCCATCAGCCCAGAGCCTGACGCGGGGCTCGAACTCCCGGACCGTGAGATCGTGACCTGGCTGAAGTCGGACGCTTAACCGACTGCGCCACCCAGGCGCCCCATCTCCTAAATTTTTCTATACATGGAAGAGAGGACAGGTTTCAAAATTCTGAAGAAGCCTGATGTCCAGTCAAAATGCAATTGGTAACCTGATACAAAAGCCAGACAAAGATACCACAAAAAAACTAAAAACCCATATCCCTTATGAATATAGATGTAAAAACCTCAACAAAATAGGAGCAAATCACATATAACAAGACATTAAGATGATTATACACCAGGACAAGGTGAGATTTATCCCAGGAAAGCAAAGGTAGTTCAACATGCAGAAATCTATTAATGTAAAACACCACACTCAGAATAAAGAGGGAAAAAACCCACATGATCCTACCAATAGAAACACAGAAAGCATCTGACAAAAATCAGCATCCTTTCATGATGCAATGCTCAGCCAACTATGAATTGAAGAGAATGTCCTTAAAATGAAAAGGGCATTTCTTTAAAACAAAAACAAAAACGAAATAAAACCCACACCTAACTTCATAATCGATGGTGAAAGATTGTATGTAAACGTTCCCCTGATACCAGGAACAAGATAAGGATGTCTGCTTTCACTACTGCTGTTCCACACTCTAGTAAAAGTGCTAGCCAGAGCAATTAGGCAAGAAAAAGGAAATAAAAGGATAAAAGGAAAGAAAAAGATAAACGATATTTGTACATGACATGATTCTATATATAGAAAATCTATATACATGGAAAACCCCCCTGGGGCACCTGAGTGGCTTGGTTAAGTGTCCGACTCCTGGTTTCGGCTCAGGTCATGATCTCACAGTTCTTGGGTTCCAGCCCCGCATCGGGTTCTGCACTGACAGCACACAGCCTGCTTGGGATTCACTGTCTCTGCCTGTCTGTCTCTCTCTCTCTGTCCCTCCCCTGCTTGCTCATTCTCTCTCTCTCACAATAAACAAACATTAAAAACACTTTTAAAAAAATCCCCAAAACTACTAGAAAAATAATAACCAAATTCAGCAAAGTCTGGGTATATGGTCACCACACGAAAATCAATTGTGTTTTTATACACTAGCAATGAAAAATCTTAAAATTAAGGAAACAATTCTGTGTACAATAACATCCAAAAGAACAAAATACCTGGGAATAAATTTAACCAAGGAGGTAGATTTATACATTAACACTACAAAATCTTGCTAAAAGAAATTAAAGATGTAAATAAGTAGAAAGACACCCACAGTCATGGATTCGAACACTTAGCAGTGTTACAATGGCAACTCCCCGAAACAGATTCAATGCAATCCCTATCAAAATTCCAACGACCTCTTTTTGCAGCGAGAGAAAAACTGATTCTCAAATTAACATGAAGCTGCAAGGGGTCTCAAGTAGCTAAAGCAATAATGAAAAAGAAAAATAAAATTGAAAGACTCATACTTCTCTTACTACTTCAAAACTTTCTACAAAGCTACAGTATTCAGAACAGTGTGCCACTGGCAAAAGGAAAGACATACAGACTGATAAAACAGAACTGAGAGTTGAAAAATAGATTCAAACATCTATGGCCAGCTGATTTCCAACAAAGGTACCAAGACCACCTAATGAGGAAAGAACAGTCTCTTCAACAAATGGTGCTGAGACAAGTGTATAACCACATACAAAAGAATGAAGTGGGACTCCCACGTCACTTCATATACAAATATTAACTCAAAATGGATGGCTTAAAGACCTAAATGTAAGAGTCAAAACTATATAACATAGGGGTAAATCCTCATGACCTCAGATTTGTCCATGGACTCTCATATTTGATACCAAAAGCACAAGCAACAGAAAGAAAAGAAATGGATCAACTGGAATTAACAATTAACAAAAGTAAGAATTTTTGTGCACCAAAGGACCTTATTAAGAATCTGAAAAAAAGACCTACAGAATGGGAGGAAATATTTGTCAACCACATATTTACTAAGGGTTTAATATTCAAAATACATAAAGAACTCCTGGGGCACCTGTGCGGCTCAGTTGGTTGAGCATCCGGCTCTTGATCTCCACTCAGGTCATGATCTTGTGATCTGTGAGATCAAGCCCCATGTCCAGCTCTGTGCTAACGGTGCAGCACCTGCCTGGGATTCTCTCTCACCCCGCCCCTCCCCCACTCACTCACTCACTCACTCACTCACTCACACACACATACACACACACTCTCTCTCTCTCTCAAAAATGAAACAGATTAAGTATATATGTATGTGCGTGTATGTGTACGTATATATATATATACATACACGTGTATACATATGTACGTACGTATGTGTATATATATACATATACATATACATAACCCTTACAATTCAACAACAAAAAGATAAACAATCCAATTAAAACATGAGCAAAGGGCTTAAGTGCACATCACTCCAAAAAAGATATAAATTAAAAGATGTTCAGTATCACTGGCCATTAAGGAAATACAAAACTACACTGAAGATACTACTTTATATCCACTAGACTAGCTTAGATAGATAAATGTTGCAATGATGTACAGAAATTGGAACCCTAGGACGTCTGTGGTGGGAATAAGTTAAACACAGAATTATTACCATATGACCTAGCAATTCCATTCCTAGGTATTTCACCCAAGAGAAATGAAAACACATGTCTACACAGAAACTTACACAAATTATTCATCATAGCCAAAAGAGGAAAACAATCCAAATGTCCATCGGTGGATGAATGGATAAATAACTTGTGATATATACACAGGATGGAATATTATTCAGCCATAAAAAGGAACAAAACACTTATACATGCTATAATTTAGATATACCTCAAAAACCAAGTGAAAGAAGCTAGACATTAAAGGTCACCTGTTGTATGACTCCTTTTATATGAAATGGCTAGAACAGGCAAATCCATAGAGACAGGAAGCAGATGAGAGGTTACCAGGGGTTGGGAGGAAGACAGAATAAGGAATGATCACTTAATGCATAAGGTTTTTCTATGGGATGATGAAAAAGGTTTGAAATTAGAGAGAGCTGGTGGTTGCACAGCATTGTGAATATGCTAAATACCACTGAAATGTACCTTCTAAAACGGTTAATTGTATGTTAATGTGAATTTTGCCTCAATAAAAGAAAATGTGGTTAGGCTACAGTATACTGATTCATCCATACAAACACCTGAGTACCTACCACACTCCAGGCTCTCTCCTAGTACACGGGTTAAGATGATGAACAAAACTTTTCTGTTACAAATTTAAAAAGCAAGGTAAGAGACTAGAGAGTGAGTGTGGCCTATTTTAATTAGGGTGTTCAGGGAAGACCTCCTGAAAGAAGTGACATTTGAACAGAGATGAGGACGAACTGAAGAAAATTATTCTGCTAAATAACAGAAAAAATAATCTACTGAAATTAAAACATAAATGTTAATTTATCAAAAATCATCACAGGCAAAAAAGTCCTTTTCTACAAATCATTTTACTCTTTATTATGAGTAATTTCTTTACGGTCCAGTAACACGCTGCTTCTACATTTACCTGCAGGGTAGTCTCCCAGGGCCAAGCCACACTCCCAAGACAGCCTGTCACTCCCCTTGCTAACAAGGCAGGTTTTCCCTTTAGGAAATCACTCAGGAAAGGAAAGAGGGAAAGGAATTAGCACTTATGATATGCTGGGTTCTCACATTCACTCACATTCTCACTTCTATTCCTCACAATTACCTTTCCATGGCTAAGAAAAATTAAGGTTCACAAAGGATAAGTAAGCTAAACGAAGGACCAGAATTCAAATCAGGCCTGATTTCAGACCCATACTCCTCCCATACATAAATGTCTCATTGTTACTGAGCGCATCTTAGGCCACACCGAAAATATGATGAAGTGACCCTGTCCTTGAGAAGTTTGTCATCTCAACAACAGAGACACATCCAAGATGTACCAGAACATTCCTCAACCTGAAGAAGGCACAACAGGCTCCAGGAACATGAGGCCCTTGCTATCCAATACCATGGCATGCACCCAAGAAGTCTAACTCATGTTAAGAACTAAGGAATCTACCCTGTGTCACTCCAGGAACCTGACCTTGTGGCCTTGGGGCCTAGATGTGTGCCAGTATTCACAACCCTTCCTGGAGCAGATACAGATAGATGTCCATGAAACAAGCCTCCCCCTCTCAACCCAGCCATCACTGACCCTTCCCAGTTCTGTGTTCAAAACTTTACAGTGGCTCTAGCAGAAGAGCCACTTAAAATCTTCTCCAAAAGAGTCAACAACATCATTTCCTCGCTAATTGTGGAGAAGGCTTCTTTGCCTTTAACTTATATTCCCGTAAGTAATCCGTAGTCATAATTAAATTCCAGATGAATGGGTAGAAATTTGACTGTGCTGGACTGCAAGCGTTATGCTCTCTACAGAGTGACCAGGCACCGGGGACTTGTTCACCACTAACAAGCTAATGCTTGTAAAACCTTCTAAAAACATAATGACTAAACACTATCATTATTACTTGACTACCCGTTTAAATGTAAATTAAGAGAGGGAAAGGGGAAAGAAAACACATTAGTAAATCAGGTTTGGGACTGCTACTCAGCAAGATGTAAGCAACATCTGAACCACAGGGGTAAAGAACATCTTAACTGAATTTGTTAAAGGATACTGAATGTAATGTTGCTGCTATAAGAAAATAACTCAAAACAGAAAGAAGAAATGGAGGGAATACCAGCTAGAAAAATGAGTCAATGAAGGCAAAACAGATGTTAGAAGGAAAGGCTACAGGAAAAACATATGCTGGAAAAATACATAATTTATTTAAAAAGTACTATTTACCAGCAAAACTAAAACGTTAGAATCTGAAAGCAAAACTAAAAAGTCTAGAATGTGAACAAAATCCAAAACAGGACTGTAACTCAGCTTAAACTGACCACGCGGCACAGTAATGAAAACAGGAACTCTGGAGTCCAACAGGCCTATCGCTCTTCACTGTTCTCATCTGTAAAATGGGAATTACTCTTACTCCAAGTTAGGCTGACACAGAGGTGGCACCCAAAGGCAGCCAGTGCCCTGCTCCCGATCACTCTCCCCGACACAGCCACAGGGAGCGCCTTCAGACTCTGACACGCAACTCCGCCAGCCACTGCCTCCCTTTGTCTTCTGCGAGCTTGCTGATGGTCGTCCTCCCTGGGAAACACCTCCTAACCCCGCAGTCCAAGTGACACGGCTTCCCCCCCCAGCCCCCAATCTCTCAGCACCTCCGTTCTACCCGCACAGGGCCTACCCAGTGGCTTTTCCGGCTCACCATCTTCCATAAGCTCCTCGAGGATGGTGATCAGACAGCAGTTTACTTGACTACTCAGATTTGACAGCTAGCACAGCTCCGGAGTAGGCTCTCAAAAATGTGTGCTGATCAAATAAGTCTCAATTATCCCAAGTCAGAATAGAGACCAAGCAGCTTCCCTGGGGGAAAATCCTGAAAAGTACAACATATAAGGAAAAAATCTGTACTCTGGGTGAATAGTCCATGCTTTGCCATTATCCAACTTGGGACAGTTATTCAGCCAAACATTCCGAGCCTTTCATATAAAAAAAGAGGGAATTCAACTAGAAAGTCTCTGTGGTCCCTACCACAGGCAAGGGCATATTATGTCTACATTCTAAGACTTGAACATTCTTACTCTACTACATCTTGATTCTCCATGTTAACATCGTAGAATGCTTTATTGTCCATTTCACTCTTAACAAGCACGTGATGTGCATGGTGCTTTCTGCCTCATTTTGCAGATGGGGAAAGCAATTCAGACAGAACCAATAGCCTGACCAAGTAGAGAGAGCAGGACTGGCATTCAGATATTTAAAGCTGGTGCCTTCCATCATCTGCACCCTCCTCAAGCTGGGGAATGGACAGCTCCAGGGACACATGGTAGAATGCCAAGGGAGCCCTCAGGGGTCCTAGGGAAGCCAAGGACAAACAAAATGCATCTTTTGGAGAATTAACTGTACTTAAAAATTTGGGAGACAAAGTGTGTTTATATTTCAAAAAAAATCAGACATATTACTGAGTACAATGTGAAATTTGTATTAAAACTTAAGATAAAGGGGCGCCTTGCTGGCTCAGTTGTAAAGCATGTGACTCTAGATCTCAGGATTGTGAGTTCAAGCCCCATGTTAGGTGTAGAAATTACTTAAGAAATAAAAAATAGGGGCGCCTGGGTGGCTCAGTCAGTTAAGCGTCCAACTCTTGGTTTTGGCTCAGGATCATGGGTTCGAGCCCCACATCAGGCTCTGCGCTGGGTGTGGAGCCTGCTTGGGATTCTCTCTCCCTCTCTCTCTGCTCCTCCCCTGTCCATGCTGTCTCTCTCTCTCAAAATAAGTAAAATAAACTTTAAAAAATAAAAAAAGCAAAAATAATAATAAATCATTTTTAGAATTTTTAAATAAAACTTACTGGGCCTTAGAGACTTGCAACATACTACACTAAAGCCATGCCATGCCCTTTCCCACACAGAAAAGCCATCTAAAACCAGAACACTTAATTTACCCTATAATAACATCTCAAACATCAGGCTATATTAATCCAAAAAGGATAGAATTTAATTTCTAGAATAAAGTTGTGACTTCGGGGCATTACTGGGCAGGGAAGGACAAGAACTAGTTGCCCTGTTCTTCCTTTCTAAGTCATTAAAAGCACCCAAGAAAGGTACCGTGTCAAAGGAAGTCTCCCGTCATACAAGCCTCTTAATGCCGTAGAACGGGGAGAAGACGGGGGTGGGCGCAGGGGCACAGCCAAGGGAGGCAGCTACAAGGCACACCGGACTGCAAGTCTATCAGCGAAACCACGTGGAATTGTGTGGGCCTCTGGGGTGGCTCTCCTCTCTCCCAAACTTGCAGTTCTGGACATGAACACTGACAGGAGAGGTCTAATGGGAACCTCATTACCTACAGTGTATGCAGGCCTCCTACTGGGCATTAACCTTCCAGAGTACAAAGCTGGTCTCTAGAAACCTTCACTACAATTCTCATGACTCCTGGAGACTCAGGTTTTACCACTCTGGTACTACTAGTGTCCTGAAAACTTTATTATCCCACTTGGTTAATTGATTTAGCTTTTATCTCCACTCAAAGAAACCAAGTTTCCAATAAACATGCTTTTGGGTTTTGCCATAGAATCAGTGTTTAAATTGGAAAGAAAATCAGAATATCAGAACAGCATGCCTGATATCTTTCTTGGTAGAATGGCCTCATAAAAAGTTACCCAATAACCTGCATTAAAAAATATATACGGGGTGCCTGGGTGGCTCAGTCGGTTGAGCATCGGACTCCCGATTTCGGCTCGGGTCGTGATCTCACAGCATATGAGATCAAACCCCGCACTGGGCTCTGCATTGACAGCACGGAGCCTGCTGGGGTTCTCTCCCCCATCCCCTCTGCCCCTTCCCACTCGCTTTCTTTCTCTCCCTCAAAATAAATAAGCATAAAAAAAAAAAAGCCTTTAAAAAATATACATGTATAAGGGCACCTGGGTAGCTCAGTCAGTTGAGTGTCCAACTTTGGTTCAGGTCATGATCTCATGGTTCATGAGTTCAAGCCCCACGCTGGGGGCTCGCTGCTGTCAGCGCAGAGTCCGCTTCAGATCCTCTGTCCCTCTCTCTGCCCCTCCCCCACCAGAAATAATTAATAAATTAATTAAATTTATAATAAATTTAATAAATTAAAAAATAAATTAAAAACATTAGAAAAAATATATATATACACACACAGTTAAAACCTGCATGCAGCAAGCCCTAGAAAAATGCAAATCATGAAATGAAATTATAGGACCCAATTTTTTATTTCTTGAGAATTAAAAAGATTTAGGTCATTTCAGCACAGATGACAGAGCAGTAGGTTGGGGGAGGGGGTCCTGAGGGAGGTGCTTTTTAACATTTCCACCCCTCCCCTCACCACCACTTCTTGAGCCTTTCTACCTACAGGGAGAAACAGTAGAGGCAGCAACGTGCTGCCACTCACCGCTCCATTCCCCAGTGCAGACCAGGCCCTTCGCAGTGTAGAACGCCGGTTCCCCGGGGTCACAAAGGGCCTGGTGAGAGCGGGAGGACAACGCTGGAAACACTACAACTGGAACCCCGCAGACCAGCGGCACCGTCAGCACTGTATCTACTGGAGGATGGCAAATTGTCAGATCTCCTGTTACCGAAACACAGCGGGGTATGGAGAAATCCCCTTCCTGCCATCCTCAGGGCCCTGCAAGAGGCCCAGAGACCTCGCTCATGCTGGGACTCAACACCCACCTCCCAGAAGCCTTCCCGGACTACACCCCCCCCCCCCCCCCCACAGCCGGCCAAGAGCTTCCCCTTTCCCGGATTTCCACCATACTCTCAGTCTTCCACACAATTCACTAACTCATTTTATGACTACTTGGTTTTATGACTACTTAGGTGGGTGTTCGCTCTCCAGCCGAGCGCCTGCTCCCTGAGGGCAGGGTGGTAAAATTCCACCTTTCCACACCCTTCCTGCCACCAGCTTCAGTCCAGGTGCTGTGGTGGTCCCATACCCTTGGTTTCTGCCATCTCCCTTCCCTGTGCACAGGGGCGGACTTCTGCAGCCCAGGCTCTTCAAGGCGGGTGCCGAATCTCACCCATCCTAGCTCTGTAACAAGAACATTACGGGAGCTCAAGGCACATTAACTGAACATTAGGTTAGATGAGAAAAAGATTCCCAACTCCCAGTTAATGATCCACTTATCTCGAGGAATACAGAATTCAGCAAGAGATTCCCACCTCATTTTTAGTTGTGAGAAACCAACAGTCACCTACGTTTTCAATCTCTCACTACCCGCCAGCCTCAGCCCAAGGTGTCTGCACAGGGAGGAAAAAAAAAATCCCATCCAAAAAAATTTTTACTGGTTAATGATTAAAAAAAAAAAACAAAAAACCTCACCTCCTCCTTCCTAGGTTGGTTAGTCCCCCCCCCCCAATCATCTAGAATAGTGTTGTGCAAAAAAACAATTTAGAAAAAGCTCCTTAAAATGAGAAAGACGTTTTGTATTTTTTAGTTAATAATGAATGATGGGTATCACACAAGCACACGTAGTTTTCTGACATTTTTCCTTTCTTTTTTTTTTTTTTAATGCTTATTTATTTGAGACAGAGAGAGACAGAGTATAAGCAGTGGATGGGGCCAAGAGAGAGGGAGACACAGAATCCCAGGCAGGCTCCAGGCTCTGAGCTGTCAGCACAGAGCTCGACACCGGGCTTAAACTCGTGAACCGCGAGATCATGACCTGAGCTGAAGTCGGACACTTAACCGACTGAGCCACCCAGGCGCCCCCGACATTTTTCCTTTATGTTTAAGACTACACTTTCTTCTATTTCTTTTAGCTCCTTTGGACCCAAAGCCTCCTGCTGTGATGCAAGTGGCACCCACCCCCATTCACCTCTCTACTGCCCTCCTGCCCCGGGGCATCTGGCCTCTCCCTGTGGTTGCACTCCTCCCACTCAGAATAAGCCTAAGCATCACCTCCACGGTCAGGCCTCAACTGCCTCTCTCTGGTCACCTTCCAGGTCCACTGGCCTCACTTCACTTCCTTCCTTCCCACTCTGTAGCTCTCTTCCCAGTTTGTCTCTGCAGGTGAAGTCAACATGATGATTCTCCCTCCATTCCCCCCAAACAGTGTTTCTTCCTCTATGAACACTCGTGAAGAAGCACACGAGGGGTCCAGATTCTATGGAATCAACACAGGAGGCCTTGGTCACAAGACGTCTCCTCTACCAAGTTAATAGTTCTTAAATTGACCAGTGCAAGGAAACTCAGCTATTGCATAATACTTGATAGTTAAGATCACTTGCTGTTTGGAGAGTCCTGCTATATGGAGATGAGAAAGTAGAGATGGGCAAATTTAACGCAATTTCCTTTGTTTGCTTGAGCCAGCTTAGACTTGCAACACCACGGTGACTGTTTTATCTTTCTGAAAGTGCAGCTTTAACATCACAGAGAAGGACTTTAAGAGAGCGATAAATCATTCTCCTCCTCCGTTCATTAGCACAGCTATCCTGACAGTACCCCAGAAAGGCCTCTCTCAGGTTTGCACAGTGAAAAAATAAAGGGATTTTAGCCAGGGTGTTTACAGAATCAAAATCCCAAACACAGGGGAAAACAGCAAGCAGCAGCCCACATGTTTCAGCAGAACGAAGGACTTTCTTCAAGGCACGAACAGGAGTAAGAATATTTTGACGGTATTAACAGAAGCGACTGACCGTGCTATTGCCTGTTTCCAGAGGAATGTCTTTACACCCTTCTCACTGAGTGAGGCCATCTTATTAAATCCAAAATGCATGGATAGAATCCAAACAAAATAACTGGTCATCTTTCCCCTCACAGAAAAATTCACATGAATGTCTTAAAAAAAAAAAAAAAAAAAAAAAAAAAAAAAGCTGGAATTCTCCCTGCCAGTTCTCTCTGCTTTCCTGGCTTCTGCATTGTGACAGCTGGAACAGATGGCGTCTGGGTGAGACACCTTAACGTCTTAAACCTCATGCGTGATAAGGGCCGATCTGAACCAGTGATGCTAGAGTCCCAGGTCTGTCAGGGTTTGTCATGAGCCCCTACTCACAGGGATTTCCAATCTTGTCCGCTATTTTCTGATTTTCCTACTAACAAGGCTTATCTTGCTTGGCCAAAGAATTCTTCGTCTATAGACTGATTCTAAATAATATAGTCACAACAGAGTAAAAAAAAAAGCAAATATCCCCTGGCGCTTGAAAAACGACTGGCTATGCACTATTTTGCCAGACATCCTACACATGATGCAGTCTTTTTAACAGGCCACGTTCAAAGATGTGAAAGACACGCGCAGATTTTAGCACCGACTGACGGTCCGCCTGGTCATTTCTTTCAATAAGAATTTTAGAGCCATATAGAAGGTTACAGAAAACGTTTCCAAACGCTTCACCAGTGTGCATTCACGACAAATGCCAGGGGAAAAAAAAAAAATTATGGCTCCTCCTCTGTTGTATGCTGTGAATGTAAATTAAGAAGCGGTAAGGTAACGCTCAACACAGCCTTTATGACTCCACAAAAATAAATGAACACACACACACACACACACACGCTCACACACCCCCATCTCCTTCTGAAATCTGATTCAGAGCTTCATAGGAAAAACGTGAAATAAAACTGTTTTCTTCAACGGAGCATTAGCTGAAGGGTTGTTAAATTTCAAAGCACGTCCACGACAGTTCATCCATTTCCCTTTTGTTTACAGGTTTGCAAATTAAGGGTAAAGAACATTCCACACAGAATTCTCTCTACAGGTCTCGATATTAAATAGATGTCCCCAAATGGGGTGACGGCGTGAAAACGTGGCAAAGCGTACGTGAGCGATAGCCTGGCGCCTCGAGATGAAATTTTAAATACCGTGGCAGGCATCCTTTTCATTTTTTGCACCTCTGGGAGCCCGGTCTGACCTTTACTATGAATCAAAGGTGGAATGTGTGCATTTTGCCCCGAACTGGATCCCAGTACCGCCTGCCTTCGAGGCCACTGCAGCTCCCCGATTATGAATCAGTCAGAGGTTCATCTGCAGAGGAATGACTCAGTATAAACTTTTAAATAAGGGCTTCAGAAGCCCCCCCACCCCCGGCCGGCAGCCCGGGGGGGGCGGGGGGACCCCTCGGTGGATGCAGACCCCCAGCCGGCGCGCCCCCCCCCCCGCCCCCGCCGCCAGAACACACGGCCTCGCGGGGGATGCCGGCTGTCCCCACCCCGCGGGGCTCGCGTCCCCGGGAGGCCTCGGCACCCCGTTTCCTGAAAAGCTGCGGGCACCCCGGCCCGCGGGCCCCGGGCCCGGCCTCGAGGACAAAGTTTTCCGAAGTTGAGGCGCTCGGGGGGCGGGCGGGCCCGGGCGGGGGCGGGGGCGAGGCGGCGCCGCACCGGGCACTCGCCGCCGGGCGCCGGGCCTGCTTCGCCCCGGCCCCGCTCCGGCCCCGGGCCCGCCGCCGCCGCCGCCGCCGCCGCCGCCCGCCGAGGACGCGGGAAGGGGCCGCCGGGGATGGAGCCTCCCGCCCGCCTGCCGCCAGCCACCCGCCGCCGTCGCCACCCCTTACCCCGCGGTCCGCCCCGCTCGGCCGGCTCAGGGGCGCCGGGCTCGTCCTCCGCCGCGGTCCGCAGCGTCCTGCTCCCCGGGCAGCCCCATGTCGGGGGGCGGGGAAGGGCCGGCGGCCGCCGCCGCCGCCGCCGCCGCCGCCGGCTGGAAAGTCCCTGCTGGGCTGCAACCCCGGCTCGCGCACGCGGCGGCCGCGCCGCGCCGCGCTCCCTCGCGCCCTCACGCACCCTCTCGCAGCACTTCCTCTCGCGCGCTGGAAATCCCCGCCGGCCGCCGGAGCGCGCCCCGGCGCGCGCCCGCCCCGCCCCCGCCGCCCGCGCGCGCGTGGGAGCGCAGGAGCCCGCGAGCGCCGCCGGCCCCACGCGCCCGCGGCCCGCGCGCCCCCGCTCCTCCCCCCCGCGCGCGCCCGCGACCCGTTGCTAAGGCCCGCCCGCCCCGCGCCCGCCCGCCGGCCTTAGCAACGGCGCCGCGGCGCGAGCCGGGGCGGCCCCCGATGCCCCCCGCGGCCGCCGGCGAGCCGCCCGCCCTCTCGCTCCGCGCGGCCCCCGCCCCCCGGCAGCCGCGCGCGCCCCCGCCGTCTCCCCCTCCCCTTTCCGGGTCAAGAAGCCACGCAGCCGCGTGTGGGCCCCAGAGGTGCAGGTTGTGTCGCTGCCAGGAGCGATGGCGTCACCCGGTTCACCCGCGCAGCCACGCTCGCGGACACTGCACCGCCGCTGGGGCACACTCGGTCTCACACTCACCCGCACGCTTGCCCACACGGGCTCACGGACCTGCATTCCTAAGCGCGGCCCCACTCATTCACACATGCTCGCCGCACACACGTTCACGGCCACGCGCACACTCACCTGGGCACTGGCACCCTCCCGTGCCCTCGCGCCACACACTCCTTCCCATACTAGCCGACACTCATGCTCCCGCACAGCCATGCACACGCACACACACACACACACACACACTCCTCTAGACACACGCGCAGGTGGGTGGGGCTGAAGGTGACTCAAGCCATCTGGGCCCCTGCTTTTTTCCCTTGAGAGCGGGATGTCTACGCATTTGTTTGGTTGGAGTTTCCTTTCCTTCCTCCCTGGGCTCCTCCCACACCCAGGAAGCTGCCTCTCAGTCAACTGCGAACAGGGTGGCCAGTTTGCCGCGAGTGCCCAGAGTTCTCGTGGCCTGCGTGCCCGGGGCAGAAGAGTCCACCGCGCACCCCGCTCCTCCCTGGATCTCCGGCCTCTGGCGTCTATGCAGCCTCCAGACCCGGGGCCACCCACTTATCCCGGGGCCTTGGCCCCGCCACCCCCGAAGTCATCGATGATTGCCCCAAAGGCCTCTGAGGTTGCACCCATCCTGGCTGGGCCTGTCTCTGGGAGGCCCTAGGCCAACTCTGCCCGTGTTTAGGAGGCAACAGAAAGGGGCTTTTCATTTTTCGCTTCTCAAGGAGGCTTATGAAGGTCCCCGGACCAGAGCTGAGACCAGTGTGACCAGCTTGAGCCAGTCTTCCTTCTTGTATTTCTCCAATGACTCATGTGAGTAGAGGCAGGAAGTCCAGCATCTCCTCCTGCAGCTTCCCCTGTGGAACGTTCCGGAACCCTGGACAGTGAGCCGTGGTTCTGGCTCCAGCAGCCCAACAGGTTTCTGTCCTCCAGCCACAGCAGTGGAGCCCTGCTACCCAGACTCGGGCTCCAGTGGCGCCCCCACTTGGGCCACAGAAGGTCACAGCTTTCTGAATTCAGACCAGAGAACCCGAGATGGCTGCTGTTCTCCCAAGCAAGCATGTCAGGGTGACCGGCTAGTGGCAGGCAGCCCTTGTGCACAGACCTCTGGGCTCTGTGCTGAACCCAGGTCACCAGATGGGCTCCCCTTTCCCTCACGGTGGGTTCCCCTCCAGAGCCTTGCGTGCCCTTTCCTGCCTGTTGCAACTTGTAGTGACTCTCACCTGAAAGGATCAGGTCCTGGCTGCTTCCCGTACCCCAGACTCCAGGGCCTCTGCATATTGGCCCACCGGCTCCCGGGTCCCCAGGCCCCCAGGCCCGCCCAGACCGCCGTCCTGGGACACTGGCCTCCAGGTGCTAGTTCCCACCTTCTGCCTCACACTATATTGCAAGGGCTCTTTTAAAGACTTTGCCAAAATAAGACTGCCAAAAATTCTCTAGGCTGGGCTATTTTTGGTTCTTTTAAAATAGGCAACAAGGTGGAAGTTTCAAAGATCCATCAGAGGGGTTTTCTGGGACTCCGTTTACTCTCTTCCCAAAGCAGCATCCAGCAACGTTGAGAATGAATAGATTCAGGTACACCCCAGGGTGGAGCCCTCTTCTGGTGAGACCTGCTCCTCTCCTCTCTCCCTCTTCCGCCTGTCCTTTCCCTTCTCCAACCTTCTGGCGGTTCTGGATGCCCTGCTTTAGACACTGCAGGGGGACAGCACAAATCATTTTGCCCCTAACAGGGCAACTGCTTTGGGGGTGGGTGTTCTGGCCTCTGCAGTTTCAGGCTGCTGGGCAGCAGTGATGGGCAGCAAGGAGAGCCAATCACAGGTCTCCTCTGCATTTCAAAGGCAGCCCTCTCTGTTCCCTATGGCAACGAGGAACAACAAGCTGACACCATTTCTGGACAAAGAAATTTCTCACAGGGATTTATGTAGCATTACATGTTCTGTTTGCTGTGTTTCTGGGAGAAGTGCACACATATTAGAGCAACGGCTCAGAAGCCAATCCTGTTTGTTTTCCAGAGGAAGGGGGAAAGTATGCATCATATAGTGTTAGGGGGCTTTTGGCCTGTGAATGGGGTCTCACAGGCCTTTCCCTGAATATGATGATCAGGCCCTCAAGTGACACCCACGCAAAGACCATCAGCTCCGCCCCCCACCCCGGCCCCGGGAGGGGGTCTTACTTGGGCTGCAATATGCTGGCAACTTCTCCCACTAAAATATTAAATATCACCTCAGGAGGGACCGTGACACACGGCAAAATAAAAAAAATAAAAGCAGTTCTTTCTACTAACTGACCAGACAAGTAGCTTCCAAACTTTTTGAATTTTACAGCACAAACCCAGTTGTGTATCATGTATGTGCAGGAATATACACGCACACATGACGACACCTAGCCTCAAACATGTGATGTACGCTGATATTTTCTATTCCATTCCATTTTTTTAAGTTTATTTTTTGAGAGAGAGAGAGAGAGAGAGCGGGGGAGAGAGAATCCCAAGCAGACTCTGTGCTGTCATCGCAAAGCCCAGCCCAGGGCTCAAACTCACCAACCGTGAGATCATGACCTGAGCCAAAACCGAGAGTCCGATGCTTAACCAGCTGAGCTGTCCAGGCGCCCACCCCCTCCCCCATTCTACTTTTTCGATACTGTTGTGACTCTCTCAACTCACTGTTGGTTTGTAACCTTAAGTCTGAAGACACTCTCTTAGACGGAACGAAGGGCTGAAGGGGCCCGCGGCTTTGGGGGCGGGCGGCCTGGCAAAGAGCACCCCTGGCAAAGCTCCGTGGTGAGTGTGCACTGTCGCAGCAGGGCTGGGGAGCCAAGGCCGCCACTCCCCCGTCCCGTCCAGGGGACCCTGGCGAAGAGCAGAGGGGCGCCAGCGGGGAGGCAGGCTGCCTGTGCCCCTCCCTGGACAGGGACGGTGGAAAGTGAAGACAAAGGAAATGGGACATGGGGAGACACCGGATGGCTAGGGTATACAGAGCCAGCAGGGGTCTTGTGCAAGAAATAGGAACAGGGAAGGGGGGAGATTTGGGGAACCGGCCACATCAAGTTTTAATCTTCTCTCATTTCTGTGGGCCACTCAGGTTGACGAAGGTGTCCTCATTTTAGGAAACCCCGTTTGAGGGTTTGCACGCGTGTGTGCACCATTCGCGGAATGTCTGGTACTTTATTTACCCCAGTCCTTCAGGACAGAATGAGCACCGGGCGAGGCCGGCCTCCCACAGGTGCCTCGACCGGAGCCCCACACCCACTTCGACCTTTAACACTTTCTGAAAAACAGATTCAATCTCACCAAGAAAAGGGTGGTTTTCACTGCAGATCTTGTGGGAGACGGGGAAGAGGGTTTGCATCAGTTACCACACAGCAGACTCATGAACCCCGCTGTGAAAATCCGGCCGCCCGCCTTCAAATCCCATTCAGAAGGTTCACCTCCTCTGTGTGATCACTGACCTTC
Source organism: Puma concolor (assembly GCF_028749965.1). Classification (NCBI taxonomy): domain Eukaryota; kingdom Metazoa; phylum Chordata; class Mammalia; order Carnivora; family Felidae; genus Puma; species Puma concolor. The sequence continues at coordinate 3,748,644 of NC_141672.1, forward strand.
TTTCCCAACCTGCAGGTCGGTCGTAACAGCGCCTTTCCTCCCCCTAAGCCCCCCCACCACCCCCACCAGGAATTCAACTCCAGCCTCAGCCCGCACACTCCACTCAGCAAGCAAGCCAGTGGCTGGTGGAGTCCTACCGCCAGCCCATCCTACCCCAGCAGACCCCATCCAAGTAGTCTATGCTCCTCCCTGCTCATTAGCAACGAGGAGGGAGGAGGTGATAAGGTTCAAATGAAGTCTCGGATTAATGAGACAAAATGTTTGAAAAGTACAAGAATCGTCCTAATTCATCAAAACTGCGAGGTGACATCTCACTATGAATAAAGGCAAATGTGGTGCCCTTCCCCATCTCTCAAGGCTGGTGGCAACGAGCCTGAGATGTCATATGATGCCAGATCAAAGCAACTTATTCCACTGTCCCCTTGTTCGTTAGTGCATTCAGTCAAGACCCGCCACCCTTCCAGCACAGAACCAATTAAATGCTTGCCCTTTGGAGCTCACCTTGTAGCAGGTGAAAACAGAAAATAAACCTCAAGCGAATCTATCACGAGAGCTGAGCAGCAAGCTAGAACAGAGGAGGGGAGGAGGGAGGCCTGGGGTGAATGGTCAAGGAAGGCGGGGGGCAAGGTGCCAGATAAGGTACCACTTGCATGTAGACCTAAAGGAAAAGAGGAGGGTACCATGTGGATATCCGTGGGAAAAGCATCCAGGAAGAGGGAATGGCGTGGGCGAAGGCCCTGAGGTCAGTAAGCATTCGGGAGGCCAGTGTGGGTGGAGCTAATGAGCAGGAGAGAGTCGCAGAAGATGAAGCTAAGGGTGGGAGATCAGGACTCCGGGAGCTAGCGACACAGGGCCCTGAGGGTCATCAACAGAACTTTGGTTTTACCTGAAGATGGGAGCCATTGTAATGTTTGACTGACAGCTTATATTCTATCCAAACTAACCAAACACCTGATCTGACTTCATTGTCATTCAGCCAATAAACACAGGCCAAGAACCAGGCAAATCTGAACAACAATCGACGCCGTCTTGTTACATAATGAATGAGGTCACAGCCAATGAAGCGTGGTGTGGGCCGGCAACTAGAAACACAAACCTCCTGGGTGTTAAAAAAGGAGGTGACTCCCTCTTGACCCAGTGACCCCACATCTGGGACTCTCCTCTCCAAAGATATAATACCAAATACTGGAAAACCATACCTCCTACCTTCAAAACTGAGCAAAGGGAATGACCATCACCCTTTATCTAATGGCCATGGTGGTGGTGTTCTAAATCCGCAGATGCTGGGGGCGCCTGCCGGGCTCGTGTGACTCTTGATTTCGACTCAAGTCATGACTTCACAGTTCGTGAGATCGAGCCCCGTGTCAGGCTCTGCGCTGACAGCACTGAACCTGTTTGGAATCCTCTCACCCTCTCTCTCTCCCCTCCCCAGTGCGTGCACGCTCCCTCTCTCTGATAACAAATAAATTTTAAAAATGTAAAAAAAATTTAAACCTAGCAGATGCTAACAGCCCCGAACTTGCTGTCAGATGGGGTGAGAACCCACAGCACGTGGACTGCAGGCCACGTAGCTCTGGCCACAGCACTGTCCCTGCACGGCAGCCTTCGCTCAGCTGCTCTCAGTGGTCTAGTCCCCAGGAAGAACCAAGGGGCCATGGTTGTCACACACACACACACACCCCCCCCCCCCCCCCCCCCCGTCTGAATGTTCCTGTCACTCACCTGCTCCACCCACACTGGCCTCCAGGGAGCCTCTGTGACCCAGGCCAACTAGCTCCTCAGAGCCTTTGCCTCCGCCCTTCTCTCTGCCCCGAAAACTCTCCCTACAGCTCTCTGTATGCCTCACTCTTTCGCTTCCTTCGGGTCATAGCCAGTTGGAGCAAATCCCAAATAAAACATGCATTTCCAGGACTTACCATTGTCCACCTCCAAATGGGCCCTTGGCCCAACACACGGCTTCACACCCAAGCGGGAAGGATGCCATGGGTCAGGCCCCCGGCTCGTCTTGCCAAAGGGCCCCCAAAATGTTGTGGGATGAGTTCCCTAGGAAAGGTGAACTGGCAAGGAATTCACTAGAGCAGGAGAATGCTAGACCAGGAATCGAAAAAGCAGAACTCAACTCATGACTGACTGTATAATCTTAGGAAGACACCTTGCCTCCCGGCCCTGGGTTTCCCCTTTTGCAGAGCGGAAATAAGACTGCCCGCCCTACCCTGAGGGGGCTGCGAAGGAGGACAGTGCCCGTGGGGCCACGTGGCTCACATGTCCCTGAGAGGGGCCACGATGCCCAGGGGAAGGACACAGGGTTGTTGTTCAAATGCTGCTGTCATTCCTAGAGATAAAGGCCCGGCCCAGCTCTCCTGGGCTAGGAGGGGTGGTTTTAATTTCAGATGTTCACGATCAACTGCGGTGGGTGAAAATCACATTTGCCCCAGTATTTTGGGGGGATGTTACCTAGTGTTTTCTTATTAACTTTCAGGGATACCTTGCCCATGCTGTGCTAAATTGACAGACAAACTTCATTATCCATTCACCAAAAAGCATTTTCTGCGGAATCGGTCCTCCGGCCCCCACTGCAGCTGTGAGAAGTGTCGAGGCCCCAGCACCTGGGAGGTGGTGTTTTTCAAACCGCAGCTGGCAATCCATTAATAGATCATCAAATCACTTGAGTGGGTGTGACCAGCATCTTTTTTTTTTTTAATGAAATAAAATACAATAGAAAATAGCAGGAGGCTTCATACCTAGGAAGGGTTGGTATTGTTTGTAAAACTTTTGTTTTAGTCCTGCGTGGGTGCCCACGAGTGTGTGTGTGTGTGTGTGTGTGTGTGTGTGTGTGTGTGTGCGCCCTCAGGTAAAATGTCTTTCTCACCGTGGGTCCTGCTGAAGAAGCCTGAAAAGCCGCTAAAGGAGACACAGCTCCAGTGTAACTTCTCCCTTTTCCTCATTTTGGCTGACACGTCTTCCTTGGGCGCCGTGGGAACTGCAGGTTCCGCCCACTTTGGGAGGAAATACCCAAGATCAGTAGAGTCTGAATTAACAAGGTTTGTTATATTCAAAGAAATAAATAACGATGGGGTTTAGTTTGCATTCCTCCTGCTCTTCCTGAACAGTCCGGAGCGGAGAACGCTGGGCCCTCATGTCACTGTCACCTTGTTGTCTGAAGGCTTTGGTCTGCAGGGTCAGCTCCTTCTCTCTCAATCTCTCTCAATCTCTCTCTCTCTCTCTCTCTGTCTCTCGCAGAAGTTCCTAGGCAGCCTTTAAAATATTTGGCTAAGTGAGGTGCCTGGGTGGCTCAGTCTGCTGAGTGTCCGGCTTCGGCTCAGGTCACGATCTCACAGTTCATGGGTTCGAGCCCCGCATCAGGCTCTGTGCTGACAGCTCAGAGCCTGGAACCTGCTTTGGATTCTGTGTCTCCCTCTCTCTCTGCCCCCCCACCCCGCTCACACTCTGTTCTTTCTGTCTCTCAAAAATGAATAAACCTTACAAAAAAATTAAAAAAATATTTGGCTAAGTGAATGAATGAATGAATGAATGAACCAGCAAACCATCTGCCCCAAGCCACATCTTTCCTGTCCGCTTCATGTACCTCCAGTTTCACCCTGTCACACTTCATCCACGAACGGCTCCCCACAGACGACTCTGGTCCGGGCCTGGGCTCAGAGCCAGTGGCAGCTCCAGAATGTCCACAAGGTTTATGATGTCATCATCTGTCAGGAGGAGAGTCCAAAGGACCTATCTGGAATCCTTATTGCCATAACACCATGATTCCCTTATTTAAGATGTGCTTGGAGGCAGATCTGGGGAGCTGTTGAAGGCTGGGTGTCTTAGCCCACCCCTTGACCTCGCCACTGTGTCCACTTCTGCATGGAAACAGAAAAACCCCAAGGTCTGGCATCTGCCTGCCCGAGGCCGATCAAGAATCTGCTCTAGAACACCACAGACTTCACTTCCCAGGGGCTCACCACCCTCACCAGCTCTGACTTGGTTCTTCCTGGCCAGTTCGCGTTTGGGGCAGTGTAAGGGACTTGTGTCTTGCTGTGCACCTGAAGCCTGGGAGCTAGGATTCATAAAGTCAACTACAACTAGGATTCCCACACCCTGGGGCATTTTAAGGCCTCCAGGGTAAGCTAAGGCCAATGTTGGGCGAGCTGGTAGGAAGGAATCCGGTGTGCCTGGGCTTTTGTGGAGCTGAGTCTATGAAACGGTTCTCGGGGAGGGCAGGTGGGGTGTGCAGTTTCCAGTCTGGAGGCCAAAAGGGATCTAATTAGCCCCGTAATTGCCAGGTCACTCCTGTTCGCTGTCCCAGGTAGTGAGCATTAAAAAACAGCAGATTCACAAATTCATGTTCTCATTACACCTCTAGCTAATCAATGTGAATTTCCGTGAGTGATTTGCAATGTAGATGATTTTTCATAACTACCACGTTTGAATTTCCCTCTACTATTTTTTCACATGGACACAAATAAGCTCATTCCACAGGAGGATCTCACAGGGCTGACACCTGAAATGACAGTCTCAGAGCTTCTCTAAGTACCTAATCACTGCTCTGTAATCAGCAGGCCACGTAAATAGCCCTGGTTCATCAGCCTAACTAGAGTTTGCTAAACACCAGCTGTATTGTACTTCCTAAAGCCAGGGGACACAGAACTGGCCTAACAAGCCTCGAGGACACGATTAAAGGGACCGAGGACTGGAGTGGACATCCACCCGGGCCTCTACGGACCCTGTGGCCCACGCCCAGGTGTCTTGGTGCGTTCCTGTGCCTCCCAGGTGGCACCCTTCCCCTCTTCTGGGGGCCTGGAGAGTCAGCTGGGCAGGGCTCTCGTACCCCATCCCTGCCATCCCCGGGACGTGGCCCAGGATGGCCCGGTGGAGGTGAGGCCCTGCCCGGGTGGCCATTCAAGCACTCAGGACGCCCCCGGGGTGGCTGACACAGGAAATGGCCTTTCCTCCCTTGCTGTTTCTTTTTGAGTGTGAGGCAAACTAAAAAATTTCCCCACAGATGGTAAAGGAACCGAAGTCGGACACTCTAACTTTGGTTTGGGGATTTTGCTTTTCATACGGGCACTTCATTCTGCAACTCCAAATGCAGAAACTGAGCTGTCGGCCCCGGAACAAGGCTCTTCGGAGCGGCTTCCAGGCCACCCCCTGGCCCTGGGCCTCCCTCGGACTCTGTCCTCTGTGGGGAAACAATTTGAATAGGCTGGGGCCTGTCTGAAGCTGCCTGGGGGACCACGCGGTGGGACTGGGACAATCCTTCCATGCTTCCATTCTGTTGGAGGGGAGGGAGGTGTCTTGATTCCAAAAAGAAAAAAAAGTTTAGAAAAGGATCAGGGAGAAGTTGCCCAGCTTGTCTAGAGCCTTGATTCCGTTTGTAAGGATAAATAAAGTTGATTTTGCCCCAGAATCAGTCAAAAATAACATCCACCTGTGTATCTTTGAAACAGTCCCTCCTTCCTACACTCACAATGTCCGCTGGACAGTCGAGGAATGGGATCCACTCCGAGTGTGCTCTGCTTTTAAGTCCCAAAGGGGCGGTGGTGGGCGCGATTTCTCCTTCCTCCTGCCCTCCCTCTGCTGGAGCTGCAGGCCTTCCTGGGACGGGCGCGAGGAGGGCAGCCACGAACTTGCTGAAATCGTTTTTCGGTGGTTTTTGCCCCCGGACCAGGGTCTGGCTACCACTGGGGCATCAAAAGACCTGAACCTAATAATGCGGTAGAATCTCTCCCATTGCCCAGAAAAACAAGACAGCCTAAACACGCTCCTGACACCTTTTGTAATTAGGCAACTTTTAGCTGAGCATCTTTTAGTTCTACCCATCAAAGTTTGGATCCTTTCCAAAACGCCGTGATTTCACCCAAGCCACTTCTTGCCACCCAGTATCCCTCCGTCACCCCCCACTCTTACCCGCCAGTCCCCATCACCATGCCCAGTCTCCTGGGGACAAAGTCCTCGCTCTCCCCACTACTCGACCTGTAGACCCGGCTGTGAAGCAAAGCCTGAAAAGTGGGCAGCCTTTGTGGGCTGGGAGTCAATGCCAACACCTCTAAACTACATCTAAATCCCAGCCCTCTGCCTCCAGGAACCACCTCTTTCCTAACTTCTCCCGGCTCTCTGGTCCTCGAAAACTCCAGCTCACCTCACAGAGCCACACTTCCAAGACTGGGGGCTTGCATCAAAAGGCCAGAGACGGTGACCATGGCCTGAGAGGAAGCCCAGGCAAAGTTTGGTTCCTTTGGAAATGGGCACGCTTCCAAGGTTTCCAACGGAGAAGAAAGAGTTTTAACCTGCGGCCACCGACCCTCCTCCTGGGCAACCACAAAGGCACCCACTGTTCTGGAAGTTTCTTTCCTGGATTCTCTAGTGGAAGGGAGGTTAGAGGGGCAGGAAGGCTTGCTGGAGAACAACGAAGATCTGTCTGGCTACAGACATGAGGGTCCCAGTATATAGGACCTTTCGCTAACATTCATGGATACCGCTGTGGGCCAGGCATCTTGAGAGGCTCCAGGAATGGAAAGAGAGTTGGGACTAACAGGGCAGACACACACACGCACATGCGTGAGCTTGCACGCACGGAGTTAACCTGTGCACAGGGTGAGAACAAGGACCAGCAATTCTGGACGGGAAGCCCCTCCCGGTTTGTGTCCCCCGCCATGACAGGGAGATGGACATTGTCTAAGATCCGTGTATAGTCACAGTTACTGCCCAACAAATTTGTTATCTCTCGAGGCTTCTGTGGGTCAGGAAGCCGGGAAAAGTCTAGATGGGCAGTCTAGTCTCTCCTCCAGGTGAGTCAGACGGTGCTCACGTTTGAACAGCATGGGGCTGAGCATCTCTCCACGTGGGCCGGTTTGGGCTTCTTACAACATGGCAGGTCAGTCAGCTGGAGGCTTTGAGATTGGGTTTCCAGTAAAATCTGCCGGGGAGGGAGGGAGGTTTGGGGGCAGGGAAGGGGAAAGAGCTGAGCAAGGGAGTGGGGGCCCAAGTGAACTCTAGCTCTCACTGGTGCCCAATGGGCTCAGAACCACAAATCACACCACAGCTGCCCCTGCCTTGAAGGAAGGGGGGCCAGCCATTTTCTGCCTTCGAACCAGTCAGCCACAGGCTATGAGCGCCACCCACCCCAGGCAGAGACAAAGAATATAAGCCGGGGTGTGTGGCTCCCATCCGCTGGAGCCTTTCTCCGGAGAAGGCCGCTGTGAGCTGTTAGCAGCCCACGCTCACAGCATTTGGAGAATGGGTACATAATCCCTGTGAAGGAGGTCTACGTGGGGCTCTGTGGTAGGCTGCAAAATGCCACAAATTCCCCCTATCTGCACCCATGCCCTTTTGCATGGGACTTTGTCACTCCTTCATCAAGAGGAGTCTATTCCCTGCTCCTAAGTCTGAGCTTGGCCATGTGATCTGCTTTGGCCAATGGGACATTAGCAAAAGGGATACATGCCAAGGTTTGAAAAGCACTGGCTCATTGGAGCTTATGCTCTCTTGTGGCACTTGGAACCCTGTGACCATGGAAACGAGCTCAAGCCAACCTCCAAAGGGGGCTCATGGAAGAGAACCGAGGCATTCCAGTTAACGGCCTTCATCTGCCAGAAACGTGCACCCAGCCATCCTTAACCATCCAGCCCCAGCAGAGACACGCGAGTGAGCCCAGGAGAGCCCAGTAGAACCACCCAGCTGAGCCCGGCCGAAATTGCCAACCCACAGAATCAAAGGCCAATAAATAATGACTATTTTAAGTAACTAGGTTTCCGAGTTGTTACACGACAAGGCTCTCTAATACAGGTACCAACAGAAATCTAGGTGTCCCAAAGGCCTGCAAACCCTCGATAACTACATGGATGGGAAAAAAGAGGGACTTTCTCCTGGTTCTGGACTTGGCCCTCTGACCCTCTGACCCTCTGACCCTCTGATATGCTATTCACACTGGTCTGCAGAGCCCTCAGTCAAGAGTATTCCCTAAACACCCGGTGTCCCCCGCCCCGTAAATGAGATCTCTGGGCCAATCAGAGGCTCTGGGGCTCCTGAGAATCCTGGAGGCAGTGGGAACCAGCCCTTGAAGAATTCCCAGAGCAGTGCCCCCTGCCCAAGCCCATGCGTTTCGTCCTTGGGGCTCTGACCTCTGGGGCCCCAAACTTTGGGTTTAGACAAAAGTCTAAAAGGGTCACTGGGTCACCTTTCCAGTTGTCACAGCCTCAAATTAGAGTCAGGGAACTATGTCAGCAGGTTTGGGAAATGCCAAGCTGCTCCTTGTAAAAACACTTTTTGGGTCTCTTGGATAAAGATTTCAATATTAAACATTAAGATTTTGCTATGATTAAATTCTCACTGGGCATGAAGAAAGAGCTATAACTCCATTCCAGTGTAGTATTTGAAGGGATTTAGTGCTTTTCTATTAATTTTTTTTTAAATGTCAAGGGTATATATCTTTCTTTGAGGACTCAGCCTATGGCAAATTTCAGATTTAAAGAGACCCAGCAATGGACATATGAGACCAAAAGGGGAGGTGAAAATCTACAATTCGAAAATTATGAAACTGCTAAGTTCTCAGCTAATTCAAAAATCATCTCAGCGGAAAATTTTGTATGCTTCCCACACATAATCAAAGAGATCTGGCTTGGAATTGCAAAATGAAATGAACCCTTGTAAGAGCTCACTTTCTGAATAAAATGATCAAGCTGAGATCAAAGGCATCAGTGAGTGATCAGGCCTCATTACAAAAAACCCAAATGAAGGGCCATGTTTACACTATTACAAGGAAACAGGCTGGACCCTCCTTTTCCCCTTCCCAGCCTGCCTCCCTCTCTCCTCAGCCCTCCCTCGAAGCCAAGAAAGCAAGCAGAAGCTACTGTCTCCAATTTTATGGAGCAATGAGATTTGTAGTAAATATTTATTAGCTGTTTAGTAAATACAATTAAATTTCTGGCTGAGTTTTACATGGCTATTTTATTCAAATTAGTTAAGGTTTACTTTCAAATCTAAGTGGATACCGTGGAGTAAAGCCATGTAGATGTTAAAGAGCAAATGACAAACCAGTGCTAATTACAGCAGGAAGGCAGGGTCGTCCTGTCTCTGAGGACCAAAGGGCCCGGCCAGGGAGCCAAAGCCGCAGCAGATGCCCACGTCCTGTGCCCTCTCTGCCCTCTGTGAATGGGCACCACCACCTCTGCCCAGTACAGTGTCAGAGAAACCTTGGCTCCCTCCCCAGGAAGCAAGCGGGCACACAGGTGCCCTGTCAGGGCTGGGCACATCCCCTCCAGCACCCGTGTCACTGAGATCCACCAGAGAAGGCCTCTGGCCAAGGTCCTACAGTCCCCAGACAGAACGGTCTGGACCACAACCTCCTCTCTCTCCAGTGCTCAGAACACTAACCCAACCACTCACCCCTGAAATATGTCTGTGTTGTCACCTCCTAAAAAAGACTTTCACCTGCAATTTCATTCCTTGGTATCTACTCTAGAGGAATGAAAACATCTGTCCATACAAAAGTTATTCATGAATATTCATAGCAGCATTAGTCATGATGGCCAAAATGTGGAAACAACCAATGCCCATCAGCCGATGAATGAATAAACACAATATGGTGTATCCATACAATGGAACAGTAATTGGCAATAAAAGGAACCAAGTAGTGATATACGCTACAGCGTGGATGAACCTTGAAATTATGTTAAGTGGAAGAAGCCAGACACAAAGGACCACATACTGTATGATCCCATTATGTAAAATGTCCCAAACAGGCAAATCCAGAGATAGAAAGTAGATTAGTGGTTATCTGGGGCTAGAGGGAGGGAAATAGGGGGTGACCACTACATGACAAGTGGTTTCTTTTTGGCGTAATGAACTTGTTCTAAAATCGATTGTGGTGATGGTTGCACAACCTTGCGAGTATACCAACAACCACTGAAATGTACAGTTCAAAAAGTGTGCTGTATGCAAATTATATTTAACTTTTAAAAAGGACTTTGGGTGGGTGTGGTGACCCTAAGCTCCTCCACCTACCAGCTGTGGGCCTTTAGGTGACCTCTCTCAGCCCCTGTCTTCCCGGTTCCCCAACTCGGGCCCTGGGGCGACGGCGGAGCCGGCGCCGGACTCTGGGGGCTGCTCAGGAGCCCCACTTGGGACAAGCGCATGCTCAGTCCCTGCAGTTCTTAGCCCTTCATTGGACCAGGCAAACCCTGCGTGCAACTCAGGGGTAGACTCTGATTGGCTAAGCCGATGACTCTCCTGGCCGATGATTGGCTTAGCACAGTGCATGTGACCCAGTCTGAGCCAATCAAATGTGACTGGCTGCCCGCCGAGGTCTCCTGGCTCGAAAGCCGCAGAGGTGTGGGTGATTTCCTTTTTCTGCTGATGGTTGGGTCTGCAGGTGGCTCCCAGAATCTTGTCAGTCACCTCACAACAATTTGGGGACACACCGGAGCATGGAAGGGTGAAAGTGTGAGAGGATGGCCTTTCAAGATGGCACTGAGGGGCAGCCCGGAGCTGCCGTCCTTGGGAAAGGACACCTGAGTTCCTTATCGGTTAAACCACTTCGATCACGTTGCTGTCACTTGCAGCTGAAAGCATCCTAGTGGCAGAGGGGGAGATGCACAGAACCCCAAGCTGTAATGACAAAGGGCAGGGGTCACTGGTACAGGCTGTCCACTGTCCGATTAGTCATGGCAGTAGGCTTGTTTTCCAAACGGGTTTTCTTTTCTTTCTTTTTTTTTTTTTTTTAAGTATTTATTTTTGAGAGAGAGAGGGAGAGAGAGAGCACGAGCAGGGGAGGGGCAGAGAGAGAGAGAGGGCGAGAGAATCCCAAGCAGGCTCCGCACTGTCAGCACATAGCGGAGGAGAGGCTCAAACTCGTGAACCAGGAGATAATGAGCTGAGCCGAAATTAAGAGTCCGAGGTTTAACCAACTGAGCCTCGCAGGCTCCCCCAGATAGGTTTCTAACTAACCACTAGCTCGCTTTCTTTTGGAAACATGCACTCTTCTGTCCAGCTGTTTGCTCGCAGGGAGCGGATTTCCTCTCCGTCTGTGATGGATACGTGTGCCGGGCTCGAGGATTTGTTGCTAGAAAAGAAAAAAGACACCTTGCTTGTGTGAGAACTTTGCCACTCACTTGACTTTTTCTTTTGTGTGCTTTATCCTTGACATGGAGCAAGACGGGATGTCAGAACCCGCCAACACCGTGACCCCCGGACTAAGTTCCTAAGGCTCCCCAAAGGAGGCGGCGGTTAAACTGCCTCTCAAGACAAGCTGGGGCTTTCCAGGCTCAAGAGGAGAGAAGGGGTCTTCAGGCACCGAGCCTGAGATGGGCTGAGGCAGGGAGACACCGGGATGTTGTGTGCTCAGGACCCAGAGGGGCAGCAGGGACCCTCAGCGTTTGTTGCTAGCCGTGGTGGGGAGCTCGGGAGCACATCTGAATCCTATCTGTGGTCGCCGAAGGAGGGGTGACAGGGTGCTCAGACCCCCTTCGGGAAGGGAAGTCCAGCCAGAGTGTTGACCAAGGCAGCCGTGGGCAGAGGGCGCAGCCGCTGTGACCAACCAGGTGTGAGGACAGTGATGCCAAGAGTCTGAGCAGAGGCCCGGACCCCAGCTGGCAGGTGGCAGGTTGGCCTTGATCTGAGGTGGGGCTTAGGCTGTGGCCTCAACAGGACTTGATGACCAACTGGATGTCAGAGGAAAGAGAAGGCGGAGTGGACGCGGGGCTTCTGGTGCTCCGGCTCAGGCACCTGGGACAGGAGGTGCGAGGGTCTGGGTGTGACGATCTCAGATGTGGAGAGAGAAGAAGGTCCGCCCGTGGGGCCCTCACCGGGCATTCCTTCCCGGCAGGTGGCATCACGGTGGTCAGAGGCCTGCTGAGTCAGGCCCTGAGCACCCCCAGTTTCCATGAGCCCAAGCGAGCGCCCCGGAGGAGGGAGGAGAGAATCCGGGGAGGGAAATAAGGTCCTAGTGATGAGCACAGTGGACATGTATGATGTTCGGGGTAGTAAAAATAACTTCAAACCCAACCTCCCCCCTGAGGTGCTAAAATCCCCCAGTTTTAGAGTGCAGTTAACTTTAGCAAGAGTGGGATTAAGCCAGCTTGATGGAAGACAGTTTCCAGGTCTTCCGAGGCAGCCTCGTGGAGTCCAGCAGCTGGTTCTACCCCTGCCTCAGTTTCCCCATTGTCAGTTGTCAGAATTGCTCCCTCCCACAGTTTCACCCCAGGAGCCACCCTCGCCCTTGAACTTGAGACCCCGGATGGGAAAATGAAGCCTCAGTCACATTTGAGCCACCACTCATGCCCCAAGTTCATGGTCCTGAAAACCCAGCCTTCTCTCCAAGCTTCCAGCAGAGATGTATAAAGATTTAATAGCTGAGGGCTGTAATGAGGACTTGGATTATTAAGATCTCATTTCTCTTTGAAAATATCTCATGAAGTATTCTCTTAAATAATTAAAACTAAATTCCACCTATCAAAATAAATGAAAAGGCGTGTTTGGCTCTGGGGTGTCCTCGAGTGACTTCTCAGGGCCACAAGCGCTTTTCTGCGTGTGCTCTGTCACTGGAGGAATTGGCTCACATATCCTGGACTTTCTAAACTCACCCTCTCCTCTCAGGACAGTGTTGTTCACGTTGACACTGGCTGAGTGACCAACCTTCCCAATATACCACCGTCCCGAAGATACGCAGACAGGCAAAAGAGTAAAAAAAAAAAAAAAAAAAAAAATGCTGACATCAGATGTTGGCACCAATTGGCCAGCCCCAAAATAAGGATTTATATATATTCCAAGAATGCAATTTTGTCTATACTTAGGAGATGAAAGTCAGCCTTGCTGGACGGTGAGCTCATCACCTCCCAGGACTCAGCCGGCGTCTGCCTGTGGGACCTCCCACCAGCCTCTCTGGGCACCAGGGGCCTCCAGCTGGGTGACTTGGTGGCTGTTGCTCCCTCGTGACAGGTGTTGGGCTGAGGCCATTGAGATGGGCAGCAGAGGGAAGGGAAGACAGGCTGAGCAAGCTGTACTGATTGGACCTTCTTTCTCCGCACAGCTGGGACACAGGTGTCTGTTCTCCCTGCTCCACGCACCCTCCGGGTCCGGTTCCGAACCTTCCTCCCCAGAGCCCCATTGACACGCCACCTAGGAAGGGCTCCTCCTAGAGGCCGTTGGGGCTGCACGCACCCGTTTCCTACTGGGTGCCAGGCTCTCTGCGAACCTCCCTGAGCCAGAGTCCCAGTGCCCCAAGCCAACAGTGCCCAGCTGAGTCCCATTCCAAAAACTGGGGCTGTCGCTGGCTCTGGGGCTGGGACCTCACAGCCCCTCCAAGGCTGCACGAGTCACTCTGATGTATCACTGATGTATCACCGCTCTAGAACACACGGTGGCTCCCAGGGACAACCAGAGGTCGGAACCCTGAGCAGAACTAAGCAGATAATTAAAGAACCATGACGGTGGGCGGGGGGCTGACTCAACCCCCGGGGGGGAGGGAATGTGACAGAGAATAAGACGTGGTCCCGACCCTTAAAGGGCTTCCCTTTAGTAGGGAAATGACTAACGTCCACAGTGTGGACATCCCAGCGTGTGGGGGCCTGGGGTCACCACAGGGGGCTCCCCAGAGGCGATGCCTGAGCCCGTCAACGGAGGGTGTCCCAGCAGAGGGCACAGCAGGAGCAGGGGCTGGAGGGGGCAAAGGCAGAGTGGAGGCCAGGGTGCTGAAGGCCCAGGAATCTGGGGTTTACCTGAGGGCCAAGGGGAGCCACAGAAGGGGGGCGACCTGGTCAGATATGCATTGCCGATGGAGGTGGCATAGACTGGGGTGATGGCCTGGGGACCGGGAAGGGGGGTAGCAAAACCAGATGATGCTCAGGATCGAGGCTTGGGCGGCCGGGTGGAGGACAGTGACACCGCTGAGATGGGGGACCCAGGAGGGGCTGAGGATTGGGAGAAGGGCCAGGCAGGAGCAGGTGCCAGGAACAGGTATGGAATTGGGTGTTGGTCCCCAGGCTGCCTTGACCTACAGTGCACACGTGGCCCAGGAAACAGGCAGTGGCCCACCAAACTCTCAGTTGCACCTCAAGAGAACATTCTGGTGACAAGCAGGCAGGCTAGTTCACCTGGGAAACAATCTAGGAGGTGTTTATTTGAGGGTATCATTTCTGCCTGTGGGTATCAGTAAAGTTATTTTCATGGTAAATTGGGGAGGAAACTCCATGAATGCTCTTTCCCCCCCTCCCCATGTTGGCTCTGGGTTAAAAAGAATTGCTCCCCAAGTCCTGGGCGCACACCCAGACCCTCACCCCTAATCCCCTCCCACCTGAGCCCATACCCCAGCCTCCAGACCTGTCCCCAGCTTCCAGACAGAAGGCCCTGGCACTCAGTTGTAGCCTTAGCTGGCCCTTCCCAGGATTCCAACCGTGACGGAGAAGGAGGAAGGGGGAGTGGCCAGGGGCCGGGAGGGGGCATGGGAGCCGATGCGGGGCCCCTGAAGGTAGGTCTTAAGAGAAGCCACTCGGAGCATCTTGAAAAGAAAGGGCGGTCTGTCAACCATGCTAATCATGAGAATGATAATCATGACAATATGGTAGCTCATGGCCACTGCGTGCTCCCCCCAGCACCCTGAGCCGACCCCCATCATCTCCCTTCATACTCCCCACCACCCTGCGAGGAGGCTCCATCATCTCTGAAGCCCAGAGAGGGGAATGGACTCACCGAGGGTCACACAGCGCCTGAGCGGTGCGGGTGGGGTCCGAGCGCCGCTGCGTGGACCTGGCCTCCCACGGCCCGGGGTGGGCCGCCCGTGAGCCGCTTCTAAGACAGGCACACAACTCAACGATACACACGGCATAAAACACAGACGCTTCCAGACAGACGGGTCTGCGTTCTCAAGCTCTGACACCCCCTCCTGGGGCCTCAGTGATTTGTTGTCAAGAGCCCCACCCTGAGCCCCGACACCTCAAGCCCTGGACTCCTCTCCCAGATCGGCCCTGGGGTGGCCGTCCTCACCCGTGCGGGCTTTGCCACGGTGGTGGCGTCATCCTCGTTCCTCGTCACCCGAGGCCCGGCCCTGGTCTTGGGGTCACTGAGCCCCCGGGCAGGAGGCCTCCTGCAGGGTCATTCTGGGGGCGGGGGGCGGTCCTGGAGCACACTGCCGTGGCTGAAAAGCAAAGGCTTTTGTTGGCGTTTAACTCTTGACATCGTCGTCACCTTCTTTTCCAAGGCCACGTGGTCTGAAGAACACACCCCGGCCAGGACCCACGGCCCAGGTCTGACCTGCTCTCTGGGTGTCCCTGGCCTGTACCCCGATATCTGCACAGCCATGGTGGACGGTGCTGGACGAGGCCAGGTCCTGTGCCAGACCCGTGCCAACCTCAAGGGTCAGCAAAGCCACGGGGCCAGCTCCCATCACAAAGCACCGGGGTTTGATCACCCCCAGGGGCAATCCCCGACCACCTGGAACAGGGGTCTGTGGGTGAATACTGAGCCTTTCCTCCCGAGCAGCCTCCCAAGGTGCACGCTAGATGATTTCTTAGGGTCCCCAGCAGATTGAGCCCCGGGGCTTTGCAGAGGTGACCAGCTCCAGCCCCCTGCCTGCCGCGGCTCTGTGTGGGTCCCTCCCTGCTTCCCCGGACCCTCTCCCGGACGAACTGCCTGCACCCAGGCCCTTGTTCTCCCTCTGCTTCCTGGGTACTTGCACGGACCCTCTGACCTCCCCGAGCCCTGACGTCCACGCCGGGAAAGAGGGATAGGGATAAGGGCACACGTCACCTCAGGAGGCTGGAGGTACCTGGGCTGGGCTCGTGGAGGCACCCGGCCAACGGAGGAGGGAACAAAATGCTCAGTCCCACTCTTATTCCTTGTGGATTCCTGCGGTATTATTATTTGTTGATTGTTGGTCTAATTCTTGTTGATTTGCTGATGATTATTTGTTGACTCTGGGCTTGCACAGCCACAAATATTCACATATCTCAAAGCACATTCCCTGCCGTTTCCTGGCTAATTCAAGCAAAACCCAGAATGTTCTGCCTGGGTGCTCAGTGTCTCGCTGTTGCCAGATAATGGACGGGGAGAGGCCCTGCCCCCACCTGCTCTGGGAAAACAGAATGATTAGCCAGAAAGACTTCACCGGGCGGCGGCAAGCATTGCGCACAGAGCCAGAGCGCAGCACCGGGGGGTGCCCTCCCCCCGCAGGCGCCACTGAGGCTTTGGGGACGGGCGCTGATGGACAGCCACACACCACAGTCATCCCCCTCCCCTGGGGTCCAGCCCCTGGGACTAGCGCCTGCAGGATGCTGCCTGGGCTGTCTAGATAAATCCCGAAATGCTAATGCATTAAGGTACATATGCAAAACAGGTGACATCAAGCTCTATTCCCAACACTTGCAGCTGGGCTGATGGCAACTGTGGCAGCTCGGGGACGCACACGGTTCATGCACGGGGCCTGGGGCTGGGCCTTGTCGACGCAGTGCGGCCCCTCAGTGCGGCCTGGTCCAGACACCCAGCTCTGGGGCGAACTCGCTCTGTCAGGGAGCTGGGGACACGGGGCGGATTTCTGCAGCAGGAGGACGACAGTCTGCAGGAAATGTCACAGATTCTCCTCCAGGTCTCGCAGGGACATGTGACAGCCGCAGTCCCGGCCATGCCAGCAGGGAGGGGAGGTCTCTAGGCCGAGAGAGGCTGGGACACCGTGTTTACCGCAGCCTTGGAGCCGAAGTCACTAAAAATAGCTGGGGCCTTGCCCCCTGAACCCACTCCGCCTGGCCACCCGGCAGGTGGTGGGACAGGAATAGGCAGCCAGACCCCAGCCTGCAGGCACAGGGAACCTCTATCTCACGGGGGAATGAGCCGGGCTGTGGGACCCTAGAGCCTCGAGCTGAGCGAGCTGAGCTGCAGAAGGGAATGGGGAAGGGCCGGATCCGGCCACCCTGGGGGACCCCAGTCCTGCTTGGGGCTGGAAAGCAGGCCCAGTATGGTGAAGGGGCAGGCCTCGCCATTTTGAAGGCCAACCACGGTCCCTGAAGCCCCAAAGCAGTACCCCGGACTTTGGAGCCACAGCGGGGGGTCCTGGCCCCTGCAGCGGCTCTGTGACCAGGGCGAGTCCCTTAACCAGCCTCCTCACCTGCAGTCCGAGCACTGTGAGTCTGACCTCACAGGATGACAGGAACGGGGACACCCAAGGAAGGGGTGGCCGGGCCTGGCACCCAGCTCGGGGGCAACAGAGGACCTGTACACTGCGGCCGATGCTTCAAGGGCATCGGAGAAGGTGGACGTGAGCCGGGCCACACAACAGGGCGGGTCTGGGCATGAGCATTTCAGTCCCGAGGCGCAGGGGGAACAGAGACAGGACCCGCTCCCAGCCCCCCAGGCACGCCCTGTGCCCCTGCCGGCTGATAAGAATAGGCCGCTGCCTGATGGGTTTTCAATCCAAACCTTCTCGGAAGTGACATGTTCTGAGGCTAAAAAGGTTCGGTCACCAAAATACGGCAGCCAGGGCGCCAGAGGTCTGAGTACAGGGCTGAGTCACACTCTTTGACATCGACCTCACGTTTTCAAAATATCACACCTCGTGACTATCCCCAGCACGGCCTGACGGGCACAGGGGTTTTGTGTCTGACTTCCTTTTTAACTATCAGGACGCGCAGCCCATTCCTGGGCCCGGGGTCAGCGCCCTGCGGCGTGGGAGCTGGGTGCACGCCGGCCTGAGCCACCCACATTGGCGGAAGGTACGGACCTGGGGGCAGGAGAATCCCCCTCGAGAGGCTGGGAAGAGGGCTCGCAAGACTAATTTGGGGTTTTGAGAGCGTGACCACGGCCCATTCCTGTCCTCAAGACTGCCTTTCTCCCTGCAGCGTCCAGCATCCCTGAAGCACCCTCCGTGAGCGCCGCAAACATACTGTTCGTGCTCAGGGGCCGCAGCAGGCAGCCTGGCGGACAGGAAGCTCCTTGTACGAGAAGCATGGTCCCCACGGCCCAGCCATCAGGGGTAGGCACTCCCTCCACGCCAGACCCTGGCTGGACGGTAGAGGAGAGGGGAGAGGAGCCGGCACCCACCTGCCCACAGTCACGTGTGGCCCAGCTCGGCTCCCATGGCACCGCGACAGAGGGCAGGGGCCTGAGCCGGGGCACCCTGGACTGGGCAGACCAGCCCCCCGCAGCCCCGCCGGCCTCTCTCTGCCCAGGTTTGGCAACGCTGGCCAAGCGAGCCACCCTTCCCCGCCTTGCCTGCCCGGTCGAAGGCCTCCTGAGCAGACAGCAGGCACCATGTGAGTTCTCTGCTGCTGTCATAAAGCGTCTGTTTGGGGCTGAGGGCTGAGAAGTGGGCAGACTCTCCTTCTTACGGGGACCCTCGGCTCCCGATCACTGTTGCCAACCCCCTGGTCGCTCCCTGCGTAGCGCGCAGGAAGCCCAAACCACGTGGCTGCGGTGGCCTCGCCAGCCTCACGGGACCCTGCCGTCTCCCTCTCTGTCTTCCCCAGATTTGCGCCTGGCCACTCCAGCGGCCTGGGGACATAGGCGGGATGGCAGGGGCAGGCCCTGGGCAGCCTCCAGGGTTTCTACCCCTCAGAACCTTCTGAGGAGCCACGGCCTCTCTGCACCCGCAGGACATCCTTCCAAGGTTGTGGGCGGGGGCGGTCTGATGCTCCCCAGGCTGACCGCTTCCCAGACGTCCAGGAGGGAAGTGAGGATCCCGTGTCCCGCCCATCACTTCCACTAAAGCCTCTGCCTCTGGGGACCGCACCCCACTTGTGAGGCGTTCCCTGCATGCCTAGGACACAGCAGCAGGCAGAAGGACCTCCAGGGACATGTAGAGCACAGTGGTCCACTGGAAAGGGGAGCCCAGGGCAGGGGATGGGGGGCGCAGCTTGAGCCTCACCAGTGGGGCTTCTCCTGGAGTCTGACGACTGTCACCCACACTAGGTGTCTCTTGGAAGTGGACAGGACTGAGGCTGGAACCTGCCTCCAGACTTCTGGGCAAAGCCAGAGGGCTCAGGAACCCCCCCCCCCCCCAATGGCTTTCCCCAGCCTGCCAGGAAGTCCTGAGAATAGTAATAACCCCAAAGTCACTGGGCCCCCCTCCCCACACCCCACATGCACACAGGCCCTCAATACCTCTGCAGTTGTTTCCAGTTGTTCCTGGAACCCAGGGTCCCGGGGGCTCACCCCCCCCCCCCCAGCCAGGCAGCTCCTCGGGGGCCTGTGTTAACTGTGTGGCCCTCCCTTCCCCCCCCCGGGAACCGCCCAAGAGTCAGCCCCAGGAATTGGGTGGGGACAGCCATCTCCCTCTGCAACCACGGAGGGCCCTGTGCTGTTCACTGTTGCCTGGGCAATGGGGAGGGCTCTTCCAGAGCCGGCTTCCCCCGCCCAGCCTCAAGCGTGTAGGGTGAAGCCCGCCAGCGCCTCCCCCAGACCCTGAGTCTCAGCTAGGCTTTCCCCCATGGTGACTGCAAGGACCCAGGCAGCCACCCTTGTTCAGGCTGTGATGCTCTCCCCTCCAACCTGCCCACCCCGACCCTGACCAGCCTTGGAGATGTAACCGGGTCCGCCCGTCCGGGTTGCACCCGCCCAGCCGGCGGGGGGCTCCTTTCTCCTGAGCCCCACAGTACTGACCGCTCCAGCGCTGGGGGACTCAATTACCTGGAGAGAAGCTGTCTGGACAGGTGTTCAGCAGCAGGGAGGGAGTCCGTAGACCCCCCAGATCACAAGCCCTGGGCTCACACCCTCGCCCGCATCACTTCCTTGCTGCAGAATTTGGGGCGAGTCCCGAAATTCTCCAAACCCGTCTCATCAGCCAGCGGGACAAACAGCCACTGCTGGGCGGGGTTGGGGGGCAATGGCACCACACGGGGGGGCTTCCGTGAGGTCCTCGCGGACTCAGAAATACAGGCAGGGGCAGGCCACGGGAAGAGCCAGGGACTGCGAGGGAGGTGGCAGTGTCTCCCGCTCCGGTGTCCAGCCTCAGTGGCAGGGGTGGGCGCAGCCCGCAGGGTCCGTGGCCCGAGCTGAGGCAGCGGTGTCCTCACGGCCCCATCACCATCGAAGGGCCGGCTGAGCAGGAAGACGGACCCTGTCCTCGGTCTCTAATAACGTGCTTCGCCTTAAAGTCGATGCTGGGTGATATCAGCAGAACCTCCAGCCTTCCTGGGCTCACCGTTTGCAAGGTGTAGCTATTCCCAGACTTTTCCTGGCAGCCTACCTGTGCCTTATGTATGTAAGCACGGAGCAGAGAGTTAGACCTTGCGTTTTTATCCAGTCCGACAATATTTACCTTTTAACCGGAGTGTTCATTCCATCTACGTGGACTCTTTCGCCATTTTGCTGTTTGTTTTGTCTCCTCTTGGTTGGCTCCCCGGCTCTTTTCCTGCCTTGTTTTGTGTTAATACAACACTTTTTAGTATTTTTTTTAAATGTTTATTTATTTTTGAGACAGAGAGAGACAGAGCATGAACAGAGGAGGGTCAGAGAGAGAGGGAGACACAGAATCTGAAACAGGCTCCGGGCTCCGAGCTATCAGCACAGAGCTCGATGAGGGGCTCGAACCCACGGACTGCAAGATCATGACCCGGGCTGAAGTCGGATGCTCAACCGACTGAGCCGCCCAGGCGCCCCAGTATTTTATAATTTTCCTATTGGATTTTCGGCAACACGTCTTTGCATATATTGTTTTTTCCAAAGGTTGCTCTAGAGATTAAAATATGCATTTTAATTTATCCCAATCTACACAGAATTAGTTTTGGATTACTTCAGGTAAAACTCAGCAGCAGCACATTTCCATCTAGCCCGCCCTTAGGGGTATCGTCCCCTATATCATGTCGATATTATAAACGTAGCAATACAGTGCTATTATCTTTGCTTTAAAAAATAATGTCTTTTAAAGACATTTTTACAAGTTTTTAAAGTTTTATTTTTATTTTTGAGAGAGCGAGCGAGCAGGTAGGCTCGGCACTATCAGCTCAGAGCCTGATGGGGGCTGGATGCCATGAGTCGTGAGATCATGACCTGAGCTGAAATCAGGAGTTGGATGCTAACTTAACCAACTGAGCCATCCAGGTGCCCCTTAAAGAAAATTTTATTTTAATGTTTATTTTTGAGACAGAGAGAGACAGAGTGTGAGCGGGGTAAGGGCAGAGACAGAGAGGAAGACACAGAATCCAAAGCAGGCTCCAGGGTCTGGGCTGTCAGCATAAAGCCCGACATGGGGCTGGAACTCACAAACCGCACGACCACGACCTGAGCTGAAGTCGGCCGCCCAACCGACTGAGCCACCCAGGTGCCCCCTGAAAGAAATGTTTAAAAAGCAGAAGTAAATACATAGCTCACGGTTATCAGTGCCTGGCCTCTCAGCCCCAAATGTGCCCTTCTCTGCCCTGCAGTGTGAACCTGGGGCTGGACCCTGTAAATATTCCTTTGGCCTGCCAGAGCGATGCTAGGCTTTGCCAATAGAGGGCTCTAGAGGGCCACCGCCAGGCCACGGCCAAGCCACGGTTTCTCTTCCTGTCCCCGGGCTTTTTGTCCACCTACAGCCAGCAGCTCGCAGGAGGCCCACTGGTGCTCTCTCTCTGGTGAGTTTTGTGGCCAACCAGTGGATCATTTGTGGTGAACCGGCTTCAGCCAGCTCCGCCTGTGGTGTTCCTGCCGAGCTGTGTGTCCCCCGGACCTCTGAATCTCAGCCTCGTGGGAGGCTTCTTCTTTTTCCTGAGCACTAGACGTGGCAGCTGTTTTCTGTGTTTGCGATTCCCTTAGTAGCGAAACTTCAATCCTTCAAGTTCTCTTTTGTCTGTTTTGGGAGTTAACCAGCTCTTATCAACTGCTAATTCTTTGTAAAAACTTCCCTGTTCAACTTATTCGAGTGGCTTCTGTCTTCTGGTGGGAACTGGAACAATCCATCTAGTCTCTTACTCCAAGTTTACCACT
The DNA here is from genome assembly GCF_028749965.1 of Puma concolor. Lineage (NCBI taxonomy): Eukaryota > Metazoa > Chordata > Mammalia > Carnivora > Felidae > Puma > Puma concolor. The sequence goes on from NC_141672.1 coordinate 3,770,526, forward strand.
GCCATTGGCATCCGTCCCTACCTGTTACTCTGAGATGCCATCTGGGGTTATTCCCTTTTCCCCTGAACACCTTCCTTTAGTGTTTCTTTGTTTTCAACATTTATTTACTTTTGAGAGAGACAGAAACAGAGTGCCAGCTGGGAAGGGGCAGAGAGAGAGAGTGGGAGACACAGAATCCGAAGCAGGCTCCGGGCTCCGAGCTGTCCGCACAGAGCCCGACGCGGGGCTCGAACTCATGAACCGCGAGATCATGACCCGAGCTGAGGTCGGAAGCTCAACCGACTGAGCCACCCACGTGCCCCTCCCTTCAGCATTTCTTATAGTGAAGACTTGCTTGGAATAAATTCCCTCAATGTTTGTTTATAGAAAACTCCCTTCCTTTGCCTTCATTTTGAAGGTTTTGCTGGCTAGAGGTCTTGTTTGCCGGTTCCCACAAAATTTGGGGTAATTTTTCTGTTTTGTCTTCAAATATGTTCCCTGTCCCTCTCTCCCTGTCCTCTCTCTCTGAGACGGTTGGATACATGTTGGCTACTTCATTGTCCCACAGACATCTGAGGCTCTGTTCATTTACCTTCTAATTTTTTATTCTCCACTTTTTGGATTGTTTAACTTTTATTTGTCTAGAAGTTCACCAATTCTTCTGCTATCTCTAATCTGCCAGTCAGACCATCGGAAAAAAAAACCCGTGAAATTTTCATTTCAGTTTTCATAGTGTTCAGCTCTAGAAATTCCTTTTTTGTTAAGTTTATTTATTTATTTGGGGAGAGAGAGAGAGGAAGTGTGTGATGTGTGTGTGTGAGAGAGAGAGTAGGGGAGGGACAGAGAGAGCAGGAGTGAGAGAATCCCAAGCAGGCTCCACACTTTCAGCACAGAGCCCGACACGAGGCTTGATCCCACAAACTGTGAGATCATGACCTGAGCCAAAACCAAGAGTTGGATGCTTAACTGATGGAGCCACCCAGGTGCTGCTAGAAATTCCATTTTTAATAGTTTTTAAAACTCTTCTGAGTTTGTTCACTCATTAAAACAATTATCCCTTAGTGATTGATACATATTTATATTTATATTTATATTTATATTTATATTTATAGATGTTTTGAACTTTTTCCTTGCCAAATCCAACATCTGACCCCACTTGGGGTCAATTCTATTGACTGTCTTTTTCCTGATCATGAATCATATCTTTCCGATTCTTTGCATGTCTATTAATTTTCGGTTGAAGATTGGACATTTTTTAAAACTAATTTCAAATAACCCAGTGAAGAAATGGGCAGAAAACATGAATAGACACTTCTCTAAAGAAGACATCCGGATGGCCAACAGGCACATGAAAAGATGCTCAACGTCGCTCCTCATCAGGGAAATACAAATCAAAACCACACTCAGATATCACCTCACGCCAGTCAGAGTGGCCAAAATGAACAAATCAGGAGACTATAGATGCTGGAGAGGATGTGGAGAAACGGGAACCCTCTTGCACCGTTGGTGGGAATGCAAACTGGTGCAGCCACTCTGGAAAACAGTGTGGAGGTTCCTCAAAAAATTAAAAATAGACCTACCCTATGACCCAGCAATAGCACTGCTAGGAATTTACCCAAGGGATACAGGAGTACTGATGCATAGGGGTACTTGTACCCCAATGTTTATAGCAGCATTCTCAACAATAGCCAAATTATGGAAAGAGCCTAAATTATGGAAAGAGCCATCAACTGATGAATGGATAAAAAAATTGTGGTTTATATACACAATGGAGTACTACATGGCAATGAGAAAGAATGAAATATGGCCCTTTGTAGCAACATGGATGGAACTGGAGAATGTGATGCTAAGTGAAATAAGCCATACGGAGAAAGACAGATACCATATGGTTTCACTCTTATGTGGATCCTGAGAAACTTAACAGAAACCCATGGGGGAGGGGAAGGAAAAAAAAAAAAAAGAGGTTAGAGTGGAAGAGAGCCAAAGCATAAGAGACTCTTAAAAACTGAGAACAAACTGAGGGTTGATGGGGGGTGGGAGGGAGGGGAGGGTGGGTGAGGGGTATTGAGGAGGGCACCTTTTGGGATGAGCACTGGGTGTTATATGGAAACCAAATTTGACAATAAACTTCATATATTGAAAAAAAAATAAAAATAAAACTAATATCTTTTTTTTTTTAAGTTTTTAATCTATTTTGAGAGAGAGAGAGAGAGAGAGAGAGCGCACATGAGTGGGTGAGGGGCAGTGACAGGGGGAGAAAGAATCCCAAACAGGCTCTGTGCTGCCAGCACAGAGCCCAACACGGGCTCAACTCCATAAACCTTGAGATCATGACCTGAGCCAAAATCAAAAGCTGGACGCCCAACCGATTGAGCCGGCGTCACCTTTTTTTTTTTTTTAAATGTTTATTCTTTAGAGAAAGAGTGATGAGCACCTGTGAGCGGGGGAGGGGCAGAAAGAGAGAAAGAGAGAGAGAATCCCAAGCAGGCTCCGCACTGTCAGTGCAGAGCCCTACTCGGGGCTTGATCTCATGAACTTGAGATCATGACCTGAGCTGAAATCAAGTGTCAGACACTCAACTGACTGAGCCACCCAGACACCCTGAAAATTGGACATTTGGGATAATACATTGTAGTGACTCTGGATTCTATTGTGTTCTTATCACGATCGTTACTGTTATTGTTCAAGAGGGCAGTTAATGTGCCTATATTCAAACTATAAGCATCCAATATCTCTGCTCATTGTCTTGAGCTGTTAGCTCCAGACTTTGCTACCCTGAGCCCTGGGGGACTCCCCTGTGCCTGAGTAGCAAGGATCTCAGCAAAGTATGTACTTAGGAGCTCGTTACCCCTACGGCTCCCTTGCTTCTGAGGATTCCCTCCTAAATTCACAACTTCTCTGCCAGCATCAGGTTATGTCCACTGGTTCCTTGAGGCAGTGAAGCTTCAGCTTTCTGTCTCCCAAGCTACACCTATTTGGGGAATGCACACAGTTAGAAAGCAGTAAACTCCCAAATCTCATCTAGCTGCCTTTCGAGATTCCTCTCTGTTTTTTCCGCTGATGGTCCTGGTGTCAGTAGCACGTGCATAGACTCGTGGTCGTGCCAGGGACGTGAGCACAGTCTATACTCAGACTTGGGGTCATCCGCCTGTGGTTGTCACTTCCAGAGGGCCCCGGAGGTTTTCTTCTAGCTCCGAACTCTGTTCTCGGCTACTTCAAGGTGACAGGCACGTGGTGGTCCACTGCTGTCTTCCTCTACTCCGGCAATCGGCACTGGGCGATGTCCTCAGGGAAAGAGAAATGTGAAATCTCAATTCTTATCTCTTTGGCTGCAATTTCTTGGGAAGACTACACCTCCAGTTTCTCTCTGCTTTTGGGTGTTGGCAGATCTTCTAAATAGTTGGCATGTGTTTGTTTCTCAGGATTTTGCTCAAGTTGTATCATTGCTAGAAGCAGATGGGACGGCACGTCCACTTCGCTCCGCCACGACTTACTGGACGTCATCAATCCCCGATGGCTTTTTTAAAATGCACATAAAATCTGCCATCTGAGTGATTTTTAAGTGTCCAGCTCAGAGGTACGTTCCCATTATTTGCACCACATCACCACCAACAATCTCCAGAACTCATTTCATCTTGCAAAACTGAAATATCGTATCCGTGAAACAGGAACTCCCCATTCCCTCCCCCCTCCCCCCACCCCCAGCACCAGACAGCTGCCACCCTTTCTGTCTCTGCGAATATGACTACTCTAGGGACCTCATGTAAGTGGAATCATATAGTATTTGTCTTTCTGTGACTACATTATTTCGCTTAGCGTGATGTCTTTGCTATAGACTGAGCGTTGATGTCTCCCCAAATTCTTAGTTTGAAACTCAGCACCCAGTGTGATGGTATCGGAGGTGGGACCTTCGGGAGGCAATTAGTTTATGAAGGTGCAGCCCTTGTAAATGAAATCAGCACTCATAAAAGACACCCCAGAGGGCTCCCTTGCCTCTTCCACCATGTGGGGACACGGCGAAAAGACAGCCATGTAGCAATCAGAAGCAGAGCTTCCCCAGACACCAAATCTGCTGATGCCTTGATCTTGGACTTCCAGCCTCCAGAACCCAGAGAAAAAAATTCCTGTTGTTTATAAGCCACTCAGCTGTGGTATTTTGTTATAGCAGCCTGAATGGACTGGGACAGTCCTCAGCAGCTTATGTCAGATTCCCACCCCCCCCCCACCCTTTGTTTTTAAGTTTTCTTTATTTAAGGAATCGCTACGCCCAACACGGGGCTTGAACTCATGGCCCCAAGATCAAGAGTCACATGCTTTTCCAATGGAGCCAGCCGGGCGCCCCAGATTCCCTTCCTCTTGAGGCTGAATAATCTTCACTGGACGGATAGACCACATTTTGTTTATATGTTCATCTGTTGATGGACATTTGGGTTGTTTCCACCTTTGGCTGCTGTGGGTAATGGGGCTGCTATAAACACGGGTGTACAAGTATCTCTTCAAGATCCTGTTTTCGTTTCTTTTGTGTACATTCACACACAGCAGTGGAATTGCTGGGCTGTATGATAATTCTATTTTATTTTGAGAGGCCCAATACCCTTTTAACGAGTCCCCTTTATGCTTTCATTGGCCCGTTTGTTTCCGTCCCCAGCAAAGGTGAGTCCTGACAGATGCACACCCCTAACTCGGGCCTGCGGCAGGCTCGCTGGAGGAGCGAGTCAGGGGATGTGGACGGCCAGCTTCTCAGGAAAATAGAGCCAGGGGCAAAACTTGCTTGGCAACCCAGCCACAGCGTCAAGACAAACGGATCCGCTCAGTCTCATGACGCATCTTCAGATGCATTGGCTGGAGCGCATGGTGGCCACTGACACCTGTCGTGGCTGCAGGTTGCACAGTCGTGGCTGCTGAGAAGATCCTGCTGTGTCCTGTGCTTCAGCAGCTGCAGTGCAGCCCCCAGGCTGAAGGGAAGGGGACAGAGTCTGGAGCAGCAGAAGTCCAGAAGCAGCTACTGTAGCACACCTGAATCCATGAGCGCAGGACGAGGCAATGCAAGGGAACAAGGGCCAGACAGCAGGGCACACGGGCAGGTCTAGGGTGACGCGTGAGTCTGATGGGGGGGAGGGGGGAGACGTTGGTCAAAGGTACAGAGTCTCTGTTATAAGGTTAACATGTTTCTGGGGGTCTCACGTACAGCGTGGTGACTATAGTTAAGAATGCTGTGTTGTACAATTGAAATTTGTTCAGTGAGTAGATCTCGTGAAGTGAGGGATGTGTTATCTTTACGGTTGTGATTGTTTCGCAATATATACATTTGTCAAATTTTTTTTTTCAATGTTTATTCATTTTTGGGACAGAGAGAGACAGAGCATGAACGGGGGAGGGGCAGAGAGAGAGGGAGACACAGAATCGGAAACAGTCTCCAGGCTCCGAGCCATCAGCCCAGAGCCTGACGCGGGGCTCGAACTCACGGACCGCGAGATCGTGACCTGGCTGAAGTCGGACGCTTAACCGACTGCGCCACCCAGGCGCCCCTTGTCAAATTTTTTAAATGCCAGTAGCGCCACTGTTAAGAAACCTGGCTTAGTGAAGGAAAAAAACAATTAAATATATTAAGTCCTAGAGTTCTGGTGTCCAGGGACCGACCTCTAGGAGGTGGAGTTGCAAAGGCAGCAGAGCTGGGACAGCCCTCAGACAGCTGAGCAGGTCCATGAGGAAGGACAGCTTTCTACCTGCATCTTCTCCTTGTGGACAAAAGAGCCTATCCGCTCCCACACACAGCCCCTACTGCGTCTGGCTGAGTATTGACATCTTAACAATATTATGCCTTCCAACCCATGAACATGGGATATCTTTGCATTTATCTGTCTTCCTTAGTTTCTTGCAGTAATGTTTTGCAGCTTTTAGTGTACAAGTCTATTCTCTCTTTGGTTACGTTTATTCTTTTTAAAAAAATTTTTTTTAATGTTTATTTATTTTTGGGAGAGACAGAGAGAGAGAGAGGGAGAGGGAGAGGGAGAGGGAGAGGGAGAGGGGGAGGGAGAGGGAGAGGGAGAGGGAGAGAGAGAGGGAGAGGGAGAGGGAGAGGGAGAGGGAGAGGGAGAGGGAGAGGGAGAGGGAGAGGGAGAGGGAGAGGAAGCCAGTGAAGGGGCAGAGAGAGGGAGACACAGAATCCGAAGCAGGCTCCAGGCTCTGAGCTGTCTGCACAGAGCCCAACATGGGGCTCAAACCTGCAAACCATGAGATCATGACCTGAGCTGAAGTCAGACACTTGACCGACTGAGCCACTCAGGTGCCCCTGATTAAGTTTGTTCTTCAGTATTTTATTCTTTTTGATGCCACTGCAAATTGTTTTCTTAATTTCATTTCAGACTGTTCGCTGTTTGTGTAGAAAAATGCAACTGATTTCCGTGTGTTGACTTTGTATCCTGCTACTTCACTGATTTATTAGTGCTAATGGTATCTTTGTGGAATCTTTAGGACTCTCTACATGTAAGATTGTATCATCCATGAACAACGATGATTTTACTTCTTCTTTTCCAATTTAGATTACTGTTATTTCCTTTTCTTGCCTTATTGCTCTGGCTAGGTCTGCCAGTTTTGTGTTGAATGGAAGTGGTGAAAGCTTGCATATTTGCCTTCTTCCTGCTCTTACAGGAAACACTTTCAACCTTTCACCACTGAATATGATGTTCCCTGTGGGATTTTCATATATGGCACTTATTATATTGATTTAGATTCCTTCTATTACTAGTTTGTTGAGCGTTTTTTTACCACGAAAAGGTGTTGAATTTTGTCAAATGTTTTTTCGGCATTAAGATGATCGTATGTTTTTGTCCTTTCATTCTGTTAATGTGATGAATTACACGATCAATTTTCCAATGTTGAACCATCCTTGCATTCCGGGCATAAATCCCCACTGGTCATGGTGTATAATCCTTTTAATATGCTGCTGAGTTCAGTTTGCTAATATTTTGTTGAGGATTTTTGCATCAGTGTTCATAAGAGATATTGGTCTGCAGGTAGCTTTTCTTGTCATGTCTTTCTCTGGCTTTGGTATTAGGGCAATGCTGGTCTCATAAAATGAGCTAGGGAGTGTTCCCTCAATTTTTTGGGAAAGGTTTGGGAAGTATTGGTGTTAATTCTTTAAAGGTAGAAGTCACTGGTGAAGCCATTAGGTCCAGGGCTTTTCTTTGTTAGGAGATTTTTCTCATTACTGTCCTTACTCTGTATAGCTCTGTTTGGATTTTCTATTTTTTCATGATTTAGTCTTGGTAGGTTTTGTGTTTATAGAAATTTGTCCATTTTTATTTAGGTTATCCCATTTATTGGCATGTAGTTCTTCATACTACTCTCTTATAATCCTTATTTTTGTAGAATCGGCAGTAATGCCCATACTTTCGTTTCTGATTTTAGGAAGTTGAGTCTTCTCCTTAATCCAGCAAAAAGTTTGTCCATTTTGTCGATCTTTTCAAAGGCCCAACTTTTGGTTTCATTGATTTTCTCTCTTATTTTTCTATCTTGTATTTAATTTACCTCTGCTCTAGTCTTTATTATTTCCTTCTTTCTGCTGGCTTTGAGTTTAGTTTGTTTTCTTTCTAGCCAGTTCCTTAAGTCATAAAGTTAGGAGTTTTTTTGTTTTGTTTTGTTTTTTTCTAATTTAAATTCATGTTAGTTAACATACAGTGCAGTCTTGGCTTCAGGGATTCCTGTCTTACATATGACACCCAGTGTTCATCCCAGCAAGTGCCCCCCTAAATGCGCACCACCCGTTTAACCCCCCACCTCCCCTCCAGCAACCCTCAGCTTGTCTCTGTATTTAAGAGTCTCCTATGATTTGCCTCCCTCTCTGTTTTTATCTTATTTTTCCATCCCTTCCCCTATGTTTATCTGTTGGCTTTTTAAGTAAGCATTTATAGTTATAAACTTTCCCCTTAGCCTAGTTTTGCTATATTGTGTTTTCATCTATCTCTGAGTATGCCCTAATTTCCCTTGTGATCTTCTTTGATCCACTGAATGTTTAAAAGTGTGCTGTTTGGGGGCACCCGGCTGGATCAGTTGGTGAAACATGCAACTCTTGATCTCAGGGTCATGAGTTCAGGCCCCATGTTGGGTGTGGAGATGACTTAAAAATAAAGTCTTTTGGGGCACCTAGATGGCTCAATTGGTTAAGCATCTGACTTCAGCTCAGGTCATCATCTCATGGTTCATGAGCTCGAGCCCCACTATGGGACGGCACGGAGCCTGCGTGGGATTCTCTCCTTTTCTCTCTCCCCCTCTCTCTGCCCCTCGCTCACTTGTGCCTTCTCTCTCTTTCTCAAAAAAAAAAAAAAAAAGGTCTAGACTTTTAAAAAATAAAAAAATAAAATAAAATCTTTTATAGATAGATAGATAGTAAAAACAAAGTCTCTTTTGTTTGATGTTGGTGGAACCACCCTGCTCTGTTCTGGTTACTATTTTCACAGACCATCTTTTTTTATCTTTTCACTTTCAACCTGTTTGTATCTTCAGATCTCAGCTAAGGCTCTTCTAGACAGCATAGTGTGAGTCATTTTTCTAAAACCCATTCTGCCAATCTCTGTCTTTTGACTGGAGAGTTTAATCCATTTCCATTTAAATACTGATAAGGAAGGACTTACTTCCATCATCTTGTTATTTGTTTTCTATATTCCTTATAGGCTTTTGTCCTTCATTTCTTGCATTAGTCTCTTCTTTTGTGTTTATTTGATTTTTTTGTGGTGGAATATATTCCCTTCTTATTTTACTATATATTATATCACTATTTTACTGATTGTTTATATTTGTATCTCTCATAAAACTTGGGAAATTTTTGGTCCTTATTCTTCAAAGAATCTCTCACCACCCTCTCTTCCTTCTGAGACTCCCACAGTCTGTACGTTAGTTTATTGAATGGCCCCTCAGGTTCTGTTCACTTTATGTCGATCTTTTTTCTTCCTGATCTCCGATTCAGTCATTTCAATGATCTGACCTTTAAATTCGCTGATTCTTCTGCCTGCCCAATCTGCTGTCCATCCCTCCAGTGAATTATTTGTTTCCAGTATTGTACTTTCAGCTTTGGAGGTTTTTTGTTTTTGTTTCTTTGTATGTTTTCTATCTCTTTATTGTGATTTCCATTTAATACATTATTTTCTTGACGTTTTCCTCATCTTCCTTTAGTTCCTTCAGCATCTTTTATTTTTAATATAAATATTTATTTTTAGTTTATATATTTTGAGAGATAGAGAATCCCAAACAGGCTCCAAGCTGTCAATTGTAGAGCCCGATGCAGGGCTCGAACCCACAAATTGTGAGATCATGACCTAAGCTGAAGTTGGACACTTAACTGACGAGCCACCCAGGTGCCCCTAGAGATTTTAAGTTATCTCTGCATGCAATGTGGGGCTTGAACCCAGAACCCAAAGATCCAAAGTCAAACACTCCACCCACTGAGCCAGCCACGTGCCCACCCCCGCCCCCACCCCCACCCTGAACATCTTTAAGACAGTTGTTTCATTTTTTTAAAGTAGGCTTCCGTGCCCAGTGTGGAGTCCAGCATGGGGCTTGAACTCAGGACCCAGAGATCAAGATGTGAGCTGAGATCAAGAGTCGGACAGTTAACCAACTCAGCCACCCAGGTGCCCTAAGATGTTGTTTTAAACTCTTTGGTAGGTCTGCCCTCCTCGGGGACAGTTTCTGTCGGCTTATTTCTCCCTTTGAACGGACCATTTCTTTGTAGCTTTGTGTTTTTGTTATTGGAAACGGGACATTGAATCTAATCATGTGATAACTGTGGTGATTAGATCGCCCCCCCCCACCCCACCCCCCGCCAAGGTCTGCCCTTGCTGTTGTTTTTCTCTTATTCTATTGTAGGCGACCCCATGCCAAGGATCGGCCTGAGGTGCAAACTCAAGGCTTCCGTGGACATTTCCTGAGCCTGCACCTTTCCCTGGGCAGGTGCAGTGACTTTCTAATGTCCTCTATATGCAGTTGCCTTTGAACGTCCTAGTCTCCAATGCCTAGATCCCAAAGGGGAATCGAGGTACATGGGGGGAGGGGAGGTGGTAAGAAAGATACGGCCCCGTCAGTCCCCTGGAGGCTGCTTCAGTTGAGGGGGAGGGGCCTGTGGCAATAATGCCCGCCTGCCTCTGCGCCTGCGCCGTCAGCACACAGCTCTGGGTGTTTGGAGGGCGGGGCTCTTGCTCCCACAGGCAGCTCCAGGAACCGGCACACGGCAGCCTGCCACGGAGCTGGACATCCTGAAACTGATGGCCTATCGTCATAATTTATTGCCAAAGACTTGCCCTGGAAGTTGCAAGGCGGTAGGCTCCAGATTTCCAAAATAATGACATCAGGCAGGTTGGGCTGGTGCAGTTGCTGTCTAGGTGGAGACAGATTCCTGCTGCTTCCGGCTCTGCTTCCCACAGCCCTCTCCGAGCTGCGGGCTTTTCACGTGGAGGTTATTGGTAGCCTCCGGTTCAGCCCGATCTGTCACCAATTCTCTGCCAAGCCGTCTGCTTGATGGTTTTAGCAGCCATTGATGATCTGTGATTACGTCCCTGATTTCATAATAGGCTGCAAATTAGTAATTTTCATGTCCTTCTGTGTGGATTAGCTGGGATTCTTCTGCAAGGAATTTTTGTCCCCAGTGATTTCGAGTGTCCTGAAATAGTTTGGATGGGAAAGTTGAATACACGTGATACCCTCTAGTGTCCAGATGTGATCACGGGGTGTTGTATTATCGTTATGAACTTTTGGATTCTTCTATTTGCTGCGTTTTAATCAGTCATTATGCTTTTGATGGCAAACTGGTCCATGTGAAGCCAGCGAGAGGCCTTTTATGTTGGCTTCCAGATACTTCATGAAATTTTTTTTTAACGTTTTTATTTTATTTTTTATTTTTTTTTTCAACGTTTATTTATTTTTGGGACAGAGAGAGACAGAGCATGAACGGGGGAGGGGCAGAGAGAGAGGGAGACACAGAATCGGAAACAGGCCCCAGGCTCTGAGCCATCAGCCCAGAGCCCGACGCGGGGCTCGAACTCACGGACCGCGAGATCGTGACCTGGTTGAAGTCGGACGCTTAACCGACTGCGCCACCCAGGCGCCCCTAACGTTTTTATTTTTGAGACAGAGAGAGACAGATCGCAAGGGCGGGGGGGGTTGGAGCAAAGAGAGAGGGAGACACAGAATCCGAAGCAGGCTCCAGGCTCCGAGCTGTCAGCACAGAGCCTGATGCGGGGCTCGAACTCACAGACTGTGAGATCATGACCTGAGCTGAAGTCGGACGCTCAGCCGACTGAGCCACCCAGGCGCCCCATCTTCCAGTTACTTTAGATACAACCCCATTATTTTCTGGGTGCTGCTTTGAGCCATGGCACAAAACTTGTACTCTTCCTCCCAGATCTGAAACCAGCCACTTTTCCAAAGATCCCTGGTTCCTTTCACTGGGAAATAGCATTCAGGGACCACAAGCCTGGCTCTGAGGTGGGGACATAAGAGAGGGCAGGTCCAGGGCCACCTGCATGGCTCAGTCGGTTAAGCGTCAGACTTCAGCTCAGGTCATGATCTTGTGGTGCGTGAGTTTGAGCCCCACGTTGGGCTCTGTGCTGACAGCCTGGAGCCTGGAGCCTGCTTCGGATTCTGTGTCTCCCCTCTCTCTGCCCCTCCCTTTCTGTCTCTCAAAAATTAATAAACGTTAGAAATAATAGTAAAAATAAATAAAAAAAGAAAGGGCAGGTCCACATTCCAGCCTAGGTCATGCTGCACTGGCTGGGGACCTGCCTGCCTTTGCCTTCGTGCCTCACGTCCAGGGCTGTCTCCCCACTGCTGAAAGCCTTGGACCCATTCAGCAACTCGAACCCGGCTCACGGATGGCTCACGCTCCTGGCAGGACAGGCTCCGTCTCCTGAAGTCAAGCCAAAGCTGCTGACGAGGCCTTCCTGGATGCCACGCAGGCAAGCAGGCTCTGGGCTGAGCCGGGACGAGCCCCATGGTTCCCTTCTGGCCGGTCCCAGCCTAGCCACCTCGTCTCGTCGCGGGAAGCCAGTGGTTGTCCTGGTCGTGTAGCTGCCCCCACTTCCGTGTCTCTGCGACAGGATGCTCCTTGAGGGCAGAGAGGGCTCCTCTCTGATCTTCCTCAGTCTCTCTCCCAGGGCTGAGCTGCGGGCGCCAGGAAGGACTAGCTGACAAGCAGAAGCACCCCAGGTGCTGTTCCTGCGGCTCCCAGCGGCTGAATGGCTCCCCCGAGCTCATCAGTAGAGCAGAGACTGTGGCTCGGGATCCATCCAGGCTGGCTGCCTCTAAGGCGGCCCGAGCTCCACTGTCCATCCTGCTGCTGGGCCCGGAGGTGCCTCAGGGCCGTGCGGAGCAAGCTGGCCCTTGGCACTTGGCTTGAACAGGCCTGTAGGGACCTCAGTCCTACTGGCTACTCCCAGAAAGACTGGGGACGCTCCCCGGCTTCATCCTCCTCTGCACCCCATCCCAGGTTAGCAGGGGAGGCAGCTGGGTGGCCGCCTCCCCACCAGGTCACCCAAAGAAATAGGGAATGTCCCCCTGTCCTCACGGAGAGGAAGAGAATGCTAGGGACTAAAGCTTGTCTAAGGTCACGGTGATTCGGGGACAGGATCCAAGCCTCCCCATTTCTACCCTGGAATGATCTGGCTTCACGAGCTGGAAGATGCTCCAGCCGAACACAGGCTGGAGCAGGTCAGGGAGGAGGAGGGGAGGGAAAGCATTTCAAGTCCGAATCTCCTTAATGAGAAAGGCGGTCAACCAGCCAGGGCCCAGACTTGAGTCTAGAAGGCTGTTGAGAGCAACGGCCAAGCAAGCCCCAGCAGCCGCCTTCCCCCGGCAAATAGGCTCAGTCGGTTCTGGGCTGGAGTCACGCCGCCGCCTGGCTCCGGGGTCCCGGAAGAACAGCGCCAGGGGCCGCCAGCGCCGGGGACTCCCCACTGCCAGCCGCGGAGCTAGAGAAGGGACGCCCAGGAAGGCAGGATCCAGCAGCCTGCGGCTTCCTGCCGGAAGGGCCTGTGACCCTGCCTCCGAGAGCCCCCGCCACAGCTCCAGGCAGCGCCCAGGTACCAAGAGCCCGGTGCCCGGCCGTTCGGCAGCCTGAACCTTCCCCCACGCCCCCGGCCCCACGCTCTCCCCACGTCCCAGCGTCTGCTGCTGGCAACAAACCACTCCCACGTTCAGGGGCTTCGGACGGCAGTCCTTCCACTAGCTCACGATCCTGTGGGACGGGCTGGGCTCGTCTGGACAGTCCTTTGGCCTCCCTGGGTCACTCTCGAGGTCTCCCGGTGGCTCCCCTGGGGTCGCAGGCCTTGCTCACAGGACATCCCAGCAGTGGCCCTTGGGCCTCTAATGCAGGATGGCCTTGGGGGGCTGCATGGAGGCTCGGGAGGGCGGGCGAGGCTGTGACCCAACTGAAGAGGTGCACCCCAGTTGGCCCCAGCCCAGCCCAGCCCACTTTCCAGCAGCCGTGGAGGCCCCGTGAGGGATTCCGTGTCAAGGGCCACCCACCGCCTCCTAGCCTGCCGAATGACCCGGCAAGTCCCGCCCCGAAGGCTGCTACGAGCATTAATCAAATAACGCATACTTTGGGGGGCAAGGCAACCTTCAATGTATTAAGCAATCATTACTAAGACCCACAACTTGCTACACATGATTATCCACAATATGCGACTTAATTGCTGCTAAATTTATTTTCAATCGATTAAGTGCCATGAGCCACCGCACACGAAATAACAAAACCGAGTCTGTGCGGGGGAATCAGTGGACCCTGCAGCCAAGCTTCTCCTCGGGCCCAACGCGAGTGCCTGCCCAGCCCCGGGCCGGACTCTCGGACAACCTGAGCGCCCTGAAGAGCTCAGCAAACACCTCAGATCGAGCGCTTGGTTGCCACAGTGTCAGGAAGGGGGACAGAAGTGCAGGACGGTGCTACGTCTCCACAAGACAATCAGGGTCAAGTGTGAGAATAAACAGGTCTTTTGACCCAGAGATTCCCATCCTAGATATCCATGCCACGGCTACACTGGCTACATCACCGGGTTATGCCGGTCGGTGACCAGTGACTGAGGGCAGTAGAAACAAATCAGCGGTCATAAGCAGGGGACCGTGAAGCCAGCAGAGGTGCAAACCAACTGGACGCGTCCGTGCTGGTGGAGAAAGACCAAGGTAGTGGTGTCGAGTCAGAACAGCAAGGTGCGCGACAGGGTGCGGGGCGTGTTACTTGCACAGAAGAAGGCTCTTTGCACGCGTGCGTGGAGAGGAAATCTCCCGGGAAGGACGTGCCGGGAACGGGTAACTGCGGCTGCCCGGGGAGGGAACGGAAGCGCCGTTTACCTGTTTCAAAGCACAGAATAACAACTCTCAGTCATTTCGTCGCGGTCCAGAGAGGTGAACGTGGTGCGGGCCGGTGCCAGGAGGAAGGGGGCGGCCCTGCGGCAGAGCAGAGCACGCGGGAACGTCCCTGACGCAGGAGTGTCACGTGGCACGTGAGTGCAGCGTGTGTTTCTCTAGAAGGCAAACGCCCGTCCTGAGCAGCAGCCCTGCCGCGCTTGGGGGAACGGGGAGTGTGACGGGAGCGGAAGGGGGCGCCGGGTCAAGATAAGTGGCTGGAAAGGGCTCGGGCGGTCACTGGCCACTGGCGGCAGGAAGGGGACGCTGAGGGGGAATTCGGGGCTTCCGGTGCGGTGACCAGATACGCAGCGGTGCGGACGCCACGGAGGAGAACCCGGGCGAAGGAGCAGGGAGGGATGTCCCTGATGCCGACGGACCCAGGGGGACCCAGGAGCGGAGCCGGGGCGAGCGCGGTCAGGCCACAGGTGCCAACGGGGGCCCAGGTGGGGGACACGGTGCAGGGAGCACAGGCTGAAGGAGGGGGGTGGCCGGACGTGGCTTCGGGGTGTGGCTGCAACCGTGGCCCTGCTCTGGGCAACGTGTGCCCGGGAGGCTGCCCCGGGGGACCCGTCATCCCGCCCAGGCCCGGGGTCCGCCGGGACACCGCGAGCTCCGCCGGCCCGACGATGCCCCGCGCTGAGCGCCTTCGGGGAGGAGCGAGTGTGGACGGAGCTCCGCTGAGAAGGAGAGAGAGTCGGCCGGTAGGAATGTTCCACACGCCGCGTGCCCCCGGGAGTCAGCACGCGGCCGTGGTCCACGGAACCCGGAGGCATAGAGCGCGAGGGTTTGGGGAACAGAACCGCGAGCCCCTGCGAGCAGCAGGCCGGCCGCCGGTCCGTGCGTTCTCCGGATGGAGCCGGCGCGGAGGCGGCCACGGGAAGCCGGGGTTCGAGGGGTGCTGCCACTGGCCGAGTAGGTCGGCCCGTGCTCTCCAGGTCTCTCCCTTCGACAGAAGGGCTCGAGCCCGCGCCACAGTTGCGGGTATAGGGCAGTTTTTCCCGCCTTCGTGTGCCGCCCTGGCCTGGAGTGCACCAGAAAGCAGAGCCTGGGACGAGGGTCTGTGGGCTCTGTGACTCTGGACGTGATCCCAGCGAACAGGAGCGGGGGCGAGAAGGGACGGGAGCGTTTCCAGCCGGTCGCCACCGGGGCCCGCAGGCGGAGCTCTGGAGGACACGGGCACCCCCACCCCCGCTACCAGGGGCTGCCCGCCCACCGCCTCCCCCTCGGGTGCCGTCAGGTACACCTGCCGAAGCGGGGCCACGCGGGACGTGGCCCGAGAGACGAGCTGGGCCCACGTCAAGCCCCCTTCATGCGGGGACCCATGACCTGTCTCCCCGCTTCCAGACGCCTGCACGCGCACGGTGGTCCGGGCCGGCCTCTGGAAAGGCCTCGCACGGCGCTAACTCCCTCCGCCTCCTGCCCTCGGTGCTCACCACTCCTCCCAGGCGATGGAGGCCGAGCGCAAGCAGCCGGGCGGGCAGCCGTCCCGGCAGACGGCCAGCCGTGCGGGCGGTGGGCCACCTCCCTCCCTTCCTCAGCCCGGCCCTGCCCTCCGCTCCCCCTGCGCCTGCGCTCCCCCGGTCTCCCTTCCTCCACCTCCTGGCAGGACAGCCCGGGGTGCGGGGTAGGAGTCACCTCCGCGAATCACACACCGAGGCTTCTGAGCCTCTGTCCACCCCTCCCGGGTGCCGCCCTCGGGTCTCAGCCACTGAGACGGCGTGTGTCCCACACAGGCCCGAGGGCGGCCAGGCGAGGAACTCGCACGAGTGTCCCGGGAGCCCCTTCCACCCCGGCCGAGTCACACCGTGGAGGGCCCCATCCGCGGGTCAGGCAACACTGGATTTGGAAGTGGGGCTGGTACAGCGGTTCTCTAACCAAGTCCTACGTTCTGGCTAAGAAACGAGAGTGCAGAGGCGGCCAGTGTTCTTCCTGCCACTCCGAGGGGCCGAGGGCAGAGCTGCGTCCACGCTCCGCGGGCCAGAGGCGCCAAGGCGGCGGGCTCACCTCGTCACTGCCACAGTCCGGGGGCCGAGCAGAGGCCTGCATCCAGGTGTCGAGCCTGGTCACACTGAAAACAGAAAAACCACCGATGGGGAAAGAAACGTCCTCTCCCTGAACCTTTAAATTTAAAGCCTCAACCGCCGCCAACTTTTTTTTCTTTTTTAAAAATGTTTATTTAATTTTGAGAGAGAGAGAGAGAGAGACACAGCGGGAGTGGGGGAGGGGCAGAGAGAGAGGGAGACACAGAATCCGAAGCGGGCCCCAGGCTCAGAGCCGTCAGCACAGAGCCCCACGCGGGGCTGGAACCCACCAACTGCGAGATCATGACCTGAGCCGAAGCCGGCCGCTTAACCCACCGAGCCACCCAGGTGCCCCCAACCGCCGCCAGCTTTATGAACTCACGCACCTCAATTTGGTCCCAAGCATAAGATCATCCTACGTTAGAAAAGAAATGCAGCTCAGGGACAGCTACAGGCTAAGAATAAGAGGCATCCCTGGCTGTGCCCACAGGGTGCCATTCTGGGGGATTTAGACACTCAGAGGCCCCAAGGCCCAGTGCAAAACCCCACCACGTCTGAGAGCGGGGCTCTGCTTGGGTGCAAAGTGGAGGGTGCAGAAAATGGTTTTCTTTCATATTTTATTACATCAATGGCTTGAAAATTTTTATTTAACCTCAGCAAATATTAGAAATAGAAAAATGAATTCTGCAGAATTTCACAAATAAATTTTTCAATCTCCACTAACAAATGTTATCATTCAATGGCTAAGCAATTATAATGCTATGAACATTCACCACAATGAATGTGCTGATATAGAAAACAGGCAGAAAGAGACATTAAAATATTACTTACAACAGCATTATTACAACATATTTTCTTTAAAATTCCAACGTGGATTTTATCACTTCAAAAGATATACAGCATTTCCATTATATTTGCAAACTTAACCTTATACATCTTTTAAAATCTTGAAAAATTTTTAAGCAATCTAAAAAGCACTTAGCAAAGTTGATAGGTCTACATAATGGAATACTATCCACTCCAGTATAAACTTTAGTTTTCGGAGGTGACTGTAAACACTCATCATCACACAACATGCATAGACTACACTGACCTTCCTTCTGAATTGTAACATTGCTGCAATTGTGCTTTACTATCGTGAGGGAAGAGCTGCGGGGATCCGGGGAGTGGCAGAGAGAGGATTTGTTTCCGAGCATTGCACGAGATCACTAGGTTCAGATCAGCTAACTACCTTGAGTCCACTCGCAGCAAAGTTTCACTGGGTACTGAAAGCTGGACTCCCGGGTCACTAGGCTCGGACACAGGCTGGACGAGAGAGGAAGCGAGGCTCTCGTCGGGAGTGGGCTCCGTCTTTCCTTTGCTCCGCGAAGCAGGGATCCAGTTAGTGTAATGCACTGTGTGGCTTAGTTTTGGTACGCAAGTATACCAAGAGTACATCTGATATTTAGAAAGACAAAAATAGGGCGTACTTGAAATCTAAAGTGACGATGGGCACACTCAGAGTGGCGTGTGATGTCTGAGGGAACTTTTACACACGGGAGACGACTCCGTAATTAGCCCGTAAAACGCAGCGACGTTTTCAGTTGCGCGTTTTCATCAGAGAGGTGTGCGACCATCGAAGGGTCTCACAGGTTACAAACTACCAAAGACCCTTCTGAGGAAGTGGTGTCCTGGTGGGCACAGATGTGCTGAGGCCACACAGTGGGTATGTGGTCAGCACGACGGAGGCCTGTACTTGCTGGGCAACAGAGCTACGTTACAGGACCGGTCACTGTTTCGGACCAGTCAGCACAATATTCAAGTAACAAGGTGTTTAAATGGATAAGTGAAAGCAATTTTTTCCTAACGCCTTACACACCTACATAAAATTAAATAAAACAAACTTTTAATGCATATGCAATACAATTTATATCTTTTAGGATTTCTAAACTAAAAGTTAAACTATCATTTGCTTCAATGGTACTATATTTTGCACAATAACTTATACTTAGGAGAAATTTCCCACAAAAATATATATATAATTATGACATTCACATTGATCGTTTTTAAGAAGACAAAGCTTAAGTGAACATTGCATCCGAAGCAGCTGTCACTGTGGACCCTTACACATCCAAACACGACCTGCTATGCACCGAAGTCTTGATATGTTAAAAAGGGGGCTTCACATAAATAAGATCAATCACTCGGCTTTTAAAGCGAAGTAATTTCTTGCATTTACAACATCGTCGCAAAGACAGTGTAATGGAACGTCTGAAGCACAACGCTACCTTAGGCATGAAACTACAAGGGGGCCAGGCAAAGACAACCACCCTTCTAATCTTTCTAACCTCAGGCGAATGAGAATGCTATGCCTCTGCTCCGTGGAGGGACCAGAACCAGGCCGCTGTGGTCCGCCAAGCCGGAGCAGCGACCCTTCGGGATGGGGGACCGCTCGGTGCCCGGCGGCACGTAAGGGCACGGGGCAAGACACACGGGGGCCCACCACGCTTCCGAGGAAGCGCCATCGAGCCAGCGAGCACTGCCAGAAGGGACCAGCTCTCCAGGCAAACGGCCCGGGCGTGCAGAGAGGGACAGGCCTCCGACCTACGGGCAGAATGAGACCCCTGCCGCTGCCCTGTTATGAGGAAGGAGGCCCCGAGAAGCAGCACAGAGAACCCTCGGCCTCGCTTCTCGCCCAGTGTCCCCTCAAAGCGATGTGCAAACTGCAGGCCGCCTCCTCTCCATGTTCGCCCTGCCATCTCCCAAAGCCAGAGCAGGCTCACACCCCGCGTCGTTCCTAAGTGTCACTGCACTGCCCGCGCCAGCCTCCTCTCATGCCGTTCACACGCTCTTACCTGACCCACGGACACCCCGGGAAGGGACAAGATGACGAAGTCAGGAGAGTCCCACTTCACTCCCCTTGAGAATGACCTTTCTCCGGATTTCTAAAAATGTACAATTCCAAAGTCTAGGTTTCTAGCTGACCCTCTTCCTAAAGAGAGTCAGCTGACCTTAAAAAAAAAAAAAAAAAAAAAAAAAAAAAAAAAGGGAAAAAGCAAGGTGCTTGGGAGTCAAAACACATCAAATTTAAATTGCATATTTTAAATTCTTACGAATTCTGTTTGTGCCTTAAAGCATCTGCGTTTTTTTTTTCTTTTTGGTATTGAAAGCAGGAAAAGTGTTTCAATGACGCAAAACTACGGCGACAGAAAAGCTCCTTCAACATATTTAGTGCGGGCTGCACGGACCGCGGGCGGGACACAGGGGATGCGAGAGGGCAGTGTGAGGTCTGTCCCTCAGCCCTGCAGCAGGTCCACAGTCCAGTACGAGATTAAGTGATTCTGGAAATCTCAGAACATTTATGAGAAATATTTACTTGTTCCCAGTCCAACCAAAAGGCATTACAGACCACTTTTGCACACTGCTTCTTTCCGTCTTGGTCTTACTAGAGCCAACCAACGGGTCACTTCTCTGTCCTGTACTATGATAGTAAAAGAGGGAGGATGGAGTTTAGACGATCACATCAGCACATGAAGGACAAAAGGCTGTACGGGGTGACACGGCGTACCAGCAGGATGGGGAACACACAGCGTGTGGCTCTATAAAGCCATCACCCGCCATTCTAATCCCCTGTATGGAGCTAACCTGACATTTAAAATCTGCACTCTGTCAGAATCTGCAGCAATTTCTCCCCTGTCTCCTAATCTCAGTGATGTTCTCTTTGGCAAGCAATAAACTTTAAAGAAGAAGTAAGACACTAAAACAGAAAACGGGCCGATAACGTGGTTTGCCAAAAGGAGAAGGCACCAATTCCAAATGCACGAGCACCAGGTGCAGTGGTGTGGACCGCGTCTCTTGGAGCCGGATGGCGGGGTGGGGGGGTGCGGGGGCCGGGAAAGACAGAGCGGCACCTGTCCCGGGATTCCAGTGCTGAAAGCTGAAGGCAGAAAGTGTTGAGTCCACATTCCCTCTAAGCTGATGTCCAAGGACAGTTGCTGTGAATGAGCTTTCTACCAGCTGGGAAGGGAGAAGGGCGAGATTTGAGCCAGCTAAATTTACAAACCATAATTACACCCGATGTCTGGGGAGACGGGAGCTGTCTCGGGACGTTTGGCACGACGAAGGTTGTAACGCAGTCTGCCAGCATCCTGCGATTTCCAAAGAAGCATGATATCGCTTAGGTGGACGCCTCAGAAAAGAACAAGAGAAACTTTCTAAAAGGCCGACAGGTCACAGTCACTCTGAAAATTACACGATGCGCGAGGTGGAACCGCAGGCCATGCAGGAGCAGAGTCGTGCCTTCCAAGTCGACTACCTGTTTGAAGCTGCTGACTGGGCAGAGCTGCCACGGGTGGGGCTCAGGAACTCCGACTGGGGAGGGGTCCCCGGGGTCACGGGAGGCGTGCGGGCCACGAGACTCCGCCAGCGCCGGGGCAGAGCGTGAGATGCGGCGGGACTCTCTGGGGGGCGGCGCCAGCGTGGAGGAACGAGCACAGGATTAAGGCAGATGCAGCACAGGACCGGAAGTGTACGCCTTTTTTGGTAATAGCTGCTTGTCCACAGAGATGTGACGCAGATGGCTAGGTGATGGCGTGTGATACCTGATATCCTGGATAACACAGGCGTCCATACCAAGTGCTCAAAGCTGGCAGAGTTTCTCAGGAAGCAGATGCATATCTGACGTCTAGCACAGAAGCAGCCTGAGGAGAGGAGAAGGAAGAAGGACGGAAGCATCAGAGCGCAGGTGAACAACTCAAGCCGCTACCTCTGGCGGACCCGAGAGGGCAGGAAGGTGTGGGCCCGCCCGGCTGTCCCGCAAACCCAGGGCCCTGCGGGCTCTCAGCACGGGGCCCGAGGAGGAGGCGGCAGGCGGCACGAGGGAGGCCTCTACAGCCAGGAGTCTCGGGCTCAAATCCTGGCTCTGCCGCTTTCTAGACGTGTATCCTTGGCAGAGGGATTGCTTTTTCAGTTTCAGCTTCCTTGTCCCCAGAATGCGCACAGTAACGACCCCCACTCCACAGGATTACGTAAAATCCCTGGGCCGACAGTAGCACTCGGGGCCGACCGCCCTGGCTGGAGGGGGTGCCGTGGCACGGGCCCCATTCAACCAACAGCCCCTGGCCCCTGCTGGGACGCGGGGACACACGGGAGAGTGAACACACGGGAGAGTGAAGGCGGCAGGGTCCTCTATAAAAGCCTTAAAGGCATTTCTTAACTGCACTCCCAAGTGTCCCAAGTATCTTACTCAGTGCTCACTGCTACCCTCATGATGTCCTTTTTTTAAAAACGTTGAAAAATTTTTTTAGGTTTATTTATTTTGAGAGAGAGAGAGAGTGAGCGAGTGGGGGGGAGGGGCAGAGAGTGACAAAGAACTGCAGGCAGGCTCTGCACCATCAGCACAGAGCCCAACATGGGGCTTAAAACTCATAAACCGTGAGCTCAGGACCTGCGCCCAAACCAGGCAGGCGTCAGACGCTTAACCGACTGAGCCACCCAGGTGCCCCTTGATGTCCTACTGCTGGGGGAACCCCTGGGCTATAAACCCCAATCTGAAAACAGCTGTTCCTTCAATTGACACCGTAACTGATGAGAACAGTTGGCCGGGTCAGGGGCTTTGTGTTCATTCTGTAACTGTGAGTGAGACTCTACCTCCAAGCCGGTCATGGTCCGCATCCCCTCACCCGGACACACATCCACCCCTCGCCGGGAACGGCATCCTTGTCCACCTCAGAGAACTCGGAATCTCAAAAGCTCAAAACCCTTGGGCCGCCTGCCCTTTCTCAGCCCCGAAGGAAACAGCCTACAGCTAACAGTTACGTTACTAGAACTTCTGGCAGTTCTCAAGGCCTCCTCCCTCTTTGTGCCGCATAACACATAAAATCTGAGGGCAGAAGGGGCGGGCAGGACGCCAGCAGACATCTCTCTTAGCTGCTGGATTCCACAGGATACACAAGAATGAGGAGGCCAATTTCTGGGCACTGACTGGACAATTAACCAGGGCTCTTACAAGTCCCCCCGGGACACAGAACAGTAGCTGGTCCTTACAGATTCATTTCCTTTTGCAAACTAACGTATGGAGAACAGAAAAGCAGGGCGGTGGAGCGGGAAAGCGGGTACTACAGGGGGCATAAAAGGGACCAAAAAAAAGGAAATGAGCTGTGGGGGGAGGGGGTGGAAATGGCTGAAGAGGGTGAGAATGTTTACAGACAAGATAAATGTTGTCCGCTAAGGACAAGTCAGGCGATGCCGCCAGTTCTGCGGAGAAGGCTGGGGAAACAGATGCGTGGAAGACGGACCACCAAGGCAAAGCAAAGGCATGCCTGTGGTGGGAGGCCAGTCGTGGCTGGGCCAATGCTACCACAGAGCGGGCAGAGAATGACCGGGCTATTTTCATGTGCGATCAACGTGGTAAGTGGGCCGTGAAGAATGGCCTTCTGGACTTTTTCAGAAAAAAAAAAGTAACTGTGAGTGAATGAAGCAGACATAAGAAAAGAAAAGAAAGTATATGCACAAGAACTGAGAGCCTGTCCCGTTGGTGGTGACCCTTGGTCCCAAATTTATGACCGTATTTTTAGGCTTACCCCTGCCAACACCTGCTTTGATAAAATCTGGAGAGTTTCCTATGATTTCTGCTTCCTGGCTCTAAAGCTGGAGAACATACATGGAAGAAAGCTTTCATTCCGGCAAATTCTAATGTTCCTTCCTTCATAATTCTCATCTTCTCAATGCTTCCTAAATTGAGTCCAGGACTTCAGAGAGGTTAATCTGTTGCTAAAGGGGCAACAAGCACCGGGACAAACATCACTGCTGAGAGATAAAAACTTCCGCTTGTAAGCCATTATGTTCCGGGGTCTCAGGCTCGGGGGAACCACTCACATTGTTAATAATACGAATTTTGCTATAAATGTTATCGACAGTCCAAAGATTTTCTGGCACAAAGCTCTAAAGAGCCCAACCCGCTGGGTGCGTCACGTTGGGCGGGGGGTCTCCCTCGTGAGGCACTCTGTGCTCGGCTCAAGAGGGGGTCTCTGGGCTGCTTCTACAGCCAGACCCTTGGAGCAAAGGGGGAGAACAGACAGTACTAACTAGGTAATTTCAAATCACTCCCGCATGGTTTGGGGGAGCCTCTGATGAGAAGATTTTCCCGGAAAGCTCAACTAATCCTTAAAATTCCGTGTCTGTGAACAAACTCACACCAAAGCGATTGGCAATTAACTCTTACCTCTGCCCGGCCCCCTCCTCCTCCTCCTCTCTGTGGGAGTGGGGGTAAATACATGGCAGGGCAGGCCAGGCTGGACGGGGAAGTGGCAGGTGACCCCGTCACAGGAAGCAGG
Organism: Puma concolor; assembly: GCF_028749965.1. Classification (NCBI taxonomy): domain Eukaryota; kingdom Metazoa; phylum Chordata; class Mammalia; order Carnivora; family Felidae; genus Puma; species Puma concolor. The sequence continues at coordinate 3,794,233 of NC_141672.1, forward strand.
GAGGTAGCAGATGGGTCTGTGCAGCCTCGGTAACCTCATGCCTAATCTCTGCTGAGTAGGCGATGAAATCGGTACAGCTAACCTGGAGATTGCCAGAATGTCGGCCACCAGCCTGGAAGCTCTGGCCAAACACAGGACCCAGAACTGTCTCCATCAATACTTCAACCTGTTAGCCCCGACAGCATCAAAGCCTGGACGACTTGGGACAGCAGAGACGGACGCAGGAGCTCCTGGCTGGCTAGCCAAGCCGATTCACCAGTAAGGTCATTAACCTCCCACTGAGATGACAACACATTTTCGATACCGAGCTTCACCGACACTGCTCACGGCACTTCCAACTTACCATTTTATGGCTGAGTTCTTACAGGACCTAAGGAAACTTTGGTAATGTGCAATATTTTGTGGCTGGAGAAAACCAGGATGGAACTAAGAATCTGTACAGGAATTAAAATGTGAGCAATATACCTAGTGACCAAAACTAACTGGTGTCAACACACATATTAAGGTTTTTATAGGTAAAAGTCAAGTCACTGACAGAGCTGAGAGCTAAAAATATTTCTCCAGCTGAGAAAGGCCATCAAAGAAGAAACTGAATATGGAGCATGAACCTGGCAGAGATCCTACTGTTTCAGATTTACCTCGTCTTCCTCTTCAGGCATCTTGATAGAATTATCTGGGGACTTGATAGGTTTCTGGCTACTGGGCCCATTGGTCTCTTCCTTCCCATGTTCTGCCTCCCATTCTTGTAAAACTTCATCTATGTTGAAGCGGCGTCGATAGTTTACAAAAAAGTTTTTCACTTGTACCACTGATTTGTTCCCAATCACATCTGAGATCGCCTGAAAATCTCGGCCGTATTTCCTGATGGCTAAGGATATAAGAGAGCACTGTTTTTCAATACAGGATATAAACAACTTTTAAAACCCCACACAACTGAGACTTACCCCCCTTCCTTTAGATCCAGATAAGAAAACACATGGAGCTTTTAACTGCAGGCACGATCTTAATGTATTATACAGTGGAAAAAGCAGCAACCTAGATCTGTTTCGTAGATGACTGATCCAAGAAGGCCAGTATGACCCTGTCATCCAGAAACCTGCACCTCCAGTCACGTATCCCAAGACGACTGATGTCACCCAGCCGGCACCCGGTGGACTTTGTGCATTCTTTTCCGGGTCCCTAGGACTAGAAGAGCTCCAACCATAAAACTCTTAACATTCAGTCTGCTGCTTTCAGGATTTTATACTTTCTGACCATTCAGAACCCGACACACTCCTAAGAGCGTGTTTCAACACAAGTGGTGCCACGGGAGTGGGGTGGGGCATGACTCTTCCTAAAGGCACCTGTGGCCCCAAGCCCCTTACTAGGAGGACCCCCGTACCTTGTACTGCGAGAAGCTGCTCTTCCGTGGTCCAGCGTGCGTTACACTTCTGAGCGACCTGCACACCCAGAGGAGCCGTATGAGCATAACGCAGTTACAGGCGAGGGCATCCTCGTCAGACTTAATGAACCTTAATTTTTTCTTACAATTTCTCAGAATACCGGAATTTCAACGTCAATTGGGTTTATAAAGATTGTGTCTATAACTTTCTTTCTATGGGATGTATACTGGAGATACATTATAGAGATATTAAATTCTTTTTTTTTTTAATGCTTATTTATTTTTGAGAGAGAGAGAGAGAGAGAGAGAGAGGGAGGGAGAGGGAGGACGGGAAGGAGGGAGACAGAGAATCCAAAGCAGGCTGAGCTGTCAGCAGAAAATTGGATGCGGGGCTTGAACCCATGAACCGGGAGACCATGACCTGAGCCCAAGTCCGAAGCTCCACTGACTGAGCCCCCCAGGCGCCCCAATATTAAATTCTTAAACACATGAAACTTGAGTATGACTTCTAAGGTGATGGTCAATACAGTCCTACCTCTGGAAGCCGATACGGTTCTATTCCACCGTCAAGTTTTTCTTTAAGAGCACTGTTCGTCTGTTTAATATTCTGAATCTGAAAGAAAGGAAATTTTTAAATTTTAAAAATGAACAACTTTTGTAAAGGTATGAAAAGAAAACAGAACTAAAAAAAAAAAAAAAAGAAAAAACCAAGAGCAAAGAAGTTCCTAATCTGTATGGTAACCAAAATTCGAGGTCGCTATAGTATCCCTTCAGAGCATCTACCGAGATTCTTTAACGGACTTGCTTAGGGCAGCAGACAAGGGACAACAGGAAGGAGGACATGGTGGCTAAAAGGCTCCTGCGTGCCCAGCCCTGATTCACAACTTGAGAACATGTCACCCCGAGCGGCGGAACCCACATCTGAAGCCTGACACACAAGACCAGGCCACGCCTGGCTTCCCGCCAAGCGGACCGAGCGGAAGCAGCCGAGAGGCAGTGCTCTGCAGGCCGGCAGGTGCACCTCCTGGGGTCCGGCGCGGTCCGCCCAGGCACCCCCTGCGCAGGAGCCCGCAGGGCAGCCTTCTTTAACGAGGAGAAAGCAGAAAGCAGCGTGTTACCTTCCCACAGCCTAATTTTGGCCAACTGTAATTCTTCACTTTCTCACAAATTAGATCTTTTCCACGTGACCGTACTGCTTCGACGCACCTAATCTTTCACTGCCTGTAAGTAATCGAAAGAAAGACATGAACAACGCCAACCACTGAATCGATCCACCGGACAATCCGCTGGACTTGCGCACGGACTCCTGAAGGAGCTGGGCCTGGGAACGGGCTCCCTCTCAGCTCCACGTGCAGGGGCACCTCTGTGCCAAGGACCAGGGGGGCATCAACCCTAGGGTTTTTCATTTCTAAATAATCCCATGGGCAAAAAAGCAAGCAAGGGGAGGATCAGATTCATTTTCCCAAATAAAACATCAGAGACACTCCGGAGCAGAAGGTGCCCTCAAAAGCAGCAACCTTATTAAGGCAAACGAAGAAAAAGCAGGACTTTTGAGAGGTGGGGGATGGTGGTGAAGGACACAGCCTCACAGACCCTTTAATAATTCTCTCCTCCTTGAACAATCTTTTCCTACTTAGACTCAAATTTCATTTTCAAGTACTTACACTTCACAGAATTCCAATTTTGCATTTCCTTTCCTGGGTTCACTTCTTCTGAAAGGTTTAAAGGGGGGTGGAGATGTACAGGGGACTGGCGGCCCCGTGAGTAGGACCAGCACTCTAGGGACGAGGAAGTGACCTTGTCTGCCACTAGTAAGGGCCTTAAAGCCTGCCAGACACACGGCCCACGCCAAGTGAGAACACAGAGACAACTGAAAAGAAAAATGAAGGAAATGTGCATAAAATCTGCTCTATAGTAAAACCAAAACTGAAGACCTTGGTTTTCTGAAATTTGCTTTAGTTTATTTTTGAAAAGGTACAAGTCAGAAGAAAATAAACTGGTACCAGAAATTCACCCACAGTAAGCTCTTGGGAAAGTAACACCCAATTCTCAGACCGGCACCGTGTCACAGAACGCTCTCTGACGCGACGTCATGCTGAAGCCGTGCCATCTGACACGACGGCCACCGCCCGCAGCTTGCTACTAAGCACCTGATATGTGGCTGATGCAGCTAAGGAACTGAACTTCTCATTTCTTCTACTTTAATCCAAACTTAAATGTAAATAACCACACGTGGCTACTGGCTACCCCGTCCAACAGCACGGTCTTAAGACTCCTGCCCAGAGCTCTCAGGTACCAACCACCCATAAAATGCTGCAAGGGCATGTTCAAGGCTATGTTCATAATTCAAGGTTATATTCAGTGACATAAACTTGTGACAGAGAATTAACAAATTCTCAAAAGAATCAGCTATCCAGAATACTACATGCCTCCCAGCATTCCGGTTACTATGTCGTTCTATTCATTCTGCCTGGTTGTTTACACAGGTAAGAAATGGGGTATATATTGCATTGTGAGTAAGTAATACACATTTCCTAAGGAGACCAACCTATTCACCACATGCATTTTCTCTCTGAAATTGATAAAGAAGCAGAGATTACGTAAGTGACTATACAGAATACCTGCAAATTCTGAACTAAAAGTTAGCTCTAAATTCTCATTAACCTTCACCTCTCTTCCTAATGCATTTTCCTTATTAGAAATACTCAGTGTTTATGAATAAGAACAGGGTTTGGTTACCATCATGCCAGTGGGAAAGGAAGCCAGAGTGGCAACAAGCTGGATAAAAAATAGGATATAAAGGGGCGCCTGGGTGGCTCAGTCAGTTGAACGTCTGACTTTGGCTCAGGTCATGATCTCAAGGCTTGTAAGTTCCAGCCCCACGTCTGGCTCTGTGCTGACAGCTAGGTGCCTGGAGTCTGCTTCAGATTCTGTGTCCCTCTCTCTCGGCCCCTCCCCTGCTCATGCTCTGCCTCTCTGTCTCAAAAATAAACATTAAATTTATTTATTTATTTTTTAATTTATTTTTTATTTAAAAAAATTTTTTTTAACATTTATTCATTTTTTGGGAGACAGAGAGACAGCACAAGCAGGGGAGGGACAGAGAGAGGGGGAGACCCAGAATCCCAGGCAAGCTCCAGGCTCTGAGCTATCAGCACAGAGCCTGATGTGGGGCTTGAACTCATGAAAAGTGAGCTCATGTCCTGAGCCGAAGTCAGACGTTTAACCGACTGAGCCACCCAGGCACCCCTAAATTTTTTTTTAATAAAATTAAAAAAAAATAAAATTTTAAAACATTAAAAAATTTTAAAGTGACCAGCATTTAAAGAAAAAAACAAAATAGCAGTCAAGTTCGCCTGGTGCCTTACCTAGCGACTTTTTTTTTTTCCTACTTTCCTGTGTGACCCTTTCATTCTCTACTCAGAAAGACCCAGCGCAACAGGCACTGGATGCCAGCTAATCTAAGAGCCGTCTGCCCCTAGCCCCATTCTGGCATCTTCGACAGAGGCTGGTGGTCCTCCTCGGGGCTAGGAGGAGCCGTTTTGCAAAGATGCAGCACGCTGGGAGGACAGGAGTTCCCGAGAAGGTAAAAGCTTTTCCTGCTGGAAGGACGGGAGGGTCGGCCCCCAGTGCAGACGCGAAGGCCACAAAATGGCTTTGGAAGCTTCCAACGGGAGCCAACAAGCGAGATGAAAAGCAGGTTACGCTAAGAATGGTGGAGGAGAAAATGCAAAAGAATCCGGGTCTGTCACAACACCGTGAACAAACGGACTAATGCCCGGAGCCACTGATGCTGGGATTTCTTGCTATTTGATAAAAATAAATCCTCAATTGTTTAAGCTGCTATCAGTCAGGTTTTCTGCTATTTTCATGTGAACCCTTCCCTGGGACACCACCACATGTGGAAGCATCCAGATAAAATGGCCATTTGCGAGTCGACAAGTGCACTCGGCAGCAACCCCGACAGGCTGTGAGGGGGGCAGGCGACCTGTCTCCTCTGTTAGCGATGAACTGAAGCCCCTCTATTCCACGTGATTCTCAGTAGCTACTTTCAAATAAAAAAGTCCTGCTCCTGACTCTGGCCGTGAAACCAAAGACAGTTCTATCTATTGTACTGCAAAGTCAGTAACACCTGCATGCAAGAAGGGCCTCATTTTCTCTGCTCAAAAGATTAACATCGACCAGTGAGCGTCAGGAGTCCGCTCGGCACAGGGGGAGACAGTCCCCTCCAGGAGGAAGGAGGACGAAGATGCGGGTGGGGGCTCCGTTCAGAGAGCCCCTCCAGCACAAACAGAGCTTAAAACACTCCTTCTCTCGCTCGCTCGCGCGCGCGCGCTCTCTCTCTCTCTCTCTCGCAGCCCTCAGACAGCCTGTAAGATCAGGCAGGCAAGGATTAATCTCCTCATTTGAAAAGAGGCCCAGAAAGATTAAGTGACTCTCCCAAGATTAGGGTGCAACTGTGCCAGCAGCCAAGCCTAGGAGCCAATCCTCTGACTGCTCGGGGAACACTTGGTCCTGCTGTGAGCTGTCCCCCGCCCCGAGCTGCCAGACCAGGGCACAGACCCCTCCTCTCATCTGGGAAAGGACTGCCAGCCTCCAGTTTAACCTTCTAAGGAACCAACAAATCAACAAATCAAAAGCAGCAAAAACTACAAGTAAACCATCAGTCCACAATTTGCCTCAAATTCCAGAGACAGAAGGATGGGGGAGGGGCAGGGCACTAATGAAGGGACAAGAGTCAGCTGGCTACTCCGCTGAATTTGCAGTTTCAATGTACCGCGTAATGATGAGCCGTTCCCCATACCAGGTCAAATAATCAGAAAAGGATTATCATAAAGTAGCAAATATCCAGGGAGAACTCTGACAAAGCCCCAAACACAGTGGCGGCAGAACACGGAGAGAATGACAGATCTGTGCTGCTAGGGGAGGGATCACGTTCATGAATCACAGGGGTGGCTGTCTAGTTTAATGTTAATTCTCTATTTTGATCTAGAGATTCAATACAATTCCAATAAAAATTCTAGCAGAATTATTTTTCTGGACACCAAGAAGGTGAACCTACATTTTCTAAGGAAACACAAAGGGTGAGGAGAGACAATCTTGGAGGACCTATCACCTGGCCCAGACACTCAGGTTTGTAAGGCCCCTGTAATTGAGGCAGGATGGTGCCAGTGAAGACGGACAAACACACCAAAGTCACAACAGACCATACACATACAGACGCTGCATTTGAAACAAAGATCCCATCACTGCAGTGGGAAAAGGATCGTTTTTGTTTTCGTTTTTTTCCCAATAAACAGCCCTGTTAACCAGATAGCCACGTGAAAAACAAAATGAATATCCACCCTATATGTAACAGCATACACAGAAAAACATTTCCAGATAGACGGAAAATCAAAATGTAAAGGCAAACAACACTTAAGACAGCATGGGAGAATATCTTCATACTCTTAGTAAAGGTTCTTACCAAAACTGAAAAGAGCACTAACTACAAAAGAAAAGAATGAGAAACTAGACTACCTTAAAATTAAGAACTTCTGTTCATCAAAAGGTGAGCCTCAGAATGGGAAAGGGGAAGTAATTTTGACCCACCCCCGGCGCGGGGGAGGGCGGTAATACTTTGGCAAGGCCTGACGACATTTCGGTTGTCACACCTGACGGGGCAAGGTCACAACCGCTGGCATCTAGAGGCCAGAGATGCTGCTTAACATCTCACAATGCACAGGACACTCACAACGAGGAATTCTCTGGGCCCAAATGTCAACAGTGCAACAGTTAGTAAGCCCTAATGCAGGCCAACCCAACCTCACATAAATTGGCAGCCCACCGTGGAAAACTGTTTGGCACTATTCTAGAAAATGCTGGACACAGGCATACTCTGTAATTCCACTCTTAGGTGTACATGCAACAGAGATGCGTACATAATACAGCAAGAGTCAAAGAAACATCCATGTCGGCATTAACTGGTCAACGGCCCCAAACGGGAAGCAACCCAAATGTCTAGTAATGGTACAGTGGATAAGTTTTAGGATATTTACACAACAATGAGAAAGGATGACCTGGATGGATCTCATATGTTGAACGATGCTGGGCATAAAAGAAACTACATCATATGACTTTGTTTATATAAAATCCAAAATGAATAAAAATAATGTCTGGTTTAAAACGTCAGACCAGGGGCGCCTGGGTGGCTCAGTCGGTTAAGCGTCCGACTTCGGCTCAGGTCATGATCTCATGGTCAGTGGGTTCGAGCCCCGCGTCGGGCTCTGTGCTGACAGCTCAGAGCCTGGAGCCTGTTTCAGATTCTGTGTCTCCCTCTCTCTGACCCTCCCCCGTTCATGCTCTGTCTCTCTCTGTCTCAAAAATAAATAAATGTTAAAAAAATTAAAACAAACAAACAAACAAACAAACACGTCAGACCAGTGGCCACCACCTGGAAGGAGGTGGGTAATGAGTGAGATGGGCACTAGTGAAGCCTGGGAGGCAAGGCTGAGTCCCCTCGGGGCAGCAACTAAAATGGGAAACGAGGGGCAGCTGGGTGGCTCAGTCGGCTAAGCGGCCGACTTCGGCTCAGGTCACGATCTCACCGTTCAGGAGTTGGAGCCCCGCGTCGGGCTCTGTGCTGACAGCTCGGAGCCTGGAGCCTGTTTCAGAGTCTGTGTCTCCCTCTCTCTGCCCCTCCCCTGCTCACTCTTGTTTCCCTCTCAAAAAAATGTAAGTAAATAAATAAACATAAAAAAAATGTAATAAAAGGGGACATGAATGGGGCTTGGGAGGCTGCACTTCATCTCTTGATCCAGATGGTGGCCGTGTGGTGGGTGTGTTCACATTATGAAAATTCACCCAGACACATATACACACTGTGTGTGTGTGTGTGTGTGTGTGTGTGTGTGTGTGTGTGTGTGTGTGTGTGTTTTAAAGATATACATATATACCTTTAGTTTCAAAGTCAACTTAAGAAACATCAATGTGGGCATGCCTGGGCGGCTCAGTCAGTTAAGTGACTTCAGCTCAGGTCACGATCTCACTGTTCCTGAGTTTAAGCCCCATGTCAGGCTCTGTGCTGACCACTCAGGGTCTGGCGCCTGATTCAGATTCTATGTCTGTCTCCCTCTCTCTCTCTGGCCCTTCCCTGCTCACTTGCTCGCTCTCTCTTTCTCTCTCTCTCAAAAATGAATAAACATTAAAAAAAAAATAAAAAAATTTAAAAAAGAAAGAAATATCAATGGATCAGTACCTAAGTCTTCGGTCCAGTTCCTTAGAAATAAAATGCCCTTCAGAGGCTTGTGGAAAGAGGACACTCAGGTGTAGGGACCCCTGAGCGTCAGTGAGCCCCGACCCGCGGTACCTGCCGCTTGATGGAGACCAACTCCATGTCTAGCTGCCTTAGCACCGTGGTGGCCGCAGTGGCGTTGGCAGAAACAGCCTCCACGTCTTCTTGAGAAAGAAACATTCCTTTCGGAGGTTTCCTTTTTGCTCGATTTTTAGCTTGCGTACTATGTTTTTCCTTTTTGATCTGAGGAACTGTCTCCGTAGGGGGCACCTGCATGGTACACAGATTTGAAAAATGAGACTCCAAAACATGAAAATGCCAGATGAACAGTAATACGCCTACTTTCCTAACGTGGCTCTAAACAATCTGACAAATACCATGCCGTATCGTAATTACCATCGACAAACTAACAGGCAGTTAACAGAAACACTGGCCATTGAATGTTGGCTGAACACTTCTAAGTAGAATCCACTGCCCTCCTATATAAACACAACTTTTTTCTATCACTCTGAGCCTCTGGCAAGAAGCGTTCTGAGCTTCCTGCAGTAATACAGGAAGAAAAGAGATCTGTCTTCTCTTCTGGTGTGCTTTGTGTATGTGAATGGTGAGCTCCTTTATCCTAACAGTTCTTGGCCAAACAGATGGACTTAGGGCCACAGAAAGATAAAAGGAAAAAATGATTCAGCACATACATAAAACCCATTTAAATTCTTTAACTCTATATGGAAGTTTATAAAAAATATAAACTTCCACATGTAACTATGACTGTTTTTCATATACCCTCCTTTTGGATGACACTTAACTTTTAGGGCAACTGTATAATTTGTTTCAAGAACATATGCTGTCATTTGATAATGCATGACTGCTGCTAATTTTTTTAAGTGCTTGCTCTAAAACTGAAACGTTTGGAAATGAAATGCAGTAAAATCTTGGCAAGGAAAGGATACTGTCCTGATATCAATTTTAAGAAGTTTTTGTAACAGTTCATAATCTCATCTTGTTAGTGTATTAACATTTGCTGATGAAGCCGAGAATATGTGCAGGTTTTCTGCTTCCTATCTTAAAACACTGACATAAATCGACCCTACAGACTACGACGGTACCAGTACATTCTTGAACAGGTGGTAACAGACAGTACATAAAAATGTTAGTAGGCAATAAACTACATCTCGTCTGTAACAGCTCTATGCTGTTTAGCAGAGATCACCTACTGACCACGTGCCTGTTTTCACAACATTTTAGTACAGAAAGAAACTTAAGATGTAAGTCATTTTTCTCTTTTAACCAGGAATCGTGCTACATTAAGACTTACGGAAGTTAAATCAAGCCTTTCCCCTTTCCTTTAAAATGTTCCCCTGAAGAAGCTAATAGATAATGATGTATCAAGACAAAGCTTCTTAACTGTAGGTACAATTTGATTTCCCAAAGAATCTAACTTAGCTAACCCTTAAAATGATCTTGTTATTTGGGCATTCGTATAAACCTAGCTGGAGTGCCATCCAGAAAGAATTATCAGTTTTCAGTTTGGTGACACATAGCCTACCAAATGAAGCCTTAAAAATGTAACTAGAAGACTTTGACCCAACAATTCAACTTCCAGAAATTTGTTCCAGTGGAAAAAATTAAGTGAACCAATATTTAATCATGAGACCAGCATTTCAGCATTGTTTATAACAACAAAAAGCACGGGGGGAAACTGATAAAAAAGCCCTAAGATTGCTTAACTGAATTATGAAAGATGTGTAGGATAAAATAACATGCTAATAACAGCTATGTACACAAAATGTATTTGACATAAAAACATGTTCAAGAAAGACCAAATTTAAAAGGTTTCAGAAATGATATATTGAGATCCCATTTTATGTTTTTAAAAAAGCAAGTATAGAGTCATAAGTGTGTATATAGGCATATACATTTCATGGAGTCATCTGGAAAGAGTCACCAAAATGTTAGCAGTGATTAAGGGTGACAATATCATCATTTTCTTTTTCTCCTTTTTGTTTAGCTGGATCTCCTACTTTGCCTACAAAAAGCATGTATGTTTGACGCGATTTTAAAGTTTAGGTGTGCCTGGACCCTTTTGTCTTTCCATGCCGAAGAACAGCTCTTCTCCTACTTCAGAACCTTCCAAGATCGAGAACTCTTTGAGGTTTTACTGAAGCTGCAGATACAGACTCTCTTCAGAAAAGCACTTCTACGAACTTATATATAAAAGTCATAACCACGCTGGGATCCAACACTCCAGCCTGACCTGGGGTTGATGGACTAAGGGGCCCTTCCTTCCAGGGACTGTAGTGCTATCCTCCCTGCAAGGGCTCTGCCGCAGGGAATGCTGTGTTGTGGGGGCTTTCCAGTCTGTGCCAAGGAGCCCCGGGTTTCCCTGGGGGGCCCTCAGGGATCCCACATAGGCCTTATTCAATTTTTATGAATGGGCAAAATAACCTAAGACTGCAACCCATTTCAAAAGGCTTAATAAGATCATTCAGACACCCCATCGTTCTCAGTGAAAAGTTCACAATAAAGAAATGTCATAAATGTACACAGAAAGAAAGTTATATACAACTGTAGGAATTCATGGGCCTCTCGAATCTTCTGACATAATGATTTTTAAGATGTGAAAGATTAAAAATTCCCCATGTGTGAGGCTCGCTGCTGTAGGACCTATGCTGCTGTTTCTGAGTAACGGGAAAACTTGCCCTGAGTCCCTGCTAGCCCTCTGCAGTGCACTCATGACCCAGCTCATGACCCCACTGTGCAGGCCCCTGCGCCGGCCATCGAGAGGACATCCCGAAGGCTGAGAGGAGGAACCAAGCCCTCACCTGGTCCTCACCAGTACCACGCCCACACTCGTTAACTACTGGGCTGATGGCTTGGGAAAGAAGGCAGTGAGGACGGCTGCCCAATGAGGACAAACTCGTTACTCAGTAATGCTATCGCTTGCTTTCGGGCTTCCTTTATTCCTGTTTCTTGGCAAACAAAATTCTAAAGTCTATACAGCAAAGTTAGTATTGTTTAAAAAGTCATTATCATGACGCCTTGTACATAGCAATAAATATATTAAATAGAATAAGTAAGAGGAATGTTTTACGTATGGTACTAATAAAATTTATTTGCCTAAACAATACTAGGGAAAAAAATACCTCCTTTTTGCTTTCCTTGTTTTGATCAATCTCAATGTCAATGGGGTTATTTCCATTTGTTTCTTCCAGTTCATCCTCACTGGAAGGCAAGAACAAGTTACTGAAAGACTATTTGGTACTAATTCTATTTAATATACAAATATAAGCAATAAATTGATTTAATGACAGATTTAATACAAAATCAGTATGTTTTCAGATTGCCGAGATAAACATTTTTACAATTCAAATAAATTAAAACCAACTCCTAGTTCTCTTACTCTAAATGATTAAAACAACAACAACAACAACAACCTACTGAAATAGATTTTTAACTTCTGGATCAGGTCTAGAACATTGTTGCTTCATATCTGTAAAATGTTTCTTCCCAACTCTCAACTGAAAAGATCAAATTTAAGGCATTTATGTAATTGCCCCGTAATCATCTTGTGGTGGGCTAGGACACAATCATTACATGTAACTGAGAAATTACTCAAAAATAAAGTCCCCATGCGCTGGGAACAAATCCCCAAAAAGTGAAACTCCACTTCAAGTCCCAAGTACACACTCATGACTCAATCCAAGCGCCAGAAGGGGGAGAGCCTTTTGGCTCTGGATAAACTGAGATTTTAAATTAGGTTAATTTTAAAAAGAACATTCACATTGACGTGGTACTTCAAATGCCTTTCTTTATAGCCTTCCACGTGTTATTATTTTTTTAAAAGAGCTCCATAGTAGAGCCTTTACTTTGAAAAGTAAGAAAACTGAGGATCACAGAAGCCGAGCACAGCTTGCCCCAGTTTCCCCCCAGTTACATCCAGTTCATCGTCCCACCGTCTCAGGATCCGGCCCAGATGGCCGTGCTACCTTCCTGTGCTGAGTTCTGGCCCAGGAGAGAGAGTTCAAAGGGAGAGTGAGCCAGGGCGGAGGGACCTCTCTCGTCCCTGCTGTCACTTCCACCAATCCCTCGGGTGCTAGCGCCCCCGGTCTGCACAGGTGCTCAAGGGCTCAGGCTCCCCACCGGGGGCTGGGGGAGGGTGTGGGGGGGGTGGGGGGTGGGGGTGGGGGCGGTGCGGGGGACAGGTGCTCTCAGGGTTGGTGCACAGAGAAGCACCGGGGAGCGGAGCCTGTGGTGAGGGTGGGGCGGCAGATGCTCTTACCGTTTCATACTCGGGGGACAACAAACCCCAACCTATTCTTTTATTTAACTCTAATTTCAGGGTTAGCAGAGTACAGCTGTCTGTAGTACAAGACTTTGTTTATAAAAAGTAAATGAGTCCTAACGTATAATGGAAATAAATATTTTTAATCAAAAGTTATTGGAACATAAAAACAAATGCATTAGCATTTGCCACTTTTCTTTGATTACTGAGAGCACTAAACCAAAAACAGACCCACTAGTATATATGCTGCAGACCACACAGCATCCAGACGTATCAAGGTCAACACTTTTACAGACTCTTACAGCTGGAGAGTGCTCGGCAGACGTTCCCACCATTGCCCCACTTTACAGCTGGGCCCACGGATGTGAATTCTCCAGAAGTCATACTACCACTTTGTTCCCACGATATCCTATTTAAAATCATAAAATACCCTCCTGAGATGGGGCCATGGAGATCAGATAGTCTCTCTCCCTTCACTTCATTTGTATTATTAGTTAAAAAAAATAACATTTTGGGGGCGCCTGGGTGGCTCAGTCGGTTGAGTGTCCGACTTTGGCTCAGATCATGATCTCGCGGTCTGTGAGCTCGAGCCCCACGTCGGGCTCTGTGCTGACGGCTCAGAGCCTGGAACCTGCTTCGGATTCTGTGTCTCCCTCTCTCTCTGCCCCTCCCCCGCTCACGACCTGTCTCTGTCTCTGTCTCTCTCAAAAATAAATAAACATTAAAAAAAATTTAAAAATAACATTACAGGAGCATCTGGGTGGCTCAGTCATTTGAGCGTCAGACTTTGGCTCAGGTCATGGTCTCGCAGTTTGTGAGTCTGAGCCCCACGTCGGGCTCTCTGCTGTCAGCGCAGAGCCTGCTTCAGATCCTCTGTCCCCAACTCTCCCTGTCCCTCCCCCACTTGTTCTCTCGCTCTCTCAATAAATAAATAAATTTAAAAAATTAAAAAACAGCATTACAGAAAACGTGGAAAACAAATTTCAAAAAGCCACCAACCTAACACAAAAACCACTATGTCCACTTGCTGCCTTCTAGACTGTGAGCAGCTTCATTTTAGAGTTGAGGAGGCGGAGGCTCGGGGAAGAGGCGTGCGGCACTGACCCCGCACGTGAGTTCACACCACCTCTGGAGTGAGACTCCAACCTGCCTCTGCGCGTGAGCACAGGGCCGCCCCCTGCTCTGCGCCATCTGGCGGAAGTGTTGGCTCGGATGTATCCTACTCACCAAGCTATCCCTATAGCTGGTTTCCTTAGGAAGAAGAATCACAGAATGTTTCCCTCCCTCTCACACACAAAATAGATGGTCAAGAAAGGGATTAGGGAAATCTAAACTGTACTGTCATCTTTTAACACACCAGACATAAAAACGTGGCAAACAAATCTTGTGTAAGTATACCCAAAAAAATTCTACCTAGGCAATAATAGATTTCCTTCTTATTAAAAGGAGACACCCTTCAGCGGTATGAAAGAGTACGTGGAAAAGTTCACTCATTTAAACTGGAAGTTTCTTGGGGCGCCTGGGTGGCTCAGTCGGTTAAGCGGCCGACTTCGGCTCAGGTCATGATCTCACAGTTCGCGGGTTCGAGCCCCGCGTCGGGCTCTGTGCTGACAGCTCGCAGCCTAGAGCCTGCTTCGGATTCTGTGTCTCCCTCTCTCTCTGACCCTCCCCCCGTTCACGCTCTGTCTCTGTCTCTCGGAAATAAATGTCTAAAAAAAAATTGAAAAATAAAGAAATAGGCGGAAGTTTACTGAATGCAGGAAGAAGAGAGTGGTAAGAAACGAATACCCAAAGAACGGTGGGCTCAGGCGTTAATGATACAGCTCACGAACGTTACTGAAGAATATTTGTGTACATCTGGCTCCACCAGGAAGGCATTTGGGGAACTCCCTTTCCTTTGGGCACCGACCGCCTCTTAGAAATTCTAGTGACGCGAGAGATCCCCCACGCGGGGAGACACCACCTCCAGGCAGGAACTGACCTCTCCTCCCGCTCCCGCTTCTGTTTCCGAGCGTGGCGGTCCATCACACTGGTTTTAGTCCTCGTCTTCTTCCAGGAGTAGTAAAATTTCACCAGACTTGCTATAGATTTATCAGGAAGCTAAACATAAAAACTGAGTTGGTTTCGATTTAGAGCTGATCGTTACAAATCAAGTGTGCTTAGATACGGTTAATAAGGACGGTCACACACACAGAAATGTTTTAAGGCACAACCCTTTTCTCTGAGAAGAAGATTCAAGAAGAACTCTCATCGGTACGTTTCCAAACTACTGCAGTGTGACTGTAAGTGAAACTCAGCCCAGGAAGGATCGCCAAAGGCAGGCTGAGACGAACCCAAGCTTTCATACACCTAAAGTGTCTAGCCTAACTCCTAGGTTATTTTTTAAAAATTCACTTCAGCACTCGTGCAACCATCCATAAAAGCTTTCCTGGTAGGAGTCCACCAAAGAGCCTTCTAGAATATAAGAGATAAGCCAACCTTCCCCAGGCAGACAGGGCTCCACGAGGCGCCACACCTCATCAAACAACCATCAAAGACGCTTTCTATCGGATTAATGTGGGGAGTCCCAACAAGAGAGATGGGGACAGGGTGGCGGGGGGCTCGTGTTACAGCTGCTCTCAAGCTGGGAAGTGCCAGGAGATGCTTTGCTCCTGTAACTTGAAGCCTCTCATCTACTCCATGGCAAGCATGAGCTACTCTGTCCAACACGGGAATATCTCGGCTTGAGGATGACATCCCTATCTTTCAGGTATGCTGCAGGGGAGAGAGGCTGGGAAAAAAAGAAAAATCAGTGGTTTCATCTACTTACCATTTGTTGGATTCTATGAAAAGTTTTCCCATGAAAACTAAAGGCTTGCTCAAACAAGACTTTATCTTCCACAGTCCACTCATCTGGGAAGGGGGTAAAGTTGGGCAAATCAGCCAATGACTTTTCAATATTATGCTTATGCCAAAAGAGCATCCCAAGAGCCTAGAAAAATAGTATCAGTGAAATTTTAGACCAAAGACGTGAGTGAAACATTAAAATGGAAATGAGGTTGGCAAAAGAAGAGCACGCACGCCCTGCAGCCCGGGAAACACCGCTACGCGGCTGATGCGTGCGCACTCCCGCGAGACACGCTCCACTGTGCTCACTTCTCAGATGAGAACACGGTGGCCCTGAGAATCAAGTCCTTGCCAACGGCCCAGGGCTGGTAGGTGGCAGAAGCAGTGTGGCCCTAGAATTTGTGCTCTTTATTTATTTATTTTTGAGAGCGAGCATGCGTACAAGTGGGGAAGGGGCAGAAAGAGAGAGAGAATTCCAAGTGGGCCCCGCATCGTCGGCACAGAGCCCGATGTGGGGCTCGAACCCACGAACCACGAGATCATGACCTGAGCCAACACCAAGAGTCGGCTGCTTAACCGACTGAGCCACCCAGGTGCCTTTGGAATCTGTGCTCTTAAAAGCCACACTTGAATGCCTCTGTATACGAAAGGACAAAGTAATTTATAGATGCACTTAATTGTTTTGTTACTCTTTTCCTGAAAAAACTCAAATATAAAGAGGTTTTCTTTGTTGTTTTTTTTGTTTTGTTTTGTTTTTTGGTAACCCAGAAGGGAGAAAATATTCAAATGGGTGACAAATTGGAAATGAGAGATAATTCAGCAATTTTTTTCCTGGTAACTCCCAAGTGAGACCAATCAGAATTTCGAAGACCAGAATCCTTAAAAATTCATCTAGGTATATTTAGCAATCACCTAATGACTTTTACACTTTCTAAATAGAATTAAAAACTGGTGATGTCAGACTGGCTCAGTTGGTGGGGTATGCGACTCTTGGATCTCGAGGTCGTGAGTTCGAGCCCCATGATGAATGTAGACATTACTTAAAATCTTCAGGGGCTCCTCGGTGGCTCAATCGGTTAGGCATCTGACTCTGATTTCTGCACTGATGGTGCACAGCCTGCTTGGGATTTTCTCTCATTCTCTCTCTGCCCCTCCCCTGCTTGTGCTCGTGCTCTCTCTCAAAATAAACAAACTTTAAAAATAAGTAAATAATAATAAAATCTTAAAAAGTTGGTGATGTTCTGAGCAACTTCGTGAAATTCACGAGTAGGGTTTAGAAAAAGAAAAGGGAGGGGCGCCTGGGTGGTGCAGTCGGTTAAGCGTCCGACTTCAGCCAGGTCACGATCTCACGGTCCGTGAGTTCGAGCCCCGCGTCGGGCTCTGGGCTGATGGCTCAGAGCCTGGAGCCTGTTTCCGATTCTGTGTCTCCCTCTCTCTCTGCCCCTCGCCCGTTCATGCTCTGTCTCTCTCTGTCCCAAAAATAAATAAACGTTGGGAAAAAAAAAAAAAAGAAAAAGAAAAGGGATATACCTCTTGCTTTTAAAGATTCTGGTACTATCCTACTATAACCAGCTTTTCTTTCTAACATTCTACCAAGCTGAAATAATTAAAAGTATGGCCAAGGCTACAACAAAGAGTTTAAGTCTATATAACGTAACTCAGTGGTGACCTCAATCATGAGGATAAAAGCTTGCAACTTACAGGCTGTAAAATCTAGATCAATGCCAAGGAAAGCACTAATCCAAATTAATATGCTGATTTTTAAAATAGGAGTTAGAGGGGCGCCTGGGTGGCTCAGTCGGTTGAGCGTCCGACTTCGGCTCAGGTCACGATCTCACGGTCCGTGAGTTCGAGCCCCGCGTCGGGCTCTGTGCTGACTGCTCAGAGCCTGGAGCCTGTTTCAGATTCTGTGTCTCCCTCTCTCTCTGACCCTCCCCCGTTCATGCTCTGTCTCTGTGTCAAAAATAAATAAACGTTAAAAAAAAAAAAATTAAAAAAAATAATAAAATAAAATAGGAGTTAGAAATAAGCTGAAATAAGGTTATCATCAAGGGGCGCCTGGGTGGCTCAGTCAGCTGAGCATCCGACTTTGGCTCAGGTCATGATCTCGCAGTTTGTGGGTTCGAGCCCCATGTCGGGCTCTGTGCTGATGGCTCGGAGCCTGGAGCCTACTTCAGATTCTGTGTCTCCCTCTCTCTCTGCCCCTCCCCTGCCTGTGCTCTCTCTCAAAAATGAATAAACGTTAAAAAAAAAAAAAAAGATTATCATCATACTTTTGGGGAAAAATTAATCTCGTAGATTTCTAATAGCTTCCAAACAATTTTTAAAAGAAAACCTTAGTCAAATATTACAACTTGGAACTGATTCAAAACAGTTAATATGAAAAGAAAACACTGTGGGTCTGAGTGAGACATGTCACTCGGAGTCAGGATAAAACCCATCACACAAATGACAAACCACATATTCAAACAGGGAAGTATTAAGCCCTAAATACTACCAACCTGCAGAAAAACAGATGCCTTTCAAATCAAAGGGCCCTCTAATACTCATCTCAAGCAATAAAAAGGGGACCAGGGCCTTGTTTAATTTGCTAGTGACCACCAAAACATTGCATGGCTACTTAACACACAGAACACAATTTAACAGGTCAGCTATAAAAACCATTTAAAAAAAATTTTTTTTTATTAATTTTTAATTTTATTTTTTTAATTTACATCCAAATTAGTTAGCATATAGTGCAACAATGATTTCAGGAGTAGATTCCTTAGTGCCCCTTACCCGTTTAGCCCATCCCCCCTCCCACAACCCCTCCAGCAACCCTCTGTTTGTTCTCCATATTTATGAGTCTCTTTTGCTTTGTCAACCCCCCCCCCACCCTGGTTTTATATTATTTTTGTTTCCCATCCCTTATGTTCATCTGTTTTGTCTCTTGAAATCCTCATACAAGTGAAGTCATATATTTATCTTTCTCTAATTTCGCTTAGCATAATACCTTCTAGTTCCATCCACGTAGTTGCAAATGGCAAGATTTCACTCTTTTTGATTGCTGAGTAATACTAACACACACACACACACACACACACACCACATCTTCTTTATCCATTCATCTGCTGGTGAACATTTTGGCTCTTTCCATACTTTGGCTATTGTCGATAGGGCTGCTATAAACATGGGGGTGCGTGTGTCCCTTTGAAACAGCACACCTGTATCCCATGGATAAATGTCGAGTAGTGCAACTGCTGGGTCTTAGGGTAGTTCTATTTTTAGTTTTTTGAGGAACCTCCATACTGTTTTCCAGAGTGGCTACACCAGCTTAGCTCGCATTCCCAATTAAAAAACCCATTTTAACAACAAAAGAAAACCATGACATTACCTGTTCCATGTTGTACCCATGCTTCTCTTTGGCAATGGCAATGTATTCATCTACTGAAAAACAAGACAAGAGGCCAGTAAACACACTGAGGGACAGGAAACCACAGTACATGAGCACTAGAATTATATATATATATTTCAGGCCTGCCATGTGCAAGAAAAAAATAAAGAACAGACAGTAACAAAACAGAATCATATATAATATGATCCCATCATGGATCTTACACATAGAAATCCTACAAAGGAATGGCTAAAAATATACTCTAATATTAACGGTACTTAACATATCCCATCTATGGATGGGAGAGATCATGATTCTTCTTTTTAAACTTAGTTCTACTTAAATTTTCTATGATAAACAAATATCACATTGGTACCCTGAAAGATAATCAAAAGAAATAAAAAGTAATATTAAATTGGGGTTTGTTTTTAGTCTCTGCTGAGTTTGAAAAACAAACAACTTAATCTCTATACTAAAAAATCTAAGAGATGAATTACATGAACCAGTGCCTGCTATCTGCTCTCAAACTCCAACACAAGGTGACAAGTGCCAGTTTTTCAAGCACTAAGGTAACGCCAAGGAAAACTGACTCGATATCCCGGGGAAGTTGCCATCCCCAAAGTTATTTCCTCTCTACATTTTCTAGCCTTCCTTCCAGGAAAAAAAAAAAAAGAGAGAGCCTACTAATCAATAACACTTCGTTACATTCCTATATAAGTTTTTTGCTTTGTTTTGTTTTTGGTAAAGTACAAAAATAACACAAGCTCAAAAAACAAACAAACAAACAAACAAACAAACAAACAAACAAACAAACAAAAAACCAAATAGCACAGAACTGTCTGAAACAAACAGAATTCTGTCCCCAGGCCATCTCCCCCCCAGTCTCTCTCTCCAGGTGCAATGACCACACTTCAGAGCTGAGGAAACAGGCTGGAGCGGTTGGTTCACTTGCCCACTGTAACACAGCGAGTTAACAGAAGCCTGATCGAAGTCAGAGCCTCCCAGGCTCAGAATGCTAGTCAATGACCCCACAACCATCTTACCTGATTGTGGCACAACCGGTAGCCAATTTACCAAAAAGAAATCAATTCTGAAAGAGAATTCAAACTCTTTTATGAACAGGTATTCTAACACTAGAGGAAAAGCTTTTCCACTGACAGAAGAAAAAGTCGATGTCATTCAAACAGTGACTACACATAGTGCCACTCAGTATTAGTTTCAACACCGAGCACTAGTTTTCCATTTCCTTTTTAAATATTGAAAGTCCATACAAACAGACAGTGATTTCACTCAGAACATATAGAGCGGACCCTTGAACTCGGGTGTGAACTACGCGGGTCCACTTTTATGAGAATCTTCTGCAGTCCAGTGCTGTCCAAGTGTTTTCTCAATAACACTGGCTTTTCTCTGGCTTCCTTCACTGGAAGAATGCAGTACGTGTCACATATAACACACACAACAACGTGTGTTGGCTACTTATGTCATCAGCAAGGCTTCCGGTCAACAGCAGGCTATCAGCAGTTAAGTTTCTGGGGAGTCAAAACTTGTACGTGGATTTTTTTTCTACCTCACAGGGTGTTGGGCGCCCCAAGGTGTTCAAGGGTCAACCGTAGTGAGATTCCTATTTACCCGTGAGTGAGCGAATGACAAACTAAATGACCCTGGTTTGTCACAAAAGTTGGAACCGGTGGTCTGAAAAACGGGGAGGAATTATTCCAAAGTGTTTCCCTTGCTTATTATATCACAATAGGGTGGATTATGCCAAGTAAGAGGAAAATGCCCTAAGATTCTTTAAAACAATGCTGATGCATGGTGAGGCTGCACGGCTCACACGGGACCCCGGCGGAAAGACTGCAGGTCGGGTGATAAAACTAAGTAATGAGATGTGTTCAAGCCAAGGCTGTGTACGGGGAAGAGGGAAAAACAATCTGCAGTGAACTGAGGGTCAACCCCAGAGAGGGTCTGCTGGAAGGGTGGTTCCTTTTCATAGACATCCGGCAAATGAACCCAAACTTGCGCTCTACAAGCTCAACTCCACAAGCGTACAAACATCCAGACACTATCATTACCTTCGCTGGATGAGGGACGCGTGGTGCGTGCACAGCCACCGCCCAGGCATGTGATCTGCGAGCAAATCCGCGCACCAGGTGTCTGGGCAGGGCAGGGGGCAGGCCCCACGGGGCTGTGCGCTGTCCCAGTAGCCTGCCCTGCCCACCGTTCTCGGGGGCAGATGCTATCTGCTCCAGTCTTTTCTGCTCCGTCAGTAACAGGGCCAGTAAACCTGTCTCCCCAGGTCTCCAACGGGATTTAGCTCAAAAATTACAAGGAAAACAAAGCATTCTTTGGATACTACTTTGGTATTTTCATCTGCTTTGTTTTTTAACAGAAAAATTAGCTGGTGGCAGGAACAGTAAAATTGACCAGTGGATTCTGGTCAGTTTGGACAGAACATTTTCTGTGCTGCAAACAGTAAAGTGTTGTTAATAAGTAACCTTTAAGATCACACCTCTTTTAGATTTCCTTGTAGACTCCTCTGAGGACTCAAATCTAAAACAAAGGAAGAAAGGACTTAATCAGAGCCACTTAGGGGGAAGTCACTTGATATCTCTACTAGGTGAGGTGAAGGTGTGACAAAACAAGTCAATAGATGGGGAGCCTTGAAACTTGCAAAAGAATTACCATCTGATACCCACCAGCAAAAATACAACCGTTCACTCTTTTCATGTCCCCAAAGTCCAACAAAGACTGGATGAACCATTTGCCAAAAGAATGCTGGGGGTGCTGTCATGTGAATGATGTCACAGGAGAGAAAGGTTCTTTCCCAGCAAGTGAAAAGGCAGCACAGGTCAGGTGTGTGGTGAGAGAGACGCAGGTCCAGTCTTGGTTGTCTCTGGACAAAAGGAGTTCACAGGCAGTGGTGCCTGACGCACGGTGAGCACTACGGTTTCGACCGCAGTACCTCTAGCCACTCTCCTGACCTTCCCAGGAAGTAGCTCTCACCAGGAAAGCTGCGTCAGCACCGAACTGAAAACCACAGCAGAGCAGGAAGTCCTCCCAGAATGCTGAAGACCGGACTTAATCCAGAACAGGGCCGTGTGCGCGCACAACGGATGCTGCCGACGGCCTTGTCTCTCACTGCCTCCCTACTGTACGCACAGGGTCCTCAGCTCTTGCTCCCTTTCACAGTCAGGGGGACAAGGGCTACCCACCAGTTTCTAGAGTCCCCAATATCTTCTCTACCACCTACCCTACTCCTTTCCAGAACATGCCAGTAGCTGCTGGTAGGGCATGATGAAAATGTAAAGTGTGCATTTTCAAAACCTCCCACATGCTTTCCTTAAAAGCAAAAATAAGCTTTCAACCTAAGACGATAAAATCCACTCCCAAATGCCTTCATGAAAACAAAGGATGACCGGATACGTTAGGTGGTGGATGAAGGATGAATCAGGAAGGGAGGCAAAAAGCTCTAAAACAACAAACACGGGGTTCCCGGGGACTTTTCCAGTACTTTCTCATCTCTGGCAACAGTAATCTTGATTTCATCTCTAGTAAATTAAAGGTTAACCAGAGTCCGTCCCAATCTGGGGGTGAGGAACCACTGCAGGCAGGCGAGGGTCATTAAGTATGCTGTGATTAGGACGATGCCCAAAGTCCATGTGGCTTAAGGAAATGCCAGGATGTTGGCAAGGACCCGGTCATTCGCACCCACCAGCCTTCCCCACTGCACGGGGGACAGAACCAGGCAGTCTTCTGGGTGCAAGAAGAAGCTGACCGGACATTCTAAGCAGAAAGATCGGTTACTTGGCATACTCTCCTTTAAAAACCATTCTGTCGTTGTGTAAGTGCAATATTTTAAAAACTTGAATATTCCCATGGAAACAACCAAGGAGAAATGTCTAATCTTAAATTATGATGGATAAAGATACGTATCACTTCGATTCTTTAACAAGTGCACATACGGGAGGGCAACTGGGTGGCTCAGTCGGTTAAGCATCCGACTTCAGCTCAGGTCATGATCTCACGGTTCGTGGGTTCGAGCCCCGCGTCGGGCTCTGTGCTGACAGCTCGGAGCCTGGAGCCTGCTTCAGATTCTGTGTCTTCCTCTCTCTCTGCCCCTCCCCTGCTTACACTGTCTCTCTCTCTCTCAAAAATAAATAAACATTAGAAAAAATTAAAAAAAAAAAGTGCACAGACTGTACAAACCATTGGCTTCTCTGACAAGAATTTAGCATTACAGAAAGTACAGGTAAAGGCGTTATGTTCTGGGGCAACATCACTTAAAGGTAGAATGTGTGTGAGATTCATCAGGAAAATTTACAAAATTCCTAAAGCCTACTCAAACATTTCTTGGACTACCCTTACTGTGTACAGAAAAGCAGGCCAAAATACAGAAGAAAAATGAACTGATTTCCTGAGGTAGCTTGAAACAACACAAGTAACAGAGAATAGAAATACATAAATAATAGTACAGATGTTGACTAACATGGGATCCAAAATAATCAGTAAATAATGATGATAATGATGTTAAATCAAGACAAGCTTCCTAAAGATTCAATAGCTATACTGATTAATAACAGTAGCTAATATTTGAGACTTTACTATGTGCCAGCCACTGTTCTAAAATTCTTTAAGGGATTCTTTTAATTTTTTTTTAATGTTTACTTATTTTTGAGACAGAAAAGAGACAGAGCGCGAGTGGGGGGAGGGCCAGAGAGAGAGGGAGACACAGAATCCGAAGCAGGCTCCAGGCTCCAGGCTCCGAGATGTCAGCACAGAGCCCGATGCGGGGCTCGAGCTCACGGACCGCAAGATCATGACCTGAGCCGAAGTCGGACGCCCAACCGACTGAGCCACCCAGGCGCCCCCCCTAAAGGATTCTTTTTAATCCTCTCCAATAATTCCATTATCAGTCCCATTCCTAAAGAAAGAAACTGAAGCTCAGAGAAGTCATTTGGCCAAGGTCACACGGCTGGTAAACAGCAGAAACAAGACGTACATACACACAGAGTGTGTGACCACAGCACCTGTGATGTTAAACCTCTATAGGCTATCCCATCTCCTGAGTAAAGGACACAGAGAGAGAAGGGCACTCCACGGTACAGAGAACTGAGCCAGGCAAGCCAACCTAGTCCATGTCGCTTGAGTGGAGTTAAGAAAATCAAACTGTGGTCGATGAAGGAAGTGATGGAAAGTGAGGGTAACGGGCAAATGGCTGCCTTGTCGGAGGCCTCACTTGTTTTCTATATTCAGGTTTCAAGCCGACGAACTAAATGTCCTTAGTACCATTAGCGGGAGTCTCGAACTCAGCTGCAAAAAAGGGAAGAATGCAGATGAAAGTTGCCACGGTCACCTGAGCTCACCCACTCCTCCCTCCTCTGGACACTGCAGACTCAGGACACCTTGTGATCTTGCATATGCTATTTGGAGCGAGAGGCTGACACCATAAGGTGGGTTGAGGACAAAGCTATAACCTTAAATACAGTTCGAAAAAAATGTTATCATCGTAACATTTGCAGCAGCATTCGTACTACAAAGGAAACGTGGCACCAGTTTCTCTCGCATAACTCAAACTGAGCATGCCAAAATTTTTTTCATATCGTGGCATCTCCTTTTATTATTAAAATAAGAAATGAGTTATCACTAACAGAGAATCAAAAAAGAGCTTAAATCATTTAAGTAAAGCAATTATGCCACCTGGTGGGCACAGATATTACTACAGTTAACATCCCAATGATCCCCCGGGGCATGGCGGGGGTGAGGGTGGGTGCACACAGTAGTAAAATGCACTTTTGTTAAAATCCCACTTTACAGAAGAGGCGCCATCCCCCAACACTCTAGTAAATACTACAAAATCCAACTCAGTCTCACAGACAATCTGATCAAGTGGAAAGGAGAATATAAACACTGGGGCGCCTGGGTGGCTCGGCTGGTAGAGCATCCAACTTCGTTCTGGTCACGATCTCACAGTTCATGAGTTCGAGCCCCACATGGGGCTCTCTACTGTCAGCGTAGAGCCCACTTCAGAGCCTCTGTCCCTTTCTGTCTGCTCCTCCCCCACTCGTTCTCTCTCAAAAGTAAACATTAATATATATACATATAAATATCATCATCATCATCATCATCATAACATATAAATATATATATAAATACCCCACCAAACCACACTTACTTAAATTCAGTTTCTGGCACCTATTCCTACCTAATCTCTACCTCTATATTCCCCCTCCAACCAGTATCAACTTTGTATGACTGCAGATAAATTCTACTCCTTTTTTCCTCATCAGCAGAAGAGTGGATTGACTATTATGGTCTTAAAAGTGGCTCCAGGGCAAACATTTTATGAGGAATTAAAAAAAGCTTTTTTTCATGTTAAATTTAACATTTTGTGTGCTGCATTAAAAAAATAACTTAGCCAATAAGAGCCACCTGGGTGGCTCAGTCGGGTGAGCGTCCAACTCTGGATTTCGGCTCAGGTCGTGACCCCAGGGTCACCGGATCAAGCTCCGTGTCCGACCTCACGCTGAGCACGGAGCCTGCTTAAGGGTTCTCCCTCTCCTCCTTGGCCCTTCTCCCCTCCCGGAGCATGTGCTCACTCTCTCTAAACAAAACAAAACGAACAAAAACTTGCAATAGGAAAAGGGAAGTACATGCCTCCACCTTTACTCCAGTTCTCATACACTTGTGTGCCTTGCAGCACCACACAGATAGGGTCTCTTGTGTTTTCAAAATGGATCGTCACTAGAATGACGTCTGGCTGTAATTACAACAATAACCACCTTTCCCTTAAAAATGCCCAAAGCCTACGGTGAAGAATAAATCAGTCCAGCGACCCACTATTCTCATGCATCTCTCCCAGCAAGTCAACCTGCCTGACGACCATGTCCCTAAGCAGGCACCTGTGCACTCAAAATAACTTCACTTGCTCTCTTAGGTGTTTCCCTTTGTACAGTGTGAGCAGAAGGAACAATGCCCAAGACGAGGTCTGCCTCTGTCTTAACTAAAGGCAACATTCCCGGGCAGAAGAGGGGGCAAAGAGACACTACGGATTCACTCACAAGCTCGTAGCTGGCAACAGTGGAGCCCTCTGTCCTTGCTTTCCGTTAGGAGCTTACAAGCTAAACCCATTTCCTCATCTGTCGGACAAAAGTATAAGAGATGACGTCCGGTTCTAACCCTTCACAAGGCAGCAGAGGAGCCAAAATACACAAAAGCCAAATCTTACTGAAATGAATTCCTTCATAAGCACCTGTGAGTTTCCATTCGAGGCAGACTGCACTCTAGAGCCACAGAAGCAGTTTATGGAGAGAAACCCAGTCCTCCAGCCCCATTAGAGCTGTATGTCCGCCAGGCCAGTGGTTCCTAGCCCCGACCCAGGAGAACCAGCCAAGAAACTTCTCTGAAGTACTAACTCTTGTGCTCCACCCTCTTTTGTACACATACATGTGTTTGCACGTATGTGTGTTTATGTGTGTGTGTGGATGTATACATCGGTTTTAGGAAGCATGATGGGCGTGGAGGAAGGGCACACGTGTAAGGCACAGCTCGGTGAGTTCTGAGGAAGTGAACACACCTGATCAAGGAAAGAACCGATTATACTCCAGATGTTCTGGTTTGCTTTTACAATGCCCCCAGATGACTTTGAGAATTGGTGAATTAGAGCATTATATTAAGGTAAAGAACACGAGTGTGGTAACATTCTTCATTTTAATGTGATAAAAAGCACTTCAACAAGCACAAAATCTTTAAGTTTGGGTATTAAAAAGATCAGACAATATCAGGACCACAGACATAGGAAGAAATGTGCTTCTTTATATTATTACTATATAAAAGGAGGTTTGCGAATTGTGAGTTGTGAATTTCAATCATGCAAAAATATTTCCTTTCAGTGACTATACAAAGTGATTCTCTTCTAAATTACTGATTTCAGGCCCACCTCCTGCACAGGAGTTATGAGCAGGGAAAGGCGGAGGTGGTCAGAAGAAGGGTTTACGAGCCCGCAAATCCTCGTGACTCCTTACAGCTTGTCTACGAGCCTTGAGTTATAGGGGCCTATGTTTACCCCTGCCTCCGCCGCCCTGTACTTACAATGGTCCCTCCCTCAGTACAACCCATTGTGTACAAGGGCACACAAAAGAGGGATCTCTAAGTGAGACGAACAGGCCGAGGGAAACACAGAGGGAGGCTGGGTTCCAGGAAGTGCGCAGGAGCACGACCTGATGCAAGGTCGCTTCCCCTCTGTGGGCCCAGGTTTCCCGAGCCCTGAAAACGGAGGCCAAACTGCACAGTGCTGAGTGAGAATGGGGGGCGGGGGAGAAGGGCGTGTTTGTTGGGAGTGGGCAGGTTTTTCCGCCAAAGCTGTAAATCCTACCACTTCCAATGCCTGAATCTTGGGGGGTGAGGGTAGGGGTGGGGGAACTTTCATCCAGTTAAAGAAACTGGAGTTTTCAAAGCAGGTGTGCAGAAAGGTGGTATTTTATATTCAATTATTCTATTTTACATTTAACCCTTCTCCACTGATTCAGTGCATCTTTCAGGCCGACTGTGTGCCCAGTGCTGCTTATACAGTTAAGATTAAAACAGTCGGCCTTCAGAGAGCTCAGTCTGGAGGGCTGAGAAACAATGACACAAATAATTAACTCCAATTGTCATAGGCGTCAGAGAAAAAGAACTCTGAACACACTTAACTGGGAAACGTGATCTGCAGAATCAAGGAAGGCTTTCTTTTCTACTGGAAAAGGACATTATAAATTCCTGCTTACTCATTTGTTATTTATAGTAGGGGAAAATTGAAAAAATAGAAACATTCAAGAATGAAGACATGGTGAAATAAATTGAGCTATATGATGGGATATTATTCAGGGATCAAAACTCAGTCTAATGTTTAATTATCAGAAAAGTAAAGTTGAAAAACTATTATTTACAATATGACCTATTTGTGCTTAAAACCAGAGCGCACAGAAGCATAGAAAAAGGACATGAAAGCAAAATTTTAATACTTGTTACACCCACGTGATGGGTATAGGAAATACAGGCTATTTTTAATGATAAAAACAAACTTGTATGCATATATGTAATTTCTTTTCTGAACCATTGGAGAGTGTCATAATTATGCCTCCGTACTCTTAAATCCTTGGCCTGTATCTTCAAAGAGTAGGTGTATTATTCTCTTACATAACCACAGAACAGTAAATTCAACATTTAAACAATAATCTGTGTCTGTATTCCAATCTGGCCAGTTGATCCCAAAATGTGCTTTACATTGTGCTCAAGAATTTAAGTAAATCCCAGTTATCTCATCCCCACATATATATAATATGCATCTTTTTAATGTTTTATATAAGTAACCTCTGCACCCAACATGGGGCTTGAACTCACGACCTGAGAGATCAAGTCGCATGCTCTTCCAGCTGAGCCAGATATACGCCCCAATACACAACTTTTTAAAAATATGGACATGTTTTTTATAGAACCACAATACCACTATCACACTTAACAAAAATAGCAAAATTCCTTGGTATGAGAACAGTGCTGAACTCGCTGGACGGTCTGAAATGTAGAAGTCCCACGAAAGCAATTACTGGCAAGGACACGAAGCAGATAAAGTTTGCACTTTCTTGGTAGCAGTATGAACCAGTTTGACCACTTTGGGAAATACTCTGGCACTGACCTCACAGCTGAGGATCTACATGTCGAATGGATATCAAGAACTAAGTCAAAGAAAGTTCCCAGCAGTAGCAGTTGTAACAATAAAGAACTGGAAGCAAATGTCCATCGTGAACAGAAAGAATAAATAAATTATAATGTAACAAGAGGAAATTCTTGAAGTCTAAAAGAAAAGGATGATAAGACACACGGATACGGTGAAAGGGTACAGTAACCCTTAATGTTTAACTGCAGGCTTCAACCACAGTCTGTAAACCCAGCTGTGTCTTTTCTAGTAAGTTCTTACCACTTTACCTAACTCTAAATAAATAAGAATAAAAATGATAAAAATAACGTCCATACATTAAAAAAACATTCACATCCCAATTATCAAGCTCTCTGAAAGCCATTTCTTTATAAAAAACTGAAAACTGGGGCGCCTGGGTGGCGCAGTCGGTTAAGCGTCCGACTTCAGCCAGGTCACGATCTCGCGGTCCGTGAGTTCGAGCCCCGCATCAGGCTCTGGGCTGATGGCTCGGAGCCTGGAGCCTGTTTCCAATTCTGTGTCTCCCTCTCTCTCTGCCCCTCCCCCGTTCATGCTCTGTCTCTCTCTGTCCCCCCCAAAAAATAAATAAAAAACGTTGAAAAAAAAAATTTAAA
Organism: Puma concolor; assembly: GCF_028749965.1. NCBI lineage: Eukaryota > Metazoa > Chordata > Mammalia > Carnivora > Felidae > Puma > Puma concolor. Next base: position 3,823,667 of record NC_141672.1, read on the forward strand.
AAAAAAACAAAACTGAAAACTAAGGCCAGTAGTGCTGATCCGACCTCTACCCCTGCACACATTCCAGTCAAAGAACTAGCAGGCACGAATTTTAAGTACACTTTTCCCTCCTGTCGATGACCTTGTAATTTACCAGGGCAGGTCCCCATCAGACTGTGAGTTACACTTGCACAGGGATTTGTCAGACTGTTCACTCTCGTATTCCCCCAGTGCCTGGCGCATACACATCTCTCAAATATGTACCGAGCAGACGAACGGTCATTAGGCGGGTGGCAAAGAAGATGCTGGAGGATGCCAGATGACCAAGATGCAGAACACACAGCTGGAAAGTCTGCGTTTGCAAATCTTCACACAGGGCAGTGTCCACAACCCCATCATTTCCTCATTCACTGGACGAGTATTTATCGTGCTCCCGCCACGTGCCAAGAGGACTGCCGGAGAACGGAGCACACACACCAGGTTCCTCATCAGTTTTCAGTAGAGAGACGAAGCAAAAAATACCATGTCGGACAATGATAAATAAAACGAAGGAAATGAAGCAAGGTAAGGCAGTACTCTCATTTCATAGTGTGGTCAAGGAAAGCCTCTCTGTCAGTGGACGCGTAAGCAGCGAGGAGGAACTGAGGGAGAGGGCCATGTGGACACTGGGAAAAGAGTATTCCAGACAAAGGAATGGAAAAGGCTCAGGAGTGGGCTCAGACTACGTAGGGCCTTGTGGCCAACTGTCCAGTCCTCTGACACTGTAGCGAACTGGAAAGCCACTGGAATGTTTTGAACAGTGATTCTTGACATGTACTATGTATTTATTTGGAAGTTAAAAAATGTACTCTGTATCTATGAAACTTTCACACACAATATAATCTTGACAATGTGGACTGAACTCAAATGCCCTAAGAGAAGTGCCTGCGTGTGCTGCAGCTCCAAAGAAGGTTCTCATTCCAAGAAAGCTACAACTTGTTTTAAAATCTCTAATTTGGGGCGCCTGGGTGGCTCAGTCGGTTAAGCGTCGGACATTGGCTCAGGTCATGATCTCACGGTTTGTGGGTTTGAGCCCCACATCGGGCTCTGTGCTGACAGCCTGGAGCCTGCTTCAGATTGTGTGTCTCCCTCTGTCTCTCTGCCCTTTCCCCACTCCTGCCCTGTCTCTCTCTCAAAAATAAATAAACTTTAAAAAGAAATTTAAAAAAAATCTCTAATTTGACTTTGCTTTTCTACACATCTTTAAATTCTGTATGTCTAGCACGTTGTAGGTGTTAATTTTTTTCTTTATAGTCAATAGTCAACTAGCTTCAAAAATCACATCTAGCTTGATGGTCTCTGGCATTAGCTAATGATTTCCATCTATGTCAATTTTAACATGGAGATTTGTGCTTACCACGGTACCAGTTTCTCCTCATTTTTATAAAATAAAAGCAAAATGCAATCAAACACTTAAATAACTGCAAAAGCACTGATTATACATAACCTATAAAGTAGGCGATGCATAAATGAGCGGGACCATCTGTTTTCCTGATTCCCAATAGCCAACGTTACCCTGCAAATTTCTACACCCAAGGCAAGTGCCGCTGAGTCTAGGAAATCTGCTTCCTCGGGAAGCGACCCACAGTGGGCACAGTTGTACGCTGGCTTGCCCTCTGGCTCCAATTCACCTCCTACAGCCAAGCCCTACCTTAAAGAGAGTCAAACAACAAAAGTCATGCTCTGATTATCCCCTTTCCTGACCTATCCTCTCTCCTAAAACTGCCTTCTAAACTGTGCTCTCAGGCCACCGTCTTGTATTACATTTGACTGCACTTGCTTTGGCAAACTTCTGTTTGTTTGTTTTTCATTAACACAGTAAAGTGAACCAGACTGGGAATAAGGTTTGGCCTAACTGTATACATTTCAAAGAAAACAAGACTATCTAGTAAAAAAAAAAAAAAAAAAGTTTTGAGATTTCTCATTACCAACATGTCCACTTGGTTTTGCTAACTTTCAGCTTCTCTGCCACACAAAGTCCAGGCCCTGGCTGGGTGTACGTGTCAGGGCAGGGACAAGAGGGCAATATAAAGGTATCATGTACTGCACCCACAGCGGCGGCCCCCAGACAGAAGGCTGCCCTAAAGCCATTAGGTTGGGGCAAGCAGGGCGGGCATCTAGGGTGCAGACCAAGGGAGGGCAGCCTGAAATGGGGTGGGGAGGGTGCTCACACATGGGAGCAGAGGGGGGCAACCATGTACCTCACAATGGTGACCAGGGAGCAAAGCCGATAGGGAGATGATGTTCTATCACAGAAACAAGAGTGACTCACAGGCATCTTCATGCACACGCGTGGAATAACTGACGGCAGGGTGCAGGCGTGCCCAGATATGACAGCGCCCTGCTTACTTAAAGGCCTATTAAAGCCCCCTGGACCCCCCCCCTTACCCCACGTTCCCATGATCTCCATCTCCTTTGAGCAAGTTCAAACACTTCCAACACTGCCAATTTGACTTCCCACATTTTTTTTTTTTAATGTTTACTTATTTTTTGAGAGGTAGAGAGAGACAGAGCACGAGCAGGGGAGGGGCAGAGAGAGAGGGAGACACAGAATCTGAAGCAGGCTCCAGGCTCTGAGCTGTCAGCACAGAGCCCCATGCGGAGCTTGAACCCATGAACCATGAGATCACGACCTGAGCTGAAGTTGGATGACTGAGCCACCCAGGTGCCCCTGACTTTCCACATTTCGATCGAGCCTCCCTCTAACAGCAACAGCCTTGAGGGCATCAACTTCTCTCACCCGGAATGGATCGACACTCACTGCCTCTAGCCCTGGCTCTCCACTAAACCACAAGGCTGTCAAGAGACTTGGCACAGTTTCAAGGCTTCTCACCTCCCCAAGGACCACAGGTGTCGCAGCCAGGCAGGTCTCCAAAACAGAGCACTGCATTTTCTCCCCGCATCTTCGTACACGGACAAATACAGGCGCACAGGCGTCCTTCCCCCGGTCTGCAGCACACTTATGCACCTTGCCCACAAGCCAACTCTTACCCTCCTCAACATTCTACCCAGAATGTCAACTGTTTCCAATACTTCCCCTGTTTCTATCCAGGAAAATGTAGCGCTTTCTGCTTGGTCCCACGGCGGGGGTGGGGTGGGGTGGGGGAGGGATGCTAACAGCCCATAGGAGGTGCTGGAAGCTAAAATGAGACTCCACTGTCCTCATCTCCAATTAGTGAACATTTTTCCATTTCTCTCACCATCTGCCAACCTCCAGATTCTACCACTTTTCAACCTTCATTCATTCCTGTGTCCCCTAAATCTCATGCCATTGTTTCATCAAGTAATTTTCCAGAATTATTTAATATATATACTATTTACTTATTACATACTATATATTATTTAGTATATATACTATATATATATAATAATAATAATAATAATAATAATAATAATAATAATAAAAGCATACTGTTCTCCTCTACGCTACCTGGAATTATTTATATTTCCTCCATATGCAATGTGTCTCTACAAGGCACATTTTCTAGGCATACCCCAAAGGTCGTAGCTCTCACTGAAGTTTCACTCAGACACAGCCCAAAGCAGCTAGTCTAGTATCAGTAATGCTTTAAGAATGCAATTATAGTTTATTAAGAAGAGCAGCATATGAAGGCAGATGTGTATAATAAATGCCACCTGGAGACCAGAGATCTAGCCCAAACCTGGCTACTAAGAAGCTGTGGTTCCGTAAGCATTTGACCTCACTTTTCTAGACCTCAAGTTTTTTGCATCCAAAAAAGAAGAGCCGGAGTAGAGGAAATACACATAAATTACAGTTTACAGGTTCATCTTCCCTTCTTTCTCCGTTAGAACATAAGCTTCCTGACTCCCTCACTCCTGCCACACACTACCAAGCACACAAAGCGCTCAATAAAAATGTGAATGAAACCAATGCTCACTAAACAAACTCAAATTCCAGATAACCCCAATCAAGATACTTTTGGAGAGAGCTTGAAACTATGAGCCTAAACTTCACCCAGAAAAATAAATAAACTTCACCCATCAACCAGGAACACTGAAAAGAATAAAAATGGTACAAATCAGGAAACAACAGATCAGTCAATGAAACAGAGTCAAGAATTCAGATAAAGACCAAAGTACACACACGGGTTTAACCTAAGTGAAGATTTGAGAAAGAATTAAATAGTTCCAGATAGAACAATGATGTAACGAGGAGAGAGGCGGGAGGAGGGGAGGGCAGAAGAAACAGAGGTGTGCGCAGTATATAATATGTGGGGGAAGGGCTTTTTTCAGCATGACAGTATGCGAGCAGCCACAAGTAAGATTAATCAATTTAACTACATGTAATTCTAAAAAACAAACCAAACAACACATAAGGTAAGGCCTGACTGCTATGTACAGAAGAATTAACAAGTGAAGATACAGAGGTGCCTGGGAGGCTCAGGCAGTTAAGTGACTCTATCTTGGTGCAGGACACGATCTCACAGTTAGTGAGATCGAGCCCTGTGTCAGGCTCTGCACTGACAGTGTGGAGCCTACTTAGGATTCTCTCTCCCTCTGTCTTTGCCCCTCCCCCACTCACATGTGCTCGCTCTCTCTCTCTCTCTCTCTCAAAATAAATAAACTTTCTTAAAAGTTCAAAATACAAAGATGCTCAACCTTAGTAATAATTAATGAAATCCTTTTCTGTCAGTTCAGCCAACTTTAAAAAGCAATTAATATTCCCATACAATGAGGTATCACCCCACACCCATTAGGATAGCTACTATTAAAAACACAAGCAGAAAATGGTAATTCTGACAAGGATGTGGAGATACTGGACCCCATGCACTGTCGGTGGGAATATAAAATGACAGCAGCCCCTGTGGAAAACAGGATGGCAGGTCCTTAAAAAATTCAAAGCTAGAATTACCAAATCCAGCAATCCCGCTTCTGAGTATACACCCAAAAGAAATGAAGGCAGGGTCTCGAAGAGATATTTGCACACCCATGTCCACAGCAGCAGCGTTCACAACAGCCAAAATGTGGAAACAACCCAACTGTCCATCACTGGTAAATGAGAGACAAATGTGGCCTTTCCTTACAAGGAAGAACTACTCAGTCATAAAAATGAAGGAAATTGTACCACAGGCGACAATGTGGATGACACCTGAGGACATTTCTGTCGCGTGAAATAAGCCAGTCATCAAAAGAGTATAATTCCACCAAACGAAGTACCCAGAGGAGTCAAATTCATTAAGTCAGAAGCCATCAACCAGCAGAATGGTGGTTGCCAGGTGCTGGGGGAGGGGGAAATGCAGGTTTGGGTTTTTTTTTTTAATGAGTTCAGAGTTTCAGTTCTGCAAGATGAGAAGCGTTCTGGAGGCTGGGTACACAACAATGTGAATGTACTTGAGACCACTATCCCCTTAAAAATGGTTAAGATGGAAATACAAACCAACATATTTAATTTGCTTGTTATAATTTCACAATCAAATTTACTTGGAAGCAAAGAAATGGTTAAGATGGTAAATTTCACATCATGTGTATTTTACTACAATTAAAAATAATTATTGAAGGGGCACCCGGGTGGCTCAGCTTGTTAAGCACCTGACTTCGGCTCAGGTCATGATCTCGTGGTTCAGGAGTTCCAGCCCCGCGTCGGGCTCTGGGCTGACAGCTCAGATTCAGATTCTGTCTCCCTCTCTCTCTGCCTCTCCCCCAACCACAATCTGTCTCTCTTTCAAAAATAAACAAACATCGAAAAAAATTCTTTTTAACAATAATTATTAATAAATTTTTTTAAAGAAAAAAATTAAGAGGAGCCTACATGGCTCAGTTGGTTAAATGTCTGGCTCTTGATTTTGGCCCAGGTCATGGTCTCAAGGTTCGTGAGTTTGAGCCCCACCTCTTCCAACGAAGAGCCTGCTCAGGATATTCTCTCTCTCTCTCTCTCTCTCTCTCTCTCTCTCTCTCCCCCCCCACCCTCTGCCCCTCCCCTGCTTGTACACTCTCTTTCTCTCAAAATAAGTAAAACATTAAAAAGAATGAAAGAAAAAATTAATATACCCAGTATTGGAGATGTCTTAGAAAACAGGAACACTCCTATAATGTAGAAAAAAATCTATAAATTTAAAAAGTACATACCATCTGACCTACCAACCCCACTTCAATGATGTTCACTACAACACTGTTTAGAAATGCTTAACTATGAAACACCTGTATTATATGACCATTAAAAAAAAAAGTGTGTCAGGACTAACAGACACCCAGAACGTAGGAGATTTTATCTTGTACGTACCTATTGCTTTTTAGTTTAAAAGAACATGAACTATACGCGTATTATTTAGAGTGGCTAAAATCCAAAACACCGACACCACCAAATACTTACAAGGAACTCTCATTCACAGCTGGCAAAAATGCAAAACGGCACAGCCACTCCAGAAGACAGTCTTGCAATTTCTTACAAAATTAAACGTATTCTTTAACAAACAATCCAGCGATCCTGCTCCTTCGTGCTCACCCCGAGGAGCCGAAAACTTACGTCCACGCCAACACCTGCACATACATGTTTACAGCAGCTTCCTTCATAACTGCCCGAACTCGGAAGCCACCAAGACGTCCTTCAGCAGGTGAACGCGTAAACACACCACAGGCCGTCCAGACAGGGGAATGCTGTTCGGCGCTATGAAGAAATGAGCTACGGGCCAGGAAAAGACATGGAGGAAACTTAAATGCGTACTACTAAGTCAAAACAGCCACTCTGAAAAGACTCCACATTATAGGACCCCAACTCTCTGACATTCTGAGAGAGGCAAAGTTATGGAGACGGTAAAAAGGTCAGTAGTTGCCAAGAGTTAGGGGGTTGGGAGGGGACGCATAGGCAGAGCACAGAGAATTTTTAGGGCAGGGAAAGGATTTAGTACGATATTACAATAGTGAATACGTGTCACGATAACGTGTGCTGAAACCTACAGAACGCACAACACCAAGAGTGGATCCTGACGTAAACTATGAACTTTGGGTGACAACGATGTTATGAGCGTAGGTTCACCGATTACGACAAGTGCACCGCTCTGGTAGGGGATGGTGGGGGGTGGTGTGCACTGTGGGGGCAAAAGTATTTGGGAAAGCTTGGTGCTTTCTTCTTTTTTCAAAGTTTATTTACTTATTTTGAGAGAGAGAGAGAGAGAGAATATACATGGGGGAGGGGCAAAGAGCGAGGGAGAGGGAGAATCCCAAGTAAGCTCTGGGCTGTCAGCACAGGGCCTGACATGGGGCTCAATCCCACGAACCGTGAGATCATGACTTGAGCCAAAATCAAGAGTCGGACACTTAACCGACTAAGCCACCCAGGCACCCCAAATCTCTGTACTTTCTGATCAATTTGGATGTGAACCTAAAACTGCTCTAAACGTTACATATATTTTTGAAAATGAAAAGAATATAAAGAAATAACAAGAAATAATGCATTTGCCCCTTAGCCTAGGAACTCTACTTCTAGGGATTTATCCTCAAGAAATGAGAACATTCCCTACAGCTTCTTTAAAAAGCTTAAAAACCAAGCAACAGACTCTTTACTCTAGAGAACAAACTGACAGTTACCAGAGGGCAGGAATGGGGGCACGGTCAACTAGGTGATGGGGATCAAGCAGTGCACTTGTGGTGATGAGTGCCAAAAACTTAAAAAGATAAGTAAGTTTCAAAAAGAAAGAAGAGGGGCGCCTGGGTGGCGCAGTCGGTTGAGCGTCCGACTTCAGCCAGGTCACGATCTCGCGGTCCGGGAGTTCGAGCCCCGCGTCGGGCTCTGGGCTGATGGCTCGGAGCCTGGAGCCTGTTTCCGATTCTGTGTCTCCCTCTCTCTCTGCCCCTCCCCCGTTCATGCTCTGTCTCTCTCTGTCCCAAAAATAAATAAACGTTGAAAAAAAAAAAATTAAAAAAAAAAAAAAACAAAAAGAAAGAAGAAAGAAGAACTGAAATACTTCAAACATCCACTTATGGAATGAGGAAGTCACAGGAATGAAAGGGACAGTGCAAGTGTGGCACTGTAACACCGCCACATGGTGACAGGTGGCAGCTACACTCGTGAGCATAGCATACAGGGTTGTCGCATCACCGTGTTGTCCACCTGAAAACTAGTACAACGCTGTGTATCAACCACACTTCAGTTTTTTAGGAAAATCAAATTATGGGACACCCATACCTGTTATTTAAAAACTAGGCAATAGTAAATGTGTTGAGATAGAACAGAGTCCCAGATACACCATCAAGAACAAATTGTTGAACTCATACTTTGTGATAAAAAATTTATATATTAACTAACATGTATAAAAATATTAGGAAAAGCATATATATTATACACAGTGACTATGAGAGGGCGTTAAGTGTCTACACTATACATTCTGTATTGTTTGAAATTTTGACAACAGCATTTATTTTAATAACCACAAAATACTTTTGTAAACTTGCGGTACCCCTAAGAGGCACAGCTCTATCTAAACAGCCACTTGAGAAGAAAGAAAACACAAGAAAAACCAGGGATCTGCAGACATCCTTAGACGAGGGACACCTGCTAGCCATCTATACGTGTTCCAAATCTCCTATCTACACAGAGTCAGAATCAATGTTGGACAGCCAAGACTTTCACAGTCTTTGAAAATAAAGAAGAGGGGCGCCTGGGTGGCTCAGTCAGTTAAGCGTCCGACTTCGGCTCAGGTCACGATCTCACAGTCCGTGAGTTCAAGCCCCGCGTCGGGCTCTGGGCTGATGGCTCAGAGCCTGGAGCCTGCTTCTGATTTTGTGTCTCCCTCTCTCTCTGCCCCTCCCCCGTTCATGCTCTGTCTCTCTCTGTCTCAAAAAAAAAAAAAAAAAAAAAAAGTTAAAAAAAATTAAAAAAATTAAAAAAAAGAAAATAAAGAAGAAAGGAAAGTAGAAAAAACTTCTATTGTGACACTATACTGTGGAGAAGGGAGTTGCGGGGGAATGATAGGTGTGCAAACGGAAAAAATTATGTATACGTGTCTGCAATCACACTTCAATCACATTTTAAGGCCTATGATTAGATGACTAGCCAAGAACTAGATGATTCCCAAAGCTCCACAAGTGGGAGCCTACTAAGAGGAACCTAACTCACATCAAGATGCCACGTCATGTTCACATCCTCACACTTGAGCAGTTTGGCAAGTTCCCATTAACCCACATTCCATTCCTAGAGCTCTATCTTAAAAAAATACTAGAAACGCAATAAAAACAAACAAAAAACAAAAGAGGACAAAGCTCTAGGATTCAGTATTTTACTACAGCTTTCTTTTACAACAGGCAACAAATCTGAAACAATACACTTTCAACAGAAGGGTAGATACACTTCCATATCCATGTGATGACAGAATAGCGCATGGTTATCTCACAGTGTGGGAAAAGCTCCGGTCAATATTCGGGAAAATACAGAGACACAGACAAACCCACACATGGAGAAACACCATCATATCCCTTATAGGACAGAAGAGGAAACAAAGAGGACTGGAAAAAATCCCAGAGCATTTAACAACACTTATCTCTGGGTAATGAAATACTGTGTGAGCAGTTCCTTCTTTGTAAGTTTCTGTGTCTTCTGAACTTTCAACAATACGTGAATGTTAACTTGTATACTGGTTTTAAAAGTCATTTTAAAGGCTTACATTAAAACCACAAATTTATTTTAGGCAACAGCATTGTTTAAAAATCTACTAACTTTGGGGCAACTGGGTGGCTCAGTCGGTTATGCATCTGACTGGCTCAGGTCATGATCTCGTGGTTTGTGAGTTCGAGCTCTGCATCGGGCTCTGTGCTGACAGCTCAGAGCCTGGAGCCTGCTTTGGATTCTGTGTCTTCCTCTCTCTCTGCCCCTCTCCCAGTCACACTCTGTGTCTCTCTCTCTCTCTCAAAAATAAACATTAAAAAAATTTAAAAAAAAAAACAAAAAAATAAAAATCTACTAACTTCATATTCTTATCTTTTCTTCTAGGTCTAGAAAGAATGAGAAAATATAAAAATTAAATTCTGACTCCACAGATGTCAACAGGTAATACATGAGCAAAAGGCACTGATCAATGGTGAACTGAAGTAACAAAAGGACAGTGGCCGAAATACAGAACACAGAGACTTAATGAGCTCTCCCTGAGAGAGGCACTCAGAGCATGAACCAGCGTTCACGACCTCAGCAAACCTAGATAATGCTCAACCTCCTACTGTGTCAGTTTCCCAAACCTCTTTGACTTGTGAAACGCCAACTGTAAAACGGGGACAAAAACGTCCTCGAGTTATTGTGACGTGTGAATGCATTTAATGCAGTGCTTGGCACAAAGACTCAACAAATGCTCATGATTCTGGATATTCAGTTCTGGGCACCAACATTTCAAATGGACACTGTGACCAACTGTAACGTCTGGGAGCGCAAGAGACAGAGACACCCAAAGAGCCAATCGTCTAGAAAAAACCCAAAGCAACGAGGCAGGCTGAACTTGGACTAGGACGGTAGAGGAGGTGGGATGGCCGGAACATCCAAAAGACTCATCTGGAAGATTTCTGTAGCAGAGTTCAAGAAAACAAAGCTCTAAAAATTAGAGGGAGGAAGATTTCAGCTTTCTGTTAAAAAGAACATGTTCAAAAATGGAACTGATTGCTTTTTAAGTTAATGCAAGGGCTCAAAGGGGAAATAAACAAACAGGAAATACTTAAAACGTCCTCCCCAGCACAGCAAAGACATCAGAAATGCCAATACCCTTCCTTCTGCTATTCTGTTCTTCATTATAAACTCATTAAGCAGCAGCCTGATAGAGGCAAAATTAAGATACTCTTAAAATCAGATCAGACTGAGATTATTTTATTACTGCTAAATTCACCATTACTAAGAGTACTTGAACTTCCCGTGTTCCATGGAGGGTACTATACAAAAGAAAAGAAAAAGAAAGGGAAGGAAAAAAAAAAAAAAAAAAGATCCTTCTTGGTCAAAATTAAACATGTTTCTCTACCATATGAGCTCTCTGCACCCTGACTATGCTGACACGGATACCGAATACACAAGAAGAGATTATTTAATATGTATCATCTCTCACACTCATTTGGCAGTGGAAACCTATCAACACTTATTTTAATACCGGAAAACACACTTCGGGAAATCCTGATCAAAGCCTACGAATTTGAGCCTTCACTCACAATTTAACAGTTTCCCGATAACATTTAGCACTGGTGACTTTCCAAGTCCAACCCCATTTCAGAGCACTGACTCTTGTCAAAGACCCCTTTGAAAATCCAATGTCCTTTTTCTCCAGAAAAATGAACACATACCAAAAAAACTTTGCATGTGATTTCTAAGTTTACAAATCCCCATAAATTCTACCTATGAACCCCCACTGAAAAATTCTCCAAAAGGGGATTTAGTTTTTCTTCACCCTTAAGTTATGAAGAAAATAAAAACTTTGGGGTCGCCTGGGTGGCTCAGTCGGGTGAGTGTCCGACTTCAGCTCAGGTCATGATCTCACAGTTCGGTTCATGACTTTAAGCCCTGCGTCAGGCTTTCTGCCGCCAGCACAGAGCCCGCTTCGGATCCTTTGTCCCCGTCTCTCTCTGCCTCTCTCCAGCTTGTGCTCTCCCTTGCTCTCTCAAAAACAAATAAACATTAAAAAAAATTTTTTTAAAAGAAAAGAAAAAATTTGAAACTGCCAGAGACTTATGGCAATGTCTGATACAAAATTATTTTTGCTGATATTATTTGAGCAGAGGCAACAGAAAAGCTGAAAAAGCAAACTTTGAATATACACTTAATATTACTAGTAACTATAGGACCCCAACGCTCCCCAATAAAATCCAAAGTAGCTCAGTGTATTCATCCCAATACAACTTTAAACTCATAAAACAAAGAGTCAATTCACAAGTTCTTCTAGTTAAGTTGAAGTCTTACAGTATAAAGCCTGTTTCCAATGACATATTTTTGCCCTTTGAAACCCCTCCAATTAGAAATGTACGGATCTGTAAATTCCCAGCTGGGGGAGTTATACACCACGTTATAATTTCCTTTCCACTCTGAGCCTTTCCTCCTAGTTACTCCAGTATTAGCCTGTACAGCATTTTGGATAAAGTAAATTATGAAACCACTGGTTAAGAATTTTAAGCCCTGGGGCTCCTGGGTGACTCAGTCTGTTAAGCGTCCGACTCTTGATTTCAACTCAGGTCATGATCTCACAGTTTGTAAGATTGCGCCCTACATCGGGACTGACAGCACTGTGCTGACCGGAGCCTGCTTGGGATTCTCTCTCACCATCTCTCTCTCTCTCTCTCTCTCTCTCAGTCTGCCTCTCCCCTGCTCGCACTCTCTCTCAAAATAAATAAACATTAAGAAGAAAAAAAAAATATTTAAGTCCTTATGACAGGCCACAGTAAAGAAATGCACACTGTCCGGGGCGCCTGAGTGGCTCAGTCAGTTGAGCATCCGACTTCAGCTCAGGTCCTAATCTCACGGTTCTGCGAGTTCAGGCCCCACATTGGGCTGGCTGGTGTCATTGCAGAGCCCGCTTTGGCTCCTCTGTCCCCCTCTCTCTGCCCCTCCCCCGCTTGTGTGCTCTCAAAAATAAACATTTAAAAACAACAAAGAACAAAAAAACAACTTTGCTTTAAAGAAGAAAGGTGAAAAATGAAAGTGTTCTAAAACTTACGTTTTGCTTCTGATAGATTCTGATTAGGTGACCAGACCAGCATGCCAAGATTGTCTCGTTCTTGACTGCGTCTCGCTAGTTTGGCTTGGTAGAAATAAAAAAGAAAATTATTATAATTTAACAGACATAACAAGCGATGACTAACAGCACCATTCTGATCTTTTAATCCTCGGAACATCGTGACATCGCCCACCCTTTACTGAGACCTGCCCCAAGGAAACCTGCACCCTTACCGTCACAGGGTGAGGGGGGGCTCCGAGTCTGCCCAAACATGTCTACTTTTAAGTCTTTTACTGATTTAACAAACAGGTTTACTACTCTCACTTGCTTGGTGAGGAAACTCAACAGGTCATTTGGTAGAAGGAGGCGGAGACAGGACTGCATGGCTACAGTGCCCAGTGGTTAAACTGCTACACACTAGGATGCCCGGCCGTCAGACACGGGACACCCAGGATATCCGTATTCTTCCCGTGTGCTTTGAATACCCTTATCCTTCTCTGCCACAGTAACTTTTTAGGGACTTGACAACAGGAATCCAAAGATTCTTTTAACTACTTTATTAAAAAATAAGCATTAAAAATATTTAATCTGAAAGCAAACTAAAGTGCATTCAAATTCCTAAAACTCTAGGATACAAAATAGAAGACCAAAGGTTTACAAGTGCCAGGTGCTGAGCTGACATGTATAAATGGATTAACCACAAACAACAGTCATACACTACAACAGAGACATTTAATATGTTATCTTCAAAAAAAGTAGAATAAAATAAAATGTTATCTTCCAAAGGTACAGAGGACTCAAGACACAAGAGGCTTACTAATCTCACTAACCCTTGCACTGGGTAGGCCCAAACTCATTCATTCTAAAGGTATTATTCTTACCTTTTTGTTTGTTTGCTTAAATACATTCCTCTAAGGATATGAAAGTTATGGACTCTGCTCTCTAGAAAAAAATCCCAATGAAATAGAAACACACACACAAATATAAACACACTTTTAGAAGATTCATAAAGCCTGGTTTAAGAATTCTTGTCTTTATGACACTGCCAGGTATCTAATCTTTTACTTAATTTTATCTGTCAATGTGTTCTAGGTTTTATAAAGAAAGAATTCCTATACTTTCAGTAAAACCTACGGGGCAGTTACTTGAAAGAAAAATGACAGGGTGGTGGGAGGGAAAGAACCAGAGTGGACACTGGAAATCAGGCCAAGTGGGAACAGCGTGTGAAGGATACAGAGACAGGAAAAGGAGAAAAGAGATGCTCCCATTGGCCCCTGAGGACACCTTTTCATATGTATATAGCTCAGTGTTACTGCTACACATAATCTAAAAATGAAATACAATCAACAAAGATGAGGACCCCACATGGAATACAGTCTTGCTGTATTTTATTTATTTTTATTTTTATTTTTTTAATTTTTTTTTAACGTTTATTTATTTTTGAGTCAGAGAGAGACAGAGCATGAACGGGGGAGGGTCAGAGAGAGAGGGAGACACAGAATCTGAAACAGGCTCCAGGCTCTGAGCCATCAGCACAGAGCCTGACGCGGGGCTTGAACTCACGAACCGCGAGATCGTGACCTGAGCCGAAGTCGGACGCTTAACCGACTGAGCCACCCAGGCGCCCCAATCTTGCTGTATTTTAAATAAAAATCAGAAGTCAAACAGAAATAAAAGGAATCCGCATTGGAAAAGCAGAATTAAAATGGTTTTATTCACAGATGATCATTTGTGTAGACAATCTACAGAATCTACAAAAAGTTACTCAAAAAATGAGTTTTAGCGAAGTTGTAGGAAATGAGATCGATAGTTTTAAAAAAAGGTAAAAATCAAAATAGTTAATAAAAATCAAAATTAAAGAATATCTCTTTCAGGGGTACTTGAGTGGCTCAATCAGTTAAGTGTCTGGCTCTTGACTTCAGCTCAGGTCACAATCTCACGGTTTGTGAGTTTGAGCCACATCAGGCTCTGTGCTGACAGCTCAGGGCCTGGAGCCTGCTTCGGATTCTGTGTCTCCCTCCCTCTCTGCCCCTTCCCCACTTGTGCTATCCTTCTCTCTCTCTCTCTCTCTCTCAAAATATAAACAAACATTAAAAAAAAAAAAAAGGAACAAACTGGAAAATCCACCTGAATCAAACTAATTATAAAGATTCAGTAATTAAGACGGTGTGTGGTCCTGGCACACAGGGAAATAAATTAACATAACAGGAGTCCAAAAACAGAACCGCACATATAGGACCAACTAATTTTCCTTCCACAAACGTGCAAAGGCAAAATTCAATGGAGAAAAAGAATCTGTTCAACAAACGATGCTGGAACAAGTGGATATTCATATTAAAAAACAAAACAAAACAAAACAAAACAGGGGCGCCTGGGTGGCTCAGTTGGTCAAGCATCCATCCGACTCCTGATTTTAGCTCAGGTCATGATCTCACAGTCGGTGGGATCTTTGTCGGGCTCTGCGTTGACAGCGCAGAGCCCGCTTGGGGTTCTTTCCCTCTCTCTCTCTCTTCTCCTCCCCCTTTCTTTCTCTCTCTCTCTCTCAAAATAAACATTTAAAAAAAATCAAATGGATCCATACCTTACATATACAAATATACAAAAATTAACTGAAAACTGATGACAGAACTAAACGTGAAGCCAGAAGTTATAAAACTACTAGAAGAAAACATGAAAAAATCTTTTGAACTTAGGTTGAAAAAGTTCTTAGATACAACACCAAAAGCACAATCCATAAAGGAAAAGATTCATAAATTGGACTTTATCCAAAGTAAGAACTTCTACTCGTCAAATGACCCATTTAAGGAAAAAAAAAGCCAAGCCAAAGACTGAGGAAATAATTACAAATCACATATCTGATAAGGCCTTGTATCCAGAATCTATAAAGAACCCTCGGAACTCAACACAAAGAAATAATCATATTGTTAAAAAATGGGCAAAATAATACAGAGAAAGACAAATACCATATGCTTTCACTCTTATGTGGATCCTGAGAAACTTAACAGGAACCCATGGGGGAGGGGAAGGGGGGAAAAAAAAAAAGAGAGAGGTTAGAGTGGGAGAGAGCCAAAGCATAAGAGACTCTTAAAAAATGAGAACAAACTGAGGGCTGATAGGGGGTGGGGGGGGGGAAGGGTGGGTGATGGGTACTGAAGAGGGCATTTTTGGATGAGCACTGGGCATTGTATGGAAACCAATTTGACAATAAATTTCATATATTTAAAAAAACACGGGCAAAAGATTTGAATAAACATGCCTCCAAAGAAAGTATAAGGATAGCAAATAAGCACATGGAATGTAAAGCTATTAAAAATCAGTAGTCATTAGAGAAAGGCAAATTATTTTTCTTTCAAAATTTTATTTCAATTTGTTAATTAACATACAGGGCAATATTGATTTCAGGAGTAGAATTCAGTGATTCATCACTTACATACAACCCCCAGTGCTCATAACAGGTGCCCTCCTTAATACCCATCACCCATCTAACTAACCCATCCCCCACCCACGTCCCTCCATCAATCCTCAGTTTGTTCTCTAAGAGTCTCTTATGGTTTATTTAGCTCTCTCTTTTTTCTTTTCTCCTTCTCATATGTTCATCTGCTTTGTTTCTTAAATTCCAGGTGAGTGAAATCATATGGTTATTTCTCTGATTTATTTTGCTTATTAGCATAGTACAGTCTAGCTCCACCCACATCATTGCAAATGGCAAGACTTCATTATTTTTGATGGCTGAGCAATATTCCATTACACACACACACACACACACACACACACACACACACACACCACCTTCTTTATCCATTCATCAGTGGATGGACATCTGGGCTTTTTCCATAGTTTGGCTATTGCTGGTAATGAAGAAACGCTAATTAAAACGATTCAAGATACCAAAACATACCTATAAAAAGTAGAAAATTAAAAAGACTAACAATACAAAGGTTTGGCAATAATGTGGAGAAACTAGAACTTTCATGTACTGTTGGTCAGAATGTAAAATGGTGCCATCACTTTGTGGGGGAGGGGATCTGGTAATTTCATAACTAAAATTGTGGTATAGCCACTCAATGGAATAATTTTTCTCAGCAATTTTTCTTTTAAAAAAAAAGAACTATTTAAATATACATAAATGAATCTCAATTATGCTGAGTGAAAGAGTTAAAGGAAGGGCTAGAAAGAATTCTGTAGTGCTGGACAGGTTTGATGTGTAATAGTACAAGCTCATAGTTTTCAATGTCCCCTGAGAGAGCATTGATGCAATGACAGTCCAGCAATAATGAGGACATGAGCACACCTAGCTCCCAGATCTCGATTCTAAACACCATTCTCCAATAAAAGAAACCAGGTCTCCTTGGAGAAATGGTTGATTCCAGGACTATGACAGGAAATCTACAAGAGGACCATGAAATATCTTGTTATGCCAGGAGGTAAAAAAGTGTTCAAAGAATGATGGGATCTGCCTCCTCCCTGGCCAAATCTAAAAACAATGTAAGCAAAAATAAATAAATGACAGCAATAAAATAACAACCTGTGAGTCCATATTAATATAAAACAAAAGGACAGATTAAAAAGGGAAGTCAAATGAGGCCAGAACAACCAGGTCAAAGTTGGAAGATTCACACCACTCGCTATTAAGTCTTAATGTATAAAGGAATAGTAATCAAGACAGTGTGGTATTGGCAAAACACAGGTACACAGATCAATGAACAGAAGGCAGACCAGAAATAGACTCATATAAATATGGTCAACTGATTTGTAACAGAGGTGCAAAAAAGCAATTCGATGGAGAAAGGATTCAATTCAATACCCTTTCAACAAAGAGGATTTTTCACAACTGGATCTCCATATGCAAAAAAAAAAAAAAAAAAAAAGTGAATCTGGGGATGCCTGGGTGGCTCAGTTGGTTGGTTAAGTGTCCAACTTTTGGCTGAGGTCATGATCTCATGGTTCCTGAGATGGAGCCCCGCATAGAGCTCTGTGCTGACAGCACAGAGCCTGCTTAGGATTCTCTCTTGCCCTCTCTCTGCACCTCCCCTGCTTGTACTGTCTCTATCTCTCTCAAAATAAACAAACATTAGAGGAAAAAAAAAAGTGAACCTCAACCTATTCCTCACACCTTAGAAGAATTTTATTCAAAATGGATCTCATATATAAAAGTAAAACCTAACATGATAAATTTTTTAGGAAAAAAAAATGAGAAAATCTTCATGAACTTGGTTCAGGAAAAGAGGTCTTAGATATGACACCGTAAGTGCAATCTATAAAAGTTTAAAAAATGGTAAATTGAGCTTAATCAAAACCTTGAAACTTCTGCTCTACAAAAGAAACTGTAAGAGACACTGTAGACTGTGAGAAAACATTTACAAATCACATATCTGACAAAGAACTTGTATCCAAAATGTATAAAGAACTTCAAAAATGCAGTGAGAAAATAACCCACTTTCCAAACAATGGGCAAAAAATCTGAACAACTACTTCACCAGTGGAAAATATACAGATGGTATGTAAGCACATGAAAAAATGCTCGAGATCATTAGCCATTAGGAAAATGCAAATTAAAGCCACAATGAGAAATTAACACATACTCTATTAGAATATCTAAAATAAAAGAAATGGACAATACCAAGCACTGACTAGAATGGAATATCTGAAACTCTCATACAGTGCTAGTGTAAATGCAAAATAAAATGACAAAGCCAGTCAGGAAAAGTTTTGCAGTTTTTATAAAGATGCAATGGTATTTAAAAAATTACTGACCCAACAATCAATCACATTCTTAGGTACATACCCTACAGAATTGACGTATGTTCACAATAAAACTTGTATACGGTATTTACAGCAGCTTTATTCACAACTGGTAAAAACTAGCAAGGTGGGGGAGGGGACCCAAATGTCCTTCAAAAAGTAAATGGATAAACTGTGGAGCATCCACACATGGAATACTGAACAGCAATAAAAAATACACTACTGATATATGGCCTTATCTCCAATTCATCATATTCAGTGAAAGAATCAGGTCTCCAAAGGTTACATATAATATGATTCCATTTATATAACATTCTGGAAAGGCAAAACTATGGAAAAAGATCATTGTTCCAGGGGTTAGAAGTACGAGGAAGGCTAAGAACTGTCCAAGGTAATTTTCTCAAGAGATTAAACTGTTTTGTATCCCAATTATGGTGGTGGTGATGTGAAACTATGCTCGTCTTAACACTCACAAATATGTACACCAAAAACTAATCCATTTTGCTGAGTGTAAACTAAAGAAATAAATATGATGAAAACAAAGCAATGTCATTAATTTCTGGATAGATACTGATGTCTGCTAAGGGTGCTAACTCTGAAGCTGCTCTCTTTGTTTAAAGTTGATTGCCAAGTTTTATAAACCTTACAAAATAAAGCCAGACTTGGACATGTGGGTGGCTCAATCAGTTAAGGCTCTGACTCTTGATTCTGGCTCAGGTCATGATCTCAGGGTTGTGGGCTTGAGTCCTGTGTTGGGCTCCACAATGGGCATGGAGCCTGCTTAAGATATATATACATATATTCACTCATTCATTCATTCATTCATTCATTCATTCATTCTCTCTCTCTCCCCCCCCCCAACCCCCAACCTCCACTCACACACTCTCCCTAAAAAAGATAAAATAATAAGCCCAGACCTGACTGAAAGTAGAAGGTAACTGAAATTACAAATGCCCGTGAAGGGGAAGAAAAAAGAGAATTCACACTAGTAGTGAAAATGTCCATTTGTACAACCCCTTTAGAGAGAAAACTGGCAATGTGTGATAAAATAGAAGTGTGGATACCCTGCAACACAGCAATCCATATCTAGGTAGAATATATATAGTAACAATTTTTTCAAAACTGCAGGTCAGACCTACTGAAGTTAACCTATTGGGTCCTAATCAGAATTTGTTTTCAAAGAATTAAGAATAGAAAGCATCAGCATGTTGCTTCATTATGTCCATAAACTTTGGTGAAGATTTCTTACACATACACACACATACCCCTACTGGTTTGGTTCTCTGGAGAACTCTGATATGGACTGTCACCACAGGCTTGATTATGGTTCTGAAATATAGGAAAATTTTAAAGGTCTATCAACAGGAATTGGCTAAGTCATAGTTAGATGCAGTCAAAGGAACTAAATACAGAATATAAAATTCATCAGATATACAGATATCAATAATTTTGATTATAAAAAGTGATTATAAAAAGTTAAATATATAATACCACAATGTAAATATTAAAAATATAAACACGACGCTACATGTTATGAGGGGTATATACATTTAAAGTATAAAATCTGCATGATAAAAATATTTAAAAATCAGGTAACGGCCACTCTAAGAGTGTGATCTTGCTTTGGCTAGTTATATGTAATGCTTCATTGCTTTCCGCAAATCTGGGTGGTCGGGAGGCAAATATTTTCTGAGTTTTTATGTCGAAAATTGTGCAACATTTTGTGAAATGGCTTTTTAAAAAGTCTTCATTGTGTGACATGATGTTACCTAACACAGTGCTGATGTTCCAACTGGAAATCATCTTGTCCCGCACTAAGGGGAAAATACTCTTGGCATATTTTCTGTTCTGCCCCGAAACTGAATTAGTTCTCATTCCCTAAGGCTTACTGCATTTGTTAACTGCTTGAGACCAGAGCATCAATTTACATTTATATTTTACATTCTCCCAGGAGTACTAGGGTTCCAATTCCTGCTCATCCTCTCTAACACTTGTTATTATTTGACTTTCTGATTCTAGCCAGGGAGTATGAAGTAGGGTCTCATTGTAGTTTTGATCTGCATTTCTCTGATGACTAATGATATGGAGTATGCTTGATATGCTTATTGGTCACGTATGTATAATCCTTGGAGAAATATCCATCCAAGTCTTTCACCCGTTTGTAAAATGGATTATTTGTCTAGAATGATGGGAATATAAAACTGCATGGTACAGCCACTTTGAGAGACAGTCTAGCAGTGCTTCTAAGGGTTAAATACAGTTAGCATATAACCTAGCAATTCCATTCCTAGGTATACAACCCAGAAAAATGAAAACATATACCCACATGAAAACTCATATAATGGGGCGCCTGGGTGGCTCAGTCAGTTGAGCATCCGACTTCAGCTCAGGTCATGATCTCACACTCCGTGAGTTTGAGCCCCGCGTCGGGCTCTGTGCTGACAGCTCAGAGCCTGGAGCCCACTTCAGATTCTGTGTCTCCCCCTCTCTCTGTCCCTCCCCTGTTCATGCTCTGTCTCTCTCGGTCTCAAACAAAACAAAACAAAACAAAACAAAACTCATATACCAATGTTCACAGCACCATTGTTCACAACAGCCAAAAGGTGATAATGATCCAAATGTCCATGGACCAATGAATGGGCACATATTTGACTCTTGAAAAACAAGGGGGGTTAGGGGTGCTAATCTCCCACGCAAAAATTTGGGTATAACTTTGACTCCCTCCAAACCTAACTACTTGTAGCCCCCTATTGACTGGAAGTCTTACTGATAATCTAAACAGTTAACACATAGTTTGTATGTTGTGTGTAATACACACACACACACACACACACACACACACACACTATATTCTGACAATAATGTATGTAAGCTAGAGAAAGAAATTATCAATAAGAAAACCCTAAGGAGAAATATTTACAGTACTGTAAAAAAAAAAAAAAATCCTCATATAAGTGGGTGTGTGCAGTTCAAACCCATGCTGTTTCAAGGGTCAACTGCATAGTATATCTATATGATGGAATATTATGCTGCCATAAAAAAGAATGTAGTACTAATCCATGCTCAGTATGGAGGAAACCTGAAAACATTATGCTAGGTGAGAGCAGCTAGTCACAAAAACCCCACATACCGTATAATCCCACTCATACGAAATGTCCCGAATAGGCAACTCTACAGATCAATGACTGCCAGAAGGTGTACGATACTTGGGAGAAATGGGGAATGATGGGGTTTCTTTGTGGGATGAGAATGGTCTAAAATGGACTGCAGTGAGGGGCGCCTGGGTGGCGCAGTTGGTTAAGCATCCGACTTCAGCCAGGTCACGATCTCGCGGTCCGTGAGTTCGAGCCCCGCGTCGGGCTCTGGGCTGATGGCTCAGAGCCTGGAGCCTGCTTCTGACTCTGTGTCTCCCTCTCTCTCTGCCCCTCCCCCGTTCATGCTCTGTCTCTCTCTGTCCCAAAAATAAATAAAAAACGTTGGAAAAAAAAATTTTTTTTAATAAAATGGACTGCAGTGATGTTGCACAATTCTGTGAAAATACTGAAAACCACTGAATTGTATATTTTAAACAAGTGAACTGTATGTACATCTTTTTTGTGAATTAGATCTCAATAAAGCTATTATAAAAAAAACAAGTGAGAATTCTTGTTTAGTTGCTTTTAGCATATGTATTTCTTTGCCAATAAATGAATTAAAAAGTAAAAATACAAACTGTAGGTACAACAAACCACCGTGCAAATTTAAAGAGTGGCTAACTCAAGGGAAGAGGTGAGGCACTGGATTGGGAGGAAAAATGGGATTTGTGTTTGGCTCCATATATTTCCTTACTGTTTGGATTTTTTATCATAAAAATGCATCCCAGTACTGCGTCTGCAGTCACGTTTTCTTTTAAAGAAAAACATTAAGGAAATTCATGTAAATTCAAGAACTCTGGACTCAACAGGGACATCTGTTATCATGGAAATAAAGTAAAGAAAGCAGTATCACACTCAGTTTCAGTTAAAAAATAAGTGGGCAATAAAGAAACAACTTTAAAAACCTGTAACTAGGAGCGCCTGGGTGGCTCAGTCAGTTAAGTGTCCAACTCTTGATTCTGGCTCAGGTCATGATCTCACTATCCTGAGATCGAGCCCCACATCAGGCTCCACACTGAGCATGAAGCCTGCTTGGGTTTCTCTCTCACTCTGCCCCTTCCTGCTTGCACATGTGCTCTCTCTCTCTAACAAAACAAAACAAAACAAAACAGAACAAAACAAAACAAAACCCCTGTAACTATAAACCAAGATTATCCCCTTTTTACACTCCTTGGCCTAGCAGAAGTGGGAGGAAAGCTAACTTTCCTGGAGGATTAAGCTCTCAGATTGCCACAATAAGATCAACCAAGATGATCTCACATTCAAAGACGACAAATACTCAAAAAAAAAAAAAAAAAAAAAGTACTATTAGTGAGAGTTTGTAGATACTGTAATTAACAAATACAGAATTATAAATACATATGAAATGTTTAAGGAAACAGAAGTTGGAATGAGTAAGCAACAAAACACCATCAAATGGGGCACCTGGGTGGCTCAGCTGGTTAAGCGTCTGATACTTGCTTTTGGCTCAGGTCACGACCTCAAGTTTTCATGAGTTCGAGCCCCCACACCCGGCTCTGCGCCGGCAGCGGGGAGCCTACGTGGAATCCTCTCTGCCCTTCTCTCTCTGCCCCTCCCCCACTCATGCTGTCTCTGTCTCTCTCAAAATAAATGAATAAACTGAAAAAATAAAAAAGCATTAAAAAAATTACAAGATTTTAAAAAGAACCAGCTAGTACTTTAAAAAAAGAAAAATCATCCAAACAAAAAACTCAATGAATTAATAAAGTAGCAGGGAAGATGAAGTTGAAGAGCTATAAAATCTAAAATATTATTCATAATACAACACAGAGATAAAACCGTACGTATGAAAGACAGGTTAAGAGTTGTGGAGGACGGGGCGCCTGGGTGGCGCAGTCGGTTAAGCGTCCGACTTCAGTCAGGTCACGATCTCGCGGTCCGTGAGTTCGAGCCCCGCGTCAGGCTCTGGGCTGATGGCTCAGAGCCTGGAGCCTGTTTCTGATTCTGTGTCTCCCTCTCTCTCTGCCCCTCCCCTGTTCATGCTCTGTCTCTCTCTGTCCCCAAAATAAATAAACGTTGAAAAAACAAATTAAAAAAAAAAAAAAAGAGTTGTGGAGGATGGAAAAAGATTAGCCTATGTCTAATCAAGGTCCCCCCAAAAGGAACAGATATCAGGGGGTAATATTTGAAGCAATAAAACCTAATAATGTTATAGATATGATGAAAGACATGAATCCACAGACATAGGAAGCATGTCTACCGAGCACGATGAATAAGAAGAAAACCAGACCTGAGTCCCATTATGGTAAAATTAAAGTATTCCAGAGACAAAAAGGGAAATTTTAAAAATTTTCTGAAACAATGTCTTATAAAATTGGGCTTTAAACTACCTTATTAGCTAGCAATTCAATTCCTATATATTTACTCAAGAGAAATATTTACCCACAAAAAGAATGTTATTTCATAACAGCCAAAAACTAGCAACAACCCAGGTGTCCATCAACAGGTGCCGAATAGAGGCACAATCACACAAAGGAATGCTACACACAGAAATAAAAAGGGACAAACTGCTGATACAAGCAACCACATGAATTAGAAACAAAATGAAGAGCAAAAAAAAATACAAAACAAAATAAAACAAAAATAACCCAGACACTAAAGAATGTATGCTGTGTAAGTGTATTCATATGAAATCCATATTAATATGAAGAGTAAAATCCGTTATGCGGTGGCAGAAATGAGAGTAGATGGTAGAGAAGGGTGGTAACTGGCAGAGGGTCCAGGAGAACTAGGTGTGCCAATGGAAATGTTCTTCCCTTTGTCTGACATGTTAGATACGTAGGAACATACAACAGTCAAATCTCACTTAACACTTAAGATCTATGCATTTCATTGTGTGTCAATTATACCTAAAAAAAAAAAAAAAAATCTTTAGTAAAGGTTGATATGAATTTTAAAAGTCTGAGAGAAAAAGATCACCTACAAATAAAATGACAGACTGACAGTAAATTCCCCAAAACACCAAAAGCCAGATAGAGTGGAATATCTTTCAAGTGCTAAGAGGCAATCTTAAGAACATATCTTGCAAAACTCTCAGAAATATGGGCAAACTACAAATGTTCTCACATACACAACAACTTTGGGACATTTTTACCTTTTGCTCAGGGGAAAAAAAAAAATCCTGAAAGGAAGGTTGATATTCAAAGAAGAAATGGTAAGTAAACAAGACTTTTGTAAACAATGCCTATAAAAAATAAAAATAATGTCCAATTTAGGGGGTTTTGCAAAAGAACAGAACTATAATTCTGGAGATTAACACCACATAACTGAGGGGTAGTGAATCAAAGCTGAGCCATTCTAAAGATGAAAGATTAACTTTAGATTTTTAACTTTATACATTTTGAGAGAGAAAGAGAGTGTGTGTAAGCAGGAGAGGGGCAAAGGGAGAGGGAGAATCCCAAACTGGCTCCACGCTAATGAACCCCGTTAAGACTGTGACCTGAGGGGCACCTGGGTGGCTCAGTCGGTTAAGCATCTGACTTCAGTTCAGATCATGATCTCGTGGTTTGTAAGTTTGGGCCCTGCATCAGGCTCTGTGCTGACCACTCAGAGCCTGGAGCCACCTTCTCTCTCTGCCTCTCCCATGCTCACGCTCTTTCTCTCTCTCTCAAATAAATAAACATTTTTAAAAATTGGAAAAAAAAAACAAAAAAAAAGACTGTGACCCGAGCCGAAATCGAGAGTCGGACGTTTAAGTGACTGAGCCACCCAGGCACCCCAACTTTAGATGTTAAATTAAGTGCGTACAGTAAAACTTCAAGAATAATTACTAAAAGTTAGTGTATATAAACTTCTAAACCAGTACAAAACAGAAAAATGAAAGACACCTTAACAAAATAAAACTTAAGAGTAGGACAAAGGAAAGTTAAATGACACAATTGTAATTTTATATGGTCCTAATGAAGAAGCATCAAAATAAACATGGTAAAAATTGATGGACAAATGGGAAGTTGACAAATACATCATCATACTGGGAGATTAATACATCTGTTGACAGTCCAAACAAAAATTAAAAGATACCTAAGACCTAAACAAGTGAACAATTTTTATTTATTGGACATACTTTGAAGCTGCATCTAAAAATTAAATAAAGTCTTCTCAAGCAAATTTTACAAAAATGACCATGTACAAGGCCATAAAGCTACTCTAAACACATTTCAAAGAATAGGTAGAATATAGACTACACTGTGTAAACCACAATGCAATTAAAAGTCAATAATTATGGGAATGCAAGCTGGTGCAGCCACTCTGGAAAACAGCATGGAGATTCCTCAAAAAACTAAAAATAGAACTACCCTACGACCCAGCAATTGCACTACTAGGCATTTATCCAAGGGATACAGGTGTGCTGTTTCGAAGGGGCACATGCACCCCCATGTTTACAGCAGCCCTATCGACAATAGCCAAAGTCTGGAAAGAGCCCAAATGTCCACCTATGGATGAATGGATAAAGAAGATGTGGTGTGTGTGTGTGTGTATATATATATATATGTATATGTGTGTATATATATATATATATACACATATACATATATATATGTATATGTATATGTGTATATATATATATACACATATACATATACATATATATATATATATATATATATATATATATATATATATACATACATACATACCCACACACCATGGAGTATTACTCGGCAATCAAAAAGAATGAAATCTTGCCATCTGCAACTATGTGGATGGAACTGGAGGGTATTATGCTAAGTGAAATTAGTCAGAGAAAGACAAAAATCATAGGACTTCACTCATGAGGACTTTAAGAGACAAAACAGCTGAACATAAGGGAAGGGAAACAAAAATAATATAACAACAGGGAGAAGGACAAAACAGAAGAGACTCATAAATATGGAGAACAAACTGAGGGTTACAGGAGGAGTTGTGGGAGGGGGGAGGGCTAAGTGGGTAAGGGGAAATAAGGAATCTACTCCTGAAATCATTGTTTCACTATATGCTAACTAATTTGGATGTAAATTTTTAAAACTAAAAAATTAAATTAAAAAAAGTCAGTATTAAAAGATAAACCAAAAACCATATATTCAGAAAAGATAAAATACTCTTAACATAATCCTGGGTCAAGGAAGAAATCTTGACAAAAAAAATTAAAGTGACTTAAAACTGAATAACAGACACTATAAACTTATGGGAACCAATGGAAGAGGTTAACTTACCAAAAAAGTTTACAGCGTGAAATGCTTATAATAAATTATAGAGGCTAAGAATTACTTTGCTAAGCATCCAACTTAAGAACATGAAAAGAACAATAAAATAAATCCAAGGAAAGGAAGACAGCAGAGAGCAGAAATTAATGAAATAGAAAACCAGGCTATCAAGAGAGGATTAACAAAAACCAAGGCTGGTATCTAGAAAAAGCAGATATAATAGACTAATATCAGCAGAATTAGAGAAGGTACAAATAATTTTAGCAATCACAAAAGTGGATATAATTCTAAACCCATTAGAA
The DNA here is from genome assembly GCF_028749965.1 of Puma concolor. Classification (NCBI taxonomy): domain Eukaryota; kingdom Metazoa; phylum Chordata; class Mammalia; order Carnivora; family Felidae; genus Puma; species Puma concolor. The sequence continues at coordinate 3,850,696 of NC_141672.1, forward strand.
ATTAAGGATAAAAACATTATAAACAATATTCTGCCCAAATCTGTGAATTAAGGCAAAAGGACTGTTTTTGTAGGACACAATATATGCATTATCCTCTTGGTAATAGGAGCAACTGTTAAAAAGGCAATGCTCTAGGGGCACCCGGCTGGCTCAGCCCAAGGAGCATGTGACTCTTGATCCTTGGGGTTTGAACCCCATGTTGGGTATAGAGACTACAAATAAACAAACAAAAACGAACAAACCCAGAATAGGATAGATTATTATTCATCAGTAGGAATCAATAAAATAATAAAGGAATACAAGGGGTGCCTGGGTGGCTCAGTTGCTCACGGTTCGTGGGTTCGAGCCCCACATCAGACTCTGTGCTGACAGCTCAGAGCCTGGAGCCCGCTTTGGATTCTGTGTCTTCCTCTCTCTCTCTGCCCCTCCCCTGCTCATTCTCTCATTCTCTCTCTCTCTCTCTCTCTCAAAAATAAACATTACAAAAAATTTTTTTAATTATTTAATTTTTAATTATTTAATTAAATAAACATTTAATTATTTATTAAATAAATAAAAATAACATTAAAAAATTTTTTTTGATTGGTAAATTCAGAGTGCCTGGGCAGCTCAGTTGGTTAAGCATCCAACTCTTGGTTTCAACTCAGGGCATAATCTCATGGTTCATGAGATTCATGAGTTTGAGCCCCGTTTTGGGCTCTGCATGGACAGTGAGGAACCTGCTTGGGATTCTCTCTCCCTCTCTCCGCCACTCTCCCTGCTCACTTGCGTGTTCGCTCTCTCTCTCTCTCACAAAATAAACACTTTAAAAATAAAATAAAATTTGGTAAATGCTTATTCTTAAATGTACCAACTGGCCATCATACTTTCACTATATCCCGAGAAACTATACATCCTTAGGTTTAACCTGTGTTAAATTTAGGTTAGGAACCAAAAATCATTTTGTGATCCAAACTTTTGGTTTCTCATTTTGGGCAGCCAGAAAGAAATGCAAAGCAATCTGTACAGCGATACAAGTTTACCATTACTACGACCGCTATAACTAACATATATACTCACTTATGATGTACCAGGTGCTATGCACTTTTACATGTATTAGCTCATTTAATCTTCTTAACAACCCTATGAGGCAGGTACTATCACTATCCCCATTTTACATAGTAGAAAATTAAGGCATAGAGAGTTGAAGTAACTTGTCCAAGATCTCACCCACAAGGAGGAGATTCCAGGGCCCATTGTGTTAACCATTATATACATATACTGCCTAGATTTTAGAGACACCATAAATTATCAGAAGTATAAAGACATATCAAAAGCTAAAGTACATTTTTTTCACCTCACAGTATTATCCTATTAATTACCTTAACATTTAAAAACTGACAACAGTTTGTCCTCTAAAAAACAAAGAAGTCAGAAACAACTTTGGTATCTAAATACTTGTATCTTCCTACAAATTATATACTTCCTCGGCTCTCTCCTCCAGGCTCTTTTTTTTTAATGTTTTATTTATTTAAAAAAAAATTTTTTTAAGATTTATTTTTTGAGAGACAGAGAACGAGCAGGGGAGAGGCAGAGAGAGAGAATCCGAAGCAGGCTCCAGGCTCTGAGCTGTCAACACAGAGCCCGATGCAGGGCTCAAACTCACGAACCGTGAGATCATAACCTGAGCCAAAGTCCTGACTGAGCCACCCAGGCGTCCCCAGGCTCTTCTTTTTTAAATGCTAAAAGTTTAAGCTGGGATAAATAAATGCAAAATTCTTTTGTCACCAGCTCTCTGGAATTAAAATCTACAGTAAACACAGAAACATTATAAATCCCTTAAAAACTCGAACTTCATCCAAGTGCCCCTACATGTGATGAGAAGCCTGACAAGCCCCACCTCCGCCAGGTGATGAAAATCAACATCACCAGTTGACAAACCATGATGACACTATGTGCCCCTGATGACCTTACCAACCCCAGCTGGGTCCCTGCAAGTCCTATCAGACCCCTCCTCCCCCATCTCCTGCCAGTCCCCTCTCCCCTGCCCACTGGGCCCCTCAATTACACCTCCTCAAATTTTCTCAACTCACTCTCTCCAGCCCCACTGCTACTGCCGGAAGTTGAGGTCATCACCTTTTCTCACCTTGCCTTCGGAGCTGCAGACTAAGACCCTCAAATTCAGACTCTCCATTCTGGCTAGAGCAATGTTTCTGAATCACAGTTCCCATCAAATCACTTCTGATGTTTAAAATCCTTCCACAGAGGGGCCCCTGGGTGGCTCAGTTGGTTGAGCATCCAGACATCGGCTCAGGTCATGATCGCACAGTCTGTGGGTTCAAGCCCCTCAAAAGGGTTTGCTGCTGTCGGCACAGAGCCCGCTTCTGATCTTCTGTTCCCCTCTCTCTGTCCCTCCCCAGCTCCCGCTTGTGTTCTCTCGCTCTCAAAAATAAATACAACATAAAAAAAATAAAATAACGTAAAATCCTTCCACACAGACAGATCATGTCTCCATTCCATAAGTATGGAATATACACCGTGTCTTCCTCAAAAGAGGACATTATGGAAGGGGGTGGGAGAGTGATTAACTTTACAGTGGAGACACCTGACAAATACTACCTCAGCCCAGTGATTAAAGTCAACATCAAAAGAGACTAAGTTATGGGGTGCCCGGGTGGCTCAGTCAGTTAAGCGCCCGATTTTGGCTCAGGTCATGATCTCGCGGTTCCTGAGTTCAAACCCTGCTTGGGGCTCTGTGCTGACAGCTCAGAGCCTGGAGCCTGCTTCAGATTCTGGGTCTCCCTCTCTCTCTGTGTCCCTCCCCTGCTCATGCTCTTCCTCTCAAAAAGAAAGAAACAGTAAAAAAAAAAAAAAAAGTTTACTTTGAAAACAAATCCTCCTACAGCTTCTTTATTGTCTTTAGGATAAACCATGGAGTTTCAAGGCCCTATATGATCTGGCCAGCCCTTCTAACCTTTTTTTTTTTTTTTTTTTTTTAAGTTTACTTATTTTGAGAGAGCGCACATGCATACAAACGACCAGGGAGGGTCAGAGAGAGAGGGAGAGAGACAGGATCCCGAGCAGGCTCCAGGCTGTTAGCCCAGGGCCCAACACAGGGCTCGATCCCACAAACCACGAGAGATCATGACCTGTGCCGAAACTAAGAGCCAGACACATAACTGGCTGAGCATTTTTACTTGCCCACGTCTTTCCTCTTACCATTTCCTTCTCATTGCAGGTCCCTCACTATCCTTTCCCACCAGCTAACTCCCATTAGTCCTTCAAGACAGTCCAAGGATTACCACCTTTGGAAAGTCTGCTCTAACTCTCCTAGCCCAGGTGAATGGTCCCCCCTTGCTCAATACTCCCGAAACAGTGGGGGTGTACTGGATCTCAGCTCAGACTCTTATTCATGGTCTGCATAAAGCCTCACTGCAGGGCACCTGACTGACTCAGCCAGGGGAGCCTGCAACTCTTGATCTCAGGGGTTTGTGAGTTGAAGCCCCATGCTGAGTGTCGCTATTACTTAAAAGTAAAAAAATCTTAGAAGGAAGGAAAGAGTGAATGAATGAATGAATGAATGAATGAATGAATGAAAAAGAAAGAAAGAAGAAAGAAAGAAAGAAAGAAAGAAAGAAAGAAAGAAAGAAAGAAAGAAAGAGGGAGGGAGGGAGGATGGAAGGAAAGAAAAGACACAATGCTGTTGGGCAAAGAAAAATGGCTTTGTAAATTATTATTGGCAGTAATTATTATTAGTGACTTTGGGGTCAGTAAGATCTTATTATTAACTCTTACTATATGCCAATATCTGAGCTAAAGCACTTTACAATATGTGTGTCCTAAAATACACAAAACAACCTTATCAGAAGTTCTACTCTGTGTTTGAAAAGAGGGGTTAAGGGACACCCGGGTGGCTCAGATGGCTGAGGTCATGAGCTCGCGGTTCGGGAGTTTGAGCCCCGTGTCAGGCTCTGTGCTGGCAGCGCAGAATCTGTTTCGGATCCTCTGTCCCCTTCTCTCTCTGCTCCTTCCCCACTTGCATTCTTTCTCAAAAATACATAAACATTTAAAAAAAAAAAAAAGGAGTGGTTAAGTGACTTGCGTTCAAGCACGACACTGGTCAGGATCTGAGCTCACACCTGAGACTAAATCCCATGCTGGGTCTGAATCCCATCTTAGCCACCTTGCTCCCGAGTGACGAACACAGTGTCACCGACCCCCGCTGAAAAATGGAGAGTAATGCCTTCCCTGTGTCCAGGTTGCTACGAGCATTAGAAAGGGCACATCTTACATGGCTGGTGTCCACTGGAGCAGCTGTCCTCTTCTGTGTCCCCTGTGAGACCGAGGCCCTCGCTGAGACCTCTGTGTGTCTTCACTGTCTGGCACACAAAAGCTAAGCTAAAACGCATACGGTAACAAGTCAGGTGGCCAAGTCACGGAAAGCTCTCGAAAGGGAGCAGCGCGCGCTCCATTCCCCATCACCCAGCAGTCCGCGCTGACGAGGAGGGCAGCCGACAGGCTGGAAAGCTACTCCTGCAGCTCGGGCCTCTGGAAGGCATCCCTCCCGCTCCCCTCTTGCTCCTCTCTCCCCAACGGGGCTCGATTCCCTGAGGGCACAAACTGTCCCTGAGGACAGGCCAGTCCACACATACCACGATTCACGTATCTCAAGCTGACCTCAGAACTGGCTGCTTCAGTGTGCAGTAACCTGAGACCACCCAACGCCCGTTCTATGTCCCTTTCCTGATTCCCAAGAAGGAAGTTCGAGCCTAACCAAATGCTACTGAAGTAAACACTGTCTACACTAGCAACTGAATTTGTGCACTCAGTTTATTTTTCTTCTCATGCCCCTGATCTACAGGTATCCTGGATTCAGAATCAGTCTTCTCTAGAAAAATACAAATCCTTTTCTTCAATGCTATCGGTTTAACTAACTCGTCATTTAACACCGATGTAGTATCACCACACAGAAGCCTTAAAACAGAGAGAGACAAAACAGTTCAGAGACCAATTAATTTCATAGTGAAAATGTTTTATGCTCAGGGATCCCTATTCCTCTTTTAACCTTATTCCACCAATAACGTCACAGAAGCAAGACGGCACTAATGTGTCACCGCCAGGTACTCCAAGAAGGAAACGCCCTTCGGCCACAGTCTAACAGTGATGTACCACCATTTAAAAAAATCCAGGGTCGTGGTGGGCTGATCCCATGACAGAACATTCCCGGCATCCTCACCGCGTCTCCATGGACCACGGAAACGTCAACTACCGAACTGCCAGCTGAAGACACATCTCTGAAAGTACACACGTTACAAGAACTTCCATAGGAAGAGCAGAATTAGGAAAAAGAGAACGGACACAGGATTCTTTCCAAAAAGTCTAGCAGAGCAGAATGTAAGAAATGGGTACAGAAGGGCCGCCTGCGGGGGGCTCAGTCGGTTGGGCATCTGACTTCGGCTCAGGTCATGATCTCACGGTCCGTGAGTTCGAGCCCCGCGTCGGGCTCTGTGCTGACAGCTCGGGGCCTGGAGCTGCTTCGGATTCTGTGTCTCGCTCTCTCTCTGCCCCTCCCCTGCTCACACCCTGTCTGTGTCTCTCTCAAAAATAAATTTTAAAAAAAGTGGGTACAAAAAAAGTGGGTACAGAAAAAGTGGTCACCAAAAATGTTGACAAACGTGTACTGTCAATGAGTTTAGGCTTTCTGAAGAGCCGTTTGGCAAAGTTTACCACAGCCTCTAGCAATCTATCCCGAGACAAAAGACTCGTCTACAAAGTTGTTCATCAAGTGCCGCTAAAATCGGCAATAAATTGGCAACAGTTCACACGTCCAACAACAAGAGACTCACGGGGAAGTCTGGGACGGCCACACGGCGGAAACCAGGCGCAGTCAGAGCTGCAGAAGCGCACCGAGTAACGTGGGGAAACAGAGTGGAAGAGCGGACTGTGAAGAAGACGGCGTATTACAGAATCACCCGCCAGGGCGGCTCACGGCCAACTGAAATCAAGCGCAACTACCGGCGCAGCTCAGTCCCGAGAGCGCGGGGCGGAGGGGCTGGGGGCCGGCCCTCCCCGGGGCTCCGGTAACCCCCGTGCTCACCTCTAGCGAGGCAGCTACCGCCCACGGGGCTGCGCTCTCCCAGGGCCAGTCCCCAAGGTCAACAATTAAGAAGTATAAAGGATACTGGTGACTGCATTATCCTCAAACCAGAAAACTGCCTTCTTCCCTCTTGAGTCTCGCGGGGCCAGGGGATCCTGACAGTACAAAGCTACCGGGGTAGCTTAACGGAAGAAGGAATGAAGAGCCGATCTTTTGACGGAGTGAAAAACAGCACTATGGGTCAGATTTTTTTTAACTGACAGAATTATTACTGACTCCTCTACAGCTAATCCAGATTGGTGAGGATTTTATTAGATTCCGGCCTCCACGATCTCTTTACAGTGCTTCATCCCCCTGAAAAACCGTTGGGCGTTTCTGGTCCCACACACACTTTAAAGGGCGCACTGCTGGCACCATGACAGGAGTAGAGGACGCGTAACTTCGGGCCTCAATGCCGTCAGGCGAATCAGACTCAAGAGCAGAGTCAAAAGGGGCCAGGTTCCAGAAAGCACAGAACCAAACCGAAACGAAGACTTGTCGCTGCGTTTTTTTGTTTTTTTTTTAATTTTTTTTTTTCCAACGTTTATTTTTGGGACAGAGAGAGACAGAGCATGAACGGGGGAGGGGCAGAGAGAGAGGGAGACACAGAATCGGAAACAGGCTCCAGGCTCCGAGCCATCAGCCCAGAGCCTGACGCGGGGCTCAAACTCACGGACCGCGAGATCGTGACCTGGCTGAAGTCGGACGCTTAACCGACTGCGCCAGCCAGGCGCCCCTGTCGCTGCGTTTTTAAATAGGAAGCAGGGAACTCCTCTCTTTCCGACATATAACGATATGCAAACAACTTCCTAATAGGCTTTTTTGGGGAGGATACCGTCTCGTTCCTGTCAGCAATGATCTCATATTGCATATGTAGTCTGAAGCTTCAACTATTACTGTTCTAACTCAAATAGTAACCCCTATATAAAAATAAACCACGTTATATCCCAGAAGAACTTGGCAATGTCACAATATACAATTTTACTGGTTGTTTTCTTTTGAAAACAAACCCGCGCCAATTCATAGGGTTATAATTTACACAAGTGAAACCATATTAAGGAAACTTCTATCCTTAATATTACACTTGAAGATGAAAATTACCATACAATTTCTTCATTAGCATACCAATCTGGTAATAACACACTTTCACAATGGCAAAAACCCAGATGCTGTCAGTTTCTTAATACTAGTCACCGAAAAGGTACATCTCTTTTCTTCTTAATTTAGAACAGGTTGAAAAGTCAATTTTATTATACAACACAAGAAAAGAACTTAATTTCTGCCCCAAAAGTAACGTAGGCAAAAGTTCAAATTTCCTTATTTGTTAAGAAAATCACTTACAAATCACAACAAATATCACCTGGTACATCAAGCTGTTAGTTATTGTATCAAAAAGCGGCACCATGTGAACATTCAGCAGAACATATAAACACACCTACAGAGAACCTACTAAGGGACCTGGTTAATCACATGGGCTCGGAGCTCAAACTACCATCAGTTAAGATAACAATCCTGAGTTAGAATTCCAGTTCTGCCACTTACAAAGTTTAAGACACTGGAAAAGTTTCTTGGAAGGAAGGCTTTATTTATTTTTTTCTCATCTGGAAAAAAAGCAGTTAAAAAGAATTTCTACCTGGAAGTGAAAGAATTAAATGAGACAATATATGTAAGGTGCTCGGCTAAATGTCTTGGCTCACCCTGAGGACTCTATTTACCAAATAACTGATTACTCTTATCATTAAAGTCAAGTGTTGGAAGTCAGACCAGAAAAAACAGAACAAAACAACAAACCTAAAAATAACCGAACATAATTTCCCTTCATGCTTCTTGGCTATGGCTGTCTTTTACACTTCCGAACATTGGCCTAGGCCCGAAGTGGCTTGTTCAGATGGCAGTAACTTCCTCACCAAACTTTCAGCTTCTTTCCTTTGCTTCCAAATCCAAATCTGTCCCATAAAAACAACAGCAAGAAAGATCTCTCCTACTGTCCACGTGCTACTATTCCGCATTAGCTTGCGAGAATTTCTCCAAAATTCATGCAAGCTCAAAAACTGACTTAGACTATTAAAGCTACAAAGAACTTCACAGATGGAGCTTGCTTAATTTGAGGAAACCACACCCTAGAGACATGAAGCGCCTTGCCCGCGGTGATCCAGTGTCAAAGCTGTCTTCAAGGCAAGCTCCCACCCCTACTTCAGCCTGGTGTTTTCTCAGCCACACTTGATTACACTCAGTCCAGACCTTTCTTGTGTAAGTAGTAAGCATAATTCCTTGTCCAGGTACTCTGTGGAAATTCCCAGGAGTTTCTGGTAAAACAAAGCGAGCTTCTCTGTCGTTGTTAATATTGTCTGACATTAGAAGAGCCAATATAAAAATGGAAGACTTAGGGGTCCTAACGACCCTGGTGCCCAGCTATTTATGGACGCTGATGGGATGAAGATCTACTGATCTACTTGTCTGACAGTAGAGACCTCATAACTTTCTATCAACAAAACATACGTGTTCATACACAAGTACCTGGTTCGGTAATTTATCCAAATATTTATGGAGATCCTAGGTAAAACACTTTTTTAAACCAAATGAAAAGCCCAATAAGCCAACAGAAAAGTGGGCAAAGAAGATATTTCCTAGAGAAAGCAGCTTCCTTGCAGAAGAATTTCAAACAATCTATATAAATACTCCCTTCCTCCAGGAGGTGGAGATTAATTCCCTCCACTTGAGTGTGGACTGTACTTAGTTAATTTCAAAGAACAGAGCATGCAAGTGGACTGGGGTAACAACAGCACAGAACCCGCTAAACATCACTTGGGTCCAGTAATCAGAATTAACACCGCCAGTGAGAGGTCAGGATTATAGCACATATACTGCCCTCCAACTCCAATATGATGAAATTCAAAGGACACTTTATCTCTGTAGATTCTGCCATAATCCCAGTCTAATCATAAGAACAAGGTCAGATAAATTGAGGGATATTCTACAAAATACTGGACCCAACTAGAACCCCTCAAAACTCTCAAGATCATGAACCAGGAAACACTGAAAACCTGTCACAGACCAGAGGAGACTGAGAAGGCAGGACATGCAATGTGGTAGCCTGGATTGGATTCCAGAGCAGAAAAAGCACATTAATGGGAAAACTAGTAACATGTGGACAAAGTCTGAAGCTTGGTTAGTAATAGTAATGTCCCAATGTTGGCTTCTTAGTTGGCTTCATAGTGTAATGTAACAGTTATGTAAGATGTTAACACTCGGGGAAACTGGGTGAGGGGGTCTCACAACGTACAGTATTCAGCAAGGCGGGGGGACTGGTGGCTTCTCCCTTGCTGAGAAAGTAACACTCTAAAAACTCCCAGAATTAGGGCTCTTGGGTGACTTGGTCAGTTGAGCATCCCACCCTTGACTTCAGTTCATGTCAAGATCCCAGGGTTGTGGGATCGAGCCCCACATCGGGGCTGTGTGCTAAGTGTGGAGGCTGCTTAGGACTCTCTCACTCTCTCTCTCTCACTCTCTCTCTCTCTCCCCCCCCCCCACTTGCATGCACTCTCTCTCGTTCTAAAATTTAAAAATTAGGGGCACCTGGGTGGCTCAGTCAGTTAAGCGTCTGATTCAGCTCAGGTCATGATCTCCCCGTCCATGAGTTGGGAGTCCCACATCAGGCTCTATGCTGCAGCCTGGAGTCTGGAGCCTGCTTCAGATTCTGTGTCTTCCTCTCTCTCTGCCCCTCCCCAACTTGTGCTCTGTCTCTCAAAAAATGAATAAATGTTAAAAACATTTTTTTAATAAAAATAAATAAAATTCCCAGAATTAGAGCCATAAACATGAAAAACATCAAATCTACAGCTTGCAACTCTTGTTTTAAATTTGAGAGCATGCACACGTGCGTGCCAGCCATGCAGAGAGAGAGGGAGACCTACCATAAACAACACAACAAGAGGAAAACATAAATCCAGAGACTAGACACACATCAGCGTCCATCACTACGATAAGGACCGTTTTTGCAAACATATCTTCAAAAATCTTTTTCACAGGTCTCTGCTCTGTGTATGTTTGGGTCTAGAATCAACGTAAAGAAATTATAAGGGAAGAAAAACAAGACAAGACTTGAGTAAACTTTTGTTATTTTTCTTAATAATCTGAGCAAAGTGAATTCAACGAATGAAAATAATGTATTTCCACTCAGATGAATGAGTTCACCAAGAAACAAGTCACACAAGCTTAACCTTAATTTTAGAATCCACAAATATTTTTTCGTCATGTTTTCTTTCATACACACCACCAATGGGAGGCAAAGAAGAGACAAAACAAAAGGAAATGCCTATTGATTCACTATTATGTGCCAGGAGTGTTCACAAACCTTAGCTTGAATTCACTGCGACCTTCTGAAAGAGATACCAAAGCCAGTTCTTAAAAAGTGGAAAATCATAAAAACATAGGAAAGTGTCATGATAAAGTGAAAAACACAAACTACAAACTTGCCACAGGAAAGGCACCGAGAGGAAGGAATACCAATGAGCTTCACGAAAGGAAAATAATGTCTGAATGTGGACCATCCAAGCTTCCTGACATTCTGAAGTACAACAGCGAAGATACTCCTTTGGAAGCCAGTGTCAACACATCCAGAAGAAACGAGTAAAAATGGCTGTCTCCAGGGAGGGAAAATGAAGGCTAAGAATGCGGGAGAAGTCTCCTTTCACTGTATGTAGGCTTCTGCATGTTTGAATTTTGTGCCACGTACCTGTATTACCTATTCAAATATACATGTTTTTTAAGTCCACCACTGCCACTCCTGCCGCTGCCACCTAGCCCCCGACACGTCCCCCTTTTCTCCCTGGAGACCCCTCTTGACCCTAGTTCTGAAGCCCAAAAAGGCATAGGAGGGGGTGAGACAGGGGAGAGACATTATGGAGAGACAGGGGTGGAGGTGGGTGGGCATGGGGGGGCGGGGGGAGGGGAACACTCTCTGTGCTGGTTCTTGACCCAAGAGTACACAAGCAGCTTCCAAAATGTATTTATACCACCCCCGAGCGGGGGCAGGGAAGGAAAAGTCAACCACAGGCCAAGAGGTGGTGAGATCAAGACCAACCATTACAAATCGCACAGATCAGTCTTGATCACCTCCCTCTGCCGGGGAGCACACCCCTCTCTCTAGGCCCCCCACACCACAGAAGGCGCGTGCTGTCTGCACCCCAGAGACATTGTAAGGCACGACTCAGTGACTACATGACTAGCTCAAATGAGAACCAAATCTTTACTTACTCTTTACCCAAGTGCCCGACTCAAAACGGAATCCATATTGTACGTGACGGTCACAGACATCACAAGTCTTTTAAGAATTAAGGAATAACGCTATAACATTCAGCAGCGATTTCCTAATAGCTTTGTGATCCACGCTTCCTTGAAATCTTGCAGACACGCACCCTCCCCATTTTATGGGCACAGTTACGCATTCTCAGTACATTTATTATTTATCAATAATAACATTTTCGCCAACCCTGGAAGACAGAAAATGTTAAAGAAGGTGCCTCTTGATGTATCTATCAAAAAAATCTCAGCTGGGAGTTCTAGGTAATAAGAACAGAATATGCTGGGAACAGCTGGCTGGCTCAGTCAGAGGAGTGTGGCTCTTGATCTCAGGGTCGTGAGTTCCAGTCCCACGTTGCGGGTGGAGACTGCTTATATACGTAACATTTTAAAAATAAGTAACAACAACGGAATGTGCTAGAAAGAAATGCAGTTTGAAGAAGTTTCACCCAAATCAGGGTCTCAATGAAAGGACACAAGATACTTAAACACAAATATTTAAATACAGATGCAGGACAGTACAACAATACTGGAAGGGAACCGTTCAGAAGGACACACAGATGCGCGAGCTTACTGCGTGCAAGAAACGGACACAGTACAATCACGTAAAACACTCAGGCAAAGGTCTGAGAAATGTGGTCGCTGCCACAAGACGGCAGAGTAGGGGAGGGGGAGGCTGTAATTCCCTTCTCTGAACTCCTCCTTCCGTCCAGGAAAAGGGACAAGGGAGGCCCCAGGTATCCCCGGCCGGCCGTTCTTTAATAATGCAGCGAACATTCACCTGGGTTAGGAGAGCAGTCTGGTGTAAGAGGATGAAGTCCCAGCTCTGCCCAGACCAAAGGAGACTCCTCTAATGTCCCCAGGCCTCAGTTTTCTCTCTCTCTCTCTCCCTCTCTCTCTCTCTCCCTCTCTCTCTCCTGTAAAAATGGAGGACACAAGCCCTTCCTTATAGCGATTAAATAAAACAGCATTTTAAAACAGTAGCAAAGGTCCTAGTACATATGAGGAGCTTAAAATAATCGATCCAGACACGAAAACTAGATTTAATCACAAGGATGTTTTTAAGAGTCTAGTTACAATGCTTTCATCTAAAGCGGACCTAGCCATTCCTACTTATTCCAGCCAACTCAGCGTAAAGATCTCCAGTGTAAGCTTCTCAAAAGGTCTACTGACAGAACTCAAGCAACAGCCACAAGAAGTCAGATGCGTGCAGCTTTCTAAATAATTAGGGAACCCACTTTTTCACAAGTATGCTTACTCATATCAACCATATCGATCCACTCCAGTCTCCCCCATTAACGGCAATATTCAAATTTACCATCAAATCATTCTAACCAACCACGTCAATTTATTGTGCAAAAACGATAGTTCCATCAACTGCTAGCAAGTTAGGAGTTAACTAACTATATCTATCTATCTATCTATCTATCTATCTATCTATCTATCTATCTATCTACGAGAAAGAGAGAGAGAGGAGGGCCTGGGTGGCTCAGCCGACTTCGGCTCAGGTCACGATCTCGCAGTTTGTGAGTTCGAGCCCCGCGTCAGGCTCTGGGCTGATGGCTCGGAGCCTGGAGCCCGCTTCGGATTCTGTGTCTCCCTCTCTCTCTGCCCCTCCCCCACTCATTCTCTCTCCCTGTCTCTGTCTCTCTCTAAAATAAACATTAAAAAAAAATAACACCAAAGAACAGACTATTTAAGAACTACATTTAAAAGAGAAAAAACAGGGGCGCCTAGGTGGCTCAGTCAGTTAAGCGTCTGACTTCAGCTTAGGTCATGATCTCACAGTTCGTGGGTTCCAGCCCCGTGTCGGGCTCTGTGCTGACAGCTCAGAGCCTGGAGCCTGCTTCAGATTCTGGGTCTCCCCCTCTCTCTATCCCTCCCCCGCTCACACCCTGGGTCTGTCTCTCAATAATAAATAAACGTTAAATTACAAAAGAGAGAGAGAGAGGGAGAAACAAGTGGGGGAGAGTGCCAGAAGGGAGGAGAGAGAGAGAGACAATCCTAAGCAGGCTCCACACTCAGTGCAGAGCCCAATACAAGGCTCGATCCCATGACCATGGGATCATGACCCAAGCTGAAATCAAGAGTTGGATGATTCACCTCAAGAGCTGGACAATGCACTGACTGAGCCACCCAGGAGCCCCAGGAATTAACTTCAAAAAATAAAAACGAGCACATTCTCATTAAGATATCTGGGTGTCTCCATGGTGCATGGGTGGCCCAGTTGGTTAAGCGTCTGACTTCAGCTCAGGTCATGATCTCACGGTTCATGGGTTCTGTGCTGACAGCTCAGAGCCTGGAGCCTGCTTAGGATTCTGTGTCTCCCTCTCTCTCTGCCCCTCCCCTACTCACGATCTCTCTCTCTCAAAAATTAATACACACTAAAAATTTTTTTTAAAAAGGTATCTGGAAATCTCCAAGCTGAGCATGGAGACAGCTTAAGATTCTCTCTCTCTCCTCCCCTCCCTCCCTCCCTCTGCCCCTCATCTGTGTGCACACACTCTCTCAAAAAAAAAAAAAAATCTGGATTCTATTATGAGTCCAAGTGTCAATGCCTCATACAGCAATTACTATTGAGAAGATAACTAAACTATTCAGTGCAAGGGCAAACCGTCGAACATTCGATGACTAGGACTGACAACTCTGAAATGAGTCCCACACTGTTGAAACATCTCAGGAAAGCTGTTCCTAACTTGGCTGTAAGGAACCCACAACTCCAATGAGGACAAATGGAGCCCAGTCACCTCCAGGACTCTTTCTTCCTATACAACAGCTACAGAATAACCAATCACTTGCAAAAATATAGAAATATCAAAAAGTACCCAGGACTCAGTTTCCCCATCTGTAAAATTAGAGACGTAGACGTGTACTCTAGAGTTCATGTGATAGACAAATGAAAGGGCATAATCCTGTCCACCATGTTTTGAAGTCTGACCTCCCTTTCCCACTATTCAAAGAAATGCTGTTTTGTTTTGTTACAAGTGTGTGTGGTAAGGTTTGTAAAATTTGTGGGTTTTTTACCCACTTCCCCCTGAAACTTAATACACTGACTGAATAGACTAATCTTAGTCATTAAACATTGCTGATTACTGTGATTGTTCAAACTCTCTCTTCTTTCTTTCTTCACTGTCTTCATATACAACTAGGCTACCCAGGGATACCTGGGTGGCTCAGTTGGTTAAGTGTCCAACTCTTGGTTTCAGCTCAGGTCATGATTTCAGTTTATGACATTGAGCCCCACGTCGGGCTCTGCACTAACAACACAGAGCCTGCCTGGGATTTCCCCCACTCACGCACTCTCTCCCTCTCTCTCAAAATAAATACATAAACTTTAAAAAAAAAAAAAAGGAGAAACCACACAAATGTCTATCAACCGATGAGCAGACAAATAAGGTAAATATGGTATACCCATACAACAGAACTATCCACCAATAAAGAGGAATGAAGGACTGAAATATGCTGTAACACGGATGAACCTAAAAAGTACTACGTAAAACAAAGCCAGTAACAAAGGATCACCTGTGATATGATCCTGTTATATGTAATGTGAATAAGCAAATCCAGACACAGAAAACAGACCGGCAGTTGCCTATGGCTGGGTGTTGGGAAAAAAGGGGAGTGACTACCAGGAGGTTTGGAGTCTCTTTCTGGATGAAAACAGTCTAAAAGAGATACAATAATGGATGCACAACTCTGTAAATATATTAAAATCACTTAATTGTACACTTCAAATGGGCATATATGATTTATATTTCAATAAAGCTGTTATTAAAAAAAAAAAAAAAAACCCTCGGGGCACCTGGCTGGCTCAGTCAGTACAGCATTTGGCTCTTAAACTCAGGCTTGTGAGTTCGAGCCCCACATTAGGTACTGAGATTACTTAAAGATAAAAGCTTTGGGGTACCTGGCTGGCTCAGTCTCAGAGTGTGTGACTCCTGATCTCACCGTCATGAGTTTGAGCACATGATGGCCAAAGAGCCTACTTTAAAAAAAAAAAAAACAAACAAAGACAAAAACCAAACGAAAAACCCCAGAGAACAAAAATAAAGTATCATGTCTGCACTTATTCTCAAGGAGTCCCCAAAAAGGTAGTACATATAGAGAGGGGGAGGGTTAAGACCTTACCCCTCTTTAGGGGGAAAAAAAATAGACTTACTTGTCTAAAAAATGTCTCTGTCTCCACACTTCACATACACAGTCTGGCAGAATCCTAGACTGGAAGAAACACTCCTTGCATCTGAAGGCACTGTTCCACTGTCACCTGCATTACGGTGTCATGGTGATTCACATTCCATCGTCATAACCTGATTTGTTCCCTCTGGAAGATTTTGGGATCCACTCTATTCTCACTGTTCTGAAACCTCATGGTGATGTACCGGTTTATATTTTCTTTTATTCCCTGTCCTGGGTACTCAGGGTATCTGTTCAATCCAGACATTTATGACCTTCGGTCGGAGAAAATGTTTAAATGTTAATTTAATCACTGTTCCTTCTCCATTTTCTTTTTCGCTTCTCTCTGGAACACGTAGTAATTCAGAGGTTGGATCTCGTGAACCCATCCATTAACTCTGATATACTCTTTTCTGTTTTGTTTTGTATTCATCATTAATTATTAACATTATGCCATAATAGCTTTAATTATCTCTCTCTTGTGCCTTCCCTCTCTATATATATACACACACACACAACCATTTGAAAAATGCAGACGTCGTAACACTGAACTCCTTCAGTATGTCATCTCCCAGGAATAAGGACATTCGGCTACATAAACACAGTGCCATTATCATACTTTGGAAAAACTGATATTAATCATCACTTAAAACACAGTCCACATTCACGTTTCCACGCTTCCTCCTCCCACCTTAAATGATATTTGTCAATCAAGGCTCCAATCAAGGCCCTGGCATTGTCCAGTCTCCTTTTCATCTGTCTTTGCCTACTATTTTCTAGATTTCCTCAGTTTCCTGTTGAAAAATTTCCCTACTATTCTAATTTTCCAAGAGTTTCTTCTTGTCTTCTGAATGGTTGCTTATTTTACCCCATCCTATTTTTGTATCATGAATGTAACACCCTCTTTCAGTTCTTTAAGCCTCTTGCTTTGAATTTTTTTAAATTACTTTCCAAGTATTTTTTAAATGTTTTAATTTATTTATTTTTGAGACAGAGGCAGAGAGAGAGAGAGACAGAGCATAAGGGGAGGAGGGGCAGAGAGAGGGAGACACAGAATCTGAAGCAGGCTCCAGGCTCTGAGCCGTAAGCACAGAGCCTGACGTGGGGTTCGAACTCACGAGCCGCAAGATCACGGCCTAAGCCGAAGTGGGATTATTAACCGAGTGAGCCACCCAGGCACCCCAAGTCTATTGTAAGGAAAGCTTGAACTTTCCTTCTGCAACTTGCATTTCCTGTTTCTTTAGTTTCTTTTTATCTATTTGTGTTAGATTGCTAGAGGCTTCCTTCATGTGTATGATGATCCCTGAAAGAAGGAAGTACTAACCGAAAAGTAGGCTTTACGTTCCTGTGCACAGATGGAGCTTATTAAGTATAAGTAGCAAGACTTGCCCACGGTGTGATCACACGGGGATCTAACTGTTTCACTAAGGGCCGTGGTAGATTGTGTTCTCTACAGTTGACCTCATTATGCCCATCTCATATGATCTTCTTACAGTGCAGCCAACCGAACCACTTACTTTCAAGAGGTGAGGTCCAAGTTCTCTTCCCCTCGAACCTGGGCAAATTTGTGACTGCAGCAGAAATGACATGATACGACTTCCAAGACTAAGTCAAGGAGATGAAACATTCTGCCTGCCTGGTTCCCGTGAGACACGTATCACTGGACAGTCCAGGTAAGCAAGCAGAGTGCCCTGAAGCGGCAGCACAAACGACTCCCCACACAGAAACCTCCTGCAGAGGCCCTGACACCACGTGGCAAGAGAGGAGCCCAGCCACCACCCCCCCCCCCCCCCCCCACCGCACAACCCGCCTCACCTGCGCTGTGCCCACCGCTCCCGTGGCTCACCACCTGACTGACTGCAACCGCAGAAGTGACCTGGGCCAGAACCACCGAGTCCAGCCACCCTCGACTTCTTGCCCCAGAGAAACCATGCACTTATTCTAAGTCAGTTACTTGGGGGGGGGGTCATTTTCAGGCAGCAAGAATAGGGAGACAGATTTTGGCACCTGGAAGTGAGATGTTGCTATCACAAAAACCTAAAGCACATGGTACTACTACCGGCTTCCTGGTGGCAAGGACAAACTGGAAGGTCTTGAGGAGGTCGTCAGAGAAGGCCTCAATGAGGAGACTAGTAGTAAAGGTTTGGTGAAAAGGAAGAAAAATATGACCGTACATGGAGAAGAGGAGACCCTTGTTAATGGAGTGGTGGAAAACAGGAAGTGCACCCAACAAACTCGGTGATCCACTTGAGATTTCCAGGGAAAATACTGTGGTGCCGCCCAGCTTCTTCACACCGCCTAAGACAAAGTGAGAGGAGAGAAGGAGGGGCTGGGGAACAAATTGTTAAAAATAAAGGCGTCAGGATTTGCTGGGATCAAAAATACGACTATTTCTTATCCCCAGCCTCCCTGAAGGCAAAACAATTCTCAAAAGAAGAAATGGCTATAGGTTGAAAGATCAAATCCAGTTTATGCTGGAAAAAGTTTTTTAAAGCAATCCCCATCAAACTAACACCAGCATTCTTCACAGAGCTAAAACAAACAATCCTAAAATTTGTATGGAACCAGAAAACACGCCGAATAGCCAAAGCAATCCTGAAAACGAACACCAAAGCTGGAAACATCACGATCCTGACTTCAAGACGTACTACAAAGCTGTAATCATCAAAACAGTATGGTACTGGCACAAAAACAGACATTCAGATCTATGGAACAGAATAGAGAACCCAGAAATGGACCCACAAACGTATGGCCAACTAATCTTTGACAAAGCAAGAAAGAATAGCCAATGGAATAAAGACAGTCTCTTCAGCAAATGGTGCTGAGAAAACTGGACAGCAACATGTGGAAAAATGAAACCTGGACCACTTTCTTACACCATACCCAAAAATAAACCCAAAATGGATGAAAGACCTAAACGTAAGACAGGAAGCCACCAAAATCCTAGAGAAGAAAGCAGGCAAAAACCCCTTTGACCTCAGCCACAGCAACTTCTTACTCGACACGTCTCCGGAGGCAAGGGAAACAAAAGCAAAAACGAACTACTGGGACCTCATCAAAATAAAAAGCTTCTGCACAGCAAAGGAAACCATCAGCAAAACTAAAAGGCAACAAACAGAATGGGAGAAGATATTTGCAAATGACGCATCAGATAAAGGGTTAGTATCCAAAATCTATAAAGAACTTATCAAACTCAACACCCAAAAAACAAATAATCCAGTGAAGAAATGGGCAGAAGACATGAATAGACACTTCTCCAAAGAAGACATCCAGATGGCCAACCGGCATGTGAAACACTGCTCAACATCACTCATCATCAGGGAAATACCAATCCAAATCACAAGGAGATACCACCTCACACCTGTCAGGATGGCTAACATGAACAGCTCAGGCAACAACAGATGTTGGCGAGGATGCAGAGAAAGAGGATCTCTTTTGCACCGCTGGTGGGAATGCAAACTGGTGCAGCCACTCTGGAAAACAGTACTGAGGTTCCTCAAAAAATTAAAAATAGAACTACCCTATGACCCAGCAATTGCACTACTAGGTATTTATCCAAGGGATACAGGTGTGCTGTTTCAAAGGGCACACGCACCCCCATGGTTATAGCAGCCCTATCGACAACAGTCAAAGTACGGAAAGAGCCCAAATGTCCATCAATGGATGAATGGATAAAGAAGATGTGGGATATACATACAGTGGAGTATTACTTGGCAATCAGAAAGAATGAAATCTTGCCATTTGCAACTACGTGGATGGAACTAGAGAGTTATTAAGCTAAGTGAAATTAGTCAGAGAAAGACAAATATCATAGGACTTCATTCATATGAGGAATTTAAGATACAAAACAGATGAACACAAGGGAAGGGAGCAAAAACAATATACAAACAGGAAGGGGGACAAAACATAAGAAACTCTTAGATACAGAGAACTGAGGATTGCTGGAGGGGTCGTGGGTGGGGGGATGGGCTAAATGGGTAAGGAGCATTAAGGAAGACGCTTGTTGGGATGAGCACTGGGTGTTACACATAGGGGTTGGATTACTGGAATCTACTCCTGAAATCATTATTGCGCTATAAGCTAACTAACTTGGGTGTAAGTTAAAGAATTAAAAAATAAAAAATAAAAAAAGAGAGGAAAACTTTTCTAAAACCTCAAAAAGATGCAAGAAGGTTTCAACTCATATTTCAAACAGACCAAGGGGCTGCCTCCACACCCAACGTGGGATCAAACTCACGACCCCGTGATCAACTGACAGATGCTCCACCAACTGAGCCAGACAGGCACCCCTACAATCTGACTTGGATTCAACTTCTATCAAGAGATGGAATCTACATTACCCTCCCCACCTTGAAATGTGAAAAGAGATGTGTGCCCAGTCCATTCTGCTTCAGCCACCATGTGACAATGATCTGAAAAGAAACCCAAGCCAGAACTGTCCAGCTGAACCTTTCCTAAATCCTGACCACCAGAAACTGTGACAACTAATAAAATGTTGTTTTATTTTTTTTTAATTTTTTTTAACGTTTTATTTATTTTTGAGACAGGGAGAAACAGAGCATGAACAGGGGAGGGTCAAAGAGAGGGAGACACAGAGTCTGAAACAGGCTCCACGCTCTGAGCTGTCAGCACAGAGCCCGACGTGGGCCTCGAACTCACGGACCGCGAGATCATGACCTGAGCTGAAGTCGGCCGCTTAACAGACTGAGCCACCCAGGCGCCCCTAAAATGTTGTTTTAAAGCAACAGTAATGGCAACATTAACTTGAATACAGGGTGACAACTGGCAAGACTTGACATTTACATCTGGACCACTTTCCTTCCAAAGAATCTTCTAACCTGCTGCCTCTAGGGTATAAAGCTAGGCTGTGAAAACTGGCTTCCCACCATTGGACACGCAAGCTTTCACTTAAATCTGTGCACCTCCCCACACTCCCACCTCCGGTCTCATCCATCCTTCCCTCTTCAAATGTAGTGCCCCTCTACTCCAAACTCTGCCAAGAATAAATCTGTCCTCTGCTGGGACAGGAGAGGGGCAGGTGCCGGGCTCTGGGAGTGAAGCCCGAATCTGAGGATTTAAGAACTTCCCACAGACGTTCAGTCCGCCCTCTGGTTCATCCCATCCACGCCACCCATGCCA